>NC_070605.1:75751469-76408414 GCF_027172205.1 Podarcis raffonei | reverse complement strand
CTTCCTAACGTGTTAGTTTTGTTCTGCATTTACTTGTGGGGAGGCTTCGTGTGGCGTTCCAGTTATCATGTGGCAAGCACTCAAAATGCTATTCAGTGCCTGTTCCTTTTTGCAGCATAATATTATATGTCTGTTCTGCCCTTTAGTCTGCCATAGCCAGAGACCAGACTTCAGTAAATAAGAGTCTGGAGTCAACTCAGCAGATAGTGCCCCAGCAATACCTCAAGTGTTTTGCTCTGACGGTTGCTGGGGAGCAGCACCAGGAAAGGGCTGTTGCCTTCATGTCTTGCTTGTGAGATTCCCAGAGGCATCTGGCTGGACACAGTGGGGAACAGGATGCTGGAGTAGGATAGGCTTTTGGTCTGATTTGGCAGGTGTCAGATAACCCTAGTTGCTGCATCTTCAAAAGGTCCTTATGAGGAAGCCATCCCTTAATTATGTCTACCTGATGGATTGGGTAGTCAGGTAAATATTTCAGTGCTTTAATGTTGCTGCTTAAAAAATACCACAGTAATGAAAGGTCACAATAACCGAAGAAATACCACAGTAATTCACCATAACAGAGACTACCTTCAAAAGTGAAATAACAGGTTCTGCTGCCCCAATAGCATTAAATAGTGGTATGCATCTACAAAGGGCTATTGAAGCAGGCATTAAACTAGCGATACTAAAACAGAAAAAGTCATGGCCAGTTTGTTACTGAAGTTTGTATGTTACTGCAGATTCTTGGATTGGTCTGAATTTGTTTGTACAACACTCACTTTTAATATACTTTTGTGTTATTTTTCCTTTTTAATTTGAAAACTTTCCTCACCACATTTGGTATCTTGCTCAGTTCTCCCCTCTCTTCCTTTCTTATGTCAGGTGCCACAACCGAGGAAATAAATCATCACTGGGAGTGGCTGGAACAAAACCTACTCCACACCTTGTCTGTATTTGATAATAAAGAAGATATTGTTAGCTTTGTCAGAGGTAAAATAAAGGTAGGCCGTCATTCTTTCCACTTGTTTTATAAGGGGCAAAACAGTATTGAGGAGCAGAGACATCTATTCTCCTAGGGCAGGGGTCGGCAAGGTTTACCTTGCCTGGGCCGGTTCACTCCATCAGAGATCCCTCCGATTTCCGGCGTCTGCGTAGACACAATTTATGGCGTCTGCATCTGTGATTTTCAGCATCTGAGCATGCAGAGACGTTATTTCCGACACTGCGGAAACAAGTCCCCGTACCGCGCTGCACCGGTTTAGTGCAGCGGGCAGGGACTCATTGAGCGGGTGGTGTGGTTCAAGGGCGGCTCGTGGGCCGGTTAAATGACCCCCATGGACCGCTTGTGGCCCATGGGGCTTAGGTTGCCTACCCCTGCCCTAGGGTATTTCTTGGAGCAGAAACATATTAGACATTTGGTATATGATCAGACACTACGCTTAAGGAATTGTGGCTTTGCATTCTTGATTATTATGATAATAATACCAACTTAATTTCAGGATGGTTGAAATTGCACCTTGAATGTTTCCCAAACAGGATTTCCCAAACTTGGGTCTCCAGCTGTTTTTGAACTACAATTCCCATCATCCCTGAACATTGGTCCTAGTAGCTGGGAGTTATGAGAGTTGTAGTCCCAAAACAGCTAGAGACCCAAATTTGGGAAACCCTGTTCTAAAGGATGGGGAACTTGTTGTTCTCGCATGTTGTTGTACTCCTTCTCCCATCATGCCCAGCCAGTACTCAGGGATGATGGGAGTTGAAGTCCACCAACAGTGGGGTGGCCAAAAATTAACCACCCCTGCTTTAAAGCACTATACAAATATCAAGTTTTAATTTATTAGTTGCTATTAAATATGTAATGTAAGCTATTAAGTTGAACAGCAAATCTTGTAAATCATTTGGCTGCTTGTAACTATTAAGTTGCATGTGGTCACTTCAGTTTCTCCCCTAATGCATTAATTTGCCATTGACTTAGGCATTAATAGCAGAAGAAACCAGCAGTAAGCTAGCTGAGCAGGAAGAGGAGCCTGAGAAGTTCAGAGAAGCACTAGTGAAATTTGAGACCAGATTTAACTTCCCCGAGGCAGAGAAACTGATAACCTTTTACTCATGCTGCTGCTGGAAGGGCAAAGTTCCTCGGCAGGGATGGCTTTATCTCAGCATCAATCACCTCTGCTTCTATTCCTTCTTTCTCGGCAAGGAATGTAAGTATGAGCCTGCAATAACGCATCTCACTGATTTGTACGCTTGCTTTTCAAACTGCTGAATTGGTTTCCTAAGGAAGAAGTTAAAAGTGTAGTTATTTCATCCTTTGGCTAAATCAAAGATGACCAGCTTTATTTTAAGTAGGCACATTTTCATAAGAGACCATTTATTTGGATTTGTAACCTGCTCTAACTTTGGGAGTTCAGGACAAGAATATAACAGTAGCTGTGCTGGATCAGACCAAAGGCCCATCCAGTCCAGCATTGTGTTCTCACGCTGGTTAACCAGATGCTTATGGGAACCCACAAAACCCACTTGCAATTCCTAGCAACTGGTATTCAAAAGCATACTGCCTCTGACAGTGAAGATAGAAAATATCCGTCATGGCTAGTAGCCTCCATGCATTTTTCTGATCCTGTTTTTAAAAATGTCAAGCAAATATATTTGTAAAGTCATTATAAAGTGATTAAAGCAAAAAAGAATGCTTGTGAATCAAAGAGGAGCATTTCTTTGTACTGGGATGTACACATACTTGTGCACGTGTTTCTGTTCTACATGTACACATGTATACACACACAGCAAACCACCAGGGAACTTTCTGCTCATCCTTGTAAATTAAGGCTCAGGTTGCATGTGTCACTAGACCAGACTATGGCTTCTCATGAAGACACAAGCTCTGGGTTCCTGGGAAGGAAATTGTGACTGTTTTGCTCTTCTGCTGCTGCACTGCTGTGAGCTGCGGCTTAGTGTGTTGTCTGAATATGGGTTTGTGGTTGGTTTGAATCCAGACAAACCACAAGCTGTGTAAACCAAGAAGAAACCTTGGTTACAGTTCATGGTTAGAAACATTATATTCTTAATTTCCAGTTGTTGTTTTGTAGTTTAAAATGTCCTACATTTAAAGACTTCGGGGGGGGGGGTAAACTAAAAATATGTGAATACGTTTTGTATCTGTTACCAGTGCTTTTTTCTAAAAAAAGGTTTAGGGGTACTCTCCTTTTCCTACTCATATTGAAATACTGCCCCTCAATGAGGCCAAACTTAATTGTTTTGTGGTTTGTGTACCCCTGTGTCCCCCCCAGAAAAAAGCAGTGTCTGTTACTATCAAAATAAATTAAAAGAATTACCCCAGAAGTCAATATTATATATGATCAACTGTAATTTCTCCTTCTCAAGTATGTATAGATAAGGGGGGGAACTCACTCTAAATTTGGTGTCTAAAATCAGTATGTTGATTTTAGGACAAGGAGTAGGACTGGTGGTAAGGAATGGGGTCATCTTCCAAGCCTGAGACATAGAATTTCTGGGTTTATACGAAGTGACCTGGGGCTTGCTCATTCTTTTCTAGTTCTGAACTGTTTGTAAAACTCATTTAACTGTATCTCCTAAGTTTTCAAGGTAAGAAACATTACTGCATACATTAAAAAAAGCTGATGGTGATTGTAGCCAAATTTGTATGATAGATGTCCCTTGTTTTATCTTACGGCAGCTTTTCACAGACTTGCCACAAAGGATTCATTATCCTTATTAGGCTGAAGAATATAACTTTGTATCATACTGAAGCCTTATGACTATAAGGAATCATGCAATTTGCATTACTCATTAAATCTCCTGAAAGATAAATGAATGCATCCATGGTTTTTGACAGAAGTACAGTTAGTCCTTGCAGATGTTTTTGTTCTTTTATCATTTCTCCTCATTGACCAAAGCAGCCTTTCACATTCTAAGCCTACTCTTAACATGAGATCACCAGAAACAGAATAGATTTTTGTGCATTGCAACATCCTTCTGTCTGCATCCATGGCCCGTTTTAGCTTTTTAACTACATTGTATAAAGTTACCTAAAATTCTGCCTACAGGGGCTGCAGATTTAATCGCCATGGAGCCGGGCAAGCGCAGGACATTTTGCCGCTTGAAGCAAAAGCCCCTCGTGCCTTGTCAGTCGCTTCATCAGCTCCCCACCACCTGCTGCCTCCTCCTTTTCCATTGTTGCTGCTTGGAGGCAGCCCAGGGAAGCCCTGGCATGGTGGAGTGGCACACAGTGGTTTGGAGGAGCTTGTGGCAGAGGAGGTGGCGCGGCTGCAGAGCGGCATACTAGTCAGGCCTTGATCTGGTGCCTGAGGTGACTGCCACATCGTAAGTGTGCCAGTCCTCCCATGGAGTAATCTGCATATGGCCTGCTTGGATTAATACTGTTTTACTGACTGTTTAGAATAAACGAAAGTGAGGAGAAAATACCCAACATGAATTTTTACTTCCTTTAGGGAAGCCCTGCTTAGGGACGTTTTAAAGGATTGATGTTTTTATTATGTTTTTAGATATGTTGTAAGCCACCCAGAGTGGCTGGGGAAACCCAGCCAGATGGCCAGGGTACAAATAATAAAATTCTTGTTGTTATTATTGCGGCAATCTTATATATACTTACTTGGAACGAAGTATCACTGAATCCAGCATGAATTTACTTTGAAGAAGATATGTGGAGAAACTGTATGTGTGGGAGACATAAATTGCTGGATTCTGATGTTTACTTCAATAGATTTTTTTGTGTTTCCATGGTGGCAGTAAAACTTATCATTCCCTGGGTTGATGTCCAGAAGTTGGAAAGAACCTCCAATATCTTGATGACTGACATTATCCGCATCACCACTCAAAGTAAAGAACGCGATTTCTCTATGTTCCTTAATATTGATGAAGCATTCAGGATAATGGAACAGTTGGCAGATGTAACTCTCCGCAGGCTACTGGATAATGAGGTCTTTGAACTGGATCCAGGTTTGCAAGATCCTACTCTGATTACCAAGAGGTAAATAAGTGACATCGTTTTTGTTGCTTTTTGTTGAAGGGGTCTCAAATTTTAAGTAGTATTCCGCCCCTGCCCCCCCCCCATTACTACCTTTGTGTCATGAAGTCTAAATAAAGAGCAAATCTATCTGGGAAAGGGCGGGGAACAAAATACAAAAATAACTTCAATCAAATAAGTCCTGTGACCCTTGTGGTATTATTCAGAACCAGTCACATCTTTAGCATTTCTCTGTAATGCAGGAAGACACACAAGCTTTTTCAGCCCAATGGTCACATTTTGTTGTGGGCAATCTCCTGGAGGCCACATGCCAGCATTATTGGATTAAAAGGGAGTCTTAATTTGTGCAAGATCTGCGCTGAGTAATGCCTTGTTGTACAACTTCACACTCTGCATTTTTTTAAAGCAATAATAGCAGTAATAATAATAGTAATAATAATAGTAATAATTTATTTATATGCTGCCCATCTCACTGGGTTGCCCCAGCTACTCTGGGCAGTTTCCAACACATTAAAACACAGTAAAACATCAACCATTAAAAAACTTCTCTGTACAGGGCTGTCTTTAGATGTCTTCTAAAAGTCAGATAGTTGTTTATTTCCTTGATATCTGATGGGAGGGCATTCCACAGGGCGGACGCCACTACCGAGAAGGCCCTCTGCCTGGTTCCCTGTAACCTCACTTCTCACAGTGAGGGAACCAGCAGAAGACCCTCGGAGCTGGACGTCAGTGTCTGGGCTGAATGATGGGAGTGGAGACGCTCCTTTAGGTATGCAGGTCCAAAGCCGTTAAGGGCTTTAAAGGTCACCAACACTTTGAATTGTGCTTGTAAATGTACTGGGAGCCAGTGTAGATCCTTTAGGACCGGTGTAATATGGTCCCGGCAGCCACACTCCCAGTTGTAGTTTCCGAGTCACCTTCAAAGGTAGCCCCGTCAAAGCAAACACATTTTCCCCATTATGTAGTATAATATCTTGCCTTGCCAGTACATTTTCCTTTAAAAAGAAAGAAAGAAAAAGAAAGAAAGAAATATATTGAGTTGAATCCAGGCTTGATTTGGCAGAACTCTGCTGATTCCATGCACCCTGGGACAGAAGAGTGGGGAGACAATTTTCAGCAGCTCTTCCTTCCCCCAACCCCAGATGCCTCCCCAGATCTCCTTTGGATGGTTTGAAGACCCTTCAGAACAAAGTGGATAAATGGCACATGGATTTGGAGGGTGCTAGTAAATGCCTCCTCCCACTTCCATCTGCAGCAACCTCCACTGAATCAGGGTCCCATCCACGAATGGAAACAGCGGTTCCATTCGCAGTGGGATATGTCTGGATCTATTCCAGTGTGTGTTTCCCTGTAGTTCATCATTTGGGAAGAGATGAGATTTCCAGCCAACTTTCGCTAAAGCAGAGATGGAGAACCTGCAACCCTCCAGAGATTGCTGAACTCCAAACGCCCATCCGCATGACCAATGGACAAGGATGATGGGAATTGTGGTCGATCAAAATCTGGAGGGCCACAGGTTCCCCACCCCTAGGTTAATAAAGGATAATGCTCAGGCAGTGAATTACAGAAGAATTAACCAGCATTTGCTCCCAAAAGCAAAGAGAGATTGAAGTATTACATAACCACAAAAGCTCTTTATTTTAAATGCCCCGAAATGCTTTTAACGTTACCCAGACATAAGATCTTCTTAATATGAGTCTTTTAAAACGTCCTCTTATTAATGGACTCTGTGTGACTGTTTGCCCAGAATGTGGAAAGCACAAAAACGTTGTGTATTATATTTGCTACATATGTGATATTGCTTGTGCATTTTATTTTGCTACATTATGTGATATTGCAACTTATAATGAACATTTTCTGGTTTGAATTGCATGATTGAGCAGCTGCTTTCTTATAATCTTGCCTGGATTTTCTTAGTATGTATAATTAGTGCAGTAGGCAACCACACTCTAAGAAATCATGTATTAAAAGCAGCAGTTTGGGGGCACAGCTGGACTTTCTCCAAAGTCTACCTTTCCCCCTTGAAATTCTGTGTTCAGAATAAGTTAGAATTGTTTTGCAAATCTGCAGCATGAATTTCTTTGTTTATATAGTATTAAAATGCCATCTTAAACTTCAGAATTCTTTATATGTTACGCTATTTATGTCACATACCTGTGGTTCTTAAACATTTCGGTACTGAGGATTATTATTCTGTTTTGTTTGCTCTTTGCAGTCCAACACATTTTCTTTCTTTATAGCTATTGTGTGGGACCACACTTAAAGCTTTCAAATTGATTTCTTGCTTAGAAGGAAATTTCAAGCAAAGGTTTACAGAGTGGACGAAGAATTATGGAATTAAGTAAAGTTGCTATAAAGGATTACTTCATTCTGTCGGCCCAACACATTTCCAGCTGCTGCAGCTTTTTCAAAGAGTACAAAAATAAGCACATTCCTTATAACAGAGCAGGTCTCTCTCATACTGAACCACATGAAGTCTTTTTAAAAGCAATGCCTTAAATACAGAGATGTTCACTCCTTGTGTGAGTGGAAGGCACTTCCACTTATGCAATAAGAAGTCTCTGATTTTTGCTGATTTCCCCTTCCCACCAAAGCCCCTTACACTTCATTCCATGGCGCACTGCAAGTTCCATCACCATCAAGTTTGACTTGAAGAGCAAGGAGAGAGATAATTGCTGCAGACATGCTGCACTTCAGAAGTGCTATGCACACCTATGCAGCTCAGCGCAAATGGAGGGATGGCCCTCCCAACAGATGTAGGGCCCATGTGTTTCTGAAATACTGAGAGCCCTTTGGAAATGCCACCCCAGTGCAAGGCTCTAGTTTGTGTTGTACTGCACTTTAGTTTGTGCTACACTTTAGAAACTCAGCAGTCAGTGATATTAAATGTTTTAGTCAACTATTCTCTGTATTTCCCCCTTGTTCAATGCATACTGCTAATGCTGTATTTCAATGCACGAAATAGAATTTTAAAAATGGGAAGTCATCTCAACTCTCCTATGAAGTGTAACAAAATCTCTTCATTTACACTGAGCACGAGTGGCATCTAACAGCTCAACTCTGCTAAAAAGCCCTAAATTTAAAAAGTACTATATAGGTGTATTTTATACACATATTTAAAGCTAAATATATACAGTGATTGTACAAAGTATACTGTGATATCTGTTGTCTTTCCAAGAACAAGCATTTTAGAAACTATTTTCGTGGGAGAGTAGTTCACCCACCCTTCATATAGATACTGGCAAAGAGGCTTCTACAAAACGAACTGGAGATGTTGTCACTGATTCAACTCTGTTTTGGTCAGAATGGAAAAATATTTTTGTGCTGAGCCAATGCAACACTTAGTCATACTAGCAGATTGTTAGTTGACTTTGTCAGGTGATTTTTTTTTTCTTGTGAGGAAACTTTGACTGTAAACACAATCTTTTCTTCCTTTGAGTACAGTTTTCTGTTGTTTGTCTTTAAACAAAATAAAAACTTTCTGACTTGCTTCAGAAGCCCAGCTAGTCTGTTCTAGGGTTGCCATACATCCAAATTTTCCCAGACATATCTGGAAGACAGCAGTTGGCAGCAGTGTCCAGGCAGAAATTGGGGAAATGTCCGGGAAAATGCGGACATACGACAGCCCATGTCGGCAGTGCCATTTTTGCCGTTTTTCCATAAAGGTAGCTCAAAAACAGCATATTTTTTTTTGCTTTTGCCCCCAAAACTAAACAACTTTGGCAAATCAATCAATCAATCTGTGGATTTTCACTGTTTAAAATATGGCAACCCTATCTGTTCTGGATTTTGAAATGGTTGCAAAACTGTCCTCTGTACTAAGCAAAATGGCCCACCAAGCTGTTTTATTAAGCTGCTGTCACAAATGAAAAAGGCATTCTAAATTCTTAAAACTACTTGAGCAGGGGGAGTTGATGGATTTCTGTTGTCAAATGAAGCACAGATGCCAGAAGGCACTCCTTAGATTCTTTAGCCCACACTTTGCATTCTTTTACTGAAACAGAGAGGGAAACTATTTCTTCCTTATAGCAAACTGTTTTGAGGAAAAAAATAATGTGCTATGAAGAGAACTGTAGAACTTAAGTGATAAACTGGTATATTCATAGGCACCCATACCATACTTGTGTTGCTTATATAGGGTAAGGGGTTTGTGTGCATACACATATGTGCCTGCTTAATCACATGGGAATCCTTGAGGCAGATTTTGCAGGTGCATGGGGAGAGGAGGTGAACTCTAGTTTCGTGAGTGGAACGCCCCACTTGCATCGTTGAATACAACCTGAGGTTATTCAAATCCTGGCTAATAGAAATGGATCTCATTTGCCACTGCAGTAAATATGCCAGTGAGAATCTTCCAAAGGCAGACAAAATGCCATTAGCCTGTTGAAGCTGAAGCTTAATGGAAACGATTTTTAAAAAACTGCTTCTACTCAGGACATAAGACTCAACAAACAACAGCTTGCCGTGAATGAGCAAGTGTGCTAATACATGCTGCTCAAATTGTGCTGCACCTCTCCTCCCAGAACACTAGGGTGGTGCTAAATGCCAACCAGCGCTCGTGGTTTATCACTTGCCAAACTACCACAAAAGGAAGCAAAGATTCATTCTTTGGTAGGAACATACCATGAGTCCTGGTTCATATGTAATATTAAGCCTCTGGTTTGCTTCTTCTGGGTACATCGTGGGGAGAAGGGTGGGGGAATGAGATTCGAGCCTTGGTTATCGGCATGCTTTCTTGCTCATGGTAAGGAATCTGTTGTTGAGCCTATGGCTTACCATGACATGTGAATTGGCCTGCTGCAGTTTTGTTAAATAAGAAAGCAAATCAAGTTGCTTTAAGTTTCAGCCTTTGAAAAACCTTTTGTTCTGTTGCTTCTTTCAAAAGAGATCTTGAGTTCAGAGCACGGAATGAGTACTTCAGAGCTTTCTTCCGGTTACCAAAGAAGGAAAAGCTGCACGAAGTTGCAGATTGTTCCCTGTGGACTCCCTTTAGCCGCTGTCACACAGTTGGAAGGATGTTTGCCTCAGATAGCTATATCTGTTTTGCTAGCAAAGAAGATGGCTGCTGTAATGTTCTAATTCCACTTGTAGAGGTTAGTCTTTTGTCACTTTTAAAATCCATAATTCTTATAAGGAACCACCTTTCTGCTTAAAAAGATACTTAAATGTGAGAACAGTTCTATCTATTTGTTTATCCTAAGCTGTTTAACAACTCATTGCACATATGCCTCAGGTAATGTTGAACAGTTATGTGGTACTGAATAGTCAGTCCAGGGTTGCCAATTAAAAAGTAATTGGCTTCTCTCCACTGAGCAATATTAATCATGGATGTGCAGCTCTATAAAATGTGTTCACAACAAACTTTGCCACCAGCTAATGTGAAAACACTGTAGAAATTCTTAATTCAAACCAGTTACACGCTAACAATCTTTAGCCAGTCTGCTATGCTCACACTGAATTTTCCCTACCCTTTCCATGCATGCTTATGTGTTGAAGTGGGATTTCTAAAATCTGCTTGCGGGGATGAAGGTAGGGAGTTCTTCTGGTTTGCACCTTTGGAGTCTGGTAAGCGATCTTGCTTAGATCCAGACACACATAAAGAGCTACTTCAGGCACTCCTGAGTACTTAGGCAAGTGGGTTCTTTCGTCCTTTGAGAGGCAGGCCTTCGTGCAGAATCAAATTATTTGTCATACTTTTCTGGGTTTTTAAAAAAGGGTTTGCTGTTATGTCTAAAGATCTCTTGGGCAATGGAACCAGTATGATGGTCCTTTGGATGCAGACCTTGGTGTTGCCCATCATAAAGTTTATCACAAACTACCTGAAGATAAGCATAGACATTCAAGTTTGTACATTATTTGTTTATTCTATTTATATCCCACCTTTTATCCAAAGAGCCCAAGGTGGTGTATACAACTTCCCCCCACTCTCCATTTTATCCTCACAACAACCCTGTGAGGTTGAGCAACTGTGACTGGCCCAAGGTTGACCCAGTGAACCTCATGACTGAGTGAGGATTCAAACTCTGGTCTCCTGTGGCCTAGGTCTGGTAACTCTAGCCACTACGCCACACTGACTCTCACACTGGTGATGTCAAAGGCAACCAGATCCTCTCTGGTTTACTTCAAAAATAAAAAGCATATTGAGTTAGAGGGGTTCTTGACATGGGAAGAATGTACAGCACAGGATTTTCAAAATAAAAAAATAGTTACCTTAGACAGGTTTTTCTTGTTTCCACCCCTACATTCCCTGACCCATTAACAAAGAGCACAGACTTATTTGCTGTTTTTTTCTGTACCTTATACTAGGTTTTCAATTTTATTGGCATTGGGGCAGATCTCTGATGTGAATATATATATTGTGTTCATTTTTTTTAACAGGTGGCTAGTATTGAGAAGATGGAGGACACTAGCCTTCTTCCCAATCCCATCATTATTAGCATAAAAAGCAAGACAGCCTTCCAGTTCATTGAGCTGAAGGACAGAGATACCCTGGTGGAGAATCTGCTTCTAAGATTAAAGAAAGTGAAGGCTAGCAACGCATCGCTCCGTAGAAATTTGAAAAGCAAAGAGACGGTATTAAATGTCTAACCTGTTCCAGCTGTATGCTCAGTATATTTTGCCTAGTACCTTTTAAACTAGAAGAAAGGCTTACTGGTATTATAAATGGGTTAATTTTTTAAAAGATAAGATGTAACAAAAAAAAGTTTAAACATGCTCCCTTTCCCGATGTGGCTTCAGAGATAAGAAAGGCAGGTCTCGTAGGGAAAAAGCTGGAGGATCACCCCGATTTGTAACCCACTTCTAGCTAGAGGAAAGAGGATGATATATTTTGAAGATATAGGGAAGAAGAGTTGGTGGTTGAGCTCATGACATCTGCTTAGTTCTGTGTGTGCACT
This sequence comes from Podarcis raffonei, assembly GCF_027172205.1. Taxonomy (NCBI): domain Eukaryota; kingdom Metazoa; phylum Chordata; class Lepidosauria; order Squamata; family Lacertidae; genus Podarcis; species Podarcis raffonei. The sequence goes on along the minus strand of NC_070605.1, from coordinate 76,396,531 downwards.
TACTCACTATAGTGCTGTGTAAATTTAAAGCTGTAACACTCCTTAGTTTATATTTTCATCATCTACATAATTAATTTCTAATTTGCCAAATAGTGTAGAAGAGCAAAAAAGTGTAGTGAGCATAGTTGAAATATATATAGCATGACAGGCTTGCGTTTACTAGAGGATTAAATTCCTTTTACTTGCTATGGATTTTGTGTATGGATTAAAGGCAGTTCATGGGATTTTTTATTAATGTGCTTTCAGCTGGCTTCAGGTGCTTCTTATTCCAAAGCAGAGAAAATAAAGTCAGTTGATAAACAAGTTTAGTAGATGTTTAGTTGTTGTCATTGGATCTACACAATAAAGCTTTCTAACGGATTCTGTTTGTCCCCCCCCCCCTTTACTTGCGCAGCAAAATTCTCATTCAACACATGCCGATTATGAACTTGGGAACTTGGGGATAGTAGCTTCACAAAGCAATAACGGGAGTGAAAATGACAGCAGCAGTAGACATCTGCTGAATGCAGAGGCCCTGAGTTCAGCATTTCATCCTTCTGGAATAGATGGTCTGGATTTTAGGATGGTATGTAAAACCACCATTTTAGTTATTGGGGACTTTTGAAAAGCTTGTTCACAGTCTCTCCTTGCATCATCTGACATGCTATTACTATTACATATATTTAGGTACCAGGCAAAAACGTACCTCTTCCCCCAAGCCTTTGGCTAATTAAACAATCCTTTTAAATGGGGTGGGTGGGTTATTGCTTCTGTTTGCTACTATGTTATATTTTTGTGGGTTCATATTGTGATCCTTGGATGAAGGGCAGTATAGAAATCTAATTGTTGTTGTTAATGATTTTTTTGGGAGGTGGCATTCTGAAATTCTTCAAAGATAGAGAGAGAAACATCTGTCTGAACTAAAGGACAGAGGCCTTCCTTCCTTTGTTTACATTAATGATTTTTTTCCTTTCCTTCTACAATCTATTCTCCTTAGCCCATTCCATTGTTTGTAGCATATGTAGTATATACTTCCTATAGTACATAGGAAATGCTATAGGTTTGAGCAAATACCGTCTGTATCTGAGCAAGGACCATTTCTTCATTTTGAAATTGAAGTTGTAGAAACGGTTTTGCAAGTTGTGCCATAGCAATGATTTAATACCTCCTCAAAACAGATGCAGGTTATGTTGAGAATATGATAATGAGTTGTTACAAAAGCTTCTCATTATAGCGTCTTAAAAATGTAATGTAGGAAATAGTCCCAAGAGACTGTGTGACGCTCTGACTTTTCTTTTGGTGCATTTCATCGTAATTGCATATGATGGTTTGTGATTGCATATAAACTGTTTCACAGTCAAAAGCTGCTAAAGTGGTGTATAATAAGATAAAAATAAGATATAATGCAAATGACTCAGTGAGCTTAAAAAGCAATAAAACAATATCTACAATTGTACAATTATTATTGGATTACATGAGATGTTTAGTTAGTTAAATATTGATATGTTACTACTGTGTTTTATATAAATTGTTCTTAAGTGTTATATGTTAACTTGTATTTTGTATTTGTAATATTCTGCAGCATTTTAAAAAATGTGTTTGTGGGAGGGGTGGTTATTGTTTTTTGTTTTACTTGTGCTTCAGTAAAGCAGCTTTACCTTGTATTTGTATCCTGTGAACTGCCCTGAAATCTTGTGATGAAGGGCGGAATAATAATAATAATAATAATAATAATAATAATAATAATAATACCCCACCCATCTGGCTGGATTTCCCCAGCCACTCTGGGTGGCTCCCAACTGAATATCAAAAACACAATATAGCATGAAACATTAAAAACTTCCCTAAACAGGGCTGCCTTCAGATGTCTTTTAAAAGAAAGATAGTTGCTTATTTCCTTGACATCTGATGGGAGGGTGTTCCACAGGGCAGGCACCACTACAGAGAAGGCCCCCTGCCTGGCTATTGATAATAATAATAATAATAATAATAATAATAATAATAATAAGAAGAAGAAGAAGAAGAAGAAGAAGAAGAAGAAGAAGAAGTTAGTTTGTCATTGTGAATCTGGGATGGAGAACTTGTGGTCCTCCAGTTGTGGTTGGACTTCATGAGCACCTGCATATTCACTTTCCTTGTGCTATTGTACTGAACTGTTTTTTATTGTTTAGAATGATAGCTCAGTCAGTAGAGCATGAGACTCTTAATCTCAGGGACATAAGTTCAAGCCCCATTGTGGGCAAAAGATTCCCACATTGCAGGGGGTCGGACTAGATGACCCTTGTGATTCCTTCCAACTCTACAATTCTAGGATTTTCCTACATTGATTGTAATTTTGATATTTAAAATTGATGATTTAGCACTTTTTGCCAGCTGTTCTAGACTTCTTGCTAGAAGGAAAAAGGAGGATATAAGTATTAAAGGAAATTAGACATTTCCTAATTTTCTGCTTTCCCTGTTGCATAACTGGATAATGGCTCGCATGCAGGCTTTCCAGATAATATTCATATTTGCAGCTGTCTTCCTGCTGCTTTGGAGCGGCATAAATATTGACCAATATACAGGACTGTAATAGCATTCTGTAGTGTATTTTTTGTTGCATTGTCCATCACTACAAACAAATAGCTTTCTCTGAACGAGAGGCTATTCCATTGCATCATGGCTTGTATAAATATGATGGATTTAACATTCCTCTCTTGGCTTTCAGTCTAGGGAGCAAATCAAAGAGAGCCTGTGGAATGATCACTTTGATGAGTATGGCAGAACTGTCTGTATGTTCCGAACAGAAAAAATCAGGAAACTGGTTGCTATGGGAATTCCAGAATCTTTACGAGGCAAACTGTGGCTCTTTTTCTCAGGTGAGAATTCTGCAGTGTGACTTTTCCAAGAAACCTGACCAGGTACAGTGGTACCTCAGGTTACATACGCTTCAGGTTACAGACTCCGCTAACCCAGAAATAGTGCTTCAGGTTAAGAACTTTGCTTCAGGATGAGAACAGAAATTGTGCTCTGGCGGCGCGGCAGCAGCAGGATGCCCCATTAGCTAAAGTGGTCCTTCAGGTTAAGAACAGTTTCAGATTAAGTACGGACCTCCGGAACGAATTAAATACTTAACCCGAGGTACCACTGTATTTCACCATGGAAAGAAGCAAGTGAGAAAGGGAAATGGGCTAGATTTATGGCCCCATTTAATTTTCTAGTAATGGAAAAGAACCAGGTGATTTGGGTACAGCCCATAGAGAGAGAAATGTTTCGCTGCTAGCTACTTAGGACTATAGGTAATTAAATTATACCCATTTGTTTCATACAAATGGTAAGTAATAAAGGTCTTTATACCAAAATAATAGCCTTTATATCAGCAGACATTGCTGAGATGTTATACTTGGCACAAAAAACTGAAATGAGAAGCTTAAAACTTCCTCTGCCATTTCCTTTGCTACAAGCTAAAAGCAGGACTGTTGGAATAAGATAACAATCTCTGATACAGTGCTTGTGATTCAGATATGCAACACTTGCACGATTAAACCCTTCTATTTGAAATGGGATTTAAGACAGAGAATCTTATACTGCTGGCCCCATATTTATGTAAATTAGCAAGTTTTACCATATATAGCAAGTTAGGTTATTGAAGTATTTTCAAACTCACATTCCTTCTTCTGCACAGTGTTTCATATTACAAAAATGTAGTTGTGTGTTCCTGAGTAATTTTGATTTAGGAATATGTTTGATATTCAGTATCTAGTTTCACATAGTTGTTCCTTTGACAAATAACATAGTTTTAAGATTATATTTGGATTCATAACTAATTTTCAGTTCTTGCTTTTCCTCTTCTTCAGATGCTGCAACAGATTTGTATACCCACCCTGGTTACTATGAAAACTTAGTGGAGGTGTCCATGGGCATGTGTTGCATAGCAACAGAGGAAATAGAACGTGACTTGCATCGCTCGTTACCTGAGCACCCTGCCTTCCAGAGTGAAACGGGCATAGCTGCATTGAGGAGAGTTTTGACAGCTTACGCACACAGAAACCCCAAAATTGGGTACTGCCAGGTAAAGAAAGATCCGTTACGCCACCAATTTGCAGATGAACTCCTTCGAAAATCACAGGCTTCAGCATGTTAAGGGAGATGCACTAAGGCAGGGGGGTGGTCAGTAGAAAAGGCGACAGCTTCTGTCTCACCGTTTCCCCAGTGTCACTTTCTATGTGAAGTGTAATTGGACAGCTTACTCTCTGTGCAAGTTAAGATGGATCCACTGTGCTGTGCTTCATTTATTTCTTCTCTTCATTAGCAACGTGGCCATTAGGGAGACTACCTGTGAAATGCCTCTCAGCTTCTGTGAGCTCTTTCTGTTTGTAGGTGGCTTTGAGCAAAGGTTTTTCTCAGCTCTGTATCCTGAGATCAGTTAAATGGAGATGCTAGAAAGCAGCTGTGCTGTTGCTGAACTCTAAGACCCCTCGCCTTGAGGAGATATTTTATCTTGGGTTACAGTTGAGGAGACCCACACCATATTTTTGTCACTTTCAGAAGCTTATAGTGAAAGAGTGAGAACTCAATTCTGGTGCAAGCTTTTGTTGTCTATTTCATTACTCCTACATTGTTATACAAACACTAAATTAACAGAAGTCCCTCGCTATGTAGGTTGAAAGCTATATCCATAAGTTTTGTCCTCCTAGTGGTGCAGCAATAAAACTGCTAGCACCTTTTCAAAGCTAACCAGGGTCCAGTATGGTTTCAAATTTGATGGGGAAATGTCTGTACATAACCTTTACGTGGGTTATTTAACCTCAGTTCTAATGATTTTATTTTTTTAAAGCTCTCATTACATGTTTTTAAAAGGTGTCGCGGCAACTAAAATTGTCTTCTTTGACTTTCTAACAGTCCATGAATATCTTAGCCTCTGTTTTGTTGCTGTATGCCAAAGAGGAAGAAGCATTTTGGTTGCTCGTTGCTGTGTGCGAGAGGATGCTTCCAGATTACTTTAATCACAGGGTGATAGGTGAGAGTCTCCTGTTCGCTTCTTACTCTCTTTACTGATTCCCAGGGAAATAAAACAGTCAACACACTGTATATCAGGGCTTGGGAAACGTTGGTTCTCTAGATGTTGTTGGACTCCAGTCCCCATAGCCAGTGCTCAGGGATAATTGGAGTTTTTGTCCAGCAACAAAAACTGGACAGGTTCCCAACCCCTCCTGTAGATTTTCTATTAACTGAATTTGGTGACATAAACTCTGTTCTATATTAAACCCTTTCTTCTCTTGAAGTTTTTATATGGGCATTGGATTCTTTGTATTGGGCACTATAAAAATGGCTCCATGGTTTATTTTTCATAGTTGAGATTAGGTTGCGTATTGTATGTGTAGAGGAGGGAAATACTGTGCTCTGTTTTTATTGCATCAATCCCGTTGCCACTTTCTTTTGACAGTCATTTCAGATAGTACTTACGTTTTATTGCACTTTTTATATTGAAGTGTTAAGTTCTGCCATATTATTATTATTTCATAGATGCTCCCCAAAGGGTGTTGCAGATGCTTTCCCCACCCCCCTTTTAAAAAGCTTTGAAACCATTCTATAACTCAGTATTGTAATCTGTTAAGAGGAGGAATGAGGCTTGAATCCATAAAATAATTGTATTAAATTATAAAGCTAAAGGAATTATTTATTTCAACCTTGGCTAACGTTATCTGCTGTGATTTCCAGGTGCTCAGGTAGATCAGTCTATATTCGAAGAGCTAATCAAGGAGCGGCTGCCAGAACTGGCTGAACATATGAAAGACCTTTCCACACTGGCTTCCGTTTCCCTGTCGTGGTTCCTCACTCTCTTTCTCAGTATCATGCCCCTAGAAAGTGCTGTTAATGTTGTCGACTGTTTCTTCTTTGATGGGATCAAAGCCATTTTCCAGTTTGGCTTGGCTATCCTTGAAGCCAATGCTGTAGAACTGTGCAACAGCAAAGATGATGGACATGCCTTGATGATTCTGAGCAGGTATTGTTCTGACTACTATGTTTCAGTGCTGCAACGCTAACACTGCTGATTCAAAAAAAAAAATTGTTTATTTAACAGTAATAAAACGATACAGAGAAACTTGTTCTGAACATTTAATGGCAACGCTTGCCACCCTACTATGCTTTTTAGTAGCTGTTTTCAAAGAAAAGAACCACATATTCCAGAAACTTGATAAGTCGTTGCTACTTTTAATTTCTTCCCTAAAGCAAAAAAATTGCAGTTCCTGGCTTCATCAAGGAATATGATCACCTGGGAACAGCTTCTAGGCAGAGAACAAGCCTGATCTGGTTCAATAAGGTGCTTATTTAAAAAATGAGAAGTGAAATCTAGGACTGCTTTACACTGAGTGTAATAAAGTGCATTAACAAAAAGTGGATTTAAATGTTATTTCTTTATTTATTTCAGGTTCTTAGATCATGTTAAGAATGAGGAAAGCCCTTTGCCTCTGATTGGCAACCAGCATGCCTTTTTCAGTGATGATATAGAGCCCTGTCCTACAACAGAAATAGCAGACCTAATTCGGGATTCTTATGAGGTAACAGTGAAATGGTAGTTGGAAGTTCTGGTTGGAAACTCACTGAGTGTTTAAATATCAGTTTTATGTTAACTTGAGTCAAAATACAGATAGCACAACTATGGTGAATATGGTACATGTTCTGGTTTAAACATATTATATATTTTAAAATGTACACTGAGATGCAGGCTGAAGCAAAAATTGATTCTTGTATTTTAGAAATTTGGAGACCATTCTGTGGAGCGGATTGAGCACATGCGCTACAAACACAGGATCCGTGTTCTGCAAAGCCACGAAGAAACCACTAAACAAAACGTGGTGAGAATGCTCAAAAGTTAGAATGTTTCATTTATTTTAAAATTGTGCTAGGCACATGCCATAAGCAGGGTTTTCTACAGTGCTCATAGATTGAAACATATGAAATTCTACCTAACGATTAATTTTGATTTTTAAAAGGAGCAAAATGTGACACAGAGCTGTTCAGTATTGTGAATGGCACAATCCATATGAAATGTCTCTGCTTTAAAGCTGCGGAAGGAGAGGAGTTAAGCCACTTGTAATTTGTTATTTCTGTTTCTTGTCCAAATGGGAAAGTGCTTCTCTGCCTCACAAATAGGGCAAGGGGACAAAATCTTGGCAGGTGAACATGGTAGCTCTGGTTGTGGGCAAATTAGTCCAGCAAGCGGCAGACACCTTGCTGTAAACTGAAAGGGCTAGGGATCTTGGCACTGGAGGACAGCAATAGATTATCTCTCATTCCCTGTTTTTCTGCCGTGTAGGAGAAAGTTGTTGATACTTAGTGTTGGGTGGGCAAGAGATAGACAGGAGATGACTTGATAAAACAGGTGTCAGATTACAATTCTAAAACAAGACAAGAAGGTAACACACAAGAAAGGTGGAATACCTAATCATTCCAGATTTTAACTATACTAAGTTGGGTAAAACCTCAGTGCTTAGGGCTTGCCGATCGCATGGTCGGCGGTTCGAATCCCCGCGGCGGGGTGAGCTCCCGTCTTTCGGTCCCAGCTCCTGCCCACCTAGCAGTTCGAAAGCACCCCTAAGTGCAAGTAGATAAATAAGCACCCCTAAGTGCAAGTAGATAAATAGGTACCGCTTTATAACGGGAAGGTAAACGGCGTTTCCGTGTGCTGCGCTGGTGCTGGCCCGCCAGAGCAGCTTCGTCACGCTGGCCACGTGACCCGGAAGTGTCTCCGGACAGCGCTGGCCCCCAGCCTCTTAAGTGAGATGGGCGCACAACCCTAGAGTCGGACATGACTGGCCCGTACAGGCAGGGGTACCTTTACCTTTACCTTTAGTTGCTGTGAGAAGTGATAATGCCAGCAGCTATGCCAGGTTGCTACTAGGCTCACTCCTGTTTTCTCTTAAGCTTAGAGTTGTCATCCCGGATGTCTCCATCGCTCCAGAAGACTTGGAAGAACTGTATGGCTTGTTTAAGGTATGCAGAACACTGAAAAAAAATGCATGTAATCCCAGAAAAGAATATTGTATGGTTATATCTTGTGTTAGCCATACTCAGGTCTATCTATAGGTCTGTATCTAAGCTTATGGATAGATATCTTAGAAATTAACCAGACAATTCTGTCTTGCATACTATTAGTTTTGCTATTTCCTTTTCATCCTTGGTAGCTTTTTCAAGGATGTAAAAAGTGTGTGTGTGTGTGTGTGTGTGTGTGTGTGTGTATAACCTGCATGTCTTCAGATGTTGTTGGACCCCAAACTCCCATGGTCAATTGTCAGGGATGATAGTTCAACAACAGCTGGTGGGTCAGATTCCCTTCTCCTGTTCTAAAGGAGCCTTTGAAACTGCTCCTTTTCCCTGTCAATGTCTTTTTTTTTAAAAAAGGTATAGGGTAAGTTGGATGGAGAACACAGGCCCAGAGTGCCATATGCAGCCCTCCTCTGCCCAGCTTTAGCAACTTTCAGCAGGCCATAGCCTGCTCTGCCCCCTTCATAGCTGCTTTTGTGTGGATGGAATGTGTTCTAGGGTGGTGAAAATGCCTCATACTTGGCTGGATTGCGAGGGGTGCATGTAGAAAACATACTGGAATGTAGTTACTGTGCAAAGGCAAGAGCCAAATTCAGGAGCGCCTGCAGGTTTTTTTTACGTCTAGGTTTTGTAATTGTATCTGGGTCTTTCCCCCTCTAATGTTTCATTCTTTTTAAAAAATTCTCCTTAGAAAGAACATCTAATAAGCTGCTACTGGGAATGGAATAGTGCAGTTGTAATTCAGCGCCACAATCCAAGCAGACCTTATGCAGAGCAATACAGAATTGACTCTCGGCAGTTCACTAACCTGTATAAACTAGTTTCACCCTGGACATGTGGTGAACATACTGAAGTTCTAGCAGAAAGGACATTCCGGCTTTTGGATGAAAACATGGACCATCTCATTGAATTCAAAGCTTTCGCTGGCTGTTTAGGTAAATACATCTCTAAAGATGCAACTGCCATTGGGAACTTATCATAAGAGGGTGTGCAGAAATACACCAGTCAGGATGACAGAATGTCATGTGGTGTGCGTGTTCCTGGTAATTTGTCTCTTTTTAGGATTCTTCCAGGTCACAAAACTGTTTGTGACACCCTTGCAATGGGTCCCGAGATTTTATGCTGTTGTGCACAAAGAAACAGTGGAAGCTTCAAATATGCTTTTCCACAAGTCTTACATTAATTTAACCGTCCTCTTTTTGAATCCCTTAGTGCTTGTGGAACCACTAAAATCTTAGCCTGGCCAAAGGATAGGAAGTAGCTTCCCTTACAGGTGGCTTAGATTGGTCTTTAAAAACAGCAAGTGTTTTGTTTTTCAGCACAAGGCCTTATTTCTATCTGAAAGTCTCAGGAGGCTTTTGAGATGCAAACTGGGGACAATAGGCATTCTTAATCAAGTGCCTTCCAGCCCACAGTTCAGTTATATGACTTTTGATATTTACACAAGGATCAAGTGCGTAGATTAAGTTCTAAACAAAATTGTCTGCGGATACTATGATGGTTTCTCACATAAAGAGTTTTATTCCTTCGTACTTCAAGTGTGAAGGTCAAGCCTCTGATACACTTTCTTCCTCACACAGATATTATGTACAATGGAGAAATGAATGAAAAGATAAAACTGTTGTACAAGCTGCACATTCCTCCTGGTAAGAATCTTACAGGATCCCCCTCCCTTTTCGTACTGCTTGCATCATCCTATTTTTGTTAAATTATGGAAAGCCAGTGTGTTTAAAGTGCAGTTGTATACGTAGTGACTCAGCTTAGATATCCTGCAGTTTCTTCCTGCAGCACCACTTGCCCTCCCTTTATATGAACCAGTAACATTCCTCCTGTAACAGGCTGTTCATGGTGGGTCCAAAATGTATGAAGTGAGGCTTTTGAGCCTCTCCCTCAGCCCTAGGGGCCACAAGTGAAAACAAGGGGAAATGTAGGAACCCACAAGGAACTGTTACGCCCGAAATAAACATTTTGTGATCATCAATGGTCTTTTTTGTAGCCCTCACAGAAAAAGACAGGGACAGCCAATCACCACTGAAGAATCCTTTGTTGTCAACTTCAAGGCCGCTAGTAATTGGAAAATCAAATGGTAAGTGATCTGGTTTGCAAATGGGTATCTGCTTCCCCCTACCCTGCCCCAACTTAGCATATGAAATTCATTGCCTGTGTTAATGACCACCTTGGATGGTTTATAAAAGGGCTTAAAACAAAAGCAAACGGTCAGTGATGGATGGCTATATCCTACACATGATATCTGCAGGTTCAGAGGCAGTAAGCCACTGAGCATGTTCCTGGAGAACCCATTTCCCTCACGTCCTGTATTTGAGCTTCACAAGAGGAATCTGTCTGGCCACTGTAGGAAACAGGATGTTAGACTAGACTTTGGTCCGATTCACCAGAGCTCCCTAAATTCATTTTATTTACATTTTCCTTCCTCCTTTGTTGAAATGAATTGTAATGTCATTTATATCCTGCTCTCCAGGTGACACCATAGATTATCAGAAACAATTGAAGCAGATGCTGAAGGACTTAGCCAAAGAAAAAGATGCCAAGGCTGAAAAAGAGCTACCAAAAATGTGCCAGGTAAGACATGATGAGATGTTAAGATGCATTCTCAGAGTTTTGACAATGTAAGCATCTATTGGTCTGCCTAAGCTACTTCTGCATTTGGTCGCCTATCATTATACTCATGAAAATGCTCAACGCTCAAGGGAAGTTGGCTTATTTGGACAAAATGTATGTTCAGGGATGGGAAACCTGTTGACAAACATCTGGCAGTGGTGGGGTGTGTGGAGACAGTTAAAACTATTTTTCGCTCTATAGGACACGCTTTTCCCCCTCCAAAAATGAAGGGGGAATGTGTGTGCGTCCTATGGAACGAATGCTGGGGGGAGGCAGGCAAGAAAAGCCCCCAAAAGCCGCACACAAGCTCCGTGCGGCTCTTGTGGGCTTTTCCCCAGGAGGGACAAGGGACTGACGCGGCCAGTCAGTCCCTTCTCCCTCCTCATAGAAAAGCCCACAGGAGCCGTGCACTCCTTAAAGGGTGCGCGGCTCCTGTGGGCTTTTGCAGGAGGTGGGGGCATTGCCATAGCCGTGCGCCACCTCACCACCCGGGAGAGGGTCGCGGGGCTAAAGAAGCCATAGCCCTGGGCTTTCCTGGCAGCCCTGAGAAGCTCACGGAGCAATGGGAAGGCTGCGCGCCTTTCCGCTGCTGCTCGACCTACTCTTTGGGGCTGGTGGGGGGGGGGGGAAGCAGCGCTTCCCCTCACCGCCAGCCCCACAAGCTCAGGGAGCACAGCCCCACAAGCTTCCCCCCCGCCAGCCCCAAAGGGCAGGTCGAAAGGAACCTGAAGCCTGGAGAGTGAGAGGGGTCGGTGCGCACCGACCCCTCTTGCTCTCCAGGCTTCCAAGGTAGCCACCTGAAGGCAGCTGAACGCACCTTGAACGGCATCTTGTTTTAGAGGGGGAAAACAAGGGGGGAATCCTCCCCCTCTCTGCACAGTGCCTCCTGCCGCTTCGCTGAAGGGGCGCTGGGCAGAGAGGGGGAGAATTTTTTTTCTTGTTCTCCCCCCCTCTAAAACAAGGTGCGTCCTATAGAGCGAGAAATACGGTAGATGTCACCATATCAAAACTGGAACCACTTGCAGCAATGCAGGCCACTCCCTGACCCAACATAAAGAGAGAATGGATGTCTGAAGAGAAGCCTTTCCTTGGAGGCTTGCACACTCTGGTCCTAGTGCAGTCCAATTTGATTCCACAGAAACCTTACGCATCTAGGCTTCCCTTCTTTGACTGTCCCATGTTCAATTTGGGGAGGTACTCAATGTCAGGGCCCCCCCAGATGTATAGCCCTCCTTCACTTTAACATATGAAGTGGGCTAATGAAGTATCTTTTGGGGGCAGTGGATAAATTAAGTAACTTCTGTTGCCTTACTATTTTAGGTATGTCCAATTGATACGCATGTCCTTTTGGACCTAGAATAGGGCAGAATGGGAGCAAGGCACGCCAGGAACGGAACCCCACACAAAATGGTTGCCACCTGTCTTAGGTAGACTTGTGAGAATTCCTGAAAAGTGCCAGTCATTGTGTTTGCCATGTATCTTCGAACACTCTGCATAGCATCAGCAATTGAGTTTACTCTGGGAGTTACCACTGTGTGCCTGTTTCAACAGTTACTCCCAGAAACATTAAACAGGGATTTCTGAGGAAGTGACATTCTAGTACTTGGTCCACCTTGGTTCCCAACAAACTGCTAGGTGACTGATTAACAGTTAAACTGCCTGTTCGTGAACCATATAAGCAAAAGTTTGTGTAATTGCTTTGAGGATTATAAATGTGCATGTTAACTCATATCTGCCTGCCTGCAAGGGAAAGGAATTATCTATTAGTCTTTCCATTTTTAAGGCTTTAGGCAACAACAACAAAATGCATGTCATGTTTTTCAGCGAGAGTTCATCCAATTCTGCAAGACCTTGTACAGCATGTTTCATGAAGACCCAGAGGAGAACGAGTTGTATCAAGCCATTGCCACAGTGACTACTTTGTTACTCCAGATTGGAGAAGTGGGTCAGAGAAGCAGCAGTTCAGGCTCAGATGACTTTACTGAGGACTTCCAGACTGAGGCATCTACCTCTGATCAAGATGTGGTTTTTACTGACACTGTGAAGACCCCAAAGAATGCAGAATCTTTACCAATAACTGATGGGGATTGGATTGTTTCATTTGAACACATCTTGGCTTCACTATTAACTGAACAGTCACTTGTCAACTTCTTTGAAAAATCCTTAGAACTGAAATTAAAACTGGAGAATGCAAGGGTAGCTCAATATACCTTCAAAACAAATGGCACCAACCAATCATCACGAGGTGAGACCGAACCTTTAAGTGTACCATAGCAAATCTCCCAGGCAGTTCATGTTACACCAAAGCGCATCTTGCAACATTAAGTTTTTTGGACTATTTTGATACATTTTCAGTTGAAGAGCTTTAAAACCAAAACACATTTAATGTGGTTTTGATATTTGTTTTCTTGAATGTAATTTAGGAAGAAAAGGCCATCTTCCCCATGAATACTGCTGCAGATGTGTTAATATTTCAAAGACAAAAAGCTGAACTCCTGGTTTGAAAGTGCCATCTGGCTACCGACTACAGGTTTTATGTATAGTTGCCTTTTTTGCACTAATACCGAATACTTGTTTCAATGCTGGTAATTGAAACCATTAATATATTAATATATACAAATCAAGACATCAAGATTTGTATGTCTTGCTGAATGTTCAGTGTACCTGGACTGTGCTTTTCATGTCTCTGTGTGTGCACATTTCAATAAAAATGCCTTTGTAACTTTTGCTTTTCAAATAGCACCTTCACCTTCAAAATGAATCTGCAGTCATTCACTCTTCCACATTTCCATATTGCTGTCTTAAAATTGATCTGTTGCTCCTGGACCATCAAAGGAATATCAGTGCTGGCTGCGGCTGACAGGAGATGCAGTCAACCAAAGATTTAATTTCAAGAAATATTTAGGCAGCCAGTTTGGGAGCCAAAGCAACCTGAATCGCCTCATAACTAGACTTTAAAAAAGACTTGTCTAAAGTAATGTCATAACATTTTTATTGTAATGAAAGATTAGTTTTCATCCACATTAACAGTCTGTAGGCCTGTAAAAAAGGAGGAAGTTGCGTTAGTTAAAGTTGAATACACAATCCATATTCAGCATGCATTAATTTTAGATTATAGTGTGTGGAATGGGGAAGGAAGGCAATTTTCCTTCCTGCAGGTTCCCAAAAGTCCAGAGGTCCCTAACTCTCTGGAGATTTTGAGAGAGGAAATGCTACAAATTGCCTCCCCTCCCTGTTCTGCAGATAGATACTGTTCACCAGGGTAGACAACAACAAATGGCGACCAGCCACACACAAAATATCTCTGACAATGTGAGAAATACAGTCCAGGGCAGCAACCCTCCTCGTTATTCTACAATCGGGGGGGGGGGGGACTTACTTTTGAAAGTGGTAACTGGCACATATGTGACCAGTGTATACAGTTTATTAGGCGAATCCTCATCTTCATTGCGTTTTCTGGATAAACGCACACGGATACGGTAAGGAACATTCCTATAAAAAGGGTGAAAGTATGATTGCGATACAATTAAATCATGGGTGTGTGTGTGTGCATATTTCAACACCAACATTTACGGAAGTTCCACTCCACCTATTTCCAGTTCTGCAATCCTAACATTTAATAATTTTCCCTTCAAGGCTGTTCTTCATGTCCAAGGGGCAAGAAAAGCCATTTTAGCCATTTTTTTATTTTTATAAGTTAACACGATTTATAAGCATCATGAAAAAGAACTTGACTATTGGTCATGCTGGCTGAAGATGCTAGCTGGAGTGCAGCAGCATCTGGAAGGCACCACTGTGGCTACCCCTGGATCAGACCTACTCTTGTAACACATCCTGTTACCCCAGAAGCAGTTCTCCAGGAAAATACAGAATGCTCAGCCCAGATAACATACTTAGAACCACAGTTCAAATACTAGCTGTTTCTTCAAGGGATTTGAGAACCATAACATTACAGTGGTGCCTCGCAAGACGAAAAGAATCCGTTCCGCGATTCTCTTTGTCTAGCGGTTTTTTCGTCTTGCGAGGCATTCGTCTTGCAGGGCACCACTGTATTCCCATTAATTTTAGTACTATGATACCAGCCTTTTATTTAAGCTTTGGCCTGGTACCAATAGATGGATAGAAACCCCATGCATGACAGAGAAGGGTAAGAATTCTCTCTTCTGTACTCAACATAGAAATGCAGCTGCCAATCCCCCCAGTAACTTCTGTCATACATCACAATGCCAAAGTGGATATTAAATAGAAATAGAAGCAGTGCCTAGATGTATCTGAACCACCACTAAAATGACTGGCAAATGGTACGTTTTTGAAATATTGCACCAATATACAGTGTAATGTCTTAACACCATATCCTAAGCACATGTGTACTAGTGCAGTAACATTAGAGTGTCCCTCTGTACTAAAAAAAAGTTCGTCACGATACCTTACTCCTTTTGCCCAGACAGCCTTGTTCAAGCGGGTGTCAATGCGTACATCAGGAGTCCCCATCTCCTTCATTGCAAATTTACGGATCTCCTTGAGAGCACGAGGAGCCCGCTTCTTGAAGCCACTGAGAATACAGAAAATATCCAGTAGGCGAAATGAAAAAACAAACACTACTCCTAAACCTCAGGAACCCGTTTGTGCCTAGACTTCAGCATCTGAATAGCATACCCTAGGGATGAGGAGCCTCAGGAACAGGGGCCAAATGTGGCCATCCAAGCCTCTCTATGGACTCAGGACTCTCCTCAAGCCATACTCCCCTATCTTTCTTGCTCCTCAGGTGCTTTCGCCTGACTAGAAATGAGTCTTAACCCTGTGGGAGGAGTAGGGTGGATGTGTGCACATATACAACAGCCTGAGTTTTGTGTGGCTGGAATGTTCCCTGCCCTTCAAAGGCAAGTAGCATCTCTTGCTCTGCCCACTTCTGACTTTGGTCTCGCCACTATCAGCATGCAGCTCCTAGAAGGGAACGGGGTCCCTTGTGAAGAAAATTCCTCACCCGCACCTACAGTATATAAAACCTGCATAAAGCCACTAGTTACCAAGATGGGCTGGTGGAGAAAGCTAGGCTTTTTTCTTTATTATGCTATTTATTACTTTTTAGGAAAAGGCCTAGAAGTAATTTGAGGAGGTTCAGCTATGATAATTGGGCTTACAAAGGCAAAATTTGAGTTTCTGATGAATCATAAATTTTAGAATCTTCTTATTTGCCTTCTAATACCCAGCTCATTCTGGGCGTGCTGTAGGGAAGATTTTTCATAAAAGTCAAAGCTAAGAACTGACTTCTGCAAAAATTTTGCTTTTCCACACTCCATTAACTATACTTCAAACACAAACTAAGCCAGCTCAGCTGGAGATGAGATGAAAGCACAGAAAGATTCAATCAGCTTCACCACAACTCATGGATGTACAGAAATTAAGCTACTGTTTTTTCCTGTCCAGATTTGTGACTAGAGCATGAACTCCGAATACCTCCCATTATAAACAGGAAGAACGCTAAACCTGTTCCATTGTACATCAACAGTACACCCAAGAGACTATTTCCCCCCTCAATCATAGTGCCAACATTACACAAGTTACCCAATGTCTCTTGAATTTAACAGTGACCTTGCATCCTAAACCCAAAGCCAGGATGCCAGTGAGTTTAATTACAATAGCAGTGTCAACATATTTATGTTATTTGGCCAAGCATTTGCAGCGCCTCATTATAAGCATTTACTTATTGGTTCAAGCTGTTTTCTATCAGGCTTTTTACTTGTCTGCACGTCCCCAATCACATATCTTGGAACACTGAAGGGAGGCCCAAACCACACACACACACACACACACACACACACACACACACACACAGAGAGAGAGAGAGAGAGAGAGAGAGAGAGAGAGAGAGAGAGTGGTACCTCTAGTTACAAACTTAATTCATTCCGGAGGTCCGTTCTTAACCTGAAACTGTTCTTAACTAGAGGCATGCTTTCGCTAATTGCTGCTGCTGCGCAGTTAGCACACGATTTCCATTCTCATCCTGGGGCAAAGTTCTCAACTCGAGGTAACTTTTCAAGGTTAGCAGAGTTTGTAACCTGAAGCGCTTGTAACCTGAGGTACCAGTGTGTGTGTGTGTGTGTGTGTGTGTGTGTGTAGGTTTTGCCGTTTTTCAGCAAATAAGTATTCATATTTATTTTCACAATCAAATGCTTTCTTTAAAACCTGTGAATACAATTCCTGTAAACTATAATATTAGGTAACTATTTCTAACTCAAATCAGTACACTTTTGGTTGTTTAACATAAAATCTGGTACAGCTGAATTTTCCTTTGCAGATGAATATAAAAGGGCCTTAAGGACCACCTGTAACCCTTTTGGCTTACAACAGAACTTGAGATATTCTGTAATACAACTGATTCTTTACAAGGCAACAATCAGTATGGTACTTCTAAGCTTTTAACAAAGCTTTTAACTCCAAAGTAATGTTTGATGATACAGTCGCTTGGACCAATTTCTGCACTGAGTAACAGTGTAACACATTTTCAAAAAATGAAAGAACAAAAAATAAGGACTGCCACTTACACGCCATGGATCCGTTTGTGAATGTTTATAGTATATTCCCGAGTAACCACCTCATTGATGGCTGATCGTCCTTTCTTCTTTTCACCACCTTTCTTTGCAGGAGCCATCTGCACATGTCAAAACACAAAAAGCCTTGTTTTACACAGCACAATATGACATACTATCATCGTCATTGTTTCTTAAATAGTAGCTCCACAAAGCAATGATAAGAGCAAAAATGACAGAAACAGACATCTGCCAAATGCAGAGGCTCTGAGTTCAGCATTTCCTCCTTCTGGAATAGATGGCCTAGATTTTAGGCCATCCAGTATGTAAAGCCACAATTTTAGTTGTTAACTAAAATTCTAAAAAGACTTTGAAAAGCCCGGTTGCAGTCTCTCCTTGTGTTCTCTGACATGCTATTAATATTTAGACACCAGGCAAATACATTATTATTCTTCCAGGCCTCTAGCTAACTGAACACTCCATGGCCTTTAAAACTGTTGGGTAATTATTGTTTTCAATTGTTACTGTTATGTATTTTTATGTTTCTATATTGTTAACCGCCCTGTGATCCTAATCATATAAAGGAGTCCCTCTCATCCATGACTCTTGTCTCTGACCATTCATGTGCAAGAACACAGTACCTGTACAGGTAACAAGTACCTCCACAGAAGTGAAACCGGCTCTGCTAATACCTACTATTTATATGCAATGCTTGTAGCATGTCAAAGCACTTCACATAGACTACCCCATTAATGCTAACAAACTTTGTGAGCCTGGTGAATATTATTATACTTCAACTGAGGGAGGATTCAGAAATAGTGGCTTACCTTAGGCCACCAACTTGAGTGCTTAAAATTCAGCATGGCTCACACTCTTCACCACCATTGCACAAATCTCCTAAAGCTTCCAGTTTATTAATGCCAGTGTCTTATTTTCTACCAGCCTCCCTCTCATGTTGAGAGTCCACAATTGCTAAAATTACTTTACTACACAACAAGCAGCTGACTCTGCTGAATCTCAAAAATGCTTTTTTTAACAGGAGAACAGCCCTGTCAGATCATGCCAATAGCCCATCTAGTACAATATCCTGTTCTGACCAGATGCCTGTGGAAAATCTGCAATTAGGATCTGAGCATCTAATGTGGACATTTAAAAAAAGACAGAAAAAGAAAAGGCAGATATACTTTCAAACTTGTGCCACAATCTGAAAGTACACTTGCAACTCCAGCATTGTGAATGGAAAGATTCTTCCTTCCTGATTCTTCCTTTGTGCCATCTACTCCCTGCCTTTGCTCTCCTCTATATGCTCTAGTTCCACTAATAGAAGGAAAGTGCCAACAAGAATAGAGTTGCAATGGTGTGATTTAGAGACAAAGGGGGGGACCCTCCTACCCCCCAAAAAAATATAGCCCGTGAGGGAAAAGCACAACCAGTAATCCAAGAACGCTGAGTGTCAGCTAGAATGCCAAGATGAGCTCTGCTGGATCAGGCCAAAGGCCCCTATAGATCAACCTGCTGCTCTCATAGTGGCCAAGCAGGTGGTTTATGTGAAGACCACAAACAGAACCAGAGTGGAATAGTGTGTGTGTGTGTGTATATGTATGTGTATGTGTGTGTGTGTATGTGTGTGTGTGTGTGTGTGTGTGAGAGAGAGAGAGAGAGAGAGAGAGAGAGAGAGAGAGAGAGAATTTATAGCACAGCAGCAACTTTAAGTTATCTTATGCCACACAGCAGTCTTGGAATAGAAAGCCCAGTTTGAGTTCCTTACACCTTGTTTCGTGAAGGGAGTCCCGGCTCAAACTCTGCCAGAAGATACAAACTAATATTCTGTTGAAGACCCCCCTTTTGTAAGAATATAGTACTGCAAGTTGTAAGAATACAGCACTGAAACATGATTCAGTGCCATACGCACAACGTGCAAACGGTACCAAACTATTGCTTCCTCACACAAAATGTTAATTAACACTAAAGGCGAAAACTCCTGCCCCCAATTTTCACTAATATGAATGGAATTGCCGGATTTTGTTTCAGTTGGATTTTGAGGCTGCAAACACACATGCCCATGTCCTTTACGACACGTGTGCTCGAAGAACAGTCCTTCTGGACCGCTTCACTTCCCTCCAAGTCCTGTGGCTTTAGTCCTCACTGCCTTTTCTGGTAATATCAGGCCTAGGCCAGGATGGAACCACGGCGGCATCGGCGGGGTGGGGGGGAGGGAAGGAATCTCAATCCCGCCAGGCGAGACTTCAAGGCCAGGCCCAGAAATACCCGTCCCCCGATACTCCTCCTCGCCCCAGCCAGCCACCCAACCCGGGCTCTCGCCATTGCGAGGCCCACAGAAGCGGATGGCTTCGGATAACAAGAACCGCTTCGAGCGTAGCAACTTACCCTGCTCAGGACCAGACCAGAAAGGAAGGCGCCGGGGCTTATGGGAGGAAACCAAGGAACCCGGAACAGCCATAGAGACGGCGAATGGAAATACGAGGAGCGCTTCCGGGTCAGGAATCACCAGTTGCTAAGCGGCGCTCCCAGAGGGGATAGCGGCGGGAGGTTGGGCCGTCTCTATGGCGGGCAGGTTGGAGGAGGAGGAGCTAGTGACGCTTTAAAAAGTGGTTCCCCCTCCCCGCCCGCGCACCTTTTCCTTAGAGGTGGCAGCTGCTTAATGGAGTCTTAATGGTTTGGTAGTGGCGGCGGCGCAACATCATAAAGGATCTCTACTGCCTGTGATAAATGTGCTTTTAAAAATCACGGCGGTTTTTTTTGTTTTGCTTGATTACCGTGGTTATCATGAACACCCCCAAATTGCAAACTAGGGCAGAGAGCGGCTCACACCAACTTTGCAGTGTATGCAATTGCAGTCGGCTGCCGTTATTCCCACACTGCGGTCCAATATTTTGGTGTGTGTGCATTTTTGTGGTGCAGTCAGGTACCTATGGGAATCCCATGCCAAGATATGAGCGGAACAGGCCCCCACTCCTGTTTTTATAAAGCCCAGTCACAGATATTCAGAGGCATACACTGGAGGAATCATTGTGATATAACCTTTAAAAGCTGCCCTAGCGGTTGTGCCATGTGAAGAACCAAGTTTGGTCTGTCCTGAATCCCCTGTCCTTCTTAAAATCATAGACACACTGATTCTGTTATCATGACAGAGGATGGAAACACCTGCTTATCCCCTGTCTCCACACCAGTATCCCATCTCCCAGTCCACTTTCTTTTCCGACTCCTGTAACAGTGGTCAAGCAGCTTCCTTGCAACTGGATTGGCAGCCCAGTATATTGCCAATCTCCTATTTACTGAAGTCAGGACTGAAAAATGGGACCCTGATTTCAGAACAGTTATGCATCTGGGACTCCCCCACATGCTTGTCAGCTGTAGCCTGGGCTGAATTTGTTCCCTTCGAATTATGACTGCGTGTATGCTTCTAAGTAAACCACGGGTGGCTAAACCTGTAGTCCTCCAAATGTTGATGGACTCACAATTTGCATCCGCTCCAGTCAGCATTGTCAATAGCCAGGAATTGTGGGAGTTGTAGTCCTGCAAGATTTGGAAGACCACAGGTAATTAGCCACCCCAGTAGACGATAGAAGAACCCAAGACGCTTACTTTTTAAAGGTACACTTATGCCCCCTCTCTAACCTAACACACAACTTGGGAATCTTTACTTTTATTAAGCATGTTTAGAGCTGCAGCCAGGATCTCTGGATGCAAGAACAACAATCTTACATCAGAAATGTGCTCTGACCTCAATACATTTGTTTGACTTTTAGATGTTTTGAGACTTTATTATCAAGGTTCCAATCTGTGATAACTGCTTTTCAGCCCTATAAAAAGCTTGTTTGAGAGGGAGCCAAATTCTAGATTAAAGGTGTAGACATCAACTCTTCATCCTTTGCTAGGGACAATTGCTTGTTATTCCTAGAGGATTGTTTAAAGCAGGAATACAATTCTTCCCTCCCAGGTGTGTGCTTGCAGTCATATTTTTCTCAAGGGACTGATAGAAACAGATATGCACATCCAAATTGTGATGCTCCTCCAGACCCTATCAACCTATGGTGGTTTGAAATGGCATGCACAAACTCTACAATGGGATCAATTGTTGCGCAAAACCTTTGTTGTGTGTTGTGTTGGGGCCGGTGAGTTTGTTACAACCTAGCTGGAAAGGCTGTGATCAGGCAATGCAATTCAAAATTACCTATACAGTGGTACCTCTGCTTAAGTACTTAATTCGTTCTGGAGGTCCGTTCTTAACCTGAAACTGTTCTTAACCTGAAGCACCACTTTAGCTAATGGGGCCTCCCGCTGATGCTGCTGCTGCTGCTGCTGCTACCGTGCCGCCGCTGCACGATTTCTGTTTTCATCCTGAAGCAAAGTTATTAACCCGAGGTACTATTTCTGGGTTAGTGGAGTCTGTAACCTGAAGCGTATGTAACCCGAGGTACCACTGTACTAAGCGGCAAAACTGATTGCTCTACCAGCCCCAACAAAGCATACACAAGTAAAAGTAACTAAATATAACTAATTTTTTACAAAATAGTGTTTTACTGCAGAATGCATTGCATACAGCCTCATGTACCATTTGCAGTAGCCACAGGTGTAGTAAAATTCTCACTGCATGGAAAGTGGCTATGGACAAAAGTGGTATGTAAGTAAAAGAGTAAACAGGTAAAGGACCCCTGGATGGTTAAAAGTCCAGTCAAAGGCGCTCCTCTCGCTTCAGGACTAGGGAGCTGGCGTTTGTCCACAGACAACTTTCCAGGTCATGTGGCCAGCATGACTAAACCGCTTCTGGCGCAACAGAACACCGTGACTGAAGCCAGAGTGCATGGAAATGCCGTTTACCTTCCTGCCGCAGCGATACCTATTTACCTACTTGCACTGGTGTGCTTTCGAACTGCAACAGGAGCTCATCCCCATCAAGCGGATTTGAACAGGTGACCTTCCGATTGGCAGTGGTTTAGACCACAGCGCCAGCCACATCCCCTAGCGGTATGTATGCTGCAGTAAGTTCCCCGTAGTAACAAGATACTTCTATCCACCAAACACCAAATGAAAAGGAAAGGTTAGCAAAAAGCCCACCTCAGGCTAGTCATTTGTTTCATATAAGTTTGGTGCAAAGGGTGCTGTATTAACAGCTCTCTGCAGGCACCCTTATGACCAAGCTAAAGGCCTGAAGCTAAATTTCTGTATTTCAGTTTGCTTTTTTACAAACTATTAACTCTCAAAAAAGCATGGAGAGAAAAAAAGCTTTTCGCTTGTGAAATGAGCTGGTCTTTCATAAACAAAATAATGTTCACATAATCCCATATAATTTTATTTTATATAGAAATAGGTCAAGGTTAGGGTTTTGTTTTGTTTACAACAACTTCTTTATACGCTACTTATTGAATAATTACATAAAATCTTTTTTTTAGAAACATCAACATAAAGCATACAAAAAGTGCAACGCTTTGGAGGAAAAGTCAAACCTAAACGTAGTAATGAAAGATATGTAATATAGTTGCAGCATTTTCCCACTTAATGGGCTGTAACACAGTGCATATTCTTCAGGTGTTTGTTCTATGAACAGTTGTGAGGGGGCTGTTCATTTAGTAGAAAAGATTCTCTTCAAAGTGTTTAAAGAGCATGACTAGTACATTGGAATAATAGCTGCATGATTGTGCTTCAGTTCACTGTTTACAATTGTAGTTCACTAAGTAAATAGGAAAATGTCCAGTGTAATTTCTTTGAAACATTAGAAATAGCAAGAGGGAGAGGTAACAAGTTTAATACTTTCAGGTTATGAGTCCAAGGTCTATAAACTGCAGGGTGCATTTTATTTAAATAAAGGACATGTTCTCTCTCTCACTGGAAGTGCTTATCTGGCCACCAGAACAAACTTTTATTCACCGAAAGTGCTAGGTTATGCCTTTTGTGCAGTTGTGCAAAATAATAATAATATTAATAAAAATAATCTCTCATTCTCTCAATAGATTTTCTCTGAACCAGTGCTTTTCATATTCAAAAGATCAAAATAGTGAAGGCCAAGTAACTCGTATCCACTTTTTTTTGGGGAATAGCCAGAATACTTTCTGGTCAAAATAGTCAGAAGAATCGTCTACCAACACATACCAGTTTGCACATGATGGTATGTATTAGTATTAATATACATAATGTAGTCACAAAATAGTGCAAACATCTGCAAAATAATTCCCGTTCCTTTCCTATTGCACTATCCACCAAGGTCTGTGCTTGGCAATCTCTTTACATCACAAAACTCTGAAATGAACACATATGCAAATGCTGGCTTCCCTCCTGCCCAGCCACCCACCATTCAATAAAGCTAAATGTGTACTGATTGTTACAGCAGATTCTACTGCAGATGTTGTTGCATGTTTGAGGATTCAGGCAAACCGACAGTCCTCCCGGCAGCAGGTTCTTGCTGCTGTTGCTGTGACTGCATATGATGGTACTCTACGCTTTCTTCCTGTCGAGGGTAGGA
Source organism: Podarcis raffonei (assembly GCF_027172205.1). Lineage (NCBI taxonomy): Eukaryota > Metazoa > Chordata > Lepidosauria > Squamata > Lacertidae > Podarcis > Podarcis raffonei. Next base: position 76,372,894 of record NC_070605.1, on the reverse strand, counting down.
AGGCAAGAGCAAAGAATCTGCCTGCTCACTGTGCAAAGGGCCTGCAGACTCTACCTATATGTGAAACAAAATTGGATGCCGTCATATAATGGTTTAGCAGATCAAAAACAGTAGTTCTGTTAATTAATAATAATAATTTATTTGTACCCCATCCATCTGCCACTCTGGGCAGCTTCCAGGATATATAAAAACACAGTAAAAAATTATACCTTAAACATCTTCCCTATATAGGGCTGCCTTCAGATGTTTCCTAAATGTTTCATAATTACTTGTCTCCTTAACATCCGATGGGAGAGCGTTCCACAGGGTGGGTGCCACTACTGAGAAGTGCCCTCTGCTTATATGGAAAAACTTTGCTACGGAACTGTTGCTGGTGGACTAGGATCAATAGTTTGCAGAACACTTAAAACGTGCTTAGCTAAGTCAATGAATGAAGCTTGGCACCATTTATGCCAAGGATTGCAAGGTTGGCAGCCCTTGTATATTTTTTGGATTTTATATTGTTAGAAAAAAACAATTCTTGGGAAATGGCAATGGTCAAGAGGTGTGTGTCTGTGTGTGTCTGTGTGAGAAAGAGTGAATGTGATGGCCCCTTTGTATATTTCCCCCCCTGGTACTGCAGAATGCTCCCTGTTGTCATGAGCAACAGCACTCTTATGTTTGTGGAACATCAGTATTGTGTGATCTCCTCAATCAGGACCAGGAGAACATAGGTGACTTCCTGTAGCAAATAAGAGGTAGTCTGTGGAGGGAGGATGGGAAACAGCAATGACTGTACTCTCTCTAGTTTTGTGCCATGCCATGCCTCATGGCTGCCATGTTGTGTTATACTGCACTCTCATAGCAGTCATAGTGTGCCAGGGAGGCAGTGGAAGACAGGAGTGCCTGGCGTGCTCTGGTCCATGGGGTCACAAAGAGTCGGACACGACTAAACGACTAAACAACAACAACCACTGGTATGAAAAGGTTGGTGGCCCTTGATTTATGTGAACGAGAACTTTTTGATAAGCTCTAGTTGTCAGAAATTTAGTCAATCACAAAATGCAAGTGGATTTTCCCTACTCATTTCATCCAATAATTGGGCTTCCTTTTCTGTCCTCCATTGGCAATGCTCATTAATTCCACTTTCTCTTTCAATGGTTTCATCACAATCATGTTTGCCATGGGCACATATGAAAATACTTGCAGCACAATCCTAGGTATGTTTATTCAGAAATATGTCCCACTAAGTTCAATGGGGCTTACCTTAATTCATAGTAAAAAAAATTAGGACTGTATTATTCAAATTTGTTATATAAACTGCCTTTGGCTAATGGCCTCTTACTGTCAACAACCTTCTGTTGTGGGCATGTTTTGTATTCCTACAGTATAAATGAATAAATTATTTATTTATTCGTTTATACCCTGCCTTTTCCCCCTATGGGACTCCATTTTATCTTATTGCCACACTTCATGCTTACCATTTTAGTGGGAGGAATGATGGCTGTTTGTTTTTTAAAAGGGAAGTTACTTGCTATAAAGCCAAAAGCAGTCAATGACAATACAATAATTATTCAGGGAGCTTTTGTGTTGCAAAAGGAAAAAACAAAAGGAACAAGGAAATTAGCAGGCTCCATAAAACAAAAGGAAATACACCAGACACTCACATTGTGCTGAAGTTAGATTTAGAACCTGGTGTCCCAATGCAAAGTTTCCAGCATAATCAAATGTGTCTGCTCCAGACCACATATTGACGTGCATAAAATGTGAGCAGATGTTTCCAATACACAGAAGCCACAATCTCCTGAAACCTAACTTCCTCAGTCAAATCAACTCGGAATTGTATCCAGAGCAGAGGCTATTATTGACTGGGAGTCTGAGTTCCTCCATCATATTTAAAAGGCACATAGAATTATATAGACTTTTATATATAATTATATAGAATTATAAAAGGCACATAGAATTATGTAGAGTCAGCTGAGCTTTGGACTTATGTTGGTAAGAAAACAAAATGGATAGAATATTCAGGTAGGATTTTAAGACATCCTTGGTAATATGCCAAGATACTCCAGTGTATTCTGGGCCTGAGTTGGGAGTCACTAAGAGTTTTGTATAGTGATTATTGGTTATGAGACTCCATTTGTCAAGGTTCAGTGGTCTAGCATCTGCTTTGTGTGCAGACGATCCCTGCCATCTGAAATCTTGGAGAGTCGCAGAATATACTGAGTGAGATGGACCAATAGTCCAACCAAAGGCAACTAGCTTCCTGTATTCCTATTCCTGCCTGTGGTTACTTTATTTGGGAATATGAGATTTAACATTAGACTGCAACACAGACAACTATGGACTAATTTACAAAGGGTATTTAAAGAAATAAAGAAAACAAAATGGTTGACACTGTGGACTCCGATCAAATGATATTAGAACTGCAATACACCCCCAAAAATGTACGTCTAGAAGCGCTAGCTGTGGCTTGAGAACATTAATAAATCAGTTGGACATCTGATATAAATAACAACTGAAGAAATATTTTAGTTGTTTATGTACTTCCTGCATTTTCATTGTGAGTTCTTGTATTATTATTTTTTTAGCATTCCTAATAAAAAGGGGTTTATAAACAACCATGTCATATTTCTTCTGCCATTCTTAAAATAATGTGAGGGTCTTTATTACTTTATGAATAACTACACAATTTAATTTTAAAAAAATAAAAACAAAAAACCCTGTATGCCACCCCTTCAGCTGAAAAAAATACTTTCAGGGCGGCTTACCCATTTAGGTACTGTCAGTTCTGTTGCAGCCCACCTGAAGGTAGCCTTGCTGCTGGTGCTGGTGCTGATGCATAGGTTGCAAAGTTGAAGGCTGAGATGGCTGTGCTGCAGAGAACCCAGGGGGCAACACTGCTTGTCCCATCAGCACTATAGCTGTACTGCTTCCAGAGGTTTGCTCTTCCAAACTTTGGAACGCTTGTAGGCTTTGAAAGTATCTATTCAAAGAAACAGTCCTAAGTTTTTCAGCCAAGAATTTGCGACTAAAACACTGGTGTCATACTGCAATGTATTATGGACAACGGTTGGGAGAAATAGCAGGTGCTGCTGCTGACTCGGGGACTATGCAGATATGCTGATTGTTGGGAGATGCATTGAAAAAGCCAGGCACATTCATTACTACACATAACTCCTGGGCATATATATTGTGCATACCTAGTGGCATCTTGGAAGTGGAGAAGGCTGACCTGGAGCGGGGCAGTGTGGGAAAAGGAAGAAGCTGATCAGAGGGTGATGCAACTAAGCATTTTTGTTTTAGTTGCTGCTACTGGGGTAGCCATGGGACGCGGGTGGCGCTGTGGGTTAAACCACAGGGCCTAGGACTCGCCGATCAGAAGGTTGGTGGTTCGAATCCCCGCGACGGGGTGAGCTCCCGTTGCTCGGTCCCTGCTCCTGCCAACCTAGCAGTTCGAAAGCACGTCAAAGTGCAAGTAGATAAATAGGTACCGCTCCAGCAGGAAGGTAAATGGCGTTTCCGTGCGCTGCTCTGGTTCGCCAGAAGCGGCTTAGTCATTCTGGCCACATGACCTGGAAGCTGTACGCCGGCTCCCTCGGCCAATAAAGCGAGATGAGCGCCGCAACCCCAGAGTCAGTCACGACTGGACCTAATGGTCAGGGGTCCCCTTACCTTTTTACTGGGGTAGCCCAGAGGGTTGAGAATATGTGGACACATCTTTAGAAATGGTGAGTTTATGGGTTAAAAGCAAAGAACCAGCCATAGGAGGTATATTAGAAATTTCTGATACAATATCAGCAAGATAATGTTCCAAGTAGCAGGCTCCAGATTTCCTTGATTGCAACACTTTCACCAAACCTGGTCCCTTTCATTCTCCAGTTGGCATGACAACCCCAGTACATGATGGCAGGACATTTTTCCAGCCAGAACTCGTCGGAACTCTGTTCCGGCACCTCTCAGGTAGGCGCCATTGCCATTCTAAGAGAACAAGGGTGCTGTTCATGGTGAGTTCTGGCACCTCTTTTTCTAGAAAAATAGCATTGCATGATGCATGAGAGAAACAATGTACTGGGGCAACTGGGATCTGAAAAACCGTGCAATTGCGGGAGCTTGGCAGCGGGGCAGATAAGATATGGCAGGACAACATCTGGATTTTCAAAATATGCAGCCACCCTTAATTCCATCTCTGACATAGACTGCTTAACCCAAGTACTACCTCTGGATGAGTTGCCGTTCTACCACCTCCATCTAAGTGGCATTTCTCAGTATAGTTTCAAACTTTTCCTTCCTACCCCTGCCCCCAGTAACATGCTACATACTTAGCTTCGTGTCCAGTCACATCAACATCTGTTGTCTGCCTCGCATGGCAGGAACCAGGCATCATTGGCTGAATAGGCTGACTGAGTAACAGTCTAGGAAACAGGAAATTAAATAATGTCAGTGAAGAAACACTAACCTGCAGATACTGAAAGGGTCAGAAGGATTTTTTCCATGTGAGGTAGTTGCATGCTCAGAAGTCAATAGAGTTAAATCTGCAGTAGGCTCAGGGATAGAGTGTAATTAGTCGTAGTAAAAAAAGGGTAGCTCAGGATTTATTATCAAATGTGGCCATTCTTATACAGTGGTACCTCTAGATGCGAACGTAATCCGTTCCGTAGCCCCGTTCACATCCTTCGCCACTTCCGCACATGCGCGTGATGGCATTTTGACTGCGCATGCGCGAGCGGCGAAACCCAGAAGTAACACACTCCGTTACTTCCGGGTCGCCGTGGAGCGTAACCTGAAAACGCTCAACCTGAAGCACATTTAACCCGAGGTATGACTGTACAAGGAGTTTCATTCTTCTTAGGAGTGGATCTACATATTGTGGTTGGTAAACAAAGATCGCTGAAATTCCCTGTGGCAAATTATCTGCCACAGTGTTTGACTGTAACGTTTTCATGCTCTCAACCTGTGATGCGGTGGATGTTCCTGCCTCAAGTAACAGCCATCTTCTATGACTGTCCTGCATTCTGATGAAATCTAGTGAGCATTGGGCTATTAGATTTTTAAGTTGGCTATTAGAGCTTCCATTCAGTTTGCCAGTCCAGAACATAAAGTAGGCTTTATATGCTTTCTTCTGCCCCAGGTAGTTTGAAACGGCAGCTAACTGCATGATGCAGTTAGTGTGGAGATGTAAGGTCCTCTCTCCCTCCCCCCCCCCCATTCACATTATGTTTCCTACAGGGACATGTTTTCTATTTCAAGCTACTTATTTTTCCTTGTATTTTCTTTCCAGTCATCAGTTTAAAAACTTTTTCAAAACAGAACAAAGAAGTAAACAGTATCTTTTCTTTCTCTTTTTAAGGCAAATACATAGTGCTAACATCATTTAGAAAAACCAACAACCCACAAGTCTGTATCTGAAGAAGTGTGCATGCAGACGAAAGCTCATACCAATAACTAACTTAGTTGGTCTCTAAGGTGTTACTGGAAGGAAATTTTTAATTTTTTAAATTTTATTTTATTTATTTTGTTTTGTTTCGACTATGGCAGACCAACATGGCTACCTACCTGTAACCCACAAGTCTGTTTGTTCCATCCCCATTCTGATACTGTTTTTAATATTCAATTTTTCATTTCTGTAACCCAACCCTGGAACCTTGTGGTATAGGATAGGTATGAAATTGAATAAACAATAATAGCACTACGTTCCTCTTTTTTTCTTTCAAACTTACTAATAATCTAGTGCTGTAACTTGATAAAATGGAGTATTTTCTTAATGTTCAAAGTACAGTATTTACCTGTTATATAGTAATAAACTAAACACTCAAATTTAAATAGTGCCATTGTAAAAAATAGTATTTAATTCTTCAACTTTTTTTTTTAAAAAAAGTAGGTTACTTCAATTATTTTACCTCAGTTGTCGATCATTACTGAAATCTGGAGTGCTCTGCTGGTGGCTGTTATCCTGTAGAATGGCATCAGGTGGAGCTCTGCTCAAAGACTGTGGGAGCACAAAGGCATTGCTAAACTGTGAGGTTAAGCTTCTGGGAGATTGACAGCTATCCTGCATTCCTTGTGAGGCTCTTGCTGATTTCTGATCCTAGAACAGTTAAAAACAACAGCACCCACAGAAACAATAACCAAAAGCTTTGGGTATATTGTAAAAACACGTAGAATTAAGTTGTGAATATTTTTTTGCCAAATTACCAGATCCAAATTTAGTTCATTCCATCCCCTCATAAAGATGTAATTATGTAACGTGACCAATAAGTAGGGAAATAAATTCATATTCATTGAATGTAGGTCTGGTAATTTACCCTTTTTAAAGATTCCCCCCCCCCCCAAGAATGGTGATTATGGATAGCTAGAACAAACACACAGATTCACACAAACCTTAGTGTAAGAGCGAAAGGGCAGGCGATATTGCCGTAATACCTAAAGGCAAACAAGAACTACAGTACAGGAAATGCTGTAAGAACTAAATGAAGAATCAAAAGAGGTAGGATTGAAGATGAACCTAAGACTGAAAATAATGTTTAAAGAAGAGAACATTTTTTCCACAAAAATATTGCTGTAAGACCATTGCAGGTCTGCTTACCTGGTTTGATAACACATTTTCTTCTCCTAACATTTGATGGTCTGTTGCTTGAGGAGCCGCAATCTGCTCTTGGAGACAAGGCCTCGAAGGCCTCGGCACAACTTGTTGCTGAGACTCAACCGCTGGCTTCCCCTGAGGTTCTGGCTGCGGCATGCCACTGAAATTCAGAGGTGCTGTTGGCTGCTGTAAAAACATCTGGAAGAGAAAGGTGGTTCCTTTTTCGATTTCCTTGTTAGGCAAATCAATGGAAGAAATACATTCACAGTTCCAATTTCAAGTTGTCATAACTTAACGCTTATAAATGTGTATCGTTAGGGAGCTCAACTTGATCCAGGCCTCAGTTGCTGAAAATGCTTTTAATGCTAGAAGACTGTGTGAAGTTGCTTGTGAGTACACAGAAAGTCCATTTCCCACACAATTGCATAAGCACAGCCACCTGTCACACATCTGGGGCTGTCAGAGAAGTTTCTACAGGGAAAGTTGCATGTCACCTCTTTCCAAATCAAGCACTGGATAAGAATTGCTCAAATATTACATGTGCAATGCACCTTAAACCAGCTGTGGAAGGACTGACACTGTTTAGAAAACCAAATCCACTATTCAGGAACAGAATACATTTGTCATCCTATTCACTCAGAAACCTCTGACATACATAATTCTTGCAAATATTTTCTGACATACATAATTCTTGCAAATATTTGAAGGTCAAACTAGATGTTACAAGCAAACACATGTTACTAAATTGCAACTAACACTTGGTTTATGGGAAATGAGCTTTCGGAGGGAGCAAATAAGAGCAGAGAAGTGATGGCTGCTGGTGGTAAACTCTTCCCTGTCCCCAGTTTTTCTGCTTCAAATTGTTTTCTTCTACTTCCCTCTCCATGGGATTCCAGGTGGGAAAATGTGTGTGCAACCCCACAGGGGAGAAAAGTCGTTATCAGGAAAGGGGGTTAAGCACACACGCTTTTCTGCTGACATTATCCCCATCTCACCCCAAGATAGAAAAAGCTTCCACTGGAATTTTAGCAAATGTGTTCCTGTCCAATAAGTAGCTTGGTTGTTTATGGAAGACAATTTTACTCGGCTACAAGTGATCGCCAAAGAAGAAGAAGAAGACAGCCTCCAACAATCATATCCCTATACTTTTTTTCTGAAAAGACAACTTCCTTTTGCCGGCACTTTCGGTGAATAAAATATAAAGCATGAGGCTTCAACTTAAGGAATTCTAGCTATCTAGCAACACAAAAATGTTGAAAAACAAACGGAAATACAGAAGATGAGAAGCCATTGAAATGGAGCACAAGAGAGAGAGAACATGTGTGTGCAAAGATCCTAAAACTAAGTTTGAGATTGTTGCCTCAGTACAGATACATGATCCCATGAGCTACGAACATAGTACGAACAGATACAGTGGAACCTCGGTTTTCGAGTGTTTCAGAAATCGAACGTTTCAGCTTTCAAATGCCGAAAACCCAGAAGTAACTGCTTTGGTTTTCGAACAATTTTCAGAAGCTGAACGTGCCACGCAGCTTCCGTTTTGAGTTTCCCTGTTGTATTGAGGCTGCCGCTTTCAGTATTCGGACGTTTCAGAAGCTGAACAGTGTTCCTGAACAGATTACATTCGAAAACCAAGGTTCCACTGTAATAGGAGTCATGCTGCTTCATTTCTGTACTGTGACAGATTGCCTCCAACCAATCATATGATAATGAGCTTTCATCGTGATTTGCTTGTGGGGTGTTTATAAACCTTCCCATTATTCTCATTCATTCACTCCACACTTTTCAATGCATTTCCCTGTCACTCTCCTAACAGCAAACAGTCCGTTGTTTTCTTTAAGTGCACTTGTTGCACTAACCCACTTCTATTGTGCAGGACTAAATGCACTTGGATACGGGACGCGGGTGGCGCTGTGGGTAAAACCTCAGCGCCTAGGACTTGCCGATCGCATGGTCGGCGGTTCGAATCCCCGCGGCAGGTTGCGCTCCCGTCGTTCAGTCCCAGCGCCTGCCAACCTAGCAGTTCGAAAGCACCCCTGGGTGCAAGTAGATAAATAGGGACCGCTTACCAGCGGGAAGGTAAACGGCATTCCGTGTGCTGCGCTGGCTCGCCAGATGCAGCTTGTCACGCTGGCCACATGACCCGGAAGTGTCTGCGGACAGCGCTGGCTCCCGGCCTATAGAGTGAGATGAGCACACAACCCTAGAGTCTGTCAAGACTGGCCCGTACGGGCAGGGGTACCTTTACCTTTACCTTTAAATGAACTTGGAACCTCTCATGCAAAATACTGACAGTCAGGCACCTCAAGAGTGTTAGTGTCACAACCTTTCTCCTCAGAAAAGGACAACACCAAAGTGCCAACACAGAAAGTACCGGTATTTCATTCACAGCGGCTTTGCCCAAGATTCTTACCATCCTGTCATGACTGGACCACTAAAGAAGAACTGAAATGCCACTGAAAAGAAAGGATTCCTCCCCCCACCCCCTTCAACATCGTAAACAAGTCTAAGTAGATAACGCCACTGCAGAATCTCACAACTACTTTTTCAGGGTGTCAAGACATGAGAAGAGTATTACTAATCTCTTCTAATTGGCAGTCTCATTAGTATTCTCATGAAAGAAGCAAAAGACATGAAAGCACAACACCTCTTGCATCTAGAAACAGACAGCATCATATTAGGGAGACAACAGAAGAAAGCTGTTCTATGGAAACCAGACATTTTAACCATCTGCATTGATCGAACCAGGAAGCTCTTATCAACAGCAATTATTTTTACAATGTATCGGAAGCAAGGATGCCACGCTAAATTTATAGCTATGAGACATTTATTTCAAAGATACCGTTTCTAACAAACTGCTGAAGGTGACATTTCCCCTGTAAGGCTTGGTTCTACCCATATTATTTCCTTTCAACAATATTGCCGGGCTGCTTTTTTGCTACATGCCAAATATAGCCCCTTAATTCTCTTTTCGTGGTCCCAGCAAGTCTCTTCAAATTGCATTAATAAATTGCATACATTCCATGTAGCCCCATGACCAACGGACTCATTGTTAAAACCGTGTTTATGGAAGACAATCTTACTCGGCTATGAGCGATTGCTGAAGAAGAAGATATCCCTAACAGTGCTGTAAAAAGATAAAGGTAAAGGACCCCTGACAGTTAAGTCCAGTCGCGAACGACTCTGGGATTGCGGTGCTCATCTCGCTTTACTGGCTGAGGGATCCGACATTTGTCCACAGAAAGTTTTTCCAGGTCATGTGGCCAGCATGACTAAGCCACTTCTGGTGAAACCAGAGCAGCGTACGGAAATGCCGTTTACCTTCCTGCCGGAGTGGTACCTATTTATCTACTTGCACTTTGACGTGCTTTAGAACTGCTAGGTGGGCAGGAGCTGGAACTGAACAATGGGAGCTCACCCCGTCGCGGGGATTCGAACCACCGACCTTCCGATCGGCAAGCCCTAGGCTCTGTGGTATAGACCACAGCGCCACCCGTGTCTGTAGCTACAGCTACAGTGCTGTAGCACGGGTTAAAATTGAGCTCTTGTGTTTCATTCTAGATTTCTCTCTCTACAAGGTACTATTAAGGAATAATGACCATAAGTCTATCCCAGGGGTGGCCAACTTCCAAGAGACTGCGATCTACTCACAGAGTTAAAAACTGGCAGTTATCTGCCCCCTTTGTGGGGTTCAGCCCAAAGTTGTTGAGCTTTTTGCTGGGAGCCACTGATCTACCGGTGATCTACCACAGACTTCCAGTGATCTACCAGTAGATCACGATCTACCTGCTCTATCCAATCCTTTCATTTCTTTCACTCTTGAAGTCTCTGCTGAATTTTCTGTCCTCCTTCAGCATGGATCAGCATATTTTATTTGACACTTATTTTGTCCTCTCTGCCTTAAATATACTGAAATATTGTTGTTAGACTAACCGGAAGCATTAGGTCAGTCCATTCTCTGCTATGTATGCAAAAAGTGTAACCAAAGGGGCTCCTGACCAAATGAATCTGGGAAGCTGCCTTATATGGAATCAGATCATAGGTTCATCTATCCCAGTATTTCCTGCTCTGACTGGGAACTGTTCTCTCAGGTCTCAGGCATAAGTCTTTGGCAGCTTTGCTATTTCCTAAGTGAAAATGCCACAGATTGAACCTCAGACCACGCACCTACACTTTTCTCTTAAGTCTTTCAATGTCAATCCTCTTATTCTGTCATTGGGAACAGAGGGCTTCCAACACTATGTATTCCTATGTAAACTAGGGAAGTGGGGAACTGCAGGAAGAATAGCTGGCAGAAGGTGTTGTTTTCCTGAGCCAGGTTCCGAAATCGGAAGTAAGCAAAATGCCCCTTGAAGAAGCAGCTGTGTAAGCTGGACTGCTGCATGCAGAAAACCCTCCTCTGTGTGGTGGCCTATGGTGCATCAAGATGATTTGAGCGTAGAAATAAAGTTCTGCTCAAGAATTCTGCTACTCACTGAATCAAGAGTAACTTGTCTGAAAAATACGTTCTCCCGCTAACCTGTATGTTGGAATCCTGCACGATGCACAGCTGTTCCTGGATTTTCTGCAGCTCTTCCTGCTGCCACTGAATATTGGCTTGCAGTATTCGAGTCCTCTGCTCAAGCTGGTCTTTGATAGTTTGGAACATGTTAAACTGGGATGAGAGCTGAAACAAGAAAACAAAGAGCAATGTTACTTTTCTAGTAAGTACAGTAACTTTTGTTCCACGAGGCTGCTTTGCTGTATTTCTAAGAATATTGTTACCTGCATTATACTACTGCTCTTGCATAAGGAACGGTGCATGTCTGAGACCTAGAAGCTGTAAGTAAAGCATTTTTAACTTACTTTGCAGTCTGTAGGGTTTCACTGAAAAAGTGGCAAAATGGGGGTCAGCTGCTTCACGCAGCTGAATGGAGTTAAAGAAGGTTTAATAACCTATTCCTATGCTTCATTAATCTGCATAATGACTGGGTTTAATACTCTGCTACTGGGGCTCTCTATGTTCTAGCCCCATGTTTTTAAAAACAGGCACCAGCCATTTTTCTTTTCCTTTTAACCCACACATGGGGGTATCTGGAGGATTAAATATAATTAATACCTTCTCTTAACAATTCCCATCATTCGCAAGATAAGCACATACTGATTACTGGTGTTACAGCACTAATATCTCTTTGACCACAAGTGCAGACCACCTGTGGTCAAAATAATACAAGAGTGTGAAAGGAGGCGGCTTCAGCAAATATTCCTTGATAGCTAGAAAAAAGAGCCTGGGCAGAAGAGTTAGAGCACCTATCTCTGATCATGATAACTCCAGTTTGTGTGTACCTTCCCCTCCATACAAGTGTCTTGCCAATTTTTTTTATTGTCTCTAACTTCAGGGGAACCAGTGGCAGAGAGGACTTCCTAGACATAGAAAAGAAAACCCTTAATTCATCTAGACACTCCTGAGCATGCTCAAGAGGGTCATGTCATGCCAGTATGAATGGAAAAGTTTTAGTTTGCTATGCCTCCCAATTCAATTAAGTGAAAACAAAAAAATCATTTTACTCTCACTAACTTAAAACCTATTTAAAGCTCCTGTCCTCCATCAGTTTGGTACACACCTGTGTATCTATTTCATGGAAGTTCTTTTAATGTTTCTGTTCACTTGAACTTTTTTTTCCACCTTACCTGAGAAGCGGCAGGTTGGCTAGATCTCTGCACGTCCTCCTGCATAGTGGGACTTCTTTGCAGGGAGGGAGACTCTGGGATGAGCTTTGCTCTTGTGGCTATAAAATAACATTTACCATTTAGAACAGAGTTGTTAAAAGTTTCTATTAATGTATACAAAAAGACTGGGTCACTGGAATGGCAATAAAGGAAATTGACTATAGAACAAAACCACCAGCTTTTGTCAGCCTGCACCCTCTAGTTCTGGACTACAGCTCTGGATGGAGCAGAAGGGAGTTGATGTTGTAACCCACTCTGAAATTGCACTCCAATACAGTGGTGCCCCGCAAGACGAATGCCTCGCAAGACGGAAAACCCGCTAGACGAAAGGGTTTTCCGTTTTGGAGGTGCTTTGCAAAACGAATTTCCTATGGGCTTGCTTCACAAGACGAAAATGTCTTGCGAGTTCCTGCAGTTAAGATAAGCCGCTTAACAGCTGATCCGCTAAGCCGCTAAACAGCTGATCGCTAAGCCGCTTATCAGCTGATCCGCTAAGCCACTTAACAGCTGATCCGCTAAGCCGCTAAGCCGCTTATCAGCTGATTCGCTAAGCCGCTAAGCCACTTAACAGCTGATCTGCTAAGACCGCTAAGCCGCTAATAGCGCTAAGCCGCTAATGGGCTTGCTTCGCAAGACGAAGAAACCGCAAGACGAAGAGACTCGCGGAACGGATTCTTTTCGTCTTGCGAGGCACCACTGTAACTAGCAGGTAGTAAATGTTTCAAATAAGACAATGCCCTGTTGTGTTAGAATTATCCTTTCTGTTGGTCATGCTCCATGCGTGCAGGCCTGCGTTACTCTTTCCACACCATTCTGGCTTATACTGGCAGTATAACAGTATAAAATTATCAGTTTCAAAGTAGCATCTGCATAGAGACCACATCTGAAGGGCGGTATACAAATTTAATAAATAACAACAACTTACATGCTGTGTCAGGCAAGGATGTAGGCAAAGACTTGTGTGAGCCCTGAGAGGATACAGAAAGAGTCCGACTGGTGTCGAGGATTGACGTGCCTAATTCAAGAGCGTTAAAGTGCTGTTGAGGATCCAGTTCTGATCCACTGTCCTTAAAAAACAAAGCAAACATCCTAAACGTTTTTGAAAGTTTCGAACTTACAAATGAGTTTGGTTATAAATCATTTGGGTTTATTGAGGGAGAGGTCTTTTTTCGGTATCAGCTATGCGCAGCACAACCCTATATACACACTTACTCAGAAGTAAGCGACTCCCTAGAAATTCCCAGTGAACTCAACCGTTCATTGGGACAGAATACTGCCACCATGTTTCTCTGCTTCTGAAAGAATTGCACTGGCTGCCAACTAGCTACCAGGCTAAATTGAAGGTGCTGTTACTGGTGTACAATGCCCTATGCAGCTCGGAACAAGGATACATAAAAGATGGCCTCAACCTGTGCAGGACAGCATTGCATAGATGCAATTTCAGCAGGTGGTCTGTTCCGCACAATGTCTGAATCATGCCTTTAATGTGGCAGCACCAGGCCTTTGGAACTCCCTGCTATTACATATTACCAACGCGTCTTGTCTATTGTCTTTTCAGAGCCTACTGAAGACCTTCCTTTCCCCACAAGCCTTTTGTGTGGAGCTGCTTATCCAAGTACTGGATTTGAAACTGTTTTTAGTGTATCTTTTAGGATTTTATGTCTTCATTGTTAATTGATTTGAGATTGTTTCACATGAAGTGATCCATAAATTGAATTAATAATAATAACAATAACAATAATAACAATAACAACAATAATGTGTGTCTAGAATTGCAGTTTTAACTCCATGTATCACATGGTTAAAGTGCACCCATTTTTTACAGTCTTCAGTATGCAATACAGCGTTTAACGTCACATCTAGCCTGGCCTTTTGTATCCACATTTCTGAACAACAGAAGCTTCAAGTAGTTTTCTGTAAGATACTCATAAAAGACTCAGTTATTAACTTCATTAAGCAGTGAAAATCACAAGAACTCAGTCCTTATTTGCAGCTACTGTATAATCTGCTTTAATAGGTAGGAAGCTATGTACTTAGGAATGAGCCCAGGCCAATCCCCAGAGAACTTCAAAAGAAATGATTCTTAATTCTTGGCTTATAATGCATCTGCCTTTCATTGCCTGATTCTTCCTATATGCTCTAGTATCATATTCTTTCAATTTTATACTCAACCATGAGATTATGTGGGCAGGGGGTTTGCTTGTCTGTCACCTCCCGTGATTGGTCCTTCAAAAATCCAAAGAGGTATGCATTTGTACAACTGCAGTGGCCTTTGTACTGACACAGGGATTGAAAAAAAATTGCATAAGAACACCACACGCAACCAATCAAGAACACCCTCAACATAAATCAGGTGGAAAGTAGGCTTATCTGAGATTACTCATCGCCTTATAAACTAAGGGACAGTGAACCTAGCAGGCAGTGACCATAGTGAGGAACAGGCAATGGAAGACATAAAGAAAACCCCAGGTCCATCTATATGGGACAATATTAGTGATCAAATCAATACACATTATTACCATCTGAACACAGTAGCTAAAGTCACCCTAGGTGTCTTACCCTTTACATTTAAAAAGTCATTCCCTTTCAAGGCCCATGATTGTCCCAAAGCTCATAATGGATACCTCTTATTTTGCAAGCTACCATTCCCTCATTTCTGCAATTGTTTTCTGGAAAATAGAATGGGAATGTATTCCCAGCCATGTCTTACTCCATTAAGTTAAGTTCACATAGAGACTTATAGCACTTAAATAATGATACGCAAGGTTGGTGATTACCGACATATGAGCTGCATAAAATAGAAAACAAAGAAAACCCTCTGAAAACAGCCATTTTAGCATACCTTTAGTACTGAAGAGATTATCTCTGAAGGTGCATTTTCCAAAATCATATTCCGTCGCCTTTCCACTCGAACATCTGCATAACTGAACATTATTATTTTCTGTGGAGATCTACCTTCCATTCCACTATTCTGAAAGCACTATTAAAGGCAACTGGCAGTTTATTACATGATTAACTCCAGAAATTATTTGCAGTTAAAATCCACAGGTCATATAATCCAAATGTGTATAATAATGTAATGGATTACATTTTACGTTTAACTTCTGCCCATTTTTACCCGGTTTTCAAAACAAAAAGAAAACATTATCTGTAATCATATAATTACTTGAGGCTAGGTTCCATGGCTTTACACATGATGCTCTTCATACATACTTGGAAAAAGTTCACGTGTAAACACGTATTTGCAACCTTGTATATAATTTTGGTACATGTACTCATGATTAGCCTTGTCCCTACCACACCCCAAGTACAGGTTAGCAATTGCAGAAAGGCTTATGTATAATGCATGAAATTGTTCTACCTCCCAAACTAGCAGGTATATGATTGTAATCAGAGTATTTCTCTAGAGTCCAATTAGCATGCCAATACATAATTAATGTTTGTAACAAAATATTGGGCTGTTTCCTACAAAGTCATCTTGTCTATACAAAGTCTTCTGCTTGCACAACTGAACTTCCCCTCTGTCTCCACTTCCTGCATCCATCCTTGAAAAGATTTGGAGGGTGCACAGGGGGGAGAAAATCCAATTTTCAAGCAGAAGTCCTTGCATGAAAGGGACAATTTGGCTGGATAACAATTGATTGTATAGTAAAGCATATGCCTTATTTCCAGACAAGAGTGTTCATCAATGAAGCAAGTACCTCAGCAAGATGGCCTTAGTCTAACTACAGTGGTACCTTGGTTCTCGAATTTAAAACGTTCCGGAAGTCCGTTCGACTCCCGAAATGGTTTGAAAACCAAGACGCAGCTTCTGATTGGCTGCAGGAGCTTCCTGTACTCAATCAGAAGCTGTGGAAGCCGCGTTGGATGTTTGGCTTCTGAAAAACGTTTGCAAACTGAACACCCATGTGTTGGGGAGCCGATTTGTTTGGGAGCCAAGTCGTTCAACTACCAAGGTACCACTGTACTCCCTGTGACCCATGAGTAGTTTTATTCCATTGCACCCGCATGCTCAAAATCTCTAAGACTGCCCTTAAAAGTTAGATTAACTACCACAGAACCAAACTAGGGCCCTGTTGAATTATACATTTCCTCAAAGACTACATTAGCACGTGCAAGAAATGTTGTGGTGGCTGCTTGTAATGCAACCGTATGCAGATTTCTCCGTGGAGCAAAACGTTTGTGCGGCTTTATCTCGCGAGGTGGCACTGGCAATGTTCATCTTTGCAGACTAAGAAAAAGATGAGGGTGGAATGCTAGAGAGTTGGCCAATCGACACACTGGTCAGCTTCACACCGCCTTTGCTGTAGCAAGGTTGTGTTATATATGCAGTCACCTCACAAATGTCTTCGTATGTGGCATTTAAAGCTAGCACGGTAGAAAGAATGAGTTTATTCTTGCACTAAGCTCAGTAAGAAATTCCCCCTAGCTCATAACATATTGGACGTTCCTTTTCAATGTGACAGGAAAATAAGGAGGAGTGGTTGTCCTATGTGCGTCTCTTAACCAAGCTTTTATTTGCTCTTGTCCTGCAATGAGGACTCTACCGATCGGCACAACACATAGCTGTCAACTTACAGATTTGAAAATAAGGGACCAGAAGCCTCGAAAATAAGGAATCAGCAGCCAAAATAAGGGATTTTAGTCAACCAGCAGCCAAACGAAGCCTCAAGTGGTGGTTCCCATAGCGCAGCAACCCAGCAAAGGGGATGCAGCAAGGAAAACCACTGTCACCTCTCCGCTGGGAAGCGCTGAGCAAAGGCGAGTCCCCAGGCAATGCGGCCGATTTAATCGGCACAAGGCATGCAAGCTCCACCCCCCAGTCGTTCTTAGACTCCTTATTGGGTGAGCAACACAGCCAAGCAACTCAGTTGGAGCCTCCCTCCTCCCTGGCTGGCAGGGAGGGAGGGAGGAGAGGAGCTGCTTCCTTTGAAACCCAGGAAATTTAAGGGACATCATCAATAAGGGACAGCAGCGGGACATGGCGCTGGGATAAGGGACTGTCCTGCCAAATAAGGGACGCTTGACAGCTATGGCGCAGCAGCGACGTCACTCAATTTCTCCATACCTTACTACCGTGTGGGTGCATACGATGAATTCTGGTTTGGAGTTCCACTGGTGATAGGTGATATAATAGTGCGTTTGCAGCCAGATCCACTGCTGTCCTTTGGTCAGAAACCGGTAGCAGCAAGACTTCCCTTTGCCAAACTGCATCACTATTTGTGGACACACACAAAAATGCACACTGCATCAAAGATTTCAGGATATGAAAAACATCCTTTAAAAAAAAAAGATTTTAGCTAATCTACAAATCTACATGCAGCTTTCTTAAGAGGGGCTTCGGAAACTTCAGTTTGGTACAGGACACAACAGCAAGAATGCATGTGGGAGCACGTTTTCTATTGGTTAGAATTACACTAGTTGCTTAAAAAAAATGCACCATTTAGGGTGTGCGATTAAATCCTCCATGATGCTGATCGGAGAACAGAATTTTGCCACAAACTCTATAAAATGGATTCGTTCCTAAATTATTCATAGGTATATTACCTGAGAATACTGAAGGATATTTGAAGAAATAAAAAGAGAATAGAATTTGGAATCCTGTACAACTGATAATTCGCTTAAGAAAGAGTTAAAGGAATTAAGGCATTTTAGTACTTCTGCAGTGGGTATTCCATTCTTGTACAGTAACAATGAGAGAGAAACAAATAAAATACATATAAAATGTACTAGTTAAAATGCGTTATATTTTGCTTGCTACTTAGCAATGAGGTGCTAAGATGGACAAACAGAGCACGTATGGAATCACAGTGTTTAGAGGTATCTCAAAGGTCCAACTTTTGCAGATTCAGGAGATCCACTATACAGTATTCCTGATAAGTGCCTCCACTTAAAAACCTCTGATGCATGTTTGTTGGATTGTCAAACAGCATGTGCCATCAAGAAGTTCTTAATCCTTAGATGAAATGCTTCTCTTGAAATCTGAAGCCGTTGGTTTGGGTCCTAGGCTATGGAGCAACAGTAAACAAATTGGGTCCATCACCTATGTGATAGTCCATCAAATATAGGGAGATGGAGAAACGGGAGATGGAGAAACGGGTTATACACGACAGCTTCCCAATACACCTGTATGTTTAACATCGTTTACTCTCCAGCTGACATGGATCCGTTCAGGCAGAGACAACACAAATCTGGGTCAACCCAAGGATGTTGAACAAATATGAATTGGGAAAGTGCCAGAGCTGAAGGCCCTTTTCTTCACTGTGGCACATCTCCCATCCAGGAAACCCAGCTTTTCCCCTCAAGGAAACCCATCAATGGATAGCTGCTCTGTATGGGATATTTTATAAGGGAGAAAGAGACACTGGGCAGCAATTCATACTGGTTCAGCCCAGCTGATTCTACTCTTCTTTCTTTCCCCTGTGAAATGTTCCATGTTTTATTACTGTATGACTGAGAGAAAGCATGGTGTTATTTCTTTAGTTTTGCACAGTGCCTAAGCAAATTTAGGATTAATAACTAATGCTATTACTACAAATAAAATAATAGTAATAATAATGTCATGTCACAACCTAAGAGAAAGATACAAAGGTTGCACCAGCATGATGGAGGAGGCTGGTCCATTATGGTGACAACTTTTTGTCTGCCCTTAGCCAGCCCCCAGCCCCCCGCTTGCCTTTATACTTATAAACCAGTCCATGGGATGGTCCTGGCTGTCAGCTTCAACCTTCTTAGTCTCAGTTATAGTTGTAGAACTCAGCAAAGAAGAGGATGGGGACAAATGTAGATTAAGTAGGCTCCATCTGCCATTGGCTTTGGCCCCTCTTGCCATTGATGGCCACTCTGCCTTTTGCCCTACATGTCCCAATGGGCATCAGACACCACTGATGGTTTATTCAGACAGGACTGAAGTGTCTTATTAATAGAAGAAGTTAACGAAAGAACACGATTTAATATTTAAAGACTTTGAACTTTCTATGACAGCGTAGCTTAAATTAATTTTGCTGGACTCTCATCGGCACCGTGTCTGTGATCAAATGTATTCAAGATATACTGGCTTGTCTTGTGCCAGATTAATCTCATTTTACACCAAACAGTCATGATCTGACAGATGAACTTAACTTTGTATTCTGCACCAGAAAGCTGAAAATAAATTTTGAACAGCGCCATTCATGTGAGTAGCAGGACACTTACAGACAAACAACAGACATGGCAAGCAATATTAGATATGATTTGTGTTGAGTCGTTCGAGGTTTTAATTTAATGCTTCAGCTTCACCTAATTAGCAGTTGTTGAGTAGTATTGGATATTTGTACTATTTTGACAACTCCGCCTCCCAAGATTTCATATCCAATGAGGAGTTAAGCAAGTCAATCCACATGAAGAATAAAATGTAGACAAATCAGTTTGCATTACACAAATGGCTAGCCTCAAATGACTACTTATTATTTATAATAATTCTGTATTAGTATTATGTATTTATTTATATCCTGCCTTTTTCCCTGACAGGGACTCATAATACTCTCTGAACTCTAGAATATGGGCATTTAAGTGTTAAATTAAAGGTAGAGGTTAGGGCCCTCCAGATATTGTTGGATTCCAACCCGCATCAGCCCTAGCCAGTCATCAAATATGGCAGATGCTGGGTAGTCCACCAAGATCTGGAAGTCCACATCTTATCCATCTCTACTGTAAATCTTAAACCAAACATGAATATAATTCACTAACAGGTTTACTAGTATCACCAGCAGGCTCTCTTTGTGTGTGTGGAGAAGGAGGGGGAACTCCATTGCTAAAACCAATGGTTTAGTTGAGTTGGATGCAACCCAATGTCTTCAGATTTTCATTTCTATCTTTGCTATCACACGGAAACAAACTGAATTCCTTACTGTAGGTAATGTCATACTCACAGTGTTCGTGGCAGCGTGCCAAGAGCTGAAGGTCATCTATATGATAGTAATCATATCCAGAAGTTCCCAGCACTTCAAAAGGCAAATATCCTATAATCGGTGGTGCTCTGTATCACGGTAAAATGCAAATGATTTTATTAAACCATTAAAAATATCATCAGCAGTGCTCAACCCTTATTCTCTCTGCCCACCCCAAAAACTCTGGAAGTGACTCCACCTAGGCACCAAAACAATAAGCAGGGCAACAGACTATTTGGGACTGCTTCGTATTACTGGAACTCAGCAGGGAGGGAAAACCTCTTGTGCACAGCTCACCATTTTTTTAAATAAAGTGCTTAAAATAAACGAAGGAAAGCAGAAAGGTAGAACGAAAGGTAGAAATAAAGCAGGAAGGTTTACACAAGTTCACTCTGTAGAGCGACAGGACTGGTTAATTCACAACTGTGCACAGTATGTTGACAGGCCTCCAAATATGTCTCTCAGCGATGGGAACAAACATCGTCCAGGTTCTTGTTGTTTTTTAAGTCACTGGTTTAGATTGAGATGTCATGAAGCAATAAAAACTTCCAAGCGCTGCTATAGTGCTTCGGGAAAATGTTGCAATGAGTTTTTAAAGTGTTTCTACCTTAAAAAGGCAAAAGGCAAAGGACCCCTGGACGGTTAAGTCCAGTCAACGGCGACTCTGGGTTTGCGGTGCTCATCTCACTTTACAGGCCAAGGGAGCTGGCGTTTGTCCACAGACAGCTTTTCTGGGTCATGTGGCCAGCATGACTAAACCGCTTCTGGCGAACCAGAGCAGCGCACGAAAGCACTGTTTTCCTTCCCACCAGAGCAGTACCTATTTATCTACTTGCACTTTTTGGCATGCTTTCAAACTGCTAGGTTGGCAGGAGCATGGACCGAGCAACGGGAGCTCACCCCATCGCGGGGATTCGAACCGCCGACCTTTTGATCGGCAAGCCCAAGAGGCTCAGTGGTTTAGACCACAGCACCACCCACACCCCTTGTTTCTATCTTAAAACCCATTAAAGCAAGATAACTCTTCATAATTGTAAGTGATAACAGGGGGGAAAGGGTACACGAAAAAATAGGTGAAACTAACCACGTTTACCTCAGATGTATGGACAGCAAGATGCATGGTACTGCACATTAAAAATGAAAACATGAAGACAGAAGATGACAGTATTTTTTTCCTTTAGTATTATGGGGTTGTTGTTTTTTTGCCTGGTCTGGATTTTGTTGCTTGTCAAGTCTGTTAGTTTAACTATATTATTGGGAGAGATCCAACACAACTATATGGAACACATTTTGGGGGCACACAGAAGGCTGGATGGTGCAGAAGAGAAATCTGAAGCCACACAGTGCAATCAGGCAGATGTTGTCATAGGTCACCCATTGCATAAATATATAGTGTCTGAATCATTCTCACACTTTTGAACACTGCCCCGTAATCCTCTGATGAAGGACAATTAAGTAACTTCAAATAAATACGATAAATAAACAGTAGTAAATTGTCTAAGAAAACATAAAGTATAGTCGTCTTCTTTTTTTAACCAACCTGTGATCCAGAAACAAAAATTTCCATTCCAAACTGTGTCTTGAAGTGAATTCCTCTAAAGGTTCTTCAGCGATGCACATTTCCTGTATTAGAATAAAATTCTGAGTGACTGTAGTACCTTTATCGCCATTTAATTTGCTTTTTTTTTCTTAAATGTTAGTGAACAACATGTGAAAGGAATAGAAAAGAAAAATTAAATATCTCCATCTAATAGCTAAATAGCAACTCCATCCAGTTTATTAGTTTTAACTGGTGCTGGGCTACTTATTCTGGATATAATGACAAAACAGATTAAATGTTTTCATTCCTAACATAGTTCAGCCTGGATAGCTCAGTTAGTAAGAACATGGTGCTGATAACACCAAGGCTGTAGGTTTGATCCCTGTATAGGACAGCTGCATATTCGTGTGTTAACACAGAGTCTGAAATTGTTGAGAGTCCCTAGACCCAGCAATTTTTGGCACACATATTTGGAGACTGAACACGAGAATGACAAATCCTATGATAAGCACTCCTAAACGTTACTCCTGAGGCAGAGATCACTCCCCACAGGGAGGCTTGCTCTTGAAGCAATGTAACATGTGCATTGGCCCATTCTACTCCACGAAGAAAGCCCCTCAGATTGCTTTTGCAGACATGAGACAACAACTGCATTCCATCCCTAGTTCCGCATACACGGGCAGATGTTTTGGATAAGTATCAAATTGACCAGGCTCAGATTATCAGCTGACTTACCAACAGCAGAGGGATGGGGTGATGGTGGCAATCTCAGAGAGGTATTTCTAACAACTTATTTACTTAGAACATTTATATCCTCCCTTTCCGGGCTCCGGCCCAACGATACCTGATTTTAGCTTCAGCAAGATGCCTGCATTATTATCTGCAAGATGCCTGCTTGAAAAGTTGCATGCATTGCCTCACGGAGCCTCAAGGTGCTCCCCTGCTGCTTTTTGTACCGGTTTACCTTCAGAAATATTGAACACCTTACCGATGGCCATTCCGTTATGCCAAGGTACCATGTATGCCCCTGCGCTGCAAGCCATGGCTTTGGGAGGAGCCACCATATACGTAGAGAGGAGGCTCCGCCTATCCCTAATGCCTTGTACACACCCATGAGTGGGAAGATAAGGGACTGAAAGGGCTGATACGACTACAAAGACTTTTAACAGACTCTAAGACATACACACTTGCCTTTAGAAACTGAGGTGTTGCCAGTCGAACAGTAGCGACAAAGCAGACTTGTTTTCCTAGTGGTGTTCTGTAACCTCTTGGAACAGCACCATCAAAGCCATTACAAGTAGATATAGGCACTGGATAAGAAAAGTGCGAGACAAAGAGTTGTGCCTTTTAGTGTATTTAGCTCCCACTATTTTATACATATAGAAATGCGCCGATATCACTCAGAGAGGTATGTGTCTGGGCAGTGCTTTTAAGGTTACGTATGTGTATATGTATGTATTATTTTTTTAGGAATTAGCTGAATAAAAAAAAAAAATGAAGTCACAACTTAAAGTCAAGCCAGAAAGTAAGCTGGAGGGTATTCAACACTAAGCTTTACTCAGTGTAGGCTTTCTGAAATTAATGGCCCGAACGTATAGTCTTCATTCATTCATTTCAATGGGTCTACTCTTGAGTGAACCTTAGTTGACTACCCCCTCCCTGCCAATAAATTGTGTCTTTAAAAATTGGTCATTGCTGAACAGCAGTATAGCAGATGGGCTGGAGAACGATGTCAAGTGAGAAGCAATAGGTGGGAGGAGATTCTGAACCCCCTCAAGATAGATGGGAGGGGTTGGGATAGATTGAAGTAGCAAGAAGAGATGGAGATCACTATTCCCCTCAAACTCAGTTTCCCCCCCAGGAAAAGCTCTCCTAGCTTTACAGGTTTTCAGCACAGCACAGATTTGAAATGTGTGACCATGACGTCTCATTCCACTCTCGGAGAAGCTTCCACTTCCCTATTAGCGAAATGTGTCACTTTCAGTGCTGTGGAATATGATTCTGTTTTTCCTGGTCTATCCAATTCTGGCTGATATTTACCTCCTTTATTACAGGCTAGTTGTGTGCAGATATATTTTCTGCCCTGCCCATGAGTATTGAAATATGCAATCTGCTACCTACGCTCTGAGTTGTACAGTTCTGGAAAAAGCACAGCATGAGATTCTGGCTGCTAGCCTGAAACCAAAAGGTTATATAAAAAAACCCCTAGAGGATATAGTTTTTAAAACACTTGTTTTCATGTCGAAATTATATTCCATCTGTTTCCGCGCTGAATTCAGCATCTATTTCATCAAATAACAGTACCTGTCTATTATTTCACATCTTAATTCATTTTGCCATGTTCCTAAGACTGAAGAAAAAAGGCTCAATTCACAGAAACACGCAGCCAAATAGATATCGCTTCTCATGCAGAAATGCATCTGCATAAAAAATGCAGTTGTGTATTTGCTGTTGCATCACCACTGTGCCCATTTTCACTTGTGCATCACAAAGATGCTTTTAAACATTTATGTAATGGCTAAAAGGGGTTTCTGCATTGGTGTGCGTCTGATAAGATGGTCCTTTTATATCGGTAAATTCAGAGTCATATGAAACTAAGAAAAAAGAATGCTTCACCACAATTTTTTTTTAAAAAGCTGCTAGTTATATGGTCTGGCACCAGCCAGTTATGCAGCGTTTATACAGTCTTGCAGACTGTGTAATTGTGAGTTCTGACAAGCACAGTGTGAATACGATATGACCATTTGAGCTAATATCAACTTTTTAAACATTACTCCTAGAATATATTCAGGCAAACAACTGAAGCGAAATCCAAGAAATAGTTGGAAGTTGGAAGTAATTAAACAAATTATTACTTTCGTTATTATATTGCCACAAAGCAGCCTTCTAGTGCATACTAGAAATACAAAGCTGTTTTCCATTCAGTAAGAATATTCTACTGTATGAACACACAGTGTTGAGGAAGTGGGGCAGGGATATGGAATATGATATTTACGCCACTTACGCTCTAACCCTATAACAGTCCATTTTAATAAACCACAGCTCCTCAGTATGCCAAGGATCACTGTGAATTGGTTACGGTTTACAAAACAGTTGCCTCTGGTTAGTTGTAAATTGCTTGGCATGTGTTTTCTTTTTAATGCTGTCTGCATACCTACCTCAATATTTTATATTTTTCTGAAGCAACTGGGATGTCCCAGACCATATATGCATACCTGTAATTTTCCTTCCTTAATTTTAAAATATTATCTCAGTAATTGGTGGATGCAAACTGCTAAGCACTAGAAAGAAGACAGAATTATTTGGATCCAGACAGAGAGATGTCTCCCTCTCCCTCTCCCTCCCTCTCTCTCTCTCTGTGTGTATGTGTATAAGGAGCTTTCCATAGGTGTTGCCAATGAGAGATGCTGGTGCCAACACACATCTCCATTGTGAAGCTCACCCAATACATACTGAACTGGCATGGGAATAAGGGTGCCTCTGGGTCACAAGGTGCTACCAGTTGCTACAGCTGGATTGTAAAGAATTGTACAGAGACAATAGGCAAGAAGAAGAAGAAAATGCATGAAAATGAGCAACAGGGATAGCTCATCCTAATAGTACCATGCCCTGCTAGGCTGCAATCCCCTACCTTTATAGCACCAGCTTCTTATGGCTACGCAAACATTACACTAAAGAGAGGGAAATCACCATAAACTATCCTAAAGCGCAGGTTAATAAGGAATTTTTGCAAAGTTAATCTAGCTTGCAGTAAAGAATACTTTGATAGGGTGGAATTTTTTACTTGCTACGTAAACTACAACTGACCAAGACAAGGGACCAACTCCTGCATAGTATAGAACTTCCAACACTGCAATTCTATGTTTCTATGATGCCCATCGACAGAGGAGCTGAAACCATTCCTAGCTGAATGCAGCAACATTTTAAATTCTCTCAATGGGTCTTTCTAGAGAATGCTAAGCCTCACCTTAGACTTTGTGCTAACATTCATTTTCAGCGACATTAGAGAAATATCTCGTGCAATGGAGTGCGCATTCAAGTGTGGAAAGGAAAGACTGGCTGTGGGGAAGAAAGATATGCTATTGCTGGCTTTTAAAAATGTGGCTAGCTGCATGCTCCAGCTTAAGATAAGGGGAATGAATAATTTCCAGACCATTAAAAAGAGCATTGTTGAGCATTGTTGTGGTTCTTCGGTAACCAATATAGTGTCCTACAGATGTTGAGTTCCTCTCTCATCATCCCTGAGCACAGACCATGCTGGCTGGGGCTGATAGGACTTGGAGTCCCTCAACATCTGCAGGGCACCGTGTTGGCTATGTATGCAGTGGATGATCAGCTTTGCTGCTGTTTGGTGCAAGAAAAGAAATCATTGGATAAGTGCTCCTGCACAGCGGCTACATGTGAACATGCAGCACCAAGAGAATTTTAAAATCGAACAACAGGTTGGGGGAATTGTTTTGCTCACCTCTAGTTATAACACAGGAAATAATAATAATATTTTTTTTATTTATACCCTGCCCTCCCTAGCCAAGGCCGGGCTCAGGGTGGCTTACAAGCAATAATAAAAACAAGTTGAATGATTACAACTTAAAAACAAAATTAAAATACAACATTAAAATATTGAAACATTAAAATATTAAAATGTAGCCTCATCGGAGGAGGAGAAGGAAAAGAAAAAAGAAAGAGAGGGAGGGAATCAAATTGGCTCCAAGCCAAAGGCCAGGTGGAACAACTCTGTCTTACAGGCCCTGCGGAAAGAAATCAGATCCTGCAGGGCCCTGGTCTCATGAGGCAGAGCGTTCCACCAGGCCGGAGCCAGAGTTGAAAAGGCCCTGGCTCTGGTTGAAGCCAATCTAACTTCCTTAGGAAATAAGAAATGCCTCTGACATCTGCGCAACCATATTACTACACACAACACACTAGCAATTAATGTGCTATGTCAGGGGTGTCAGACACAAGGCCCGCGGGCCAAATCCGGCCCGCCAGACCTCGTCATGTGGCCCGTGTAGCCGCCACCGGCCACCAGCCTTCACCTTTTATTCTCGCTTGTGTTTTTTTTTTACACAATAAAGTTTACATGGTGCGGCTCCCTACTTGCCTCCCCCCGTCACTCTTAAGGACGTGGCTGCTGCTTCAAATGTCCCCGCGTCTCTCAACTTGCGCCTTCGTCGTGGGGGGGGGGGCTGAAGCGAGGCGGGCAGCTTGCTTCTCTCTCCCGCTCACTGCTCAAAAAGAGCAAGCGGAAGGTCAGGTCTCTCGCGCCGCGGAGGGAGAGTCTTTCTCCTCGGAGAAACTTTTTTATTCCAGCCTTAGATCTTCTCCGGGAATGCTGGATCCCGGCGTGCAAACTCGCCCTGCGAGAGGCGTCCTCTTCTCCTCCGCTGGATTTCACCAGCCTCTTCCTCTTCATTTCGCCT
This sequence comes from Podarcis raffonei, assembly GCF_027172205.1. Taxonomy (NCBI): domain Eukaryota; kingdom Metazoa; phylum Chordata; class Lepidosauria; order Squamata; family Lacertidae; genus Podarcis; species Podarcis raffonei. Next base: position 76,345,738 of record NC_070605.1, on the reverse strand, counting down.
TCCTCTTCATTTCCCTTCCCTTCCTCTTCTTTTCGCCTCCCTCTCCATCTTTGCACGGCCAGCCTTTCCAGGACCGACGATGCCCGTGTTCTTTGGGAATATGGGGTGGCTGGTGTGTGTGGGGGGGGGGGGTGAGTGGGAGAGAGAGAGAGAGAGAGAGGCGCGCGCACACTCCAAACACCCTTAAAATAAATGTAAAGTGGGGGCGGCGATGATGATGGCCGTGATGGGAGGGGGCTGTGTTCCCTGGCACCCCCTCCACTCCCTGCACCCCACCGCCGCCTTCCTCCTCCTGCTCCTCCTCTTGCAATTTCGCGGCAAGCCAAGCGAGGAAGGCGATCTGGCGCCCGGCTCTCTATCTCGGCTCCACAAGTTGGACTCCGCGCCCGTCCGGCACATGTCAGTCCCGCTGGCACATTCCTGGGAGGAGATCGGACTGCGGCTCCTTGCAGCCCTTCCATCACTTGGTCACACATTTGGGCGGGCGGCTCGCTCTCCGCCCTGCCAGCAGCTCCGTCTTGATCTCTCCCTCCCGTCTCGGGGAAGGAAACGAAAAAGCCGGAGATCCAGTTGCAGGCAGCGCGCTCGCGCTCTTTCGCCTTTTGCACTATGCAATGGCACCCCGAGATGGGGGGGGGGGAGAGGGGAATTAGCCAAGGAAAATGAGAGTGCACAAGGCATGTTGATGCTTTCCTGTCAGAGCTCTCTCTCTCTCTCTCTCTCTCTCTCTCTCTCTCTCTCTCCCACACACACATTTTATTTACAGCCCCATGCCGTGTATGTTTACTCAGAAGCCAGCCTCACTTTCTTCGACAGGAGTTTCAAGTAAATGCACATAGGATTGCAGCAATCATCTCATTAGGGCTCATTATTTGTAACAACTTTGTTTCCTAGTTCTGCTGGATCTCTCAGTGGCCTTTGATACAATCGACCATAACATCCTTCTGGACCGTCTACATTATTACAAAAAACAGTAATAATTGAATGCAGTGACAATAATTTATGATAATAAAGAGTGGACACATAGTCCTACAGATACAACCGGCCCTTTGAGGGTGACCAAACTGCTGATGCGGCCCCCGATGAATTTGAGTTTGACACCCCTGTGCTATGTGGAAGGACTACTTCGTTTTACTAGAATGAAAATGTTACGACTATATTCCACAGAAATGTTACGTACTTGCAACAGAGGTGGATCTCTGTCACATTCATTACACAAGAAAATGGATCAAGTGCTCTGGGTTTGCTTAGAACTGCAGCTTTGGAGTCTAGTCATAACAATATTTACTCATAAGTAAATCCCACCTAGTTCAATGCTTGGTATTGTGGTCTAAGCAACTGGTTGTTGTCATTCTGTCTGAAATTGCTCTGTTGATGTTGGAAATGCGCATGCACACACACACACAGAACGCTCAACCCCCTATATACATTTATTTAGTCACTGGTTATAGTTACAGAATAGCTGAGACTTACCATGACTGTAAGACAGAAAGTTCCCTACAAATTTTATATATTCGTATGTTGGAAATTCCTTTGGGTTCAGACTTCCCCTCAAAAGATGACAGCAAAATTCCAAATCTTCGTCAGCTGGAATTTTTAAAAAACACATGTCAAAAAAGACAAGATAAATATTATTTGTAAACTAAACTCAATGAGATTCACATAATGAGGCAAATGGAAGAACCGCAATGAATTCAATAATGCTGTCTATAGTCACAAAGGCCCACAGTCCGCTGGATGAATCTCTGCATAAACCTAGGCTGCTCAGAACTATAAATAGGTATTTCTCATGCATACTTAAAGCCAGGGATTGAGTTTGACTCTTAATCCAATTTTTCTGTACCATTCCATGAAATAAATCACGCAAGCTTAATATACGTATATGTGATTGCAAACAATCCAATGCAAAAAATCAACTTCACATTGCAATTTTAATTGTCTTTTCCTTTTCCTGCATAACAAAATTATTCTTTATTTATTTATTCTGGGGAAAAAAATCTTTTTTAATTAAAACAGTTTCTTACACTGCAGCAAAATAAGAAGAGTATCTTGTGGCACCATGCATCTGATGATGTAGGTTGCAGACTATGGAAGCTTATACCATTATAATTTTGCTAGTCTTTAAAACAGGTTAACCATAGATAGAATTGATTAAAATGAATCTATCTTGTTAACTAGTAATCCCTGATCCTTCTCCCATGCCTGCCCTTTTAATAGTTCAAAGCACTGTGATTTTAAAACCAATATGTAAAAAATTCCACAAGTTCTCATGTGTAATAATAAAAAAAAAAATTATGAACAGATGACTACAACAGGATCTGATTAAAGTCTCCTTATATGTATATCCAACTAAAATAACAATTTTCCTTAAGATTCAACAATGTATTATTAACATAGCTGCGAACAGTCCCATTTTTTACTACAATAAGCGCGATTATTATAGATTTTAAATTGCATAGAAGAATAATTCTCTATAGACTAGTTCCCTTAGCTTCAAAATAAAAAATATAATACATGAACTATCCTTTCCCAAAAACATATGTAATGTCATTGCCAGCAAAGCATTCTTTCAAGTGTACTGTACAGACCCTTAAGAGATAAATAAATCTTAGAGCCGATGGGTGGGATCCAACTAATATGTCAGGGCAAGGATTTATCCTGGTGCAGCAGAACTTCCCCTCCTCTCCTCTCCTTGTGCACCCCCTAAATCTGTTCTAGTGATTCCTGCAACAATCCACAGCAGATCTGAGCAGGGTGAGGGGCACACACTGGGGAGGGAGGAGGCGGGGAAAGTTCTGTTGCACTAGCATAAATCCTTGCACTGACCAAACCTGTTAGATGGATACTATTAAAGGTAAAGGGACCCCTGACTATTAGGTCCAGTCGTGGCCGGCTCTGGGGTTGCAGCGCTCATCTCACTTTATTGGCTGAGGGAGCTTCCGGGTCATGTGGCCAGCATGACTAAGCCGCTTCTGACAAACCAGAGCAGCGCACGGAAACGCTGTTTACCTTCCCGTCGTAGCGGTATCTATCTATCTACTTGCACTTTGACGTGCTTTCGAACTGCTAGGTAGGCAGGAACAGGAACCGAGCAACAGGAGCTCACTCCGTCGCAGGGATTCGAACCACCGACCTTCTGATCAGCAAGTCCTAGGCTCTGTGGTTTAACCCACAGCGCCACCCGCATCCCTGGATACTATTACTGCCCTGTTAATTTTTGTCCCATGAACGCAGTAGAAGTAATACTCACATTTTAAGTACTCTGATGAGACAGTATCCATCAGTAGCATGTGAGATGATAATATTTTATAAATGTCTGAATGTTCTTGCTCTGGGAGGAAATTCAACAGGTTCTGATCCATCACGTCAGACTGTAAGTAACAAAAGTGTCCATTACAGAAATGACCAAAATATGGTATTCCTATTCTTTGCCATCACTTCACAATTAAAAAAATAAATAAATGCAAATCTACAAAAACCATGCAGTGCATTTTGGCCTGACAATCCCATGGAACTCAGGAGAGCTCCTTTCTGAGTAGGTATGTATAATAAGTCTGCATTCTTAATTCTCAAATGTTATGTTAGGCATGCAGTTCCAGGATTTTACATTAGCTGTACTCACAGCCAGACCCCTTTGTTGCGTGCGAGGAACCCTCATTCAGAGATCCTCAAATATGGAACCACAAGAGCTACTCACGGGTAAATGTCCAAGAAGAGGTGTGATGTTGTCAGAAACATACACAATGCTTCCATCTGTTGTAACAGCTATTACAAATCCATCTAATGCCTGATAGAAAGAAGAAGAAAGAAATAGAATGGGTGGGAGTATTGTTAGGTGAAAACTGGGGGTTCACACCTTTCAGCTGAATCCTTTTACACAGAATATTTCCTTATTTCAACTTTGTAGCTCCACGGAAGCTCTCGGAGATCAGACAGGATTTGTTTTGTCTCCTAAGAGCCTGGGTTTAATTGCCCTTCAGCACTTGAAGCTGTTGCAAATGGAGCTGGTCTGTCTGGTCACACAGCTACACACTTGACTCTCAAGAAAAGAAAAGAAATACGTTGAAGAAAAGTTAAGGGAAAGGGTGCTATTCATACTAAGAACCAATTGAAATTTTATCACTGGTAGCTTTATCGTTCTCCCCTCCTCTTTTTTTCCTTACCTCTGTGTTCCCAATATTTTTTTGCATTTTTTAACTGCTTCTGCCACTACCACAACTAAACCCTTAACTTTAAAAAAATATATAAAGAAACAATTCCAGTCAGAATCTGTGGGGTGCACAAAAGTGGCCCAAGAAATTAATTTGATGCAGCCTCTGGACACTTACTGCCTGCATTTGTAGAGCTCCTCATTACAGCTAAAGAGTGTCTCATTACATCATTTACTCATTCCCTAATTGACTATAACAAAAAAAAAATCTATGTAACAACTTAGGGCTCCTTCCTCAACCACCCAGCAGGACAGTCAACACCTTTCTTCTTTTGTATCACTTTTTTCCAAGTTTTTCTTTGCAGCCGTAAATGCTCACTTCTCCCAGAACTGAAGGTGAAGTGCCTTTGACAGCTACATTAATTAAGCTCATGGTCCACATTTGGCTAGAACACATTTTTCTACTCTTGAAATACTTAAATCTTGAGAAGAACAAATCCTCCAGAGATAGCTGTCTTGAGCTCATTACAGTGGAGATTTGTTTGAGTAAATGGTTTATTTATCTTTAATACATTATACATTTTGCAGATGGGTTCTCATTAGGATTTTATGGAAGAATCTGATCAATGTATCCAAACAAGACACTATTTTTACTTCTTTGTTTGCAAACAGTTTGTGCAACAGAAGGATGGCCCACTTTTCTGCAAAAACTCTGCTGAAACTGCCTCGTTTGTACAAAAGCAAGCCGGTTACAGCTGTGAGCCAAGCTGTGAGCCAAGCAGAACTTCAGCAGGTGAAGCCTTTTTTTGCCAAACAAACATAGTGATGGAGAAAATTTGCTTAAACACAGAAGAGCAATTCCAGAAAACGTTAGTAACTAATAATATCATCGTAAGAGAATTCAAGGCAATTCAGTTCACTGCTATCAATACACTCATACCCCAGGATGGAACATTCAGTTTTATAATTTCACTTGTGTTTCATATGTAGACCACACAACAAAGACTGGCTGAGGACTGCAGTATCTCAAGAACCGCCTCTCCCCATATGAACTGACCTAGACCCTATGATCGTCAGCTGAGGCCCTTCTTCATGTGCTTCCTCCGAAAGAGGTCTGGAGGGCAGCAACACGAGAACGGGCCTCTTCTGCGGTAGCTCCCCGCTTGTGGAATGCCCAGGGAGGCTCATATCTTTGTTACATATCTTTAGGCACCAGGCAAAAACATTCCTCTTCAACCAGGCCTTTGGCTAATTGATCCATCTATGGCCTTTTATACCGGGTGGGGAGATACTGCTTTTATTTGTTATTTTTGTGTTGTTATATTGTAAACTGCCCTGTGATTCTCGGATAAAGGGAGTATAGAAATTAAACAAGCAAGCAAATAAACAGTATTGCAGGATTTTCCCTGAGGCATCTCAGGCTTGGAAAAGACATTCTCTGAACATCTACTCTGTATCTAACAATAGGCCTTCAGACATTTTTATATTAAAACGCTACTGGGTTGTGTCCAGATAGCCATGCTTAGACTGGACCCGTTGAAAATGTGGGATCTATGTGAATCTGTAACAGAACCCACCACCTCAATTTATTAACGGGATGTCGATTATAAGACTAGTCTAATGTGTAAGGCATTTTGGAACCCAAAATTGTTGCGTGCGTGCTACATTGAAAAAGCTCCTCTTCCTCGTATGAAAATATAAAGTACACTGAATGCCAGTAAGCATGTGGTATAGCATTCCAAGCTTTGAATTTTTATTTTCAACATTAAATTACATCACATGAGGTAGTGAGGTCACTGCTGCTTACTGGGTAGGAAAGACAGGGAGGTCAGAGTAGTGTCTACTGCTTCCTTTGGCGCACTGACCTCTCTACATCCTTGTACCTCAACCTCTCCTTCTTCTTAAGCAGCAGCGACACTGCAACACTTCACCAGGTGAGCTCCTTTTGAATTTTTCCCTACAGTACACTTGCTTTCCAGTTAGTGGGGTTACCTATTATTATCATTATCCATCCTTCACCAGAAGATCCCAGGTTGGTTCAGAGTTGTATGCACACAACATTAAAACAAAATTTTAACAATTAAAAAACAATAATTTTGCAACAGCCAGCTTGTGTTTGCTTGCCAGGAAGGCAATCAAGCAATGAGCATGGGCATAAGTAATCACAAGCAATAAGCTGTGGTTTTGATTCCCTCTCCTCTCTTGCTGAGCTCTATCGACCTATAGAAATGCAAGTGAAAATTATCTGGCTTGCAGGGCTGTAGCCACAGTTTACATTGGAAGAACACACGCATTCACAACTTTGCAAAAATTGAGTTTTTCACCTCTAACATCAGCTGGGTGAATTCTTCGTTGCTGAGAAAGGAAGGCTTCCATTCCTGCTGAGTGTTACAAATCTCTGTTTGTGTCGAGAATTCTAAACAAATGAAAACATTTCTGTTATATATCTACCAATACGTTATCCAACGGTGGGTGGGGGAAAACTGGAACTTTCTTAGGCAAAAAAAAAGAAAAAAGAACATGGCTTCTGTTAATAGTTCTAGATGGTTGTAAGTCTGTGGAAAGACCTGTTGGAGGAACTATATAATTTCAGAAACAGACAGTCATCTATCTTGGAAAACTTCGACCATGAAATTTTGACTGTTTGAAGAAGCCTCACCATTACCCAGGACAGTAATTGGATGAATAAGTGGGCATGGCTCTGTTACCTACCATTGTGTTTCTGAAGAAAGCCAATGACTTTTTCAAGTACTGTAGTTTTGTCCATTTTGCGGGTGTTTCCTGGAAGCATTGAGCTGAGCTCCTTGATAAGGATATTGAACTGGTCACGCCTCTTCTTCTCTGACTTGTTACGTGAAGCCCTACAAACAGGAGAAAACTGTTAATAGACATACACACACCGTGTGGTTATTCAAAATTATTTCTCATTATGGTTCATCATTAAGAAAAGCAAAGAAAGCTGACATAAAACAAGAGTTCTTCTTCATGTAATTTTATATTCATTTTTACAACAAATAAGATTTTCTAAAGCTATGCTGTCTTTTTTCAGGGATCACAGAAGGAAATGTACTACAAGGATAAGATAAACTTGGGGAGCAGCCCAAACCCAAGAACCACAAGGATGAGGGAGGTTTGGAATAAATGGAACTCTGGCTGAGCCTACGTTCCTCAGGCGAGCTCCACTGTTGGTAGCCCCACTCCTGAACAGAGCTCGGAAAGAATAATAAATAATAAATTATTATTATTATTATTATTATTATTATTATTATTATTATTAAATTACACTGGTATAATTTACCCCAGCATAAATTATACTGGCTTCCTATAGTTTGCCTACCCATGGGCTAACACAACCAAACCTCATAACACTTTTTAAACTTGGGAGTGTTAGGTGAGGTCTGTACTTCACCCGCCCGCCAACTGTCCCCCCAAAATAGTACTTCTATCTTGTCAGGATTCAACAAGATAGGGTGTGCTGTCCTGCACAAGAAGTATTTCCAGTAAGAAAGAATGGCAAATGGGTGTTTCTTGTTTATTTGATTACTACAAGAGAAAAGAAAAGGCTCAGGTCCATGCGTTAATAATAAGCATGAATAAAGAAAGCTGAATTCAAGTTCCTGTATCTAGTTGTATCATTTATGCACAATCTTGCTTGTCGACTCTAAGGGAATGCACTTATTCACCCCATATTCGGCACATTATCTAGCACACTCCTGTTTTCATATGGAATAGTGGGCTTCTGTGTCTTGAAAACACATAGATTAGAAAAAAAGACAGTTGATCTAAGCAGCAGAATAGCATGACCTATATTAGTAGAGGAAAGCTGCAGGGAACAAAGAAACTAAAAAAGAGATGATGCTAAATCAAACAGTGGCCAGACTAGAAATTCTTTCATTAAAGAAAAGCATCATGGTGAAAACTAAACCAGATGCAATCCAAGGCTCTGTATAAGCCAATTAATCTCCTGTTTTCACAAAAATGAGAAAGTATCCAGGAAGAGAGAGAAAACTACTAGCAAACAGCTGCTGTGAAACTCCAGATGCCAGTCAGATCTGACAGTTATTACAGCCTTTCATTTCAACAATCTTTTACACTTCCTCGGGCACCCCAAATGAGATGATAGCAATCTCCTTTGTGTGGATTTATCAGTATTGTTGTTGTACCAGCATGTAATACCGGATACTTGTGTCAGTTTCAGGCACAATATAAAATATGTAATGTCCCCCTGATACAGAGAGCATTTTCTGTGTCCCTAGCTTTTAGTTTTCCCCCTCTGGTCTGTCCCTGACCAGAACATCGTTATTTTACCTAGTATAGCATTCTAATGCATCTTCCTTCAATACAGAAGAGCTCACCTAAGTTTTCTCCCCATAAGAGATGAATCACCTCTTAAACACTACTTGTTTATTATGTTTGTCTTGGCTGTTCTATATTGTTGCTGTAAGCAACTTTCTGAAAACCTTTATGGTAGAGCAGCCCCAGCCTTCTCCTGTCTCCCACCTAGGGCTTAGAACTCAATCCTCAATAAAATATTAGATGCCCTCCTACAAAGTTTTGTCTCTACCTATTGGAAAGAGTGGAGGAAAGACTAAGGGCACATCCAATATTTCACTATTTTGCAGGTGGGATTCAGTCACATCTGCAATATAGGAGGCAATAATACGGACTTACATAACAGGAGGGTTGAAAGGACTGCACTTATATAATGCATGTGCAGTGTATTGACCCCCCCCAAAAAAGTGCTATATAAATGTTAAGTATGACGATGCTGTATGATGATGTTTGATTTTTTTACCGCTCCTTTTTTTACAGAACAATCCTAAGACATCTTGCACTATTTACTATATACACTGGACCCAGGAGGTGATTTCTCACCGTACCACCCATACAGGAAAGATGTCTCACTGCAGCAGATAAGGCCCTATGGTGTCAGACTGCTGCCAGCAACTCCTGGCCAGTTGCCCAGGAACGTACAAAGACATGGAAATGTTTCTTCTTCTTTTTTTAAAGATATTTATTGGAATTTTCAAAAAATAAAGAAAAAACATAAAATTAAAAAAAACAATTAAAAACTCATAAAGTTTACATTTCTTACTGTCAATAACCAATTTCCTTGACTTCCCCACACCTCCCCTTCTTGTATTCCAGTTCCAATTTTTAGCTCAGCAAGTTCTTGTCCCCAAACTTTACCTTATTTTCTCTAATTCATTTTAATTAACCAATTTTAACTTATAAACCTCAATCTTTATACATCAATACTTATTCTTAAAAATCTTTTTCTAGATTCGCCCCATCAATTTAATTAACCAATTTTAACTTAAAAACCTCAATCTTTATACGTCAATACTTATTCTTAAAAATCTTTTTTCTAAGGTCGGCCCCAATTCCCTTCCCCGAAATCCCCATTTTTATGTTAGTGGAAATGTTTCTTACTGTCCGCTTTTTATTCAGTAGTTATAGAGAGAGGCTATAGAACCATCATCTCTCCTACAGGTCTCGCTAAGTGCCCTCTGTCTTTGAGCTCTTTGCTCTCCTACTTTCAAGGCTCACCGGGTTCTGAGACAGTGGGGGACTGGAATGCTTTCTAAAGGCACTGTCTGTCAGCTGTCGCCGCCCTGGTGCTTCCTCCTCCTCCTTCTCCCCCTCTCCCATTATTTCCCAGCTTTTCGCGTCATCTGCCTCTGAGCTGGGACCTCCCTCAAACCCCCGTTGCAAATCTAAACTGTCTCCCTCTTCCTCCTCCCTGGAAGAGTCAAGATGGGGAGACGGTCTACACCACTCCTCCTCTGCCCAGTCCCTGACATCTGGCTTCTTAGAAATGTAAACGCTTCAGCAACTCACAAAGCCACCCTTTTTGCTCTGGTGGCCAAAAAGAACAGAAAGAGGACCCTGGACAAAATAGCATTGAATTGTAAGGGAGACACAGAGATCTAAATAGAGACTATTATCTGTGGCGTGACGTCCCTTTACGTGTGTTTATTTTTGATTCAGATTAGTCATGGCCACTGGAAGTTATTTGGATTGGTACTGCAGAACACTCCTAACCCCTTATATCTGTACTGTTGAAGGGGGTTAGGAAGAGGCGGAGGTGCCCCTTCCTTCACCAGGCTCTGCCACCAGGAGTGTCCCCCCCCCTGCACCTGCCAAGAGTGCCACAGAACAAAGGCTACTGCTGGTGGTGTTCCTGCCACAGTAGTCACCACAAGGCCCTGAAATGGGGCATCACAGTGGCAGGCACAGAGCAGGGCCAGCAAAGGATCTGCTGGAGAGAATCCTGAGGAGTCGGGGCAGCAAAAAAAGTGGAAAATAAGGGCCACCCAGCCAGCTTCCATCCTGCCAGGCACAAGCAGTGGGGATTTAAGATACAGCGGTGGGTCCACAGCTCTGTTCCTGTCTGCTGCTCACGGCCAGGATTGCTTTCTCAGTTCTGCAGTGCCTGACGTAGTCTACTTCAGGGAAGATAGTTGAATCTGTTTTAAAATAAGCACCTGCATCCCATTTACCCTGTACTGTTTTTTCAGGTAATTAAGACGCAGATAACCTGCCTTTTAACATTTTCCTTTGTTGGTTCTTGTAGGTGCTTTTAAAGTACTAGAAAGATGTGTTTCATGTGAAGCACGAACATTGCCCGCGGGTGTCTCTGTTTCACTTCAGATTCTAGTCTCTCTTAAGGGAACCAAGTGCAGCATTTGACATGAGAAGGGCTTCCCATGGCCCTTTGCTTTTAAAGAACGGCAAGAAGAATCGCGTGTTTTGAGATTCAGCTGTTTTTCATGTTGCGCCAGGTTTTATTTTCTCCTTAGCTTGGTCAAACGAGAAAGAGAGACAGAGAGAGTAAAATAGCTTTGTTATGCATTAAAATTAGGCTCTCATGAAGCTGACAATTCCCAGTATTGAAGGAAAAGGAGATGAAGAGGGGAGAGGGTACTCACCTCTTTGCCCTGTCTTTTTCATCCTCATCCATTAGATTGTCTAAGCAGCTTTTCCTGTTGAAAGAATTCAGGGTAGCTTTAGCACATGTTTCCACTAGATTTCTAGAAAGGTTAGGTTTCAAACAGAATCATTGTTGCTTCACTTAATTCATCACGACACCTAAATGTATTTTAAGCCAGTGGCTCTATGATTCATCATTCTCTCTGCTTGTTTTGGCCAACATTTGGACTGCAATCCTCTGCAAGCGAACAGGGTGTGGAGGGACTCCACACAGGCATCTTGAAGCATTCCCAACAGCTGGCTTCTTCTCAAGGGTCCCAACACAAAAGCTGCTTGCAACACAGCAGCAGTGAGGCCACCTGGGCACCAGGGAAGAACAAGGCTCCTGGTTAAGGTGAGATGCTGGGGAGCCTTGGCTTCCCAAAACTGGAAGTGAAAGACTCCGGTGTGCTTGAAACAAGCTTATCTAATTAAAGAAAAACTGTTCAAATCTCTCCCATTTACAGCTAATGACTTGTCGACACTTCTGCTTGCCCTGTGTCCAGAAACTACAAACGTGATTGAGCAGTTTTCTGATTTACCTGCACCATCTAGGCACTGCTCTAAGAAGTTTCCCCTTTGGTCCACTCATTTCCCCGGGAAAAGCTGCTCTTTAAGTGTTAAATCAGAATAAATGGCAATCTGGGGGAAAACCAGAATTGTAGTTTGCTCCAATTGAGCACTAAAAAGCAGAGTGGGGGAAGCAGTGGAGGTATGGATAAGCCCTAAGACAAGCCAGAAATAGTGTTTCATACCAGCCTGTAATTTATTATTATTATTATTATTATTATTATTATTATTATTATTATTAATACCCCACCCATCTGGCTGGGTTTCCCCAGCCACTCTGGGCTGTTCCTAATAGAATATTTAAATCACGATAAATACATCCACCATAACTGCTATTGTTTTGAGCTATTATTTAATAATAGTACAGGGAGACCACTGTACTCTCCCTGAATATTTTTCAGTAGCAAATCAAGCTGCTGCCTATCCCTTATCAGTGATGCAAAATTAAGCCCTGAGTTAGAAGAAGTAGTCTGCTTATCTGCTTACTTACACCTTCCTGCCCAATACTTTGGGGAACTCTCTCTGAAATAAAGTTATAGTGCTAAATCTATGAACTTCTGTTGCAAACAAGCCCTGTACAAAAGGGTTGCTTCAGCCGTCCGAGATAACCCTCTGTGCTAAACTTTACATACGGTATAGGGAAAAAAGAGAGAACAAATTTAAACGAACATTCATCAGTGAAGACTGCCATCTGCACAACTCAAAAGAACTCTTTGGTGTGTGCCCGTTCCCTCCTCCCAGCAATGGTAAACAGGATTAGCCTTCTGAACGCAAAACAGGAAAAAGTAGGTCACTTCGGCAACACAGTTCCATGTGATAAATTGATGATGCGATTGTAATGGTCTGCTCACAGTCATCTCTCTCTTTCTCAGCTGACTGCAGTTAACTGAAGGACCATACAAAGATACGTCATAGAAGGTTTTATAAAGGTTGCATGCGCTCCATACATTCATGAGCTTGTAATTCAAGTGGCACCTGGTGTTCTGATTTAAAACAAATAAAGAAATAAAAACAAGCATGTGTTAAGCCTACATAATTGCTGAGAAAATTTTACGGGCAAAGTTTGGTAAAATGAGGAATGGGAGGACTTTCCATGTCCAGAATGTGGGTCCTGCAGGTTCCCGGTTGTCTTCTGACGCTCCCCTTGTTGGCAAAACAGTGCGTATCCTTTCATTCTGCCCTACCTTATGAAAGAAGCAAGCCCAAATAAACTGAATCGTGGGCATGGGATCAACCACGTGTTAGGATTACAGCATTCTCTGGGCATGACGGAATAACCATGACCAAATTCAAGAGAACAATCCTGCTTAGCATTAGGTGCATACATGGCTATTTTCCAAGGCTGTCTACACATTGCCTGCTTAAAACACAGCTAGATTTTTCTTTTTCTCTATTCAGCCTGAAACTGGGTTTTTTGGGGGGTGTTTGCATCAAAACACAGTATCTCCTATCAAACTACAGCATAGAAACAGGATAGGTATGGATTGTGACTAATGTTGTGTGTACACTGCTTCCCAAACCAGTAGTGGAAACACACTGGATGCAGAGCCAAAGAGGAACATCCCCATGCTGGAAGCCACCATTATTTAGTTAAATAAAAACAGGGACTCAGATACCTGAACTAAACTATTCTGCAGCCCTAGGCAAGACCATCTGGATTAGTCAGGTAATTTACACCACTGAGCCCAAGTATAATAGATTCAAACAATTTCCAATACAGTGGTACCTCGGGTTAAGTACTTAATTTGTTCCGGAGGCCTGTTCTTAACCTGAAACTGTTCTAAACCTGCAGCACCACTTTAGCTAATGGGGCCTCCTGCTGCCGCCGCACAGCCGGAACCCGATTTCTGTTCTTATCCTGAAGCAAAGTTCTTAACCTGAAGCACTATTTCTGGGTTAGCGGAGTGTGTAACCTGAAGTGTATGTAACCTGAGGTACCACTGTACATTGACAAAACCTTCCTTTTGCCACCTATTCATGCGCAAACAGTCACAACATTTTGAGAGCAGTAGAGCCAATTTGGAAATGAACTCACTGTGCTCAATTAAAAAATAAACCTTTCCTCAAATAAAGTAAATTTTAAATGGTTCTGCAAGTTTGCAGCAAGAGCTGGCTATGGATGGAGCTAATTGGCTAGCAGCCATGATTTCACCAAAATAACTCATCATAAATCCCCAGAATAGTTTTGCATTTTTAAAAAAAAGGTTTCCCATTTCCCTAAAAAAAGAAATCTACAAATGAATAAATAAAAGTACTTGCGGTGCTTAAAAAAAATACAAAAAAGCAGTAACCCACTTGAAGCATGGGAGAAGGGCAAGGCTGATAGCTATAACAGCGCTAGGTTCACTGATAGGTATGCCTCCCATTTTAATTGTGAAATGGAGCAGAAGGTGGTTACGCTGAAGAATCTGCTGTGAGCTCTCCCTCTTTCTCCTTAATATTACATCTGTCTTTGCCCTATCTTATCCCTGTTCGATTTTCATAATTGGGTGCTGATGGGTTCTTGGTTTCTAGAACAAATGACACACTGTATATCGCCCAAAAGGGGTTTGGCTGAAAGTTTACACCCAACAGTAATGCATTTCATGCAGATCTGTAGTGAAAAGTCTCTTGCAAAATGGTGGCTGGCAATTTGGTAGCGAGCAGCAGAATAAAAACGGGAAGTGATTTTTAGAGTTCTCTTAAAAACTGTATGAAAATATGAAAAGGCACAGTTAGGTGCTTTTGTTTCAATTAACTCTGGTGTATAACAATGCAAGATACATTGCCAGTGGGTTGTGGATTGATATTAACTTCTGTTGCTAGGTTAATAAAATTATAATGTGGCACTTTGTACATACAAAGGGCACCCGTCTTAAAATAACTGCTTGAAGCTGAAAGCAGTTGACATGACATGAATAACTCCCACAACTGCCCTGTAGATTTCTGTACACTTTCTGAATCATCAGTACAGTAGTGATGATTTGTAGATATAATACAGACTGTGGGAGCTAGTTCTGTAATTTGTATAGTTTATTGGAGATAACTGATGCAACGTAAGGTCTGACTATACTGCAAAAAGAAAAGCTAATATGAAGTTTGGATTATGAAAAGGAGAAGAAATGAGAAGAGAGATTTATTTATGTGCCACCCTATAACTGTTATAGTTGTTCTCAGGAAGGCTTAGAGGATGAAAACAGTAAAATGAATAATATAATACAATGTGATACATGCTTAAAATTAAGCTCCAGATCAAAGACTGGGGAAGCATACGAGCAAAAGCAGGTTTCGTAAGGGTTCAGGAAGAGTTGAAATGCCTGGGGAAATAAAAACGTGCTTGCCTGGCACCGAAAGAACATCTGAGCAGTCAGCAGGCCGTTTTCTTCGAAGGGAAATTGATAACTGGATGCCACTACCAAAAAGAACCTTTCACTAGTAAACAACTGCCATATCCCCATCAGGTGAAAACAGGTGAGAGTAGTAATAATACCTGGAGAAGTATGGCATGGTTATTTGGATCAAGGGTAGCCAACACAGTGTCTTCCAGATTTTGTTCAACTCCATCAGCCCTATCCAGCGTAGTCAATGGTCAGGGATTATGAGATCTGTGGTCAAACAACACCTGGAGGGCTAACCCTGATTCAGTTGACCCCTGATCTACTACCCCAGATTTAGACTGGCCCTCCTCCTCCCCAAACCAACACTCGCCCTCTCTTTAGGCATCTGACCTCTGACCCTTCTTGATCTGAGACAAAAAGCAAGCTCCACCCAGACATCTACCAATCTGATCATCACTTCTAGAAGGAACCAGGAGAACTCCCAATATTGACTAGTTTATCCCATCCAATGGCTACAAAACACAGAGGGTGGGAAGCAATTGTGGAAAACTAAGAAAGAGTTTATTGATGATGCAGTTGTAATGAACTTAACTGATAACACAAACTATGAGTGAGGACAATGGAAGTCTTGACTGCATACAAAATAGCTATATTCCAGAAGGCAAAACCCTAGCCTGCATCTCTCTCACTTGATGAAGGTGCCTATGAGTTGCTTCAAACTTTCTGCTGTATCGCTCCCTCTTCTCTCCTTTCAGGCTGATATAAGCAATCTCATTGTCTCTTCTCTGTATATTTCAAACAAGCCAGTTGAGTATAACATCTGCCTATTGATCCCATTTCCTGTTATATTCATGTTCCACCCTCATAAATTCCTTAAGTCACATGTGAGGACAGGTGGGCAAGTGGGCGTGGTTTGCAGAAAAATGTCTTGTGGGCCAAACTGGGTCCTGTAGAGAGCTGACTTAGGCCCATGGGCAGGAGGTTCCTAATAATAATTATCTACCACAGGGTTCCAAAATGCTTGGTCCACACATTGACTCAAGTGGTTTGTAGTAGTGTTAGATCTATAAGACAAATGGCACCTTAACTGTCAGTTATGATCACCACAACAGAATATCTATTCACCAAGGGGTTGGACTAGATGACCCTTGGGTCCCTTCCAACACTACAATGCTACGATTCAACTACATTGCTTGACTGCAGCTTGCTCTTACAACAATTCACTTGTCCCAGTATGCAAGAAGGAGAAACACACACAGTGGAAATGGAAATGGTATTAACCATTATCTATGGCAGAGGTTTTTAAACCGTGGTTGCCAACCTTGGAGCCAAGAAATCTCAACGTGGTCGCAATTGGACCTGTGCCAGTAGCAAAATGCACCTGGGGAATTTCATCGCATTACAATTTGAATTCTATGAAATGCAAACTGCAATACAATAACACACAAGCATTAAAGTAAGTATTAAAAGCATGTAATTTC
The DNA here is from genome assembly GCF_027172205.1 of Podarcis raffonei. Taxonomy (NCBI): domain Eukaryota; kingdom Metazoa; phylum Chordata; class Lepidosauria; order Squamata; family Lacertidae; genus Podarcis; species Podarcis raffonei. The sequence goes on along the minus strand of NC_070605.1, from coordinate 76,329,248 downwards.
TGAAAACGCATACCTGTAACTTTTGGTAGCAAAGCACTTCACAGTTGCATATTGTAAGCATGCCATCAAACTCCTGACACAGCTGGAGATACTGATTATCTCAAGGTAACGCAAGATATGTTGTGACATGCATTTCATTTGATAGATAACTGGGATAGTCATTATGAGTCTATAAACAAACAGTGCAGAAAGGAAATGACCTGTCTTTGTAGACTACTGCCAGTAATGTCATGGAATGTGCATATCATTCCATGTTTTTTGCTACTGGAATGAGAAAGATTTCTCTTCTCCTAGCAAGAGTGTGTACAGGTGGTTTAGTAGCTGTTCCAGCTCTCCCATCATTCATTAAGTAATTTGTCTACTGAGCTCTGTCTACAGAAATATCATCCCTCTGCAACCAAGCATACCAATGGCTTGTTTGGAATTGCAACATAGTGCTGATGGTGTTTATGTGACCAAATGAGAAATGAAATAAAAACTGAGGCGTGTAAGTTTTGTGGCTGTGTGGAAGGCCAAAGAAGGTGAGTCATGTTATCCTGTAGTCCCACAAAGGTTGAAGACAAAAGAGTAATCCTGAGGTTGCACATTTAAGCACACACACACACACCCACCCTCAGTTTATGATGAAACAAATATTTGGCAACTATGTCTCACATCACACCCTTCTTAAACTTGTAAATATTTTTAATCACTGTACTGATTTCAAGTAGGAATGGGAAGAAAATTGTTTCAATGCTTGTAAGAATACAAAAACCAAAATGTAGCTGTCTCAAAAGTCACACTTCTACAAATGTTGCGATATGGTTTTCCAACCAGAATGCATATAGCACAAGAAAACCAATGCATGTATTAATGAAAATAATATACAAAAGTTCAGGTTGGGGGAAAATGCATGCCAAAATGTGTATCTTAAGCAGAATTTCAAACAAAAACTTGTACATTACGGGAAGAAGAATATGAAACTGCTGACTAATTTTCATGAGGCCTTTTTTCAAGTGCAAACTGATGTAGGAACCGAACTCAAGATTAGACAAATGAGAAGTTCGAGAGAGAAACCGAAATTTGCAGATTCCTCTATCCCTAATTCTAATCTAAATTATTAGACATTAGGATTTTATCCAGCACTAACATTTACTAAATGCTGTACACAGATTAAAAGCAAGACAGTTCATGTCCACAGGCTTAAAGTGTAAAAGACACAAGACAAAAAGCATACTCAGGAGTAGACCCATTGAAAGCAACGGGCATAACTGGCTGAAGTCCATTAATTTCAGTTGGTCTGCTCTGAGTGCGACTGAACTGGATATCACCCTAATTCTTCGCAAAACTCTTCTGCAAAAGGCAGATAAGAAGGGGGGCACATGAATAACAGCAGTACTGGCTCATTCAGGGTGATAGGTTCAACCTTGTCTACACCTAGAAAAATAACACGAAAGTCGTGCCCTAGATATTCTCTCACAAACTGCTGAAATGTGTGAACTAAGGCCATCAAGGCAACGCCTTACAGTTCCATGTAAGTGCCTTTAAAACAAACAAATAAAGCTGTGTACTAAAGTAGGCATAATAAAAGTTGCCACAATGACATATATCATCTTCTAGATGCCCATATTCAGCAATGCACTTTTTCATGCAACAGTAAGTTTGCATTGTCCCAAAGTAACTGCGAGTGAGAATGTGCAGTGACCTGCTTTAGTGGAACCACATTATCTGCCAGGATCAAATGGGATGATGAGACTCATAAGTATAGTATATTTATTCCTTATTCATCTGTAAACAGCAGCAGAAAATGAATTTGTAAGAGCCGTTCCATCAGACCTGCAATGTTTCCCTCTTCTCTCAAACTTATCTCACTTACTACTAATTATTATTATTATTTATTTGTACCATACCCATCCGACTGGGTTGCATACAGCAGCATAAGGAAGCATTTGTTTTCTCAGAGATGGGTTGGTGTCATCACTGTGCAGGAAAAGGTTATTGTGTCTACCACAAAATTGGCTTTATATAGCTATACAAATCTCTGGGTTTTGCTCTGTGTTCACTTGTGCAATATCTAATTAATTTTCAACTTCATAATTGGGCCAAACTCCCGATGAACAAAAATTGAGCCCCAACTATTGTTTTGTAGATTAATAAGATTTTGGATGTTTGGAAGGTTCTTTTATTATTATAAACCATCTTACAAAATCCAAAAACAGATTAAATTACTAGAAGGGATGGGGGATTGTTGACACTAATATATTTGGCCTGGTATTTATGGAATCTGCTATTAATTTTATATATGCTGTAAGCCGCTCAGAGTGGCTGGGGAAACCCAGCCAGACAGGCAGGATATACATAATAAATTATTATTATTATTATTATTATTATTATTATTATTATTATTATTATTATTTCATTCCATCCTTTATGGCACAGGATGGTAACTTTGTTGACTGCAAAAGGTGTCTCTGAAATCTTTGATGCAATGGCTGTGCAACAACAGGAAAAGAACAGTAACATAACCCATTATCACTACAGTCATACCTCGGAAGTCAAACGGAATCCAAGGTGTGGCTTCCAATTGGCTACAGGAAGCTCCTGCAGCCAATGGGAACCCACGGAACCCGCTTCAGACGTTCGGGTTCCAAAGAACATTCGCAAACCAGAACACTCACTTCCAGGTCTGCGGTGTTCAGGAGCCAAAACATTCAACTTGCAAGGCGTTCAGGATCCAAGGTACAACTGTACTCTAGACACCACGCAGATGCCAGAAATACCCTATCAACCCACAGTATAATCCATGCATAGGCAAACTCGGCCCTCTATATGTTTTGGGACTACAACTGCCATCATCCCTGACCACTGGTCCTGTTAGCTAAGGATAACGAGAGTTGTAGTCCCAAAACATATGGAGGGCCGAGTTTGCATATGTCTGAAATTGTCCAAAGTGCAATGACTGGTCATGTACAGCCAACATGAAATAATTCTGTGGATTTATATCCAGGTACAATCAAATTAATAGGGACGCGGGTGGTGCTGTGGGTTAAACCACAGAGCCTAGGACTTGCTGATCAGAAGTTCGGCGGTTCGAATCCCCGCGACGGGGTGAGCTCCCGTTGCTCGGTCCCTGCTCCTGCCAACCTAACAGTTCGAAAGCACGTCAAAAGTGCAAGCAGATAAATAGGTACAGCTCCGGTGGGAAGGTAAACGGCATTTCCGTGCACTGCTCTGGTTCGCCAGAAGCAGCTTAGTCATGCTGGCGACATGACCCGGAAGCTGTATGCCAGCTCCCTCGGCCAATAAAGCGAGATGAGCGCTGCAACCCCAGAGTCAGCCACGACTTGGACCTAATGGTCAGGGGTCCCTTTACCTTTACTTTTTACAATCAAATAAATAATATATTCAAAACCAAAAGGAAATACTTCAACATACAGCTTTAACAGTGCCCTTAGCCAGTGTCTCGTAAGGGGGCACTCAAGGGTACGCAGTACCGGCACTTCTTTTGTTGTTGTTGTTAAAAAGTGTGGCATTTACTGTAATGACTTCATGGTGAGTACCATTGTGATCCTCTTATGGAGGGGCTAGATTCTAGTCACATGCCTCGCCATGTGTCTGAGCGCACTGCACACAGCCTTCCAAGCACACTTACGCACACAAATTGAGCCACTGCTCACCTCTGATACTTCAATGCATATGTTAACCACCCTTTTTTTACTTTGAAATATCTCAAGTCTATGTCCCAAAGCAGAGAGCCCCGAATAAAGTATGAAATAGTGCAGAGGCATTGCCAAAACTACTATTTCTGTAGAAAAACGTCAGGTTCAATGGAAGAAGTGGTTTTCCCTACAACTCAGAAGTATTTTTATTACTAGGAAGAGATCATCTGTCAAGATAACAACAGACAGTAATTAAGGTTCCTTAAAAATCACATCGGGAATTCCTGTGGTGTGTTCTTCTCCTTTGGGATGCTTCCCTATTATCCTCAGAATTACTGTCAGAATTACAGACTGGTTTGCTCTGAAGTTATTATCCCAGGTAGAGAAAAATACATGGGAAATGTTTATATCCAAATACTTAATCTACTTGAGGAATTGAGTTTACAGAAAAGAACCATGTGTCTCACAACAGGTAGCGAGAATGAATATGGTATCCATATCTGGCAGCCTTCAGAAAGACTATGTATTCTGACCTAATATTCCCACCCCCCATACTACCTACATATAAATGCTGCTGGCGAGGGTCCCTGTTGGTGGCAGCCCACAGTAAGCTTTGAAACAGGGCATTCTGGGGTCAGGAGGGGCTGAGCCAGCCCAGAATCCACTGGATGCCAGGCCAGCCCCACTGCTCTCATGCAACAAGATCGGGCCCAATTAGCACACTAACTCCAGGCTGGCACAGCAATTTCCCTGCTTCCTGCCTTCTGCTCTAGCCAGCATGAGCAGTAGGGCTCTGGATGAGGCCACGGTGGTCCCACTGCTTCCCGGCTGGGGTTTTGGATTGCAGCTCAAATCTCAAAGCATCAGAGAGTAAACTTTTGTTGACAGCATTTTTCTTGACAGAAAGACAGCTACAAACGAATTTTAAAAATGGCTTGCAAAACACATGACGGGGGATTCTGAACAATCATATCTTGTGTTAAAAGCATGTGCAGACTGGTCACCCACCCACTGGGATTCAGCATGTTGGAGGCATGTCAGAGGAAGGCTGTGGATCTGCAGGATTCTAAGCCACCTCGTTGCCCGGACATGATCCTCCAATGACCATGAATTATACCAGCCCTAGAGATGGTGTCGTTGATTTCCAGCCAAGGGAAACCATGGAAGGGGAAAACGCTCTGGCAGAAAACAGGGATTAGGATTTGCTAACAGATCAACTACGGAACCACCACCTCAGGTTACGATTGCCTTGAAAAAGTAATAAAATTTATCCAGCAAAGAAAAATTGCCCAGGTTTTCTACCTATTTATTTATTATAATGCAGCAAAATCCACAGCTATCACTGAGCGGTTCAAATAAATGCTCTCTAGGGTGAACAGTAAGACTAGGGTGTTTCTTTTCATAGTCTGCACTCTAATAATATTATAAGGGCAAGCTAAATAATATCCTGTATAGGGACACACATTTGTCATTGTACTTTAACTTTTACAGTACATGTCTACTCATAACTAAGTCCCACTGAGCTCAATGGGGCATATTCCCAAGTAAGTAGGTAAAAGATTGTAAGTGGGATGTCTTTTAGTTTTAAACTAGCACATGGTTTTGTTTTGTTTTTTAAAAATAAAGTTTTTATTAGTTTCCAAAGTACGTGCATTGCCTCTTTTTTCAGATTGTGTTTTCTACAGAGCAATTACATTTGTTGTGAGACATACTATCTATAAGGTTGGGGAAGAAAAGAGGGCGGTAGGGGGTAGAGTGGTAAAACTTATGTTCTTTTAGTGTATGTCTGGGGTTTTGTGTCAGCAGGGTAGGTCTCTTTCTATTTGCTTGTTATAGTTCCTTGGTAGTGAGAGAGGTTGGGGGTCTAGGGCATGGTTGGTTGTCTTTAGTTGGCTGCAGTGAGATTGGGGGGGTGTCAAGTTAGCCATACTGATTTGTATGCTGTGGGTGGATTCTTGTTATTTTGTTGGGCTGTGTATGTGATAAAAGGGGAGCCATATCGGATTGAAGGTGTCCTCTTCTATTTGTTCCTATGCCAGCTTCAGTCTATTGGTTAGTTTTTCCAGTAAGGTTGTTTCACACACAATTTGATACCAGTGGTCCATGTTTACTCCTGACAGGTCTCTCCAGTGTCTGGCAATGATGCTTCTGGCTGCTGAGAGGAGCTGGGTTATGAGCTCTTTATTCTGCAAGTGGGAATTATTATCTTAATAGTTTTCAGATGAACATTACTGAGATATATCATTGCAGCTTATCCATGAACTCTACACTATGAATTTTCACAAGACCGACGTGAATTCGTTAAAGAAGTAATTATGAAAACGGAAAGCATTAGACCTCTGTAACTTCAACACTTTCAAGGAAGAAATATTGTTAATGCTCGTTTATAGAAACGCACTCCTATTCGAGGAGCAACTACTATTAACCTCTAAGGATATAAAAGGTCCAATTATGAAAATATATCTCCTTTTTCTTAATTTAAATTACTCATCATATAATTGTATATACATAAATGGGAATGTGATCTATAATACACTTATTTCTAAATGGAAATGGATATGGAAGAATTAAACCCATCAGATTACTCAAGCAGCAGTGTGCAGCAAGGTCAATTCCATTGCTAAGATCATAAACAAAAAGGTGAGCAGAGGGATGGCCTTTTGTAAAATCTTGCAGTCTCCCACAAAAGCCCACCCCCCTTCTTCTGAGCCAAAAAAAGTTCACTTTTTAGCTCAGCCCTATTAAAAAATCCCCACCTACTCACAACGAAATACAGATCCTTCCAAGCAGCCTGTGCAGATGCTTTTTGTAATACATCATGAAAGAAACATGACTCAGCATTACACAGAGACTGGCCCTTCATTTGCATATTTATTTATATAATACTTAAAGCAGCTTAAAAATGAACAGCTCAAGTGTGTTTCTATGCAGACACAAAACCAACTAAGGACATATCTGTTCTTCCGTTTTAGATCCAAGGTAAAACTTTTCCTTTTACAAAGAAGAGGGATACAGGGAGATTCTTGCCCCCTTCAGATTTTTGACCAATGCACAGTGGTACCTCAGGTTAAGTACTTAATTCATTCTGGAGATCTGTTCTTAACCTGAAACTGTTCTTAACCTGAAGCACCACTTTAGCTAATGGGGCCTCCTGCTGCTGCCACGCTGCCAGAGCACGATTTCTGTTCTCATCCTGAAGCAAAGTTCTTAACCCGAGATACTATTTCTGGGTTAGCGGAGTCTGTAACCTGAAGCGTATGTAACCCGAGGTACCACTGTATTCAGTGGCGTAGCTAGTTGCTTGGGTGCCTGGGAGGCGCATGCATCCTGCTGCCAGGGGCGGGGCAAGCTGCCCACGGGGGCGGGGTGAGCCAAGGCAGGGCGCGCTGTGTGGAGCCTCTCTGCAGCCCCCCCTCAACTGTAGGGCAGCTGAGGCAGTGGGCCGACGCAAGCCTGTGCTGCTCGAAAAAGCATCACAGAGCTTACAGGCAGTCCGCCCACTGCCTCCCCCTCAGGAGAGACGCATGGCTCAGGCACGCTGCAGGCCCTGCGGTGTGGTGCATAGTGCCCCCCGCCTCACCTAGCTACCAGTGGTGTAGGAAGGGGGGGTGAAGGAGTTTTTTTTTAAAAAAAAAGTGTTGCGAGCCCAATTTTTTATTAAAAAACCCCAACACATATTTTTGCCATTTTATCACTACCACCACCCCAGTAATGACACCAGGGGTGGTCCACAACCACCGCACTCTCCTTCCTATGCCACTGAATGTATTACCATGACAACAATGAATCGACATATGATGCAGCTGCTGCACTTACTTCACAAAATGTTAAGTAGCCTTTTTGTTCAGGTTTCTGCTCACTAAACAAAACTCTCTTGGCTGAGTAATTAAATAATTCCAAATATTCCCAGCTCTTTAGCAGGAAATTTCAACTAACTTCAACATAGTTTTAAGTAAAATAATGTTTGTAGCAAATAGGGAAATGCCAGGAAATCTCACCGGCTTTGTTCACATGCCACATTAAGCCATACTTAAAAAGCAATCTGTGGTTTAAAGTGAACATGCATCATACTGGTGCATGCTACTTGGAAAGCTCTTATTCCATTCCTGCCCCACTCATTCCAGGAATTAAGCTGGAATCTGGCATGTCATGTAATCCAAACACAGGCGTGCAAACCAGGTCATTCTGTGATGCAGCAAGGAATCTCAAGGTTAGCTCGTTATTCTCAACTTGAAACTCTTAGCTCTTCCAAAATCGTAACATTAGACAAGCAATCGTGTTCTTCTAAGGCACTCTCACAAAGTTTGTTTCTGCCCATAACTTCTGGTGAATTTAGACCCTAATGGTCAAATTGTGTACTGCAAGCAAAGAGCAAAAGCAAACAGTATTTATTATTTATTTTAATAAAAGATTATACTTCTTTATATAATAATTAAAAAATATCTAGGTAGCTTATACAGAAAAGCAATAAAAAATACAACAACGCTATTCAGATCGATTTCCTTTAAATAAATAAAAACTATGGGAGGAAAATGAGATAGCAAACAATGCAAAACTATGTATCAAAATAAAACTGCACCAAGACCAGGAATGTTGTACTACATATCCCATCATCCTTGATCACTGGATGGGATCTATAGTCCAACACCTTCTGCAGGACCACAGGTTTCCCAACCCTGACCAAGGTGCAACTAGATGTAAGAAAAGGAACAGATTGGTAGAGCATTCCAAACTACAGGAAGCCAGCACAAGTTACACTGGGGTTAAATTATGCCGGTATAATCTAGCCCTATCCCTAAACTCTGTTCAGCAACAGGGCTACTGCCAACTGAGCTGGCCTGGGCCTGGCAGGGGGGGAGACAATCCTTTAAAATAGTGATGATGTGACTGAGCTGAACACAATCTAGAGTAGTGGCAAGTGTCTCACTGTCCCCTCCCACCAGAACACCCTGGTCTTGGGTGAACTGGTTTCAGCTGAGCCAGGTGACCCCAAGCCCAATCTGTGCGTACACAGAGAGCGCTTTCTCCAATCACCTCCTATTGGGGCAGGCCTATGGATGTTGTTTGAATTATGGTGCTGGAGGAAACTCTTGAGAGTCCCATGGACTGCAAGAACATCAAACCTATCCATTCTGAAAGAAATCAGCCCTGAGTGCTCACTGGAAGGACAGATCCTGAAGCTGAGGCTCCAATACTTTGGCCACCTCATGAGAAGAAAAGACTCCCTGGAAAAGACCCTGATGTTGGGAAAGATGGAGGGCACAAGGAGAAGGGGACAACAGAGGACGAGATGGTTGGACAGTGTTCTCGAAGCTACCAGCATGAGTTTGACCAAACTGCGGGAGGCAGTGAAAGACAGGAGTGCCTGGCGGGCTCTGGTCCATGGGGTCACGAAGAGTCGGACACGACTAAATGACTAAACAACAACGGATGTTGCAGCACTATGGCAATCTCCTTCGCCATACTTAACTTGTTTATGAATGAAATAGCTAAAAATGGGAAGCAGTACAGTAGTAACATTGTCACTTCTATATACCAATACATAAGTACATCAGTATATCACTCAGCACATAGGCTTCCATACTCTCTTTTTCTAAAGACGGTGAAAAATGTTTTGCTTTGTTTTTTTGTGGGGAACACCTGTGGGAACCCTAATTGTCGAGAGAGGAATAGAGAATACCCTTTGCATAGATAGTAGTTGCCTCTTACTGCGTGAAAGTATAGACAACTGCAAACTGCTATTTACAAAAGCACACTATGTAAAAATGACCCCTGAACATTTCGAAGCCTACATGTGTATAGAGCCTAAGAGTGTATAAAATACATTTTAAAGCATAATTATTCTATCTAGCGTGGCACAGAACTTCAAAGAACCAAAGATCTTTCTGTAAACTCTGCCCTTAATAAATGTGAGAGTACAAACAACTATTATATTACACAGAATATGTGCTAAAGGCAGAATTTTTTCCTACCTGTTCTATTTACAATGAGCTAGAGCATAGAAGACATATCTTTTTAAAAGTCATTTAAATTATTTCCCTCTTCATGCAGCAAAATACACATCTAGAGTCTAACTCCTCGTTACAAAATGTTTAAAAATAATAATTTCAGAGCCTGAATTAATTTAAGCATTGCAGACAGAACTGTTCATGCTACGTTTTGTCTTCCACACACATTATATGAAGGAGGAGATTATTTTCTTTAAAGCTCACAAAAAAAGGATTTGAAGGCTGTTCACAGTGTAAATAATAAGCATCCTGCATATTTTCAGACCTAGCTGTTACAGAGGACTTTTGCAATTGCTCTGTCAAACTGAACTTATTTTAAAACCCAAATATGTGCACCTTTCAAAGGCACATTACACATATGAGAACTGCAAAAAACTGTTATATTTTCCCCCTTTTCAACAAAACATACAGAAAACTCCAGACCACTGAAATACTGTAATGCTTCTTTAACTTTGGCACGGTGATCCCAAACATAGACAGGATTTATTTTCAATTATTCATGGTCTGCAGCTATTTCCTACCTCCATATGGGAACCTTTAGAAACATTTGTTTGTTTTTCTTGGGCCGCTAAGGATGTAGATACGTATAGACAAGACAATCTAACACTGTAATAAAAACTAGTAATATCTGTGGACTTACCTACAATGTAACAATATAATAAATATCAACATGAAATCATGAATTTTAAAGGAAAACTTATTAAGCATTATCTTATACAAATATCTTATAACATACTTTACAGTACTGTAAAGTATATTGTAAGACATTTTTACAATCCTTGCCTCACACCCACCCAGCCTTGCCCTGCCTCAGTATTTAACCTCTCTGTGACTACAGCCTCTGTCTCTAACCCTCAGTTTCTGCTTGATGACAGCAATTTATATAAAAGCTTCTGAAGTGAGGAGAACATAAGTGCTTCACCTGTTGGCTATTCAAGCATACCCAAAGTAGCCCAGAAGCTATAGCAACCATAAGCTGAAAATACATGAAGATGGTTTTGTTTTTTTAACTGAATCATTTTAAAAAAAAGAGCCTTCCCTGTTAGAGGCAAATGCAACAAAATGCAAAGTTGCATACTGTCATAGTATAGGCAAGTAACAAGAGATTGCATGTGCACTGTCCTTTCAGAAATGTTGTTTTGGAAATAAAGAATTCTCAGAATCTACAACACCCAAAATGCATTTCAGGAATATCAAATAAACTGTCATTGGTAAATGTAATGCAAAGTCAATACTACTCACATTTCAAGCCCCACCCCCAACAGCTGGATGTTTTGGGTGTCCTCTATAAGGTATGGTTGGAGATGGTTTTACCACACATATCTGAAAATGCCTGAGCTGGTCATCATACAAAGAAACACAATGGGACAATAACCTAATTTGGCCAAATCCACTGCTGCGATGCAGGATTGTCTCTTAGTAACAAGAGATCCATTTGCTTTTGGAAAGGATTAATCCTTATTCCTTAATATTAACCCCCTGAAACAATGTTAACATATATTCTTTCAGAACAATTACACAGGCCTAGACCAAAATGAAACAGACAGCCTTTATTTAGAACACACCATTTCCAGAGCCAGTCATAGATCCAAGCACTAAGGCAAAGGTAAAGGACCCCTGGACAGTTAAGTCCAGTCAAAGGCAACTATAGGTTTGGGCGCTCATGTCGCTTCCAGGCCAAGGGAGCCGGCATTTGTCCGCAGACAGCTTTCCGGGTCATGTGGCCAGCATGACTAAACCGCTGCTGGTGCAACAGGACACCATGACGGAAACCAGAGTGCACAGAAATGCCGTTTACCTTCCCAACGCAGCAGTATCTATTTATCTACTCGCACTGGTGTGCTTTCGAACTGCTAGGTTGGCAGGAGCTGGGACAGAGAAATGGGAGCTCACCCCGATTTGAACCGCCAACCTTCTGATCAGCAAGCCCAAGAGGTTCAGTGGTTTAGACCACAGCGCCACCCGTGATCCAAACACTATTTAGCTTCCAAGGAGTCAATGTACGATGAGAGCTAAGAATTAGGAACCAAGAAGTCTTTCCCTCAACTGTAATCTCTGCCACAGACTCACTGAGTGCTCATGTCTCAGGCTTCCACTGACAACATGATACACCAATATTGGCCTACCTTCCAATACTGTTGTTAGGACTGCCGAGATAATATATGGGAAACACAAAAAGATATATACATACAGTGGTACCTCTGGTTACGTACTTAATTCGTTCTGGAGGTCCGTTCTTAACCTGAAACTGTTCTTAACTAGAGGCGTGCTTTCGCTAATGGGGCCTCTTGCTGCCGCTGCACTGCCAGCACATGATTTCTGTTCTCATCCTGAAGCAAAGTTCTTAACCCAAGTTACTATTTTTGGGTAAGCCGAGTCTGTAACCTGAAGCGTATGTAACCTGAAGTGTATGTAACCTGAGGTACCACTGTATGTATGTATTATGATGATCTTTCTTAAAAACTTACACTGAGGTGTTATTTTTAAAAGACCACGATGCACAAAATTAACCCTCACAGCCTCAGGCCATTTTCACAACTGCATTTTAAAATCACCTCTCAGCCTCACTGCGTCGTTTGTGGAACATAAATCTGTAGAGTTGGGAGGGACCATGAGGATCATCTAGCGCAGTGTACCCATTTGAATACTATTCATATGATTTCTTTTTATTTCTTTTTTTTAAAAAGTTATATTTAATTCAAAGTGTGTTCTGGCCAACGTGGGAATTACATCTGAACCGCAGCTGCCAGGAAAAAAACACAACCGAATTCACAGCCACTGGTGAAAATTAGCCTGACTCAGCACCCCTCAAGAATTACCATCATCAATTTGCCTGTACCATTGACTTGGCGAAGCAACTTTATCAGCTTTAAGGTGCTATTCTCTGTGTATGTGTCTGTCTCATGCACGACCCTCGATTTCGGCGCGCGACAGAGGGGGGCCAAGTTGCCAGGCCAGCTCCTCCCATGCCCTTGCACCTGACTTGAGCTGCCGCCACCTGTGCGCGCGCGCGCCCCCCTGGAAAGAAAGCGAGGGCGCCCCCCAACGCTCGCCGCGCGAAGAGGCGGCCGGAGTGACCCGCTGCTCTTGCTGTTTATCTGTGTCACTGTGTCAGGCGCCACCTGCTTGGGCTTACCTGAAGTGCCTGTACTGGGAGAGGTGGGCGCGCGCCGCCAGCACGCGCCAGATGCTGCTGCTGCTGCAGCTGCTGCTGCTGTCCGCGGTGGCGACCTGTGCGCGCGGGTTGCCGCCGCTGCAGAGCTTGCTACGGCGGCCACTTTCTCCGTGGCCGTCGCCGCTGCTGCTCTTCCACTCGTGCCAGAGGTCTCCGGACCAAGTCTCCGTGGCGCACGCCAAAGCGGCGGGAGAAGGCGGCTGCGGCTCCGGTTCTCGACCGGGGCTCCTGCTGCTGGGGCTGCTGCTGCTGCTAGCGGCGGTGTCTCTGCTGTTGTGGCACCTCCGCCGGCTGTATCTCATGGTGTGAGGGGAGACTCCGCATGCCGGGCTCCCGCTTCCCCCTCAGCGCCGGCCCAGCCTCGAGACTGGCGGGAAAAGCGGCTCGGCAAAGGCGCGAAAGCGGCCGGGAGCCTCCAGAGGAGCTGGGTAGCTGCTAGCGCGGGCTTCTCTTGGGGCATGAAGTTGCGAGCGCGCCGGCTCCAGCAAGGGCTCCCTGGGCGGGAAGTTGCTGCCCCGGGGGCAAGAGCGGGGCATCCTCCCCAGCAGCGCCTCATCCGCGCCCGCTCCCAGCCGAGAGTGGGGGGGGGGAGTCGCTGGGGCGCCGCTCGGCGGCTTCCGGCGCCCCTCAGACCATCGGGGGAGCCCTGCTCGCGCTCCCTCGCCGGCGTCTCCAGTGAGAGTAGGAAGCGTGCGCTTCCCGATTTAGTAGGGCGGGGAGCAGGGGAGGTCCCTGCTGCTGCTGCTGCTGCTGCTGCTGTTGAAGAGAGAGAAATAAACCAGGCTCTTTAGCAAAAGGCGAGCGGGAGTCGCCGGTGAGCAGCAGCAGCAGCAGCTCCGAGCCAAGCTGCGAAATGGGTCAGGGAGGTGGAATGGGACTCTCGGATCGCCGCCTCCCGTCCTCGCACCCAGCCTTCCTCCCCCACTTTCGGAAAAAGTGGGTGGGCTTAGATTTTTGGAGGGGGGGTAGGGAAAGAGAGAGAGAGAGAGAAAGCTGGGGGGGGGGAGAGAAAAAGCGGTCCCTCCTCTTGTTTTTGCACAAGTGCAGGAAATGTTCCACTGACCTACATATTTTAGCAAACATTATACGTGACCTGCCCCCCACCCGAGTCTGGGAGGAAGAGGAGGAGACATGGGAGGACCTAAAAGGAAAAAAAGAATTTGGCCCTTAGTGTGAGATCGGAGGGAAGGTAGGTTGTCGTTTCTATAACAAACTAGAACTTGGGTGTGTGCATGTGTGTAGCATATATCTCCGTCTCTCTATATAGTTAAATAGACAGACTGCACGACGCGCATATTGAGGATCAAATAAGTATAGTGGCCATTGCATAAGGCATTCTTAATCCTGGCCGTGTGCTGCACAGTACGGTGCTTTCTCACTTCTGCTGTTTGGGTGTTCGGCAACCAGCCAGTGCCACCTGATGCCATAACATGTGTTTCAGGAGATTGCTTAAGTGTGTTTAGATATCTGAAGTGAACACTTGCTGAAAGACTGTATAAGCTTTTTTCTAGGAAAGCCTATGAATGGCTAGTACAACCCTGGACACACCTGAACCGGCTAATGCAGGTTAAATGAAACATACTTGGATGTCAAGTATGCCTCTGTGGATGCTTCTGTTTTAGATTTTGAATGTTCATGCATTAAAAAAAAATCAAAGGATTCCCAAACTCATATTTCAAATTTGTGGTGTTTAAGTTTTGATTGACTTATATGTTACTAAGTCCCTGTGCATCAATTCTCTAACGTGACAAAAACCTCAAGCTGCACTATATCTGATTTTAGATGGCAAATATCCCCCCAAAGCACACAAGCAATATGTGTGCTTCTTTTTCCTTATGGGAAAAGATTTGTTCATTGTAGATTGCATCAAGTCTTAGTCATGCTCAGACCATCAAAGGACTTAAGTCCAATGAGTCTATTCTCAGCATGACCCATTGGATTCAGTGCTGGCATCACACCCATTCAGTATTGCAGGATTTGATCTTTGACTTCCAGGTCCTGAAGGTCCGTTGACCAAGTTTTGATAGGTGCTGGCATCAGGCCTTCCAATATTGGACAGTAAGATATTTAGCTATTAAGGGAGCTTGAATGAGACATGATGTAACCTCCCTCACATAGATAGTTATATGGGTTGTCCTCAATGGACCTAAGCTAGTCATAGAGCCATTAGTTTCTATAGGGGTAGACTGAGTAAAAGTTATTTGAATACAACCCTATGAGGGAGATTCAACTCACAAGTCTTGTCAGTGGAAACCCTGCACAGGGAGTTCCATTTGTGCAATGGGGCTTTCCCCTTTCTCTCCGCTTGCACCCCACAAATTGGTTCAGAGCAGCGGCTGGGAGAAGCCCCAGAACAGCGCATAGACGGAGGCGAGGAAAGTTCCATCTGAGAAGCTTGCCTTGATGGAACAATCAACATAGCTCGACACAATTCCACCCAGTGTCTTCAAATTAAGTTAAGAGGTGAAAATCTGAAGGCTAAATAAAATATTAATATAATTCTGCCCTATATTTCACCACATTAGAACTATAATAGGACAAGTCCTAGTATATGAGATAAGAGTTCCACCAGGTGTAGCATCTATCCAGCTGGAGGTGTTATCTGCAAGCCCAAGCCCATGGATTAGTGTGCACTATAATTAGTAGGCAGACTGATGTTTACCCATATCACCTGTAGCCACAAACCCAGTTCAGTTCTGATTGTTCTTATTTTTATTAGATGCTTGACAAACATACAGGCAGTCAATGAAATGTCATGGTCTGGTCTACAGGCGATCGTAGTCCCAGCTGAGGATGTCAGGACCAGGGGCAGGATGGCGGGTTGGGAGCAGGAACGAGAGTCCAGAAGCCAAGGTCCCAGGATCAGGAAGCAAGAAGCCAAACTCAGCAAGGCAGGAACCGTATTTCTGTGGCAAAGAGCTGAAGGGAAATGCTGACCTTATATCCCTTCCTGGCTCTTGCCACCAGGTGCAGTGAGTTACCAAGCGGCCTCACCTGTGCAGCTGCGCCTTGCCTCTCCAGAACAAACTTAGGAAGGCCCCAGTCCTGCAAAGCCTTACTGGTCACAGGGCCTGGCTCCTGCATGCACTCCTGACATGAAAGGAAATCTGGACATGCAAACAGGTGGCACTAATGATGTGATGTTCATTTTGCAATTACTCTGAACAGCAGGCTGTTGTTAACATATCTGCAGCTATAATACTATTGCCACCATATACCGGTACATGGCTCCACGGGGAAGGGCATAGTGGCAAACTAGACCAGGTCCATGTCCAGCAGGGACTTATTCCAATGGGACTTTCTCCCAAGTAAGTGTGTATAGGATTACTGACACAATTCAAGAAGCCATTTGTTCAGAAATGGAGCCTCCTTTTCGAAACATGCCTCAACTGAAGTTAATGGATGGGGTGTTGCTGTTTATTCCAGTAGGAGCCATGACAAGGCAGAAAACGACTTGGTGCTACTCAAAGCATACGGTTATATGATGCCACACTCCCAGACCTATTTTGTGGGGCAAATAGGGCAGTTGATATATTTCTCACCTGCATTATTGTGTCCAACACTCCTTTTGGAAACTAATATATGATACAAATAAATTTAGTAGAAGCTGTATCATTTTAGGCTTACAACCTAAGTGGGCGGGTTGTTTTGTACACATTGTTTAGTTAATGATGTTTAATTATTTCTTTCACCAGTTCATAAGTTGCTGTTCACCACTGTGAAGTGTTTGGTTTTTTTTAACCCTTGCTTTTAGAATGCTGACTGTAATCAGAATCAGATTAAACCCACAAAACACAAACACAAATCTCCTTTCTTCATTTGGCTGTGGCTCAACTTTTTTTTTCTTTATTGGAAATTACAAACAATGATTAAATTATCCTTTGGCACACTAAAATAAATGCCTGAGGGTATAAAGCATGAGGTTAAACAGGAGTGGAATAAAACGTTTTGTGTGGTGCCTGATGAAATTTTCCATGTGTTGCACAACAAATAAAATGTAATTTATTCCTATTGTGGCAAGTATGGCCGCAAAAGTGCTTGGAGTAATATTCACAGGCAAAACTAGCCAGATCCAGAGGCAAAAATGGGCAGATCAACAGATAACAGAGTAAACCAAACCCACTAGGATAAAAGAGTTTGGATTTGTCTGATTTTTGGCTTTCCTGACTTAGCCAAAGCTACACTGGCATAAATCGTTCACCCCAACTGAACTGGAGATATGCTTGGGGCATAAGCCCCTCACCCCAGCTCTGCCGGGACTCAATTGGAAGTTAAGCTGTATTCCTAAACCTGGGCCTGTGTATGAACACAGATGCACAGATGATATAGTGACTTGGGATCTGAGCTGGCACAGTTCATCACAACAGCAAATAGCTACACAACCAGGGTTTTCTCTACCAGGATAGCACTGTAGACAAATGAGACCAATCTGACAGAACCTGAGATGTCTAGGTAATTTGCTGGGCTAGAGACAAACAAAAGCTCAAATGCCTTTTCAGCTTTGCTAAGTCTGTTTTGCAAGCGCAAAAAGCACTAGTGAGGCTGTCAAAAACAAGGCACAGATTTGCCTCCAGGGAGATGAGTTATGTTGAGGCAGCCTACTTTATGAAGGCCAGTGGAGTTACCAGTTAAAAAAATAAGAAGATGTCTTTTTTGGGTTTTTTTAATGTTAGAGGAGCAAGCATTTTCTCCCTTTAAGCTTGAGATAATGTGTTTTTAACACGATCATCTTGCTCATTGTTTCCCAGTTAATTAATCAGAAAATCAATTACAAGCTAAAAAGGGATTCTGTTATAATAATGGCATTATAACGCATCTTTTACCTTACGTTTAGCAACATGATATAAATACACAAAAGGTGCCATGTTATTATTAGCTTTTCTGAAATCAGAGATCAAGCACTCCATTATCAGTGGGAAGAACCTATATTAGAACCAATCTTTTTTCTTTTCCAAAGTTGGCCGGTTGCATGCTGAACACAGCCTAGGGCACCCTGCCATTCAAATCAAGAACAAGTTAACCTACCTAACTGGTAAATCTAGTCTCATTTGGGGAGATCAAATACTCATAATGAAAGAGTCTCTGCATTGTTGTCCCTGCCTTCTAGAATAAGGCTTCACATACCTGACAATATAAAGCTGCACTTGTGAAATGCCACACCTTTGTTTAACTTGGGCTGCCCCCAGACTGCTTGTGTTTTGTGGGAGGGATTCAGTCACATACTGGAAATATAGGTTTACGCAATTCATGTGGATTAAAGAGCTTTGTTGCCAAAATAAAAAATAAAATAAAAATCCACTTTTTAAGGAAACAGCAATACAAAAGCTTCTTGGAGTTCAGAAAGTGATGGAGGGCACTAGGGGGCATTGATGCACACTAGGGACTTTCTTGCTGAAAGTTCAGTCTTTTAAGCCATTATGCTATTTTAGATATCATATACTAGGGTATATGATTTTCCTTTCTCCCCAATTCAGAGATATAAAATCTGAAAGAGCGGAACTTTGTCTTCCCTGTTCAACAGTTGGATGGTAGGGAGGAGGTGGCAGAATATGTGTTTTGACTAATTTATCCTCCCAATAGATAAAAGGAATACTCTGTGTAGCAACTCACATATCGCTGAATCAGCACAATCCAACCTGCTTAAAACAAGATAATAATTCCATCCCAGTAGCCAATTGTGCTTGCCGTGGGATGGCATGGCTGTAACATCTGTAATGCATTTAAGTTGCCATGGAACACTTAACATTGGGAGGCTCTTATCTAGATAAAGGTAAAGAACTCCTGGGCGGTTAAGTTCAGTCAAACGTGACTGTGGGGTGTGGCACTCATCTCGCTTTTTAGGCTGAGGGAGCCGGCGTTTGTCCGCAGACAGCTTTCCGGGTCATGTCGCCAGCATGACTAAACCGCTTCTGGTGCAACGGAACACCGTGACGGAAACCAGAGCGCACAGAAACGCCATTTACCTTCCTGCCACACCTATTTATCTACTCACACTGGTATGCTTTCAAACTGCTAGGTGGGCAGAAACTGGGACACAGCAACTGGAAGCTTGCCCCGCCATGCGGATTAGAACTGCTGACCTTACAATCAGCAAGCCCAAGAAGCTCAATGGGTTTAGATTACAGCGCCACCCATCATAACTTGTAGCCCTTCATACGTTGGATTTCAACTACCGTAAGTCCCAGCCCAATGGTCACAGATAATGGGAGTTGCAGTCAGCAATGTCTGGAGGTGCACAGATGATCCACCACTTTTCTAGAGCCTCCCCATAAGTAACACTAATATTTATTTATTTATATTTATTTGACACCACTTATATACCACCTGATTTCAATTTAAATCTAAATGTTACAATATGTACATTGAGTCCTTTAGTGGGCAAATCAATTAACATAACCTTCTGTGTTGCACTCAAAAAACCTTATATAGAAAGAAGATTCAGCTGTGGGGGGAACGACGACTACCCTGTTTTCTAGATCTGAAAAGATCAGTGGAAGTGCTTTCCCCTTGAATTCAGCCTTGGCTCCTTTGTGAATTTGTAACTCTTAATTATGGCGTGTAGAACAAAGCATTTGTTAAGTAAATTAATATGAAACAGCCCTGCTCTTACAGGCATCAAGAGATTCACAGTATACATTTTGGTTTTTAGTTTTTCATAGGACAAGGGTTCTATCTTCCCCGATATTGCCACTTGACATTCAAGGCTTGAATGGCCCAAACAATCATCCAGATCTATGTATAGCAAGTGTTCTTCTTCAATTGCTTTTTAAACAAAAGGACATCTCAAGCACTTGAACTGCAGGGTACAGTGTGTTTTCAGCACAGAACTGTTGTGTGTTCTGATTCTTGAATGATACACTACAGGAGGAGGAAGGCAGGTACAGCTCACACTGCCGTGTTCCTGTTCATGCTTGAGTTCGTGCAAATGTTTAACCACAAACGTGACAGAAGTGTACAAAATATTCACTAGATTTTGAAATCTGGCAAATGTCCAGGGCTTGCTTGTTGAGAGAAAGCTTCACTGGAGGAGAGGGCCCAAACTGTCTACGATGCAAGGAGCATGCATGTTTCTGAGTACGTAAAAAGCAACTGTGCAAAAGCCTCAGAACCGTGGGATGGGATTGAAAAATAACCTTTTTGGTTTTTTTCTCTCCCTGCCAGTGCTCCTGACCCCAGTTTCTGAAGCTGCTATTACCATTTCAAAGGAAGCCCCATTGAAATCTACATTTGTCAGGTGCTGAGCATAATGTAGGCTCGCCATCTCTTTGTTCCTGGAAGAGATGCTGTGTCTTCAACAGGTAACAAAAGAGGGAACTTCAAACAGGTGGTGCAGTGAGGATCTCTACCCATTGTGAAATCCCCTAAATCTTATACAGCTTTGATAAGACACTGCACCACACAGTAGCAGGTCTACCTGCTGATTAGATAAGGTCTCAGAATGAGGTTTTTTTCTTTAAGATGCAAAGAAGACTGTGAAGAAAAGGCACGCTGAGCTGAAGTTTTATTCCAATGAATGCATGCTTAGATTAGGGGTAGTGAACTTTTTTCAGCCAGAGGGCCACATGCCAGAGACAAAAGTGGGCAGAACATTGCACTGGACATTGCACATTCTGCTGATGGGATGTGAGTTTGCATTGTAAAAACAGCTCTTTTTGCTGGGGATTGGACTAGATTAACCTTGGGGTCACTTGCAACTCTACAATTCCATGATTATCGTGTCTAGATGTGTCATTAAATGTGTCTTGGCATTGAAGTTTTCATGTATGTGCAGATAACATCAGCAAGAAGGATACAGTGGTACCTCAGGTTACATACGCTTCAGGTTACAGACTCCACTAACCCAGAAATATTACCCTGGGTTAAGAACTTTGCTTCAGAATGAGAACAGAAATCGTGCTGCAGGAGGCCCCATTGGCTAAAGTGGTGCTTCAGGTTAAGAACAGTTTCAGGTTAAGAACAGACCTCCAGAATGAATTAAGTTCTTAACCCAAGGTAACACTGATTTATGAAGGACACAGCAGGCATGCTGAGGCAATTTAACCATTTCCTCCCATGCTGCAGCCCTAAGGACTATTGCTCTTCTGAGGTCAATTCCTAATTTGCTTTGGAGAGAGCCTCCCCTGTTAATGTTTGGATTTCCTACCAATGCAAATAGCAATTTCAAAGAGGTGGTTTTCATAAGGACCACAACAGGTGTGGAAAGGATTGAACTCTCCATCTGCTGTGGCCCTGATTATTATCAATTGATGCTATTTGCATTTAAAACAACAGCAGCCCGCCAGCACACTGGATGCAAAGATACATTTAACACCACATCTAGCTTGCCCTTAGAAATGCTTGTAAGGAAAAAGAAAAAGAAAACCTTTTGGAGCAGCACTATAATCTCCATCTGTTACTGCTATTCAGAGACTGTACATAAGATGAGTTATTTCCACTATGCTAACACATATATCTGTCTGACCAGCAGCTTAATTTTAGCACGTATTCTGTAAAAGTGTTCCATTTATCTCTTTATTTATTTGATATAAAAATTCTGTCAATGCTCTACTTCTGCCTGTGTCTCCATCTGTTCATGAAGATCCACAAATACCATTTGGACACAATTTCAGATGCAATGTTCAGAACTGGACTCTATCAGTACTTGACATCCTGATCTGATGTATATTGTTCCAGTCTGAATCACTAGCGGGAACAAGCAGGCACAACAGGTCAATCAGTAAAATAGACAGTTGGCCCACCTGTATCTTCTCAAAAACTAGCAACTATTTAGTAAACTAGGAACAATTGAAAGAGCATGTATGCACAACGGCAGCATCAACCTCAGAACATCTGTGGGTCCTTGTGTTTTGGTTCAGGCTGAGACTAATAATGGCAATTGAACTGATTTTCAGGGTCAGCTCAGCCTCTACAGCTCCCTGTTCCATTAGCAAACTCTTGTCTGTTTCCTGCATTATACAGTAACAAGTATACACTTGAAAGGGAAGTGTACACCCAAAAAAGCATACTAAGGGATTCTTACCAGCTATGGAAAACAGAAGAGTAGATCACAATATACAGAACAGCAACACAACAGAAGTCTGCCAAAACAGCAAAAACATAACAAAAATACTTTACTGTTGATAAGTGTTCACCTTAGAAAAAATCCCATTGTGTGGGAATCCTTAAAATCACAGAGTTTACAAAATGTGGTTGCCAATTCCACACACTTAACAAACAAAGCATAAGTCTTTGGAGATCTCTGGGGCACAAGCTACGTGAATGAATCTTCCCTGAATAGGAGTTCCAAGTTTGCAAGCAGTTGCTTCCCATTGCTTGCCTTCCTCCCATAGAGTACAGATGACATTGAACTTGGATTGTCATAAGACCATAAGAAAAGCCCTGCCCAATCAGGACAAAGGTCCACCTGATCTAGCATCCTGTTCTCACAGTGATGCGTAGGGGATATTTGCAAGCAGGACCTGAAGGCAATAGTATTTTCTTCACTTGTGACTTCCAGCAACTGGCACACAGAGTCATACTGTTTCTGGCACTGGGGGTAGAACATAGCCATTGATAACCCTATCCTACATGAATTTGTATAATCCTCTTGTCAGAGTTGTACTGTGCTGAAGCCTTCTGTATTGTGTCACAGCATATAAAGATAAATCTGCAGGCAGATTTCAGTGTAATAGTTTTGGACGCATGGCACATCTCTATTAGGTATTTGGCATTAAAAAAGTATTATTATTATTATTATTATTATTATTATTATTATTATTATTAGTTGTATACCAACCTATACCCGCAGGTCTCAGGGCAGTTCACAGGATAAAATCACAATATAAAAACACAAAATGCATAATCAAAATAAAAACAAAAGCAACCCAATAATGCACACCCCCAAATATATTTTGAAGGGGCATTGGATGACATCAGCTGTTTCAGAATAATGATGGGGTAAACGGTGTTCTCCCTCCACCTCCCCATAGCTCCTTTCCTGTTTCTTTCAGCTGTTGATATTTCTAGAGCACATTGCCAGAATGTGGTACTAAGGCACTGAAGATTATCTTTGATGACAAGACAAGTGATAGAGCAACTATTCTAGTGCTTGTTGGCTATTCTGAAAGCTCAGTAAATAACTTTAGGCTTCAGCTACTTTGTCAGCCTACTTTGTAAGATGTGTGAAGTGCTGTCCTCAATTGGCAGGGGTATGTGTGTGTGTGTAAGGGGGTGGGGAACCTAATGTCACATTTCCTCCTGGGCAACCAGTCATGGACAGAGCCAGAGGCAAATGTGAACAGGACAACAAATGTAAATCTGACCCTTATATAATAGGCTAGTTTCTGCACAAACACTGCTCTCCAACCTCCATCCAGACAAGCAAGAGGTATTATCAGAGCTTTAGGAGACTTTTCTCCAAGGCAAATATGATCAAGGAGAGTGTGAAGAAGGGCCAGTGAGGGATGTGGCTGAGGAGAGTTTGTGGACACATAGACAGGAGCTTGCCTGATATCAATGGGCAGTGTGAGTGTTACCACACCAAAGGATAAATTTCTTGCAAAGTTCAAACGTGGCACTTCTAAAAATGCCGGTTCTACAGATTTAAGTAGTCCAGACGGCACATATGATGTGAGGCAATCATTCAAGTAAACTGACAAAGAAGTCAGAGGGCGATGAGATGCAGAAAACTACAGCCATGGTGTTTATGTAATTAACGGCTGTCGTTCACAACAAACACTTGTGCTGGTATTGCAGACATCCTAACATGATAAGTCATTGAGTAAGTATAGTGTGGTAAATTCATGGTGTCCGTTCATTCCACAAGTGATAGCACTGAACTTCTTGGTCTATTGCAATTCAGTGGTTTCATGGTGTTTTCGGCAATTCCCCTGCTCATTTGAGCAGCAGACTGGGGAAATGTAAGGCTGGCGTGGGTGCCGCACTCCGTCTTCACAAAAGTTCTTCGATCGTGGTGATTTCTTGGCATTTTGGCACCTTCCCAGCCCTCTCCCCTCTGAAAACATCAGTAAATGTTTTTTGATGCCAAAGTGTGAGTCAGTGTCAAATTAATTTGTAATTGCACACTCTACAATGCAGAGAGAGAGGCAGAACGATTAGTCACCTCCTTTTCTGTCAAATACAACTGAATATGTAGTGAAAGAAGTCCATTAAAAAATGTAGCTTGCCCTAACCCTACCCTCACGGTGCCCTTTTCACGTTTCATTTCTGCTGCCACCGAAATTCCTTCCTTTGAAATGCTTGTTCCTAATCCCAAACAACTCCAGTGAGTCAGGTCGTGAAGGAGACAGATCACTGTTATTAGGAACATGTTTATTTATAACAAGCAATGAGACAACAAGATGTGACAAGCTGCACTTTACCGAAGGTCTAATGTATTGCCTCGGGTGAGTTAAGAGGCACAGGATGGAGCGCAGAGGCCTTTCATTTCCTTGCCGCCACCCCAAAAATGCAGGAAGCTTTCAGGAAAGGTGTTGCCTTTAACATCTGCTGATGTGATTGGCTGTAAACAATATTAGAACAAGTTTGTTCCTCCTTGTGATGTCAGGAATAGCACAGTACTGGAATCTAAGGAAATGGAAGCACAGGCAAAAGGTAAAGGACCCCTGGACGGTTAAGTCCAGTCAAAGGCGACTATGGGGTTGCGGCGCTCATCTCGCTTCAGGTTGAGGGAGCTGGCGTTTGTCCACAGACAGTTTTCTGGGCCATGTGGCCCGCTAAACCGCTACTGGCGCACGGAGGACCGTGACGAGTGCCAGAGCACACAGAAACGCTGTTTACCTTCCTGCCGCAACGGTACCTATTTATCTACGTGCACTGGCATGCTTTCAAACTGCTAGGTTGGCAGGAGCTGGGATAGAGTGACAGGAGCTCACCCCGTTGCGAGGATTCGAACTGCCGACGTTCCAATCAGCAAGCGCAAGAGGCTCTGGTTCAGACCATAGCACCACACACATCCCAAAATGGAAGCATAGGGACCTGTCTTACACTGAGTCACACCATTGATCCATATAACTCTGTAGGGTTTTTTGAAGTTCCCCCACCAAGTCGTGTATAAATTTTATGAAATTATATTATTATTATTATTATTATTATTATTATTATTATTTATTATTATTATTACACTGACTGGCAGCAGCTCTCCAGATTTTCTGGCTGGGGACATTCCCAACCCTACCCTGCTGGGGATTGAATCAAACCTTGCAAAACAGATGTTCTGTCACTAAGGGCCATGTGACATTTTGGTGGATCCACCCTTTGCATTTGAAAAAACAAATATTTTATGTAAGTATGCTATTTACAATCAATCTGACTGCAATGCACACACACACGTGCGCGCGCGCACACACACACACACACACACACACACACAGTAAAAACAAACACTAAGTTTCTGCTACATAGCTGGACAAGACACACAGATCTTAGTCTGACGGCCACATACCACTTTTTAGTTATATGGTAACTAAAATATGGAACTGGAAACATGTATAATACAGGTGTAATCAGAGAGGCCTGAGGGATATATATATACAATGGGCTCTCACCATTTGCCTTTTCATAGCCACGGGAGCACTATGGGATTGAAGTCACAGGCCAGGCTGCCCAGCCCCACCCTCAGCAGCTACACATTGAGCATTAAGAAGAAAAGGATGCTATGTGTGCAGGGCAATCGGGGTTTGTTTTTTTGCAATAAATTATGGTTTGGTTTCCAGAAGTATGAAGGGCTGCACAGCGAACCTTTCTTTCTAATGTAGGGTGGTACCGGGGGCATGGCCAGTGGCACATCAGAATCAGAGATATGGCCAGCGCGCATGACTATACTCTTCTCTCACGCACTCAGTGAATGCACAAGGAGCTGAGCTGTGTATGAGCTCCTCTATCAAGTGTGTCAGCTCCTTGTTGAGTATATATTGTTGAGTATATTCTCAGTGGCAACACAGGCTTGCCTTATCACCACCACCACCACCACCATCATCGTTGTGTAATGTGTGAAATGGAATTAAGCAGAACATATCCATTGTCACCCACCAACAAGGAGCGTGTGAAAGTGTATTGGACTTAGCATTCATAGGACCGTGAAAAGCAAAGTCACGCATTCTAACATTATGAGGGGCACATCACAGGAGTTTGTTCCAAGAGGATCTCAGAAAAGCCTTTGCTAATTTGCCTGTGTTGATTGTCATACAGGCATGCAGGGTTTCATTTGTTTATTACCTATTTGCAGCTGCCCTGAGAACAACAATGACAACCTGAAAAGGCCCTATTAAGTTCAACAACAATCTGGAAAACCATACCACTCACTTTCTATTCCTCCTCATCGCAATGTCTTTATTTCTACTCCGTACAATTTATTTTTCTGACTTTGTTAAAAAAACAAAACAAAAACTGATGGGGTTTCTTCAGCATGTAGGCACCCTTTTTTTAGTTTATGATTTAGTTTTTTTAAAATTTATGTCTTGCATTGAGTTTTCATTGGGTTCTGGTTGCCCCAGATTCCTCCCAATTACTTCCCTCCTCAGATCTCCCACAACATTCATTCCTCTCCAGATCCTCTTCAATTAATTATCCCCCCACACAAAAACAACAACCCAGTGTTCTTTTCCTCACTCACACCAGGATTGTATTTCTTCATACTTTAGCCCTACAGCCAAATACTTAGCTAGTTCTTTGAATACAATCATGATTTCTTATCTCTGTAATTCTCTCTGGGCTCTTTCCTTAATCCATTTTCTTTTTCTTCTTGGATTTGACTTCTGGCCATTTCCCCCCTTCCCCTCATTCCTCTGGTCGGTTCCCTCTCCCAAACCCCAAGTCCAATTTCCAAAAATTTCTCCCCTTCTTTGACCTGTAACTTCCCCAAGCCCCTATTTTACTGGGCCTTTGCTTCTCCTACTTTTCAAGTCTTGTGCTCTCTTGGATAAGAGGAATTTGGTCAATGGCAGCCAGAGGCCCTTAAGCCCAGAGCAGTCCTAAATTCTTCTGCTACTCCTTTCTTATGTCAGCCAATCATTAACAGAAACTTCAGTGCCACTGCCACAAATGTTATTACCTAAGGCTGTTATAATATATATTTGCATTACTTCCGGGTTTCAATCCAGAGATACCCAAGCAAGAAAGGACACCGTAACAAAGCCAGCCACATGATTAGTGATATAATATAGATGCACAATAGTAACTGCATCCGGATCCAGAGTTAAATAGCCATTTGCAATGGAGCCAAGGGATCAGTCTCATGAGTCACAATGTGTCTTGTTTGCTCTCCCAAGATGGCACCCTGCTCTGAGATGTTTCAGAAATTAGTAGCAAATGCTTGCAATAGTGTTTGTATATAATTAGTATGACGGACAAATTCACTGTTGTTGTTGGAATCTGATTGGATTTAATCTATAATGAAAATGAAGGCAGGATGTATGAAACTGTTCAAATTCTGACTCTAGGCCAACTCTGCCTTCTACCAGTCTTTTGTTCAGACCAGTTTTGATTTTGGAAATAAGATAAATGTGTGCACATGATGCCTACATCCTGTGCTCTTTTAAAACAAAGTGTTGCCCTGGATCTATTTAGTGTTTTACTTGATATATTTATATAACTAACTCCGGGCTCAGGGGAACAGCTGGAAAGGCTGAAATAGTCTTAATCTGTATAGTCTTTAAAAGGCCAGTACAGAAAGAATTAAGTTTGTAAAATCCAGGAATGATTTGATTACACCCAAAATTATTTGGGAAACGGTTTAACCCCTTGTCACTCTGACTAATGCCAGCTGCTGGACACAAGGAAAGCAGTTCTTAAGTACTTGAAATAAAGGATGAAGCTGACATGACATGATGCCAGTATTGCAGCCAAGTTGCAGCAGTGAAGAAATCAAATGCATTCAATCTGATGAGATGCGTAAAAAAAGCTTATATCCACAGCTAACATTAGCTATTAGTAGGTGGAATGTTTCAAATGTAAACCCTACCCCCATTGGTTTTAATTTATCTACGTTTTTGTTTGTTTATAAGCTGCTTTGGGTGGCTTTGGGGAAGATAAAGTGACTAACAAATTTAAATAATAATAATAATAATAATAAATAATAGCCTCAGTGGAATCAGGATTGCACTTTAATATTTTGGAGCATATCCTGTACATTGAGCATTTATCCTAATTTCTTTGCAGGGATATTGGCTACTAAATGAGCATTCAGTCTGAACTGATTCAAAGAATACTTTCTCCGTTGTTAGTATATTTCACCTTGAGACAACAAGGTCCAGAGTGTGGCCCAGGCATCCCCAACAAGGTCCAGAGTGTGGCCCTCCAGATGTTTTGGACTACAGTTCCCATCATCCCTGACCACTGGTCCTGTTAGCTAGGGATCATGGGAGTTGTAGGTCAAAAAATCTGGAGGGCTGCAGATTGGGGGTGCCTGGTGTGGCATGACACATGCTTTGGAGCAGTGACATGTTGGGAGAGTCCCACAGCCGTCATGGCAGCCATGAATTCCTGAGCCACCCCAGAGCCAGTTGCCTTGGCATGGATGTTGAACTCCCCCAAAACCGGCAGCCTGGAAGTCCTCAACACCACCTCTGAGACCAGCTCTATTAGCTCAGCAGAAAATCTAATCTGTCCCAAATGCCCAATGCCAAACATACACTCGAGATACCCCCACAACTGGACAGAGAGCCTGGGGGGGGGGGAGAGAGAGAGAGAGAGAGAGAGAGAGAGAGAGAGAGAGAGAGTCTCCACAGACCACTGCAACTCCCCCTCCTCAACCCTCAAGTCTGCCCTGATGCTGCACCGAGTACACAAGTGGGCACAGCTGGGTAAGACCAATTCCACCCTGCTCACCCACCCACCCAGGTCTCAGTGATACAGACCAGATCAGCCGCCTCATTCATAATCAGATCAATGACTCAGTTCCCTGCCCAGAGTAGTATATAATTAGTAAATGACAGTATGTACTGGAAACAAGGGAACACTTAGCTACTTTAAATGAATTCCAGGGCCTGATGAGCTGCACCCAAGGATACTAGAGGAGCTTGCGGATGTAATTGCAGAGCCTCTATCTATAACCTTTGAGAATTTGTAGACAACAGGTCAGGTCACTGCAGGCAGGAGGCAGGAAATTGTCCCCATCTTTAAAAAAAGGGGGGGAGAGAAGACCCAGGTAACTACCAACTGGTGAGCTTGACATCAATACCAGGAAAGGTCCTAGAACAGGTAATTAAATAGTCGGTCCCTGAGCACTTAAAAAAGGATGCTGTGATTACATGGGTTTCTCAAAAACAAGTCATGTGAGACGAATCTCATTTCTTATTTTTTAATAGTTACAAGTTTGGTGGATCAGGGGAATGCTGCAGACATAGTTTATCTTGATTTCAGTAAAGCTTTTGATAAAGTCCCCCAATATATTATTGTGAGGAAGCTGGTAAAATATGGGCTGGATAAGGTAACTATTAGGTGAATTTGTAGCTGATTGCCTGATGGAACCCAAAGAGTGTTCATCAATGGTTCCTCATCATCTTGAAAAAAAGTGAAGGCATGAGGTGCCACAAAGTCCTGTCCTGGACCTGTTGTGGTTCAATATCTTCATAAATGACTTGGATGAAGGAATTTTTGCAGATGACATCAAACTGGGAGGGGTAACTAATGCCACAGAAGACACAATTGGGATTCAAAATGAAATTAACAGATTGGAGAACTGGGCCCAAACAAACAATATGAATTTCAATAGAGACAAATGTTCTGCACTTAGGCAGGAAGAACCAGATGCACAAATAAAAAAAGGGGGCCACCTGGCTTACTAGCAGTATATGTGGAAAGGATCTAGAGGTCTTAGTGGACCACTAGCTTAACAGTGTGATGCAGCAGCAAAAAAGAAGGCTAATGCTATTTTAGACTGCATCAGGTCAAGGGAAGCAATAGTACCACTCTATTCTGCTAGTCAGACCACACCTGGAGTACCGTGTCCAGTTCTGGGCGCCACAATTTAAGAAGGATGCTGACAAACTGGAATGTGTGCAGAGCAAGGCAACCAAGATGACCAAGGGTCTGGAAACAAAGCCTGGAACAGTTGAGGGAACTGAGTATGTTTAGCCCGGAAAAGAGGAGACTGAGAGGAGATATGATAGCCATCTTCAAATATCTAAAAGGCTGCCACATGGAGGATACAGCAAGTTTGTTTTCTCCTTTTCTGGAGGATAGGGCTCAAACCAATGACTTCAAGTTACAAGAAAGGAGATTCTGACTTAACATCAGGAAGTACTTCTGACAGTTGCAGTCTTAAAGTGCTACATATGGTTCTTTCTAACTGAGCTGTTGATCTGGGATGAGGAATAAATAGTCAAAGACTTGGAGAACATATAGCTAGAACTGCAAATGGACTTCATATTCCTGGAAGCAGGATGGTGAATTTTGTAACGGGTGGGAGCAAGGGGAATTAAAATCACGGAGTTGAAAAGGTACAGTGTTGACCCCTGTCCTCCCTTTTCAATATAGAAAACCCAATACCTGGAAATCAGGTGTTCTTATTGAAAAATTTATACTTCTTGCTTTTTAGTTTGTATAGCAAAGTTTACTGAAATAATAGCAAAAAGTGACACTACTCAATGGAACATGCTAACGACCATTTGCCTTTGATTAAGTATTGTTTATTGTACTTGTGGTATAGTGCCCATTCCTCTTAAAATGGGGTCTGAAATTTTAAGAATTCTCTTTCATTGACTTTTGGGATCTATTGTGGTAATTGCTTTTTTAAAGAGCTGACGTGTAAAGGTAGATATGGTTCTGTTCAGAGGATCAGAAGCCATCAGAGCTATTAGTTTCAGTTGCTGCCGTTACCTCTACTTGCTCTTTGCTTTATGCTAAAAAAAAGGATCGGTGGGTGGGACAAGGTTGCAAAGGCTTCCATCAATATATGCGTGGGACTCCTTAAACTGTCAGGTTCCATCGCGTACGCTAGGGAGATCATCGTCAAACAATTGTAGATATAATTTTTTTGCCTGAAAGAGCACACCATGATGCCATTTAACTGGAACCCGAAGCTATTGATATCCCGCTGTGGGATCATGTACACCAAGGCCATGCTATTGTCCTCCCGAGGCAAATGTTACATGCGACTTGTTAACCTTAGCATGGTAAAAAACCAACTCCACTGCTGCTTGACCTACTTTATCATAATGCAGAACCCATTCAGTTGTTATAACATACTCCATCTAAAAAAAACCAAAAAAAACTTGCTGGCATGACACCATGATTACATGAATACCAAGCCACTAGACTCAGATTTTATTTATCCAAGAAAGGGTCACATTGTTCAAAATAGGTCTAGTGTTTTGATGACATGTGCACTTGAATAGACCAAGAAAGCCCAGTTCAAATTTATTTTTCTTAAAGCCAATAATCTTTTGGGAAAACATGTTGCATATAGGGATGTCAGACACACTGGCTGTTTATTGAGAGTTGCTTCCCCAGTAATTTGACCAAAGTATTTATTGGGCAGGGAAAATATTGTATGGAAAGGCCTTTAATAAGAATAGTGCTTTGGGTATAGATGTCTTCGTCCAATGTCTATATTATAGGGTCTATAATACTTTCTCCCCGGTACAACTTAGTTTTATGGTTTCTATGGAAACAACCACAACTTGCTTCATACGCAGGTGCAGCATATACGTTTGTATTACATATGCATCAACCTTAAAATAAAAATTGAAAATGTGCCCACTCTCTTGGTATCAACAAGCTGGCTGATCCAGGAATCATCAACAGCAATTCTAGTATGACAAGAATAGGCAGCTAGTATAATCAAACATGCAGTTATTTATTAGGGTAAGAGCTATAGCTCAGCAGAACAGCATCCAGGAGGTAAGAATCATAGTAATAGTTAGATCATCGCTTTCTGAATGACTGATTTTAAAAAAACAACCTGTTATTTATTTCTGCACACATTAACTGCTGTTTTTCATGATGCTGTTTTATGTTTTATATCTTAGCAAGTTATGCTTTTTGTTACTGATTTATGTTTTTTTTATTTGGTTGTATTTATTTAACAGGTTTTGTAAACTGCTTAATCAAAAACAACAATAACACCTAAGTAGCTAATTTGGCTGTTTTATTGTTGTAAAATGCCTCAAAACATTGTGAGATACATTTTATTTTATTTAACAGGATTTATATACTGCTGGTTTAATCACCGAAACCTCAAAGAGGTTTTTTGAGTATTTTACTCTTGCAAGATTCCTTGAGATCTTTTTTTAAAATAAATAAATAATTGTGGAGTGTATGTTTTTAAAACTAATGTAAGTACATTACATTACATTATGCGGGTGGCTCAGTGGTTTAGACCACAGCTTCCGATTGGAAGGCTGGTGGTCCGAATCCCCGCGACAGGGGGAGCTCCCGTTGTTCAGTCCCTGTTCCTGCCCACCTAGCAGTTTGAAAGTACGTCAAAGTGCAAGTAGATAAATAGGTGCCGCTCCAACGGGAAGGTAAATGGCATCTCTGTGCGCTGCTTTGGTTCGCCAGAAGCGGCTTAGTCATGCTGGCACATGACCCGGAAACGGTACGCCGGCTCCCTCGGCCAGTAAAGTGAGATGAGCGCTGCAACTGCAGAGTCGTCCGCGACTGGACCTAACAGTCAGGGGTCCCTTTACCTTTTTAAGTGCATTTTACGCAGTACTTCTCATGTGAGCTTTCCTATTATGAATTCCAGAAGGAAGGAAGTACCGGACTACAGCTTTTCCATCCATAGCAGAACTCAAATGTGTTTCCATCCATGAAAATGAAGAGAACATATTCTGACCTGCTGATTTAATTCCAACAGACTGTATCAGCTTAGCTCACTTGGTACAACTGCTGTGATGTAGAACTGCAAAGAATGGGGGGGGGAGGCATTTCTTTTAAGGCATTCAGTAGTTCTTTGCTAGGGCACAGAGCATTTACTGCCTTTTATGACTGGATTAAATCATTATTGCAGCTAGGTTTTAGCTTGAGTGTTACAGGCAGTGACTCATGCCTGCTGAGCATGTAATCTAGAGGCTATTGCAGAGGCAAAGGAGAGTAGTAGCAACAACTAAACTACAGGACTCTGATCAGGTCTGATCGCCAGATTTCCTTTTTTACTTTCTTTCTGTGACACGGTTGCTCTATATAAGAAGAGTCTGGGTTTGATATCCCGCTTTATCACTACCCGAAGGTGTCTCAAAATGGCTAACATTCTCCTTTCCCTTCCTCCCCCACAACAAACACTCTGTGAGGTGAGTGGGGCTGAGAGACTTCAGAGAAGTGTGACTAGGCTAAGGTCACCCAGCAGCTACATGTGGAGGAGCAGAGACGTGAACCCAGTCCCCTAGATTACGAGTCTATCGCTCTTAACCACTACACCACACAGTCTGGGAGGCGTGGATCAGCGCAGAATTTGAAAAGATCAGATGCTTCAAGTTTTCCTAAGAAATAAGAGCCCTGCTGCATGAGTACAATGGTCCATCTAATTCAGCACCCTCTTCTCACAGTAGCCAACTGAACGCTTCTAGGAAGCCTTCGAACAGGACATAAGTGCACCTGTCCACTTGCAACTGGTACTGAGAGGCATGCTGCCTCTGGCAGTGAAGGTAGAACATAGCAATCCCTACCTTAGTTCTGTACCAGATCTCTCCATTAAGTCCGTAAGGCAACGTCGGCCAAACCAAGCCACGCTCACCTGCCCCACACCTGATGTTGCGCATCAAGCGTGGGACTGACTGGTAGAGACGTAGCTGCGCTTTGCAACCGCTGACAATCAGCTCTAGAATCTGCACCGTAAAGCATCTGCAGAATTCGCTCTGCAACATAAAATATGGTCTGCAAGATTCTGCCCTATGGCAACACTAGTGGCAGGTTGACCCTAATGCATGTGATTTGATTGTGCACATTGAAGTGTTGTGTTGTGGTACTTTCATGTTTCTCTATGCCGGAAAGTTTATGTTGTTATAATCCTTCAGAAATATTTGCAAGAGCTACAAGAATTTCCGAGCGGAGATTTCTCGCGGCGAGTTTGAGTCATGTTTAATCCACATCATTCTGTGTTTCTGCGGTGAAGAACTAAGTTTAGCTCGTCACTATGCTTTCCCACAGAATGTTTCTGAACACAGTAATAGTAACATTAAACTTGATGCCCGAAGGACCAATTGTAGAGGAGGGTCACATTTGCCTTCATTTCAATTAACCCACTTGTCAGATGCAATGCTATACATACTCAACAGACTGCCCCAAAGTATTTCTTATGCTCTTTTAGTGGGGTGGACTAAAATCATACTATGCTATTTGCTCCACACATGTAACGTTGGAAGCAATCAGCCTTGGTTTAAATTAACTTGAGAACAAAAGCACTTGGGAGCACATTCCTGTGCATGTACATTAATGAGTTCAGTGCAGCTTTGCATCCAGTTCAGCTTACCCCCTACAGGAAGTGTTTAGGAGCACAGTCTTAATTCATATAATTTGTTCATGTGCACTGTGGCTTCAGAAGGGATCTTCCTAGTTTAAGGGGATTGCAAATTCACAGAATATAACTGAGCAGATGCCACAGTCCCACAGCATTGCTTATTTTAACCCACGAATACTTGTATTCGACTCTATTTTATTTATTGTAACACATGCCGACTTCTTTTCATATAAAAGCAAATTCCGCATTAAAACAGAAGGAACCCACAGACTACTGTTTTCCGCAGCCTGCTTCCTTGCCAATTTTACGCAAAGCATGCCCACGGTATGCACAGATTATAGAAATTAGCTTCTCGTGGTCCAGTAGTGCATGGAACTGAGCTAATTGTCTCCCTCTTCATGAATTACAGTAAATAGGATATGCTGAATAAGGAGATGTCCATGAATATTATGAATATAATGTTACAGATCTGGGATAATTGAGTTTGGGGGTGCAAGGGCATGTATAACTGCTAGAGTTAGTGAATGTTAGAAATGAATAAACTGTAGAATTCAGATAATATTTGGAGTATTGAAGAAGGGAAGATGCCAGGCCAGAAGTTGCAAATAATGGCAAAAGTTGCTGGAAGCAAGTCATTAACCTATCAATAAAAAACATCACCAGGGCAAGAGATTCTCTTCCAGTGGACCAAACGGGGAGTTCCCATGGTTACCATTGGCAGCGGCAGGGAAGGCTTAGGATTTCAGCAGGAAATCCATAGGAAAACAGTGGAGGGGGCAGGCTGTTTTCCTGCCCTACAAGGCTTGGGTTTTTCCGGTAAGGATCTTTGGGAAGCAGAAGAGTAGAGCCAGAACTCCAAGCAGAACCCTCTTATAGCAAGGAACAGAGCTGGGATACAGGAAGCCGTGGACTCCAATGCTGCACTACTGAATCGGAGCAAATGTCAAATCTGCAGAAAACCCAATGGATCGTTTCAGCAGTAAAGAGCAGGTTTCCCTAGGAGAAAGTGGTGGGACAAGTGGAAACGTGGACAAGCTTCTAAGTGGGAGATGTGTAGCCTCACACTTCCTTCTGAGGGTTACCTGTTGGGTAAGAATGGGATACCTTGCATGTTCTACCTGCCATGAGGATTGGGAACCCAGGAAAACGAGGACGGAGCCTATAATGTTTTAGATACCATTTTTATTTCACAAACCCAACCCAGACATGTAATTTTGTTATCCATGAGTGTTTCAAAAAGTTTTACTGAGTTTTACTGATAATCATTTTATGTATACGGGTTTTTTCCCAGTTCTGTTGATTTTATCTGTGTCATATTGATAGTTCTATTAGCCAGTCTTCCGATTCAGCAGCCCATAAAGCTTTCTAAACAAATACATACATGTTGTTTACCGCTCTGGGACGCAGGTGGTGCTGTGGGTTAAAACACAGAGTCTAGGGCTTGCCAATCAGAAGGTCAGCGTTTCGAATCCCCACGACGGGGTGAGCTCCCATTGCTCGGTCCCTGCTCCTGCCAACCTAGCAGTTCGAAAGCACGAAGCGCAAGTAGATAAATAGGTACCGCTCTGGCGGGAAGGTAAACGGCGTTTCCGTGTGCTGCTCTGGTTCGCCAGAAGCGGCTTAGTCATGCTGGCCACATGACCTGGAAGCTGTACGCCAGCTCCCTCGGCCAATAAAGCAAGATGAGCGCCGCAACCCCAGAGTCTTCGGCGACTGGACCTAATGGTCAGGGGTCCCTTTACCCTTTACCTTTACCGCTCTGATTGGCAGCAGCTCACCAACACAACATCCTGAACAAAATAATCTACTCCTGTTTGCTAACAGAAGTCAAAAGCCCTGCTCTTATTAATTCTGAAAGGGCTCCATTCTCTCTATAGCTCACCCCAAGTGATGCCAATTGGAATCAAAGGGATTTTCACACTGAGATATATTAAATGAAAGGAAACTTTAGATGAGAAGCAATTTATTTTGCCAGCAGCTTAGAAGTATTCCCTGGGCTATTAC
Source organism: Podarcis raffonei (assembly GCF_027172205.1). Lineage (NCBI taxonomy): Eukaryota > Metazoa > Chordata > Lepidosauria > Squamata > Lacertidae > Podarcis > Podarcis raffonei. Next base: position 76,293,026 of record NC_070605.1, on the reverse strand, counting down.
GGAAGATATATTTGTCATAAAGAAGAAATATCACTAGCATTCTCCTCTGCTTGATCCTGAAAAGAAGATTAATGTTGTTTTTAATGCTTATATCCTCTGACGTGAATGTGCACGCTGCAGATTGCTTCCTTTGCTTTGGAAGAAGAGTGCCTTAATACATGGTACAGGTAGCAATAAATGGCAGGCCTAGACATTAGCAGGGGCATTGATTCCTGCTCTTTTTCCAGATGTCTAAATACTTAGAACTGGCTTTGCAGAGTCTCGTCTATGTGCTTGGAAATTTCTCTGTGGCTCTCAGTTTGAAAGGTGTCCCCAGTGTAAATGCATCTCTTTTAATACTGTACTCGGTTCAGGGAATTTATTTCCACCCTATTGTCTCCGTGCCTTCTGGAGACACAGCCTAGAGGCAAGTTCCCTTGCAGCGCTGCCTTACTTTGTTGTACTGTGTGATGCACGTAGTCATCTTTGACAATTTTAACTCTGCACAGATTAAAGCGTTTCCAAGCCAGCTGCAAGGAAAGCTAGTTCTATAGAAAGGGAACCGAGCTGAGAAAATTCTAGCTTGGGCTTTGCTGCAAAATTTGCAGGCTAATTAAAAATAGTTCTGTGCTGCCTTTCAAGCACAGCGACAAGACGGTGCACAACAACATAAGCACAACAACCTTATAATTCAGAATAAAACTGCAGCTGCTAGATCAACAGTTAAAAACAAGCCAACTGGTAAAAACAGCCAGCAGAGGCCTCAGAAAATAAATGCATTTTCAGAAAGCACTGAGAATGCCTCAGTTTAGTCACAATTCAGAGGGTATGGGTTTAAGATCACAACTTCCCACCAAGCCAGTCAGATAAATAAAGCAAATGGGTTCTATTCTAAGAAACTTCTACATGGAATGGTCATTGGCTTGCTTTAATATTCTTGTTCAGTTTTGGTTCTAATTTTATGTATTTGCATGCTGGGAGCCTGGAGTGAAGGGTAGTCTATGAAGCTGGATCTAGACACATCAAAGAAGCGTTTCAGTTAAACGCATTGTAAAAGTTGCATGAGAAATCGGGTTGGCAAAACGGAACTCCACAGCGCCACCTAGTGTCACAGTGTTTTAATGCATGTACAACGCATATAAACTTCTTTTTCTTTGCCAATGTAGCTGGGTCCTACAGCTCCCATCATCCCTGATCATTGACTATGCTATCTAGGGCTTATGGGAGCTGGAGTCCAGCAATATCTGGAGGAGGGCACCACAGTGGCTACTCCTCCTGCTCTAGCTGTATATGACTTTTAATGAGCCCTCTTTTTCAAATGATGAGGTACAGTTACAGTTGCCATAGAAAGGATGGTTTATTAATAATCATGATGTCTTTTGAACAACAGGCATGGGTGTTACTTTTATTCTTGGATATGTGAGTCAGAACTATTGTATGCACATGAAATACTAGGTTGGCTTTCTGTAATTAGGAGATTAGGCACCTATGAAAGGTGCAGGCATGTATTCTGAAGACTCAGGAAAGCTCCATTTCTGTGCAGATTTTTGTCAGTTATTCCTGTGTTGCTCATTAATTCTCCCTCCCCCTTAAATAGCAACACATTTAAATGTAATGAGGAAACATGTTTTCTTGCAAGCATCTAGTGAGGACCTTCACATGCTTTAAAACAACAACCCTTGCGCACGAAATAATGGAAGCATGTTGTGTATATTTCAAATGTCTTCTGAGGTGATTATTTCTCCTTAGAAACGTTGGGGGGGATTAAAACTTACTGTTTCAAAGGAATCAGGAAAATCACCTTCTCTCTTCCCAATACATTTGTTCCTATTCTTTCCTTGTCTCTGGAATGGAAGAAAGAGGTCAAAATGTAAGAAAGGAGAACTGGGTGAGGAGTATCCCTATTCTTATCCATAATCACCGCATAGAAGATCTTCATGGGAAGAGGAGCTCAAGAGCAAAATGTAATAGGGTGGATGAACTGCAATAAAGGGGGAGAAGGGAAGGGTTAAAATGAGAGAGAGGGAGCTAAGCTGGTCAGTGCCCAGATGGGAGACTTCCTGGACCCCTATGTTACCCTGAAGTCAGCTTAAAAAAGGAAGGATATAAATGTATCAAATAAATAAAACAGTTATTCATTTGAGAGCCAGTGGGATGTAGTCATGGTTGGGGTGTTGGACTAGGGTTCAAATCTCCACCCGGCCATGAAGCTCACTGGGTGTCCCTCAGCCTAACCCACCTCGCAGGGTTGTTGTGGGAGTCAAATGTACATCACCTTGAGTTCCTTGGAGGAAAAGGTGGGACAGCAACGCAATCAATTCAATCCAAAATTAATAAGAAACTGGCAATTTCCCTAGCATCTAACAAAAATGGTAACAGCAGCCTCCATTAGCTATTGCAAACTGAAGTTTCGTTGTTAGCACTCCAGTGCTTTCGTAATATTAAACCTTAAAAAAAAAGCCAACCAGATTCTTTTATTTGGCTCACTTAAAATATGCTGTTTGATGTTTTCATAGGCACCATCTTAAGGCATTACTTCAGCTTTTTCTCTAGAGCTGCCCTTTCTGAAGTCATTATTACTCATTAGGTATATTGTGCAGGAAGCAGAAGTAGGTCAAGGATGAAAAGCTCCATCTTAGCGAGACGCACACAAGTATTGTACGAAGCTATTTTCAACTTTTCATGGGATTAAAATGTTTTTTTTAAAAAAATGTTTCTGTAGGATGAAAGCTGTCACTGCCGACTTAAAAATCAATGCCCCACATGGCAAAACCTTCATTTCAGATTTCTAGCCTTTCATATGTTAAACATATTGTTTTATAATTCTAATCCAAAAAAACGATTCCATGCCGTGCATTCCATCAGGCTCTATGTACACTAAACCAAGTGTCCCTAAATAGAAGTGAGGGATATTAACAGGTCTGCCTGTATCCCTGTTTACACGAGCTCATAACCCCTCAGAATTTGCGGGGCATTTTTAATCAGGAAATAATTGCACACCACAGCTCTTGTAGTGTGCCTATACACAGCTACTTGAATTAGCATTAAATATAATATTTATTGTTTGCTTGTTTGTTCGCAGTGCCAAAATGGTTGTCAGCAAGTAAAATGGCTTTGCCACTTCAAGCACGAAATGAAATGTTATGCAATAACAAGAGAGCCAGCTAAGGCAAGCTTATACACAGGTAACTCATAGAACCATAAAGTTGGAAGGGACCCGAGGGTCATCTAGTCCAACCCCCTGCAATGCAGGAAGCCTGCCCACAACCATCCCTGGATGGGCTTGAATCCTTTGGAGGGCAGTCTCCTTTAATGTCTGATAGTGATGTGCCTATAAGCATCCAACAGAAAGGCCATGATGAGGTGGCTGAAGATTGGTACAGTGGTACCTCAGGTTACATACGCTTCAGGTTACAGACTCTGCTAACCCAGAAATAGTATCTCAGGTTAAGAACTTTGCTTCAGGATGAGAACAGAAATCGTGCTCCGGTGGTGTGGCAGCAGCAGGAGGCCCCATTAGCTAAAGTGGTGCTTCAGGTTTAGAACAGCTTGAGGTTAAGAACGGACCTCCAGAACGAATTAAGTACTTAACCCGAGGTACCACTGTACACCTTTGTAGGTTACCCTCGAGTCCTGCAATCATGTGCGTTGCAACAAGCAACAACCTGGATTCCTTAGAACCCTCCTCATATGGTTCAAAAACAACAAACATGGCTAAGATGCAAAATAATAGGCAAGAAGAAGCAAGGAAGGCAAGCTAGCGAAGTTTGGAGAGGTCCACTGCCATGGGCATCTATTGAGGTTTAGCAGATTTGAGAGAAGCATCAAGCAGCCTCCTGGAAAACAACTCAATAGGCTGAACAAAATGGTTTCTCAGAGGCACCCCATACAAAAGAGGATTGCATGGAGGATAAAGCCAGAAGGAAGAGACATTGAACGACAGTAGGAACAGGTACTGAGTCATGACAAGTAGAACAATGCAGGTCTGGTTGAGCAGTCTGATGGATTTACTGAGGCAGCTGAACGAGGTGGTTTATTCCCAGTAAATTCAAATGACAAGTTGATTAAGACGACTTTGTACATGCCAGGTCTAATGAATGACTAAATAGAGGCATATGCTTGTATTAACACTAGCAAATGGTAAGGTAAAGGTAAAGGGACCCCTGACCATTAGGTCCAGTCATGGACAACTCTGGGGTTGCGGCGCTCATCTCGCTTTATTGGCCAAGGGAGCTGGCATACAGCTTCCGGGTCATGTGGCCAGCATGACTAAGCCACTTCTGGCAAACCAGAGCAGCGCACGGAAACGCCGTTTACCTTCCCGCCAGAGCGGTACCTATTTATCTACTTGCACTTTGACATGCTTTTGAACTGCTAGGTTGGCAAGAGCAGGGACCGAGCAATGGGAGCTCACCCCGTCGCGGGGATTCGAACGGCCGACCTTCTGATTGGCAAGTCCTAGGCTCTGTGGTTTAACCCACAGCGCCACTCGCGTCCTAGGAAATGGTAAGGTAAAGGTAAAGGTACCCCTGCCCGTACGGGCCAGTCTTGACAGACTCTAGGGTTGTGCGCTCATCTCAGCGCTGTCCGCAGACACTTCCGGGTCACGTGGCCAGCATGACAAAGCTGCTCCGGCGAACCGGCACCAGAACAGCGCACGGAAACGCCGTTTACCTTCCCGCTATAAAGCGGTATCTATTTATCTACTTGCACTTAAGGGTGCTTTCGAACTGCTAGGTGGGCAGGAGCTGGGACCAAATGACGGGAGCTCACCCCGCCGCGGGGATTCGAACCGCCGACCATGCGATCGGCATGTCCTAGGCGCTGAGGTTTTACCCACAGCGCCACCCGCGTCCCTCTAGCAAATGGTAGAGGCCCATAATTAGGCATTAACGTACACCCAGAGCCTGTACTCCTCTGAATCCAATGGGGGGTTCTGAGTGTGAACCAGTGCTTACTTCCCCTGTTGTATTTGCAAGAACACCTGCTCATTCCAGACCCAGCAAAGCTAAAGGTGTTCGGTGGTTTGGGATCATGTTCTGAGTGTTAGCAAGTGAGCCTCTGCATTGAGTTCTGTATGACTGGGCCTGTACACAGTGCTAATGGTGGTGGATGTGGGGAGAATTAATGTGTGAACCTAGAACTATAGTTAGCCTAAGCTATAATTTACAGGGTGGGAAAACTAGAATCAAAAAACATTAGAAGTTGGCTTGCTTACCCTAAGTCGGTGAATGAATGATCTGTCTAGAGCTATTATATTAGTGTAATTATAAACAATTAAGTATTGTTGACATAGACTAGTGAATGCTGAAAGTCCCTTCTCTAGTGTTCATGAAGAATCGCCAAGAAAATAACTATTAAATGATGATAATCTCCTATTTCTGTCATCCACTGTAATTGTATAAATAGATAGTGTTGGTTTGTTGGCTTGTATTTGCTAGAATACTCCATGCCAAGCTAGAAATAATTAGATACGTTTATTAAGAAAATGAACTATGTTAATAATAACTAAGGGAATCTTTATAACTGTATTATTTTAAAGAGAAGCACCAGAAGTAGAGGCTTAATTTCTCTACCGTCTCTTCATAGCAACACTACAATAAATGTTCTAGGTATGCCCACAACACATTGCTAGCTATGGACTTGAATTTGCCCTGGCTTTTGCATGGTTTTGCATCGAGATAGGAGACATTGTAGAACCTTGAAAAATGGGCAAAGCACAATGACACTGATTTGGGCCTAATTATTGCACCGAGTCACAAGATCCACCCTTTTAAGAGTTTTAGGATGCAAGCAAAGTTGCAAAATCCAGTTCTTGAGTAAGAATATTGTCAAGGTTTAATCTGAACCAACAAAAACTTACTTGCTACTTATCTTTTTTTTTTTTTGTATCTCCCTGCTTTTGTATGTCACAAAAATTAAATAAAACGTTGGGAAAAGAAAAACCGGAACTAGCTACTAGCCTCTGACATTTGTTTCGTTTAACAGACGTGCTCAATCAAACACTTGAAAGTAAGTATGCATAGGACTGCAGCCAATATCACATGAAGCAATGGTAAAGGAACTGTTTTCTGAGCAGATGAAAACTATTTTTCCCTTAGCATTGAACAAGTAACCATAACTTATAGCAAATCTGGAATTATGGAAGATACTACCATGGCATCTGCTGACCACTTGTGATTTAAGACATTAAACGCTTTGGGTAGGCTTGAATCAGCTAGATTAATCAGGGCAGTCAGTTTCAGTATAAACAACAGGCCACATGTATACTAAAACCAAATGTACACCAAGAACATAAAAATAGGTACATTGCCAATGTAAAACAACAAAACAAAACAAAAACGAAATCCTCCAAATTCTCCTGGAGAAAGGCATGATAGGTACCCATATATGTGTGAGTCCATGCTGTGAAAATAGGAACTGCATCCATTAAATAAGAAAAAAATGGAGGTAATTATGCTCTTGAAAGGCAAGAGGGCCCAGGAACTTCTGTAACATTTTGGCAGTGAAATCCCCCCCCTTTTTTTTAATTAAATGCTTTCTGCTGCTATGGTAACCACAGTAGCATGAAATCAATTCGGAAGTAAGTTTTCCCTCATGACTGTTAAGTAAAGATATTTCAGCCCCTAAAATATTCTACTCAGGAATTGGTTTTTTTTATCTTTTATTACTTACACTTTGAGATAAAAATGCCATGGAATTTCAAAGCGCATGCTGTATTTTAAGAGCGCTCTGAATATCTATCTTCCTTCCCACCCTCTGCCCAATACAGCAGGTCAGGAATGTTCTTTCACTTCAGGTTTATGTTAGTGACCTACTGACCTACTTTTCGGGAGCTGACCGCTACTAGTCAGTTTCCCTGAAAAATTGAGATTTCATTTCATCCATGGATTGGTTACATTTAGATTTAGTGACAGAAAGCATTAGGAGAATGGCATTTTGTTGGAGGGGAGAATCAACTGTAGCGGTTGGTGCTCTGAGTATATTCCTATTTAATTGTCAAAGTGTTGTCCATCGCAACTCTCAGCTTTTATGTTACTGCAGTCTGGGTAAGATTGCTTTCCATCAGCCTGAAGTGAGAAATATGATGGAGATGGAAGCCTTGCTTCACTGTCAGAGACATGCTGGGAGTAAGGGGAAAGCAGACATAATGGATCAGTGAGGGAGAGCAATCTTCCCCTTGTCTTAAATCATCCATGCTACAGAGCTGTTGAAAGTTTTGGCTAGAGAAGGGGGCAGGCAGGAGTTTGAGAACGGCCTACGGAACAAACAATGTTTTCAAAGTGCTGTAAATGTCACAGCTGCAGAATATATTTATACATCCATAGCAATGGGAGCTGACTGAAGACTTAATTCTTCTCCCTCAAAGTTACGTTGCAGGAGATCTTTAGAAATCAGAGTTCACCTACATAAGAAGCAGAGCGAGCCAATCACATGAAAAACCAAGTATTTAAAGAGCCAGAATATGTACAAAAGTACAGCTGACAACATCTGCAAAAGTCATTCTTCCTTTCTGAATTTCTACATAAAGACTGACAATTAATTAAATGCCTTCTGAAAGCACTTTCTGGTTGCAAGTAAGTGGCTGTCCATAACTAAAATGTAGCATGTGTCTTGGGGTGTGTGGTTGTCCCAATCCTGACAACTGTTGCAGTGATAACACAAGATAGGAATGTGATTTGTTTTTGTTTTTTAACAAAACTTCGAGGTCATCTGTTGTTTATATTGAAAATATACAGAAAAGCAAAAATGAATTAAATCCTATGTGTTTTATTTCTCCCATTAGTTTTAATTCTTTTTCAGTTGCTTTGCAATGGAGGCACAATTCTGCATGTGATATATAATCTGAAATACAGGCAGTATAGGCAGGTCACAAGGAAGGGGAAGAGAGGCTCGGCAGTGAAATGGACAGACTGAAAATATTTATTTAATTTAGATAGCTGTTGGGCTGTGTCTGTACAGCTTTTAAAGTTGCTTATATAACAGGGACTCCCAATCTCATCTTCCCCAATACAGTGGTACCTCGGGTTACATACGCTTTAGGTTACATACGCTTCAGGTTACAGATCCGCTAACCCAGAAATAGTGCTTCAGGTTAAGAACTTTGCTTCAGGATGAGAACAGAAATCGGGCGGCGGCAGCGGGAGGCCCCATTAGCTAAAGTGGTGCTTCAGGTTAAGAACAGTTTCAGGTTAAGTACGGACCTCCGGAACAAATTAAGTACTTAACCCAAGGTACCACTGTACTTAGCTAGTCCATGTTGGAAAATCTCATGCCAATTCAATGGAAAACACCAAAAATACAAAGGAATCAGTGTAGCTGCTGCTAACTCTTAAAAGGGTATAGCAAGAATCCTCCATGCTATATCACAAGTAGACTACAGATCTTCCCTGCACAACACAGAAAGATCAGGGAGTTGCTGTGTGGGGAGGGCATGCATGAAGGCACTGGGTGTGGAGCTTGTGCATGAACACCTAAAACTGCATGACATTTATATTACGCAGAGGTGCCTCTCAAATCCGAGACAATGGCAGTTACCTGAGTTGACAGATAAGGCAGAGGTAAAACAAAGGTCAAGCAATCATAGCAAGACACACTCTTGTCCCTCAGGTAGGTAGGCAGGCTGGGGTCTGGGTGAAACAAAGGTTAAGGAATGACAGGAATATACACTTTTGCCTCTTGGGGGTGGAAAGCAGCAAGTCAAGTTGAGGGTCTAGGTCAAACAAAGGTCAGAGATGTATAATTGGAAAGTTTCTAACTCCTATTGAACCTGTTTCCTTCATGCCTCCTCTGAAGAAAACCATATGTACATGGGCCATGCCAGGAGAAAGCGTTTGTCTTCTCCTTCAAGCACAGCACAGTCTGGCCTCCATCTCCCTTGAACCAAGTTGGAGGAAGGTCCATGCCTCTTCTGCCACCCACCCCCTTGTGTAGCCCAGTTTCCCCAGCACAGCTAGCCTTTCTCTCTGTGTGTGTTTATGCAGAAGAAAAATAGAGCAATATATTGCCCAGGCCCATCCAAATGAGGATCAAACTGGTCCCAGTGGCATATTTCCGCCCAAAGCAAATAGCAAATTCAGAATCAGGACCTTCCTTAGGACCACAGGAAAGGAGAGGAAAGCAATATCCTCTCTCCACTTGCTACCATCCCTGTAGCCACTTGTTAAATATGAAGATGCATTTGTATCTAGTCGTGGCCTTGATGAGCACTTTGCAGGTAGCATCTTAAATGTGCTGTTATGAGATTGGGAGGGACTCAAGATCCCCCAAAATCTCTGGATTCAGTAAAGCATTAGAATTTAAGGAAACCCCCAAATCCTTGGATCTAGCAATAAATAGCACAGGCCAGCTTCCTCAGGAGATAATCACTTGATAATGGCTGAGTTGTTGATCTAACAAAAGGTAGGTGGATGGGACACTGGGAGATGCAGTGCCAAACAGCCAAATGATGGGTGAAGCTCTACCCCAGACCCTGGTTTTCAGTTAGCAAGACAAAAGGCCAGTGTTAGTTTTTTAGGGGGACAGTTGGCAGTGCTAGCAAAACTGTGACAGGCTGGAAAAAGGAGAGAGAGAACATGGCTAGTTTTGTTTTGGATCTAAGGCCATTGGGTCTATGGGAGAAGCAAGAGACTCTCTTGGAGTATAATGCTGGGGAAATCTCCACTGTAGACACAGTTTGTATATATGTGTAAATAAATCATATATCAAAAAGACACTACAGTCTCCGCTGTGCCTCATTTCCATAAGGAAACACAAATCCTAGGTAAGCACCTGTAACCCCTGGAATTTCGCACTGCTGTGGAGATTGGGGTGGTGGCATGTAACAATACCCTCTCTTCCAAATCAATCATCAGACCAAAGTAAATGCAAACCACTCAATCCTGGGCATAAAACCAAGGGGGATAGTTGAATTTAAGGCTCATTATAGTTCTCAGATATCTGTAGTATCTGTAGTATTCCCAGCACAGAAAGAATCTGTTTTGTAGTTTTGTTTCTTCTAACAAGGAAACAACTGTGACTGGCTTCTCAATGGCATTTGAAATAAATTAAGCTACATGTCAAGGAGAGAGAACTCCCACTGAAATAAACACGCACCTAGATAATGTGTTCATTCCTTAGTGCGCAAATTGCTTACCCTCAGAGCCCACTGAAAGAAAGATATAAAGCAATCCTGTTTCTACAGTGATGGTGAAATATACTCAGAGTCGCAAAGTGATTTCATGCTCTTTATTCAGCTCATAGTGGTGAGGAGGAATGAATGAATGTCCCCTCAAAGCATCTGCTTTATATACATTATTTACACAATGGGCTGCACATGTTTGGCTAATTACGGAATTCTACTGTAAGCCAATCAGGTTGTGATTCACTTCTATCTGGAGCATGATTGGGTGGTTCCTGCCAACCAATCATACTGCTGCATTGTTCTAGGACCAATCAGACTGCTGCATTCTGAATCCTATTGTTCTAGGACCAATCAGACTGCTGCCTTTTGGATCCTATTGTTCTAGGACCAATCAGACTGCTGCAGTTTGGATCCTATTCAACTCAGTACATAACAGATGGCAAAGAGTGAGATTGCATTTTCAGTGCTCATGTTTCCTCTCCTTTCCCCAATTAGTTGTTTTTCTTACAATGTTATCCATGTCTTACAATCTGACTCGTAGGTCTGGAGGTTTATGATGTCCCTTGCTAGCAGTCTTCTGTGGCACCTTCAAAGCTAACCAATGCAGCTACAGTCCTGTACCAGCTTATCAGGGAACAAAGCCCGTGAAGCTTACTTCTGAGTAATTTATGGTTATTGTCGCATGAAACCCATACTAAAAATTGGCTGCCACCTCACCCCATGATCTAGTAGCCCTAGTGGGCACCAACTGGCCTCAAAAGCTGGGAGTGGCCTGGGCCTGCTCATGTAACTCTAAAAAATAATTGAGTTTTTGCTGAAGGAAAAAAACAAAGGCAAAATCAAACTGGTTTTATAATTATGGGAAATTAGTTTCAAAAGTTTTTTTATTTTTCAGCCACTTCTCTGGATGCTTTGTTAATCACAACAAAGGGAGGGTTGGGAGAATCCCCAGAGCAGATTAGGTGGGGTGCACAGGAAAGGAGACAGAGCAGACGTCCTGTTGCACTCATGCAATGACTTCATTGAATACAACCTGCTTCTGTGCACTGCCCTGAGAGTTCCAGCATAGCAGTATAGCTCAGTCAGGACAGCATGAGACTCTTAACCCCACGGTCATGGGTTCAAGCCCCTTTGAGGTGGAAAAATCCTGCACTGTAAGGTTTTGGACAAGATGGCCCTCGTGGCCCCTGCTATGATATATAAACATAGTAAAGTCAGTACAAGAAGATTATAAAGAAACTTTCTAAAAGTTTATGAGGCATATGAAAACTGAGACACCATCTGCCTGTCTAGTGAAATATGTCAGTGCAGATAATATGAGGTGTAAATTAGTTTACTGTTCCTTGGATACTAAAAAAGAAGGAAGTCAGAACATAGTCAATTATAGTTTAGTGCAACATTACAACAAAGTGGCCATAAAAGAACATTTACAGAGCTATGCATGACTGCATGCACCTGAGAATTCAGACTGAAGCATCCGTGTTGAAAGAACTCAGAAAATGGAAGGTAGAACCAAGACATTCCTTCTCTGCTTCTTTCATATGATCATGAGATCAGGTTATTTCATTACCTCAGCAATGACGTGGGTGGTGTTTTGGCACAGCTGTTTTCTAGTCCGCTCTGGTACCATATGTAATTGGAATACCACGGAGGGGACGGACGGACAAAAAAAGTATTGTGGCACCTTAAAGGCTAACAAATATACTAGGGCCTAAGGCTTTGTGGGCAAAGTTCCACTTCACCAGATGCATGTTTTTGCTGTGGTGGTGGTGGTCAAACATGACTGCTACACTGGGAATTGTTACATGTGAGAGGAGCTTATGAAGCAACTGCTTCCTATGCCAGCAATGCCCTTTCCCCGGGGTTGACAAGATGAGTATAGGAAGTAACCACTGGGTTTCCCCATTGCATAAAATATCAGAGTGATGTGGGCAGTTGCCATTTAATATAAGAAGTTGCTATAGGTAGCTGGCATGTACACAGTCTTGAGTTCTATGCAAAAAAGGCTGGGTATAAATTCAATAATCAATAAACAAAGTACGTCCTCAATGGTAGTGCAGCATCAATCTTTTGACAACTTCTGTGCCCAACACTCACATAGCTTTCAGGCAGGTAAGAATGTCAGGTGAGCACAAGCCAATATGGCCATGCTTCATGGTTTGCAGAAGAGCACCATGCAAAAGCTTCCAGGTTTACTGGAATTACATGCATCGCGCCTGCTAACTAGCTGCGTAGCTAGTCATCTCTTTCTTCAGACTTGTGCTCCAAACTGGACAGTTTGAGCAGCAGTGCATCCATGCCTCCATCAGCACATTTAAGCCCCCTCTTCTGATGTAATGCACACAAGCAACCGGAGCTTCTCCTGTGTTGCATTTCCAGCTGCTCCTATCACTATAAACCCCTCATTGTTCTTGGAGGCACTGGGAGAAGGGACTGGGGCAATTCTAATGGCCCGGCTCTCTCTGGGATTGACTCATCCACCTCTGCACCTTCCTGCAACTCTTTCCCCACCTCCTCCTCTCATGTCGCTGACTGCTAAGACTCTTCCTCTTCCCCTGCCTCAAACGTTGCTTGGCACCCTGCCTGCCCCACTGCCTCCTCTGCCTACCCTTCGGTCTCCTGCCTGTCCCTCACACTGTGGATCGTGGACCATCAGTGGTCCATGAGCTTAATTCAAGTGCTCCATGGCACATCTTTAAAAATACAAACTCATATACAGCACCTTGCATCGCACATTACAGGCAGAAGCATCCTTGTGGTCCGCCCAGACCCTCATCAATTTTAGAGCGGTCTGTGAGGCAAGAGGTTTGGGAACCACTGCTTTAGAGGTTAAGTAAGCAAACTGCAACATTTATCCGTTAGCATAACTGACAGGATTCATTTTGTGAACTGTTCTGTTCAGCTGCCTGCATTCCAGAGCATTAGCTAACCCATTCGACAGCTTCTTCATTTCATACAGGTACCATTCTTCAAGCAAAGTTTCTTCTTCTTCTTCTTCTTCTTCTTCTTCTTCTTCTTCTTCTTCACTTTTTGTTCAGTGTGTGTGTGAATGTCTGTTAAATTACTTCTCTTGGAATGCACGATGTTCAAAGGAGAAATAAATTCTTAACAACATATTGAGTAAATCCTTCTGACATAGTTTCCACATTTCTGCTGAAGACAAGAACAGATTTCTACAAAGTAGGTCAGGAACTCCAGGGAGACATTGTCGCTGCCTTTGATTTTTCTACCTTGAAGTTCAAAGAGCATGAGTAAGTTCATTGAAAAAGGAAGTGCAGAGTTATTTGAAGGCTAGGCTACCGTGTCACATACTGAAGATTTCAATGGCATTTTAGTAATGAAGCATACAGTGTGGGGATTGCTATATAATTTTGATCCTGGAGCTATTAAAGCCTGGGCATCCTTTTTATCATTAGCACTTAATGTTTGCTATTGAGGTTAGTGCTTGCATACAACCTATACTAAGCTATCAGCATCCTTATCTCGAAACGTCACACTGAAGATGTCTTTTATGCAAGTAGGTTATGGTGCTGTACACATTACATCTAAGCAGGGAATGAGACAAGGGCCACCTCTCATGTAGGTTACATTTCACCACATTCCTGCAAGCATATGTTCCTTAAACTGCTATACTCCAGGGGTTCTTAAGCTCCCACCAGCCTTTTATAGATGGTTTCTAATTCTTCTGAGAGGACTTGGAAGCAGCCCTCGCAGGCATAGCTGAGAAAGACAGGCTTGGAGCAGCTTAGACACCCTGTCTCTTGTGCCTGATCAGCCTATGCATGTATCATACACGTTGTTTAGTTGTTTAGTCGTGTCCGACTCTTATGAAGATGGTTGAAACATATTTATTTATAATAAAAAAACACACCTGTCCTTCCACAAAGTAATCGAAAGTGGCATAAATGGCTGACCCTCCACAATAACTTTCTTCACAATAACTTTACGAACCTTGCAAAGTAAGTTGGCTGACAGAGAATTACTTATTGAAGTCAACCTCGTTACTGTCCAAATGAGAATCTGTATCCACATTTCCACACTCTTAAGTCCAGCGCTTTAGACACTTAACCACATTTGCCGTAGAATCAAAATAGCATTGCCAGAAGTTTTTGTTTTTAAGTTTATCTATCAGTGTAAATGCTGACTAAGAAAATATAAAGGGAAGCTCTGCAATACACTGTAAGGAGCACAATATAGTAAGTCCACATTGTCAAGACCTGAATGAGCAATTCCCCTGGTGAACAGCATATGTATCTCAGAGTGCCTTTTCACCAAAGATGGGCCGTTTAATTCCTAGGATCTATAATTTAAATGCAGCAAATGCACTTGATAAGAATATATATAGTTTGGACCCTGCCCCACATCAACAAAAGCACACAGGGCACAAATTATTATTATAATGGTTTATTTATTAAATTTTAGTATCCCACCCTTCCTCCGAAAGGGGCCCATGGTGGCAAACAAATCTATAATAATAGTTTTATCTTTTTTGTAAGCCACTTTGATGTTTTTCTACAATCACGTGGCATATAAATTTCATTAAATTAAATGATAAATAAAATAATGAAACATTTTCAAGCATTCTAAAAACAGCACAAATTGCATAAGAAAGGCGGCTTAAGAGCACTTTTTAAATGTCATATCTGAAAACCATCTTTGCTATTCAAGCCAGTTCCACGATCATGACTTCCCTCAACTAACCCTTGAAACTGAAACATTTGAGATCAACTCATAATTATGTATGATCTGTAATCCCCCAGTAAGTTCTCAAGGACCAAAAAACTTTGACAGTTAAAGGGCTTAGGTTTGAAGGATACATGTACCCTAAACATTATCCTGTTATATAGCATGACCTTTGATTTCCAGTGCCACTCAGATCCTGCTTTCTGACCTATATTCCAAGCCAAGCTAGATGTGATGTGTGAGATTTGTGATTAGGATTGCCTATGGCTTTTGTTTTGCTAATTAGGAGTCCACTGGGGCTGAGCTGGGTGTTCTGGAACAAGTGCTTAAGCCTGTCCTCCATTGCCCTTCCCAGATGTACCGGTAAATCCTGAAGCTGCTATTAGCTGGGTGCTGGTAGTACAGCTTCTATGACTGCGTCTCCTCGCTCCACCAAAGCTAGTAACAGCTTCAGGGCCTAGGAAAGGGTAACACTTGAACTGGGATCCTTTTGGCTCTTAGCTGTTGCTTAGCTACTATATTATGCCTATGATGCTGAAGCCCTGATCATTTCAAAGTACCTTGCTGCTGCAACTGTCTGAAATGTTGCCGCAATATTCCCCCCATTAATTTGCCATTCAAATAGTGAGACGCAAGCTGTCTACCTTGCAAATCCAGTAACATATCTAGTTTGCTGACACTGCAAGGGTCAATATCATCACAATTATCAGGGTTCTCTAAAGCCCCAACAACTACAACTGTACACCATGAAGGAGACAAAATTGTTCCCACTCCACCATCTTCTTCACTGAAGAAGCAACAACTGGAAAACCAGACACACAGCTTAAGATAACTCATATTGCACAGATGTAAACATCCAGTAATAACAGTGGGCTCTGTGGACAACAGTGACATCTTCTGGGTATAACTAAACTCTGCTGTGTTTGTGTGTTGAATGAGACACTGAGCCACATACGTACAATGTTCATAGCAATGCTCATGCAAGATAGGAGAAAATTTTAATGTGTCTTTTCACAAATACACACAATTTTAAGGAAAAGCTGCCTGGGCATTTTCCCATTATGAAACGGAAACTGGTTTTAAGTTGTTAAAATGTAAACAGCATTTAAATGAGACCAGCAAGTAACTTCGCACTTGCTCATTAATAAGGACATAGATAACATGATTTATATATTGCTGTTTTATTGTTTTATACTGATTTATTGGGGAGGGCTGTATGTTTCTATTTTGTATACTTCTCTTTAATACAAAGTTATAAGGTGGTATATAAATGTTTTAAAATAAATAAATGGTTAGCAACTTGGGAGCTCCAGATACACCCCCAAAAGTTAGATTAATTTCTTGGGCACCTGGCTGCTGAGATTTAATTTTTTAAAATAATAATTAAAAAAACTAAAACAAAGAAAGAGGAACCCAGTTTATGTTTTAAAATCCATATCCTTCCCCAGCCACAC
The DNA here is from genome assembly GCF_027172205.1 of Podarcis raffonei. Taxonomy (NCBI): domain Eukaryota; kingdom Metazoa; phylum Chordata; class Lepidosauria; order Squamata; family Lacertidae; genus Podarcis; species Podarcis raffonei. The sequence goes on along the minus strand of NC_070605.1, from coordinate 76,276,787 downwards.
AAGAAGGTGTAACTACAATTTTTAGGCAGCACCATGAGGGGAGGCTAGATGAAGGCAGAAACTAGAATCTGAACGGTGCTGTCGGTGATGGGCAACCATTTGAGCTCTGCTTCAGACAGCAAAATGTCTTGAGCCTGCTCTGTCAATGACTGCTTTTTATCCTTGTGATTTTTTGAAATAAAAAACCTGACACAATTAGCATTTAAATTATGCTTTTATAAAAAATATAGGCACATGTCCTTTTAAATGTGTTTGTAGAAGGGGGGTATTGGTTTGTTTTGTTCTTGTTTTTCTTATGTATTTTGTGTTTTTGTATTTTTATGCTGTGAACTTTGGATGAAGGGCAGTATACAGATTTAAATAATAACAGTAATAATAATAATACAACCAGCATTCTTCAACTGACTGATTTATAAAATGTATATATCACTTGATATAAAAAAAATCTCTAAGGGGAAACACAGGTGTATAAGGACTACATATATTTTAAAAACAAACCAGCCAGAAGATGGCATACTTACACTGCAAGAGGCATTGTTGTGGTAATGTTTTGTTTTGTTTTAAAGATATTCATTATTTCATAAAATTTATATACCTCTTGACTGGATAAAATCTCAAAGCAGTTTACAAAAATGGCATCTGCAAAGCAACTCTAATTAAGTAGCTATGTTCACATAGATTGAAGACACATGGTAACAAACTGAAATTCTAGAAAGCTCTCACAATTCATTTTGGGTACTGGAATTAAAACTTTAGCCTTCGTGTTGTTGTTGTGTGGAAAATACTAATAAAATTTATATTTAAAAAAACCCACCACTTTAGCCTTCCCTTATGTGGGCACCAAACACTTGGCCCAGGGCTGGCCTAATACATTTTACAGCCTGAGGTATTAAGCCTTGAGGTGAAGAAAGGAATGCCATTTTCTATTCCACCTCAGGCTTTAAAATGTCCTCTTCCTCCTCTGGCTTTGCATTTGGGAAGCCTGTGAACTCAGGTTTTGAAACATGCCATTTGCTGAGGTAATTTGTGGTTCCACCTTTACAAAATTGCCCTGCCTGAACAAATGAAGGAAAATAGAAATGGACAGAATCCTCTTCCATGAATATAAAGTATTCATTTTTTTTAATGTGGTCATGTTGTTGCACTGAATTCCCTGCATTAATCAGCAGTTAAAAGTAGCATATGCTCATAGCATATGCTGCTTTTTACCGCCACAATATCATATTGCAAGACGCTTTCCTTTGTCCAGTGGTATTTCCACCTAAACATACTGTGAGGGATTTCAAAATGGCTTCATTGTTTTAACCTGCCTAGATCTCCAAGGAGTTTTTAAATGAATATAAAAAAGAGATTATCGGTGTCGTCAATTACAGTTAACTCACCATTTGTCCTGAAGTATTTACTGATTTGTATTTCATCTTGATTTTTGGCCGAGGGATGATGTCTTCACCCCCTTGTTCACATGATGTTCATAAAGCAGTGAGCCTTTTAAGTAGAATCATAGCCCTGCCGCTGCCCCCCAATCTGTACTGTACATTTAATACAGTATCAGGATTCATCCCACAAAGTATCCTGGAATCTGTAGTTTGTTAAGGATGCTGAGAGTTGCCAGGAGTGGTTTTTAGTTCCCAGGGAACTGTGGGAATTGTAGCTCTGTGACGGAAATGGAGCTCGCCTAACAACTCTCAGCACCCTTAACAAACTACAGTTCCCACAATGCTTTGCGGGGAGCCATGACTGTTTAAAGTGGTATAATGCTGCTTTAGTTGCAGATGGGGCCATGGGAGTTGGTCAGGACCGTAAAGGTCACACAGTTCACCCCACTGCAGGAAATAAACTACAGTGGCAGCCCTGACAGATATCTAACCAACCTCTAAACACCTCCAATGAAGGAGAGTTCACCAGCTACTGAGGCAGACTGTTTCACTGTTAAACAGCTCAGGCTGACAAAGGTATTCAATTAAAATCCCCTCTTTTCATTTTGAACCCATTGACTCAGGCAATGTAACTTTGAAGAGGTCATTAATGACAGCAAATCAAAGTTAAGTTCCATCCAGGGCTTTTTTTTGAGCTCAGCTCCGACACCTCTCAGATAGGTGCCATTGCCATTCTAAGAGAACAAGGGAGAAGCTCATGGTGAGCTCCAGCACCTCTTTTGCTAGAAAAATAGCACTGGTTCCATCCTTTTCAGTGGAAGATGATATAAGCCTATTATTCACCTGTCTTCATTAATATCAAGACTCTCAAAAATCCTTAATGTGGGTTTCGTGACTCAATTATCTCAGACACCCAGCATTAAAAACAGCCCTTCTACTTCAGACATAAAGGTCCATCTAGTCAGCACCCTGCTTCATGCAAAGGCTAGTCAGCGGCTTCCAGAACATCAAAAAAAGGACATGAAAGCAGTAACCCTGCTGTGCCCTCAATCTGGTATTCAGGAGCTATACTGAGGCTCTGAACATTTTGCTAATCATAACCAAGCCATTGAGGGGACTCTTCTTCATGGATTTGCCTTAATCCCTGCCATCACTGCAATTTTGTGACAGTGAATTGCAAAAAATAACTAGGCATTGTGTGGAGAAGTATTTTCCTCAGAACGTCCCATAAAATATGGCTCTCACCGGCACCCATATTGCACTGCATCACTGTAAAGGTAAGCTTGTGGTAGATTCACATTACAGGACAGTGATGGGGAGCCTCAAGCCTGGGGGCAAAATGCGGCCCTCTAGCCTTCTCTACTGGCCCTCCAGACCCTCCCCAGGACACAGCTATTACAGGCTGTACTTTGCACCCATCCTCTTGAGTCTTTTTGCCTGGCTGGAATGTGTTCTCAAACTCTGATGATCCCTCCTGCTTGTCTGGATTGGTGTTATGTATAGAAACTACAACACAAAGCTAAAATTTACTGCTCAGTTCTAGCCTAGTCTGCCACTACCATGTGGCCCCTAAGAGGTTTTCCAGAAGGGAATGCAAAAGGTTCCCCACTTTTGCTATAAGACATTTCCCCTGGTAACAAATGTAAACCATATTGATTTGCAAGGACTCATTAAAACACACACACAAACCCAACAAGCAAGTTTTTCCTCTATGCGCTTCTAAAGCTTCCACTGTGCTGTGACGTTAAAATGATCTCTCATTAGCCATGTCCTGCAGATATCTCATTTTTACTAAAAGCCTTTGATTAGCTTGAGAGAAATGGTGCACAAGACAGGAAATTGTTCTTGCACAGGTGTAGGAGTGAAGAAGCAGGGAGAAGAGATATATTGCAGTCTTCTCTAACTGCCCATTTCTATGGCTTCTCACATAGGCTCCTTTCAGAATGCAACCTCTCCTAAGCTTCTTAAACCAAATATTTCATCTTTGTTCTCCACAGTCATGTTATATCCTTAGGTTGATGATGATATTTTTTTTGTTTTTATTATAAACCACCCGGAGAACATTGTTATTGGGCAGTGTTTAATACAGTACTTTTAAGGAATATTAAGTTCATCTGAGACAGGAAATGACAGGAAATCAATTTTTAAAATGCCTTCTCCAGTGATGTAAAATACTTGCACATGCAAAATAATTGTGCAAAGCCCCAAATTTAAGATTATACATAATCACATAGAATACAGTAGAAATAGTACCAAAGTGTTTTTTTTAAAATGCCACCACTTGTTGAAAAGTGTAGATGAATTTAAACAGTCACTGTAATGCGCCCCCAACACCCCCTCCAACGGTCAGAGGTCAGGATCCAATGGGCTTAAATTACAGGAAGAAAAAAATCTGGTTGAACATTAGAATTTCTTGATAGGGAGAACAGTTGAACAATGGAACCGACTACCTGGGGCCCCAGGGGGGAAGTTTGCCCTTCCTGGGCCTCTTCAAGCACAGAACCATCTGACAAGGATGCTCAAAGTTTCCTGCAGGGAGTTGGGCAAGATGGTCTACAAGACTTCCTCCAACCAAATGGCTCTATGACATGAGGGCTCAATCCTTCTATACATATATGCAGATAAAAACTAGCTATTTCGATATGTACCTATGGCAGTGTGTATATATCCAGTTTCAAAATGTTACATGAAAAGTCACTCTTAAAGAGTTGAGGAAGGCTCAAATAATTTGACATAACTTTTTGCAGAGCTCTTTATTAGAGTAGTAGTATAGTATAGTATTATAGTATGTCAGGCTATAGGTGAATACTCCCTCACATGAGAAAACCTTTCCTGCACATGGAAAGCTAGCATGTCAGGAAAGAGGGTGTTTTATCTTTCTATGAGCAGTTTCTTGTTTTATATGTGAAGCAATTTTGCAATATGAATCAAGTTGGACCAGATGACCTTCAGAGTCCTCTGCAATCTCTAAAACTGTATGATTCTATGCTGATTCCTCACTTCCAGTCTAAAATGTCCAAATGGTCTTTCTGCATGTTTGGATTGGCAATTATATTTACTCAATAAAATATCCAGAAGCCTGAAGATTGATGCATTCTACTGCATTTTTTTTTACAGCTTTTATGGGCAACAAAAAATATTTATAGCGGTCATAATTTACCTACTTTCAATACAAGACTAAATAGCACTTCTTTATGGGGGGCAAAGGGGGCGGGAGAAAGGTGCTCAGCCACTAAAGCTGCAGTATATACTGTACATGTTTACTTAGGAGTAAGTTCTACTGAGCATGGAGGGGGGGACTTGCCTCTGAGAAAACATACAGTGGTACCTCGGGTTACATACGCTTCAGGTTACAGACTCCGCTAACCCAGAAATAGTGCTTCAGGTTAAGAACTTTGCTTCAGGATGAGAACAGAAATTGTGCTCCTGCAGCATGGCAACAGGAGGAGGCCCCATTAGCTAAAGTGGTGCTTCAGTTTAAGAACAGTTTCAGGTTAAGAACAGACCTCCAGAATGAATTAAGTACATAACCTGAGGTACCACTGTATGCAATTGCACTAGTTTTACCAAAATCGAGAACATGTGGTGCAGGACAAATTTAACTGTTTAAAAATATCCTTCTGTTACATTTCAAGAATAGAATAAAACACACTGCATCTCCATGAGACAGTCAAAAAAAATTCAGAGTTTTCAAGATTTTAAGTAAATATATAAATACTGTATTCTCACTTTAATTCTGAGACCTTGGAAGCAATATTAGCCTTCTACAGTTGGATCTGCCCAATAAAATATACACAATGTTCCACACAACCCTTTAAAAATTAATCATGTATTTTTATTTGAGAATCAAGACTTGCATTATAGCCTTTTCCCAACCATAATGGAGTTGTTGGGCTTTGGCAAAAGCATAGAAATGACCAAGCACTCTCTGTGCTTAAAATGACTCTGGTACAGAGGAGAGAGTTGTCACCCAACAGAGGAAAGAGAACAAGCAAAACACCCAGAGGGTGAATGTGCTGTTAGTAGTTATGTCCACTGTAGGGAATGTCCACAACAAGCGCCTGATTCATCAGGAAGCCTTTCCAATTTCCTCCAATTTATTGCTCTGCAAGCCTCCACATAACCACGACTTTTTTAGTAAAATCTAAAAGCAAAAGCAAAAACCCATCAGTGGTATTTATGGGGCTGCAATCACATGCACTCTTTACATGGAAGTCAAGTCCCACTGAATGCAGTCAGACTAACTTCAGAGTAATGAGGCATAGAACTGAGCTTCACACGAGGCCTTAGTCATCTTCTGGGTCACTTTCCTCCCTCCTTGCTGGGACAGAGCACCTGATGGAAGTCATCAGCTGGTCCTGGATCTGCTTCCTGGGGTTCTCCTCCAGGTCTGTCTTGATGGCGCCCGACTCAGAAATCTTCCACTCCAATTCTAAAACGCAAGAGAAAAGAATAACACACGGCAGTGACTTACAAGCTGGAACAAAGAAAAGCATCTCTGTGTTCCTGCTCTTCGGAACGTGCGCTTCCCATCTGCTGTTTTCAAATTTGCTTTTACTACAATGCTAAGTTCCACACGAGCTCTTTGAAGAAAATGGAAATACTGTTAATTGCCTCAAAACTCCAGCGTGTTCTCAGACAGACAAAAGCAAGGTCATCTTTCTAACTGTTGTCAGGAGAGGCAGAAGCAGCTGTTAATGTTTCATCTGCTGTTTTAAAGGGAGATTTGAGAAACAAAAAGCAAGAATGCGTACACACTGCTCCCCATTACTTCCTGCTTCTTTCTTTACTGCCCCAACCCAGAAACACTTCCCACCTAGCAGCAGGTCTTTATTATATGGGCTCAAATTGGCTTACACCCCAGAAGTTGGAAGAAAGTCAATACTTCAAGTTAATCAGATGTCTCACTGTTAACTGTGATGGCAATCTAACCAGCCAGCCTCAATTATGTTAGGCAGAAAGAACAAAAAGGAAGGGGGGTGGGGAGGAAATTAATGTGATTCTGTTACGCAAGTTGACTTGTTCCACAGAGTCAGGGACAAAAATCCACAGAGACTGTGGCTTGCAGAGCTTGGATGTGAGGTGGAGATAGAACCAAATTAAGTGGACAATGTTCAGCGGTGTCTCAATCTGGTATGTTTTTATTGCATTTCTTTATAGGATTTCTTACCCACTTGTACCATAAGGCCCCTGGGCAGGTTACAATTATAGCTGGGTACATGGGATGACTCTTAATGAGTCGTCTTTGCTGCCTTTGCATTCTTAAGAGTTTCTACGTACTTTGCAAAGTGCTTTGAATATCAGTTTAGTACCCAAAAGCAACCTATTGATGTTTTAAACACATAAAAGGGATCAGCCGCCAATCAACGCAAACAGGGCACAAGGAGACGTGACATGGGTTGTGTCCATTTGGGCCCTTTGTCAAGGTCTAAGTGGCAGCTACTTACCATCACTTGTCAGGTTCATGCCTCCAAACACCAGGGGTCCAATAAATTGGGCCTTGATGTCCCCTCCAAGGTAGACGAAGATTGTGGGGAGGTTTCTATCTGGATAGTTGGGTATGCAGGTTGTCGAAATGGCTTTGACAAACTTGACATCAGGGAACTTCCTTGCAAGTCCGTTTAAGTGTTGATTTATCAAGGCACAAAGGGGAATACTTTATTTTTAAAAAAGGAAAAGGGGAAGAAATCCATTAAAGGGCCATTTTTTTCTTTTCTTTGTTTTCTTATTAATAAAAACAGCCATAAGAATAGGGAGAATGAAATCACAAGATAATAATAAAATAATAAAATGCCATGTTTTCCACATGTCTCTGCAAAAGATATGCACTGCAAAAAACAAAACAAAATGCCCATTTCTAGCATAGGTAACCTGATAGGAACATATTTAACCTTGCAAGTGTGTTCTCTCACACAAAGGGGCGAATGCATCTTTTAAAACGGAGGCTGCTGTGACACATACATTATTATTGTATTTTTATGTCATCGTTTCTCCAAGGAAGTCAAGGTTGTACACACACTTTCCACTCTCTGAGTTTATCCTCACCACAACCCAGTGGTAGGTTATGTTAAGAGAGAGCTACTGGCCCAAGGTTACCTAGTGATCTTCTTGACTGAGTGGGGATTTCAATTCAGGTCTCCTTGGTTCTCCAGTCACTACACCACACTGGTTCTCAGATCTACGCCTACCATTGCAAAGAAGAGAAATTTCCCACAACCTTTAAAATGTTTCCCCATTCCAATACAGGCACCTCCGATTTTCTTGGTGGTTGCATTCCGGGTCATCGCACGTGATAGCGGAAAATATTTAAGTCCATTATGGCCCTGCCCTGCAATGCTCCCTTTTCCGGCCACCACTTGGTTTCAGTGATGGGCACGTGCTTTGAACACTTGCAAAATGATTGTTGCCTGTACACAACTACCCTCCTTCCTGGTTTAATGGCTAGAACAATGAAGCAAATCAATTCCTGATGATGTCACTGAACTGTAGTTGGGTGACTTTGTATTTTAAAAATTCCTTTCATTTGCACAACAGATACCAACGTCAGGGTTCTGAAAGCGCAAGGAAGGCTCGTCTGCCGAAGCATGTTTAGTTGGCTAAAACACAAAATGCAAGATCACCAGTTTGGGGACAGTTTCATAAGACCAAACCTGCTACAGAAAAAACTGTGTGCAAACAGCAGTCATCTTGAAATGCTTGCTTACCCTTGCTTGTACAGGTGTAGTATCACCCATATATCCTTGCCAGCTTTGGTAATTTCTTGGATGTAATCCTGTCCCGAGATCTCTAAAACGTGTCCAAATTTATTCTTTGCTTGCAAGGCTTTCAATTCAGCTAGCCTTTGCTGCCTACACCATGGGAAAAGAATTAGAAAAGGAAACATACAGATGGATTTGAGACCAGAGATTGAGTGTTTAAGGCACTTCACATTTGTTATCTCAGGAAACCATGGTTTACTTTTATCCTTCCCTATCCCACACAAGATAAAGGAATGCCGAAAGCTTCCTGCACAGCTCCTGCATTAGGGAAGACAGAACCAGGATCAGGTCCTAGGTTCACAACTCATGTCTCACCACAACCACTATGCTTCCATCAAAATGGAAGGAGGCGAGAAGTTGAGACAAAAAAGGGCTTGATGACTGGTTTTGAAATGAGCCAAAATGTAAGTAACAAGGACAGTTGTAATTGATGAAAAATGAACCTTCAAAGGGGCTGAGGTGGAAAACCCAACCGGCAGTTGTGTGCTGGAGGTGCAACAAATCTCCCAGCTCCCATGCAGCTGTCTCTCTTTACACACTAACTTAGGATTATACTGTAACTACATCCACGCTGTCACCAATTCTGATCCCCAGCAACCCAGAGACCACAGTTGTTTGGAAAGCCATTGCTGTAAATGTAAGAGCACAGGAAGTGGCGCTGTACCATATTAACTCAGCACTGTCTACTCTAGGAGCGGGGAACTTCATACTCTTGGGCTACATGTAGCCCTCCAGGCACCTGTAACTGGCCCTCAAGACTCTCCCCAGTCCTAAAAGACCTACACTGGCTCCCAATATGTTTCTGAGCACAATTCAAAGCGTTGGTGCTGACCTTTAAAGTCCTAAATGGCTTTGTCCCTATATACCTGAAGGAGCATCTCCATCCCCATCATTCAGCCCGGTTGAGCTCCAAGGGCCTTCTGGCGGTTCCCTCATTGAGAGAAGTGAGGTTACAGGGAACCAGGCAGAGGGCCTTCTCAGTAGCATAGCTGTCAACTTTTCCCTTTTCTTGCGAGGAATCCTATTTGGAATAAGGGAATTTCCCTTTAAAAGGGGGGAAATGTTGACAGCTATGCTCAGTAGTGGCACCTGCCCTGTGGAAAGCCCTCCCATCGGATGTCAAAGAGTTCAACAATTATATGGCCTTCCATAAACTTCTAAAGACAGCCCTGTTTGGGGAAGATTTTAATGTTTGAGGTTTCGTTGTGTTCTTTTATATTCTGGTTGACATGTGTCCTTGAGCAGTGTTAATACCTCTTGTTCAATGGAACAGACTCCAAAGTTAAGTATACATAGCATTACAACCTTAGTTGCAGAGCCCAGGCTCGAATCTATGCTGGTGCAGCCAAAAGATTAGGAATTCACCTGCCCGGCTCCTGTCTTAATAACACTGACTTGTAAAGCAAATCCCACTGAATGATACTTGCATCCAATGAAGCATAGGACTGCAGTGCCAATCCTTTTTTTCCCCCCTATAAAGGATCACATCTCAGTTGCAAATTATGAAATCCAGTTTCCAAGCTCCTGATGAAAACAGGAAGGATTAGTGGAATTAGTGGGATCATAGGTGAATGTCAATATCACACTGTTCTATTGATTCACAGATTGAAAAAGCAGGTGAGAGAAGATAAACCACAACAGTATTGACAAACCTGCAGTACTGAGCAGTTGCTAAAAACCGGGCACTTATCATTTCTAAGCACAATATTCGTTTTGCTAGAGGTGTACGTAACGATCTTTAGAACTGAACTGTAATTTGCAAGGTCAGATGTTTTAAAGAATTCATTTTAGAAGCTGCATTTAACACAGTAAACACTAATAACCTGTGTTCTAAGATAACCCTAAATACAGAGAGATGAGAAGTTATTAAACAAATCCTACTGCCACTGCGAATATGCTGTCTAAACTTTTAACCTTTGATCCTCCAGGAAGAATTTGCGTCCTCTTATTTTTTGTGATAGCCCTTTCAGCTACTGTTTTTTAGAGGGCTACCAAGAGGCAGCCTGATTTGGCTAAAACTGGAGGAAAATCAGGGGATGGGTCTTGCAGATTTCACTAATTCTCTTATCTATTGCAGGGGTCAATAAATGCTAGCTGGCCTTCCTGGCCAGTTCAACCTGTTTTTGCCCATCTTCTCCAACTGTGGAGGAGGATGAGCCATTGCAGGGAGAGAGATGGGTGCTCCCTCCCATTCTGCTAAGCCATGGACCCTAAGAAAACAGTAAAATGTCACATGGCTTTTCAAGTGTCTTAGAAGTTCAATGCCGTGTCAAGGAGAGCCCTTGCCTTTCTCCTATTCTTCTCAAGTCAGCATGGCATCAGGGAGAGTCCTCCTACTGCTCCAGGCTTGGGGTTCTCCCCAACTACCTGCTCAAAAAATGTACACACCAGTGCTTAACTGGCAAGCACGTTTGTGGGTCTTGGACAGAGTGCTCTAACCTGTACATTTCCATAGCCCGTTCATCTTCCTCACTGAATTCATCTTCATTTTCTTCAAGTTCTTCCAGGGTCATGTCTTCATATGTTTTCACTGTTTGTAAGAAATGCAAGATCATCAGTATGGCACAGAATAAAAGCCAACCATTATTGGAGCTCTGAATGGGTACACAAGGTTGATTACAGTCTTAGAAATGTTTTTATATGTTTCGTTGTTTAATTACTTTATCACTGTGTTTGCTGCCCTGGGCAATATAAATTTAATAAATAACAACAACAGAATCTCTTTCATCATGCAAATAATTAATTTCCAAACAAGAGATCTTGGTAATTAAGAACCAATTAAAGTATTATACGGCAAGGAGTATCTACCTCATGTTTGCCGAGATAAACATTCTGCACAATAAAACCAAGATACAAATCTGCTAGATGTTACAAAAAAGAAGTGAATTCCATCTTAAATCCAGGTCCTCACAAAATCCAGGATTCCAGGCACCACACTATCTCAGCAACTCTGCTTCCATAACTTACATCCTGGGAGTTATCATTTGTTACAAGGCTGCAGCTCTTAAGTAAGCTCTTATTTAAGGCAGCAATCATCAGTTCACTTTCCAAATTACATGAAATATGGAAGGCAATTAGTCCAAACCAAGGGATGAACTGTTGTCCAATAAAATATTTTCTAATGATCAAAAGAGCACCCCACAAGGTCAAAGAAACATTTTCTTTACCAAGGCACTTTGGAGCTATCACGCTAATTCCCACAAACAGACCTGCAGGTGCATAAGATGATGTAAAGCAGGTAGTGGGTTTGGGGGAAGACCTTCCTGAGAATGAGGGGGTTGCATTCCTTATAGAACAGCATTGTGAGGGCTGCATGTCACTGGTGTGTAGGAGCCAGAGGCAAAAAGTGTGGGATCAGAGGCATATGGAAACCCAGCCAGATGGGCAGGGTATAAATAATAAAATCATCAAATCATCAACAAAAGTAGGTGAGCAGTAGAATATATCCCAGCCATGCAGTTTCTACATCCCCCCTCCATATATACATCTAGGCAGTTCAAGGACTCATAACAAAAGCACTAGAGAAGGGGGTGCATCAGATCCAACGAGGGTTGTGGCCTGGGAAGAGAGAGCATGGCCTGAGGAGGCAGGACTTGAAGGAGATTCTGAAAGGCTGGGCAGAGAGATAGGAAGGTTTACATTTGCCCCCTAGGCCTGAGGTTCTGTGCCCCTGATGTGAGGGGAAGCGTTGCAACGCAGGTCCACAGTTTTAGATCACCCCATTAGAGTTGTCAAGAGAAATTCATCCATCTATATTTTTAAGTATCTATTCAAGATTTTATCCCAGTTTGCACAAGTTGCATCCCACAGTGAGCATTGGTGGGTCCTGCAGAAAAATATACTGCTGACTGTGCTGAAAAATAAAAAAGCTATAATTTACAATAATTTAAACTGATTTACAATGATACAAAAGTCCAACAAAAAGTGCAAGAACAATTTGTTTTATACCTCTGCTAGGTTCATAGTCTATTCACTGAACAAGAAATCTGGATCCAGACTCTGTTTCATCAATTGTCCTTCCCTATGGGATTAAAACCCTAATGCCCACCCGGGTTGTAAAGATTTCACCTGGGAGTCCCCCAAAAGAAGCCTTATGATTTCCCAGAAGCCCTGGAAGTTCTATATGTCTCTTGGAGTGTCCTCATAGCTCAATATGATGCTCCGTAAGGACTAATCTCAATATTTTTCAAGGTCTCAGAGGGGGCGAGGAAGCACCAAACTCCTTTCTCGAAGGCTATCCATGCCTCAAAATGCAATGAATGCACAATGAAGCCTTTGTCTGCTCTGTATAGGTTGATACATTCTGGTGACAAGGCAAGGTAGATTACAGAAGCATCACATTAAATCAACTGAAGGGCTTACCAACAGATTTTTGCTGGATTATCTGCTGCTCCCTTTCCTCTTCAGCTTGTTCTTGCTCCTTCAGCTTTTCTTTTGGAGGAAGAATGCCTTTTTTACGTAAGATGTCATTCCATTCTGTGTCCGCATTAGGATCCTAAAGCACATAGAATTGTCAGAGCCCAAACTTACAACCAGTGGGGGTTTCTTTGTGATGGTACCCACCAGTAGGGCTGAGCAATATATCAATATATTGCCGCAAACTGGTTTGAAGTCCATATTGTGATATTGGTTTCATAGTTTTAGACCTGGCAATATAATTTGAATCACGCACGCGAGCTATGAGAAAATCACAATGTGGGAAAGCCAACATGTGAGGCCAGCCTCTACACAGCCATCCTTATTTCAGACATTATCCTTATTTCAGATATATCAGTATATCACAATGTTTAGCTGGTAATCTATCGTGATGTTGAAAACCAGATATTGGCCAGGCCTACCTACCAACCAGTTTGGAGAACTGTCACATCCTTTTTTTGCTGCCCGTGGCAGCCATATTGTGTTGGTATCCACAATTGTTTTATCAAGATATGAGTGACAGCCTCTCATTCTTTAACACCCCCCCCCAAGCACTGCTTACAACTGTCATTCATACCTCCAGCACCTTGACTATCGAAACCCAAGTTTGGCACTGAACAAACTTAACCCTCCAGTTGTTCTGGACTGCAACTCTCACCAGTCCTAGCCAGCACAGCCAATGGTTAGGGAGTTATAGTCCACAACATCTGGAGACATGCTGGTCACTATGGCTTTTTTTATTTAAAGAGTCAAACAAACACTATACAAAACGTATTCTACATAAGTATGCAGGCTTCAATCCAATGCGTATTTATGTGGGAAGAAGTATCATTTATGATTCATCTCAATTCCACTTTTCAGTAGAAAAAAGGCCTGAGCTGCTTAAATAAAACAAATACATACTGGAAAAAAGCAAGTAAAGTTTTGGATTTCATACACGTACGCAGGACTACAATAAACTAGTGTCTGGAGGGTAGTGGGATTAGTCTGTTGAAACAAAAACGGAAAAGAACAAAGAGCATTATGCCATTAAAAAAACTATTATGGCATAAGCAGTTTGTGGACTAAAATCGACATCAGGCACATGAAGCAATATCCTGATTTGCTTGTATAAATAGACATGGATTGGTGTGCGTTGTAAACAGTGAGGGCAGAGGGAAATGAAATGTACTAACTGTGGCCACTGTATTAACAGTGACCATTCACAAAGAACGTGTAAGAGATGTCACAGTTATCCTACCACTGGAAAGCAGAGCTGCTACACATCGCTCAGGCTCAATTAGCAGCCACAGTAGCAGCCTGCCAACTTTACTCTTCCCTATCCCATACAAAATGACAGCTCATTTCTTCAGTGCTAAGTGCAGGAAGTCATTTGCGGAGAATGACTTTTTAAGGAACTCAGAAACAATTCCAGCTTCCCCACCTCCTGTGTTTGAAAGAACACCCGCCCCCTTTGATCGCCTCCGTTTCTTCTCCTGCAACCAGCAAATGTAACGCAGCCTGGAGCGCATGCTCGCGAAAAGAAGAAAGCCGACGGGTGGAAGGGACACACGGAGGCCTTTCCTTCCCCGACAGGAAGAACCACCGCGTGTCATCTTTGCAACCCAACACACGGGAAGCAGAAAGCGAGCTGATCTTCCGGGTTTCAGCTACCTTGGCCAGGGATCCTTCCTGGACCTGCCCAGACTGTGCTATGTCCCACTCGCGTCCCCAGCCCCGTTTCCCCTTCTCCAGAAAAAGCGATCCCATTACGCAAAGGGGTCTCCCGGCAGGTGCGCGCCTGCGTGCGTTCCCTTCGCCTCCCGAAGGGAGGATCCAGCTCAGAGTAGCTCACCTGCATGTTTGGGGAGCGGGGTGTCCCAACTTTTGCTGCTGCTGTTGCTGATTGAGGCAGGTCCTCCTTAGGTGCTCCACGTGGATCCCGGGGGTCGCTGAGCCGGCCGCCTCCAAGAGCGCACAAGCTCGCGTTACACGCCCAGCTGACGCGCCTGCCCCCTTCCCGAGTTGCCCGTATTAGGACTGATCCGGGCACTTTCTCCTGCTGGTCGGAGGAGGGAGCAGCGAAAGGCTCTCGGAGGAGGCGGGGTGCCGAGAATGGTGGGTGACGGGAAGGAAATCAGTAGCAAGGGACCGCCCACGTTTCCCTGGGCTCTGGAAACTCAGCACGTGTTGTTTTTGTCACCACATTTGCTGGTTGCGTATGTAATAATAATAATAATAATTATAATATGCGTGTGCGTTTTTAAAAAAGGAGATCTGTTATAATAGAATCACCATGGGCATTTGAATAGGGTTGTTATAGGAATTCTAAGGTCTTATATGTATATATATATTGAATAAATGTTCATAAATGTACAAGGCAAACACACATGCATAAGTACAGTGGTCCTCGGGTTAAGTACTTAATTCGTTCCGGAGGTCCGTTCTTAACCTGAAACTGTTCTTAACCTGAAGCACCACTTTAGCTAATGGGGCCTCCTGCTGCCGCTGCGCTGCCTGAGCACGATTTCTGTTCTCATCCTGAAGCAAAGTTCTTAACCTGAAGTACTATTTCTGGGTTAGCGGAGTCTGTAACCTGAAGCATCTGTAACCTGAAGCGTCTGTAACCCGAGGTACCACTGTATCATACAACAAAGTGCCACTTCTTGGTTTACAACAGCTAGCTTCTATATTAAACTTACATTTAGATCTATTACTTTGGTAAGCCACTTATTCAGTGACTGGGAAAACCTTGGAAACTGGTTGCCTGGTTGTCTGTAACCTGAAGCGTATGTAACCCGAGGTACCACTGTATAGTGTCTGAAACAGTACGGGAGAGCAATCCTGAAGCCATTTTGACTCTCCCAAATTCACCTCAAATGTTTCTCTGTAGGGACGCGGGTGGCGCTGTGGGTTAAACCACAGAGCCTAGGACTTGCCGATCAGAAGGTCGGCGGTTCGAATCCCCGTGACGGGGTGAGCTCCCATTGCTCTGTCCCTGCTCCTGCCAACCTAGCAGTTCGAAAGCATATCATAGTGCAAGTAGATAAATAGGTACTGCTTTCAGTACAGGGGCACAAAGGTGCAGGATATTTCAGTGTGCCCTGCTGGGTCAAATCTAAGGCTCATCTAACCAGCATCCTGTTCGTGTAGTGCACTCTTGTCAGAATGCGTGTTAAATTAACAGTGTGGGAAAGGGTGAACATGGGGGTGACCAAAATGGTGCCAGCAACAAGCACTGAATGCACATCATCGCACAGCATTTGCACACCTTAGGTATGTGGAAACAGATCACTTGCTGTTCAGAGGCAGCTGTCGCAAGCTTGTAGCCAATGTCCTCCCAGGAAAGTTCATCAAGATGAACATAATAGAACATAACCTGAGTTTATTCCCAACATCATGTAGCCCGATTATGGCATCTAATTCCACTAGCAGGCCTTGAAGTGTACAGCTTCATTCCACATACCATACCATCGGGCCTGCAAAAGGCCTCTAGTTGCACAACAAGCTCCCATCCCAGTTTTTATTTTTAAAAAAGTTTTGAATCCGTTCTTTACTCACAAAGAAAGCATGCCCAAGCTTTATATTGCACAATTTATTATTACAAAAATATTATTAAAACACACAAATATAGAGTTCTTCCTAGCAAAAGTGCTACATGAAAAGGACGAGGAGCTTTTTCAGACAGTAAGAGACAGAAAAGTCGCATGAGGTCAGGTCCCCTTATAAGGTTCCTCCTGGGGAACAGAGGACGGTGCTGTTTTCTTGGGAAGAAGGAGAGCATTGATGTGGGGGAGAACTCCACCTTCCGCAATGGTCACATGTGCAAACAGCTTGTTCAACTCATCATCGCTTCTGATCGCCAACTGGATGTGGCGTGGCCCAATTCGCTGCCTCTTGTTCTCGTGAGCAGCATTTCCCGCCAGCTCCAGTAGCTCTGCAGTCAGATATTCCAACACAGCAGCCATGTACACCGAGGCGCCAACACCCACTCTTTCTGCATACCGACCCCGCCTCAAAAGACGTCCAATGCGGCCCACTGGGAACTGCAAGCCAGCTCTTGCACTCTTGTTTTTTTGTTCCTTGGTTGCAGGCTTTGCAGGCTTCTTGCCACGCCCAGACATCCTGGATCCTACAAGTAA
This sequence comes from Podarcis raffonei, assembly GCF_027172205.1. Classification (NCBI taxonomy): domain Eukaryota; kingdom Metazoa; phylum Chordata; class Lepidosauria; order Squamata; family Lacertidae; genus Podarcis; species Podarcis raffonei. The sequence goes on along the minus strand of NC_070605.1, from coordinate 76,260,116 downwards.
GAGAGGAGAGCCCACCTTCATTACACAATGCAAACGGTTTTGTCATATTGCTAACAATATGGAAGGAAGAGTAAGGGGAGAACCAAGCGCCTAAGAACGTGCTGTAATAATGACCTAGAATGTGGCCTTAAGATAAACAGACCAATTTTCTGCAAGTTCAGTCATGTTAGAACCAGGTCAGCCAAAGGGAAGCCCCACAGCAGTTGCTGGACTCCAATTCCCATCAGCCACGGCAACTATGACCCAGGCTGAAGGATGAAGTGGGCTGCAGGCCGAAAACATCCAAAGGGCTATACCTGTTGGACTATACCTGTTTCAAAACAATCCCACTACTCCATGGTAAGTGATAGAAAGCTAGGGAAATCGAAGAGTTTTGCCCCTGCTACGTGGTGTTAAACCAATGCAGGTGGCATGCCTGCCTATTAGGATTATCATGTGGCTTGTTCTCAAGACATTAGAGACCCTAATGGCTCACCATACAATGAAAAACTTCATCTACTGCAGGATTCCCCAACCTTCAGCCCTCCAGATGTTTTGGACTACAATTCCCATCATCCCTGGCCACTGGTCTTGCTAGCTAGGGATCATGGGAGTTGTAAGCCAAAACATCTGGAGGGCTGCAAGTTGGGGATGTCTGATCTACTGGATTTCTAAAACTCATACTACTGATTAATCTACTGTTGGCAGGCCAATATGAGCAATTTTGGCTTTATACATCACATTTTTCTAAAAGGCTTATGCAAGTCAAGGGAGGGATGGAATTCCAGTAGCCCCCAGCAGCATACATAGCTAGCTCTTTAAACATAATATTTCTTATTAATATTACCTTATAATTAAACCACTAGCATGTTTTTAAAAATAAAACCACTCACCTCCTTCAGTGAAACACTTGAGTTATGACTCTTCTCCAGTCAACGAAAGAATTTTCTCCCTTTTGAACATGGCTCTCATTTTAAACTCCTCTGTTGATGCTAATGTGGGAGTTTGATCAGCTGTGTTTGAATGAAAGTTCCCTCAGCTGTATCCACTTTCCCAGTAGTTCTGACTGAATTGGTTTCAACTTGGCTATTTTGGTGGCAGAACTCAATTCTCTTACTTTAGAGAAGTTCCCTTGTGATCAGTAGGTTGTTCAATAGAATGATGATCACACTTTCAGAAAGCTAATTTCAATTCTGAAGGAGGGTATAGCATGATTAACACTAAATATATTTTCTAGCTACCAAGGAAACTTTGATTTTTACTTAAAGATGGAAACAAACATGGCTAAGAGCCACCTTTTCATATCTTTAAATAAATGGAGGATAAACTATTCCTCCTGATTTACTTGTGTGTTTACATGTCTTGTTTCATTCCTCTCACACTTTTCAATTCATTTCCTGTCACTTTCCAAAGTGCAAAAAGTCCATGAGAGGATATGTTGTGTTATGGCAGCAGAGTATTTTAATCCACTTAAATTGCACAAACCTAAATTTCTGTTATGCGCTTGAATGCCTCCTATAATTTGGAAGCACCTTGTGACTAAATGCAGACTCAGCCAGTTGGGTGTGTGGTTTGTTTGTTTTTTACTTTCCCTTGCCTTATTTACTACCAAGCCCCATTGATTTAAATGAGGCTTACTCTCAGGATTTAGACTTTTAACAAATGCTGTCCGGACCATTCCAAAATCCACCATTGGGCACTACCTTTACTGGCACCAACCAAAATGTCACAGAAGAGTGGCAACTATTTTTCTCCAGAACTCTTCATCTGGCAAGATGTTCCACAAAGCAAGTGGGTAGAAGGAAGAAGGTAAAAACAAAACAAAACAAAACATAAGTACAGTACATAAATTAGGCTGATGTCTATAAGCTGATCTCATAGCTCTTCATTTATTTCTTTGTTCCAAACTTTACTGTATGTTTCCAAGGAGAGTTACAATAATATAAAAATACAAGATTAATATCATTTAATTATTTGCACTTTTTCTTCATACTCAATGTTGCACACAGCAGGGGATGAGGTAAATGTGGGGATTAAAAAAAATAGGCTGATGTCAACAAGCTCATCTCACGGTTACAACTTATTTTTGGTACTCCCCCCCCCCCCGAATCTGAAGAGCTATAGAGAACTAAAATACCAGCTGCCACACTTCTACATCACTTTATTTGGTCCTGCTGTTTAGCACACTGAATACATTACCATTTGCTGCCATTTTATGACACCCCAAAAATGAACTGCCTGAGGCTGTAGCCTCACTCTACCCAATGGGAGGGCTGGTTAGGGAAAGCTTCTGGGAGTTTTGTGGCACTTTAAAGCCTTCACCATTGACATCGTCTTCTTCTTTGGTGATCACTCATAGCCGAGGAAGATTGTCTTCCATGAATATGGTCTTAACTGTGTGTGTGTGTCTGTGACTGTGGAGGCCAATTCTGGATTCACATGTCCTTCCACGGTAGGAGATACCTCTATGATTCTGTGATTCTACCTCACCATTATGGCACAAGCTTACAAGCCAGCTGCTTCTGCTGCATTGTATCAGTTCGTGGCTAAACCAAACTTTGTGGCACTATTAAAAGACTAACAGATTTACTGAGGCCTTCCAAGTGCCACGAGATTCTTTGTCACTTTTGCTGTAATCTATTTTTAGAGAAGTTTTTAATGTTGGAAGTTTTATTCTGTTTTTAGTCCTCTGTTGGGAGCCGCCCAGAGTGGCTGGGGATGGGCGGGTATAAATAATGCAATTATTATTATTATTATTATTATTATTATTATTATTATTATTAGATACGCAAGCTTCCGCTCTGCGCTTTGTTGCTACCTACTGATGCATCATTTGAAAGCAAGCACCAGATAACAACCCTTTTGTAAGAAAAAACTGTCCCTTTTCCCTTATGGGGGTATCAAAGAGCCCATATAGAGTCCTTATGTAGGTTTTCTATTGGTAGGAGAAAATAACAGAGGCCAGCCAGAGAATATTGAGAAGCAAAGCAGCTAGTAAGCATGATCTTTATTAAACTGTTGCAACAGGCTCCCCCACTCCACCCACACAGGGAGGGAGGAGAGGAACCCTGAACAATGGTGTGCAAGCTCTTATATAGACTTTTGGAATTGCCTCCGCTGTAGCTCAAGACCACCTCCTAAAACATCATACATACCTCACAGGGGGATGGTCTACAGCAGAAAACCTGTCTGTCAGGATACCCAATAATGTCCAATCATTGCTCAACCTGGGCCATTCTTTTGTGATGGTAAATACTTTAGTTCCTGAATCTCTTACACATATTGATAGTTTGCGCAGCTTAACAGATACTTGCCAGACAAATTTTGCAAGGGAAGGCGTAAGCCCCTACAGTCCAAGACAACTGGAAAGCTTTTCCCATTTCCTTCCTCCATGCAGAGAAATAAAGGTAAAGGGACCTCTGACCATTAGGTCCAGTCATGACTGACTCTGGGGTTGCAGCGCTCATCTCGCTGTATTGGCCGAGGGAGCCGGCATACACCTTCTGGGTCACGTGGCCAGCATGACTAAGCCGCTTCTGGTGAACCAGAGATAAATAGGTACCGCTCCGGTGGGAAGGTAAACGGCGTTTCCGAGGGCTGCTCTGGTTCTCCAGAAGCGGCTTAGTCATGCTGGCCACGTGACCCGGAAGCTGTATGCTGGCTCCCCCGGCCAATAAAGCAAGATGAGCGCCGCAACCCCAGAGTCGGTCACGACTGGACCTAATGGTCAGGGGTCCCTTTACCTTTTAGGGAGGGAGATTGGTTACTGAGGTAACTTGAGCTGAAATGAAATTGCTAATCAGCTTGTTACAGTTGAGGAGAGACAAAAATAGACCCCAAAAAGTCTGGGTGGGGGATACTTGAAAGAGAGAAAGTGTGTAGTGCTCTTAAGATAACTTCTAAAACCAAGGTCCATTTCTGTTTGCTCTACTTTGATATGATATGGCTGTCATAACATTCAAACCAATCATAATAAATGCTCAATATAAGTATGGAGGAGCCCATAATCTTAAAAGGAGCCATGAGAGGAGATAGCAGATGTTCAAATTAGGCTCCACCAGGTTCTGTGCAGGTTTCAGGTTGTCATTGGGACTGCAGGGGTAAAATAAAACATACCATAGTTTATCCTCCATTGTTTAACATATAAAACCCAGCTGTTACCCATATCTCTATTTCCATCTCTCAGTGGAAAGTTTCATTGGTAGGTGGAAAACATCTTGAATGTGGTCTAACCAAGGCAGAATAGAACGCTTCTATTACTTCCCTTGAGAATTAAAATTAGCTTTCTGAAAGTGTCATAATTGTGGTAAAATACCCTCTCAAACCCTATTGAGAGCCAGTGTGGTGTAGTGGTTAAGAGCGGTAGTCTCGTAATCTGGGGAACCGGGTTCGTGTCTCCGCTCCTCCACATGCAGCTGCTGGGTGACCTTGGGCTAGTCACACTTCTCTGAAGTCTCTCAGCCTCACTCACCTCACAGAGTGTTTGTTGTGGGGGAGGAAGGGAAAGGAGAATGTTAGCCACTTTGAGACTCCTTAAAGGGAGTGAAAGGCGGGATATCAAATACAAACTCTTCTTCTTCTTCTTCTGATCGCAATGAGACTTCTTTAAATTAAAAGGATTGGTATCCATTAAAGTCAGAAATACTGACAAATTGGATGCAGCTGTTCTGAACAAATTGGTTTAAAAAGAGGGTTATGTCAAAGGAGGAGAAAACTCTTGTCTTTGTAGTTGTCTGCTGTAATAAGAAGGTGAGTGGGTTTTTTGAAATGAAAAAAATGCAAGTGGTTTAATTAGTTTATAATATAAGAGTAATACATATAAGTATTACCTATGTTATGCTTAAAGATAATATGTTATGAATAATAAATACATTATGCTTAACAATAATATATATTAGCACACGTATATTATGTGTACTACTGATTGCTGTTAGATTTTCCTTTCCTTTTTAATTTTTAAAAGCTTTTTAGGGGGGTGGGAAACCCTGCTTGGCCTTTAATGGTAGGCTAATCATGTTTTTTAAGAAATATAGCAGATGAAACTTTTAACCTTATATATATATAAGGCCTTCTAAGGTCTGAGGAGCAAGCCACCATTGGAGGTGTACAATAGCATTCCCAGTAAAGAGGCATAGCTCCTGCATTGACTTAACACCATGTAGCTGTATTTTAGAGAATAAAAATTATATACCCACTTAGTAATTATTTTAAAAATTATATGACACTGACATCTTTTTTGATGAAGCAGAATTCTCCAGCAGCTTTTTGTCCTAGCACTTTTTGCTACTGACTGAACAAACTTTGTGCTATCAGTGGCAAAAATTCCATCTTCCTAGCTTTCTATACCTTACTATGGGGTGGTAGCATTGTTTTAAACAGGGATAGCAAACATGGTGCCCTTTTGGATGCAGGCCTTCCAAGTGTTTCTATTGTGTTCCAGGGACGTTCCCGATTTAGAAAAGCATCCTAGTTTCTTACTTGATCCTGGAATGTCCCATTTTTCCTTAGGATGTCCCTATTTTAATTGGAGAAATGTTGGAAGGTACTGAGCTATCCAACCCCCAAGCCATCTGAAGTTAATCCTGTATAGGGAACGTTGTTTAAGGTTTTATTATGTTTTTATATCTATTAGAAGCTGCTCAGAGTGGCTGGAGCAACCCAGTAAGATGTATGGAGTATAAATAGTAAAATTATCATTATGGAATGAGACGTCCTTATGTTCATCGGAGAAATGTTGGATGGTATGCAGATGATGTTGGCGTACAATCCTTCAGCCTGGATCGTAGTTGCTGTGGCTGAAGGGAATTGGAGTCCAGCAACTGGTGTAGAGCTCCTCTTTGGCTGACCTGGTCCTAAAATGGCTGAACTTTGATTTGGCAGAAAACCAGTCTGCTTAGAAAAATGTAAATCTTAAGGCCACATCCTAGGTCGTTATTACAGCAAATTCTTGGGTGTTTGGTTCTCCAAATACTGGTACTCTTCCTTCCAGATTGCAGGAAGGTCAACTAGGCTTTGGACACCTCACAAAGCCATTTGCATTGTGTAATGGAGGTGGGCTCTCCTCTCTTGTTTGTAGGATCCAAAATGTCTGGGCGGGGCAAGAAGCCGGCAAAGCCTGCAATCAAGGTAAAAAAAAGCAAAAGTGCAAGAGCTGGCTTGCAGTTCCCAGTGGGCCGCATTGGACGTCTTTTGAGACGGGGTCGGTATGCAGAAAGAGTGGGTGTTGGCGCCTCAGTGTACATGGCTGCCGTGTTGGAATATCTGACTGCAGAGCTACTGGAGCTGGCAGGAAATGCTGCTCATGAGAACAAGAAGCAACGAATTGGGCCACGCCACATCCAGTTGGCGATCAGAAGCGATGATGAGTTGAACAAGCTGTTTGCACACGTGACCATTGCGGAAGGTGGAGTTCTCCCCAACATCCATACCCAGCTTATTCCCAAGAAGACTCTGCAGCGTAAGGAAGCCACAGGACACCCCGAATCCCAGGAATTATAAAACTTTCAGCATTTCAGTATCTTGCAAGAACAGACTCTGCCAGAAAGGTTGTATTGTCAGAAGCTTAGCTTTCGTTCTTTGGGGCATTCATCATTAGTACGGTCTGTTGTAAAAAAACAAAAACAAAAACTTTAAATGTTTATTAAACGTTAAAATAAAGGCAAATTCTATAATGTACAGAGAAATGTTGTATGCTTTTAATTAGCCTTACCGGTTGTGTCTAATGACCTGTGAACTAGCTGCAATATCTTTCCTACTTGTATGACTTTCCATTACAGATCCACACAAGTTGTTGTGTGAAGCAATTGAGCTGTTATTTTTAAGACCTATGGGTTCCCAGCCACTGACCTATGAACTTAGACATTGGCCAGCTGGATTGCTTGCTTCAGCACCATCTTGACCCTGCAGTAGCGCAATTCTTGTTGTAATGACCTTGGGCTGTGACTGATCTCATCCAGCAGGTATTGTGTGCTCTGTTATCTAATAATCCCCAGATATGCTTGATAATGGTGGAGTAGCTAGAGGTGGTGGCCCCTAGCATCAGGCAAAGACAGCCACTTTGGGGTACAGAGTTGTTTGTGTTTTCCATGCAGCCTGCTTGTGCCCCCTAAGCTAGCTGGCTGCCCTCAGGCAAGGTGGAGAGTACTATCTCATCAGAACTGAGGTAAGATTAAAATGCCAGCCTGCTAGATTTTGGTATGTAGAATGGAGCAGGCCAGGCAGCATCTTGTCTTTCACTTAAGGTTTCAAAATTTGTTTTAGTTGACCAAAATTATTTGCTGCTTGATTGTAACAAGCTTTCCAATCATTTTACCAGAAATGTCTTGAGCTAGCTTTGGATGCAGCCAAGTAATATCACAGTTAGGAGTGTGCGCCAGTGTGAATCAGCTTCTTGCAGAATGCAATCCTAGCCAGATTTGCTTGCAAGTCGTTCTTGCTGACAGCAGTTGATTTGCTTTCAAATAAGCACACTTTGGACCACAACCTTAATGCGTACAGTTCGCACTGTAATGGCTGAGGCAGATGGAGGTGATATGTTCCGGTTTGCAGCTTCACCACCTGTACCTTCAACCCTCTAATTTGATGTAAAATGCGTTCATTAGAAGAAAGATATGTTGAAATTAACATACCGAAGTGTTTACGTCTCAGGTTTTCTGCATGTGAGTTTGAAATGTACAACTTCAAATATCTTTTAGATCCCTATGAGATAAAACCAAGATGGTGTTTTGGAACCTCCTGCAAGGTTTTAATATATATTACTAGTTCAGCTTCATGTGGCCCCATGATGGAGATGAAATTGTGTTTTGCTCGCCGAGTTAACTGATAAACCACAGGATGGTTTCCACCAGTCTTTGACAATTAAGGAACAGGGCTTGACCATTAGAGAGCTTTGTTTCTCCTTTTTTTAAAAAAAAGTGTTGTCATCCTCTGTTCTGTTCCCTTTAGCGACTGGGCTGTGATTCACTTCCCCAGGAATCAACAGGAGGATTTGCCCATAGCTGAAGTTGAATTCGGACTTGAAAGCTGTTGTTTTAATGAATACCTTGTGTGTGCCACTGAAGTCTACTGTGTGTTGAAAATACTCTTGTGGGTTTGGGTGGGCAAAATTCAAAGTTTGAATTTTCTTACAGTTTTAAAGACTTTTTGACCAATATCAAAATAGTTCACCCTACTCTTGGATTATTGTGTAATGGTGGGCCAAATCCAGAACTGGCCCACTCTCTCTGGGTCATTTCTGATAGGTTTGTGGGGCCATTAATCTGTCAATCACTTGATGGACAGAACCTATCCCAGAGGCAGACAGAATCCATATTTGTCCTTCGTGTTCTGATTTCGTTCACGTACGTCTTAAATTATGTCCCAGGGAGATTTTTAGGATGATTCCAGGAAAATCTTTAAAAATCTGGAGATCAAAACAGTAATTAAAAAAATAATAAGTGAGGAGTCCATATGAGTTGTACCAAGGGCAGTTCTGCATCTCCACTTCTGCTGCTTTAAGCAGTTTAAAGCTGAGGCCTGGAGCAGCTTGAAAGCACAGCACTTCTGCCATGCCTGATAAAAATGCTTTTTAAAATGGTGCAGGAACTATGCTACTTCATGTGTACTTCTATGTGCTGAGGGCCATTGCATGTACAACAAAATGGCTGCCTCTATGTTGTACTGATGGGGACAGCTTCTCTTTTAAGCTGCTGAACTCACAATCGTAAGGAAGGATAATATCTAATAAATATATCCTCCCCGAGCAGCTATTCACATCCCAACAACTTGTCCCTTTATCATGACTTATGCCACAAATAAAGCAGACACATCTGAGTAACTATTCACTGAATCGTAATTATTTTTAACAAAGAACACATTTGGGTTTCTGCTAAATGAGGACATGGCAAACCTAAATGAATATTCAGCTGGGTACATACGGGGATTGGGAGGGTATAAAGGGAGGGCATGAACACACAGAGAAACCATACAGGTATAATTGATGGCTGCAAGTTTATTACATGTAACTTCACAGGCTTCAAGAGCATGTCTCTGAACAGCGGACTAGTAGTCCAAACGTTTATTTTCAGAGTTTAAAGTGATAGAGCGAGGAAGTCAAGTGACCCTTGGGTTTTCTCTTTCCTTGAAGTCTGAAAGAAAAGTCTGAAAGAAAAATAGTTAGTCTTTGAAGGAATCTAAGTACTTAAGGCATTCGCCAATCAACTGTTGAAGCATTCCCTCTCCGTCACCTAATGGAGATGATGTCCTCCACAGTGGCGTAGCGTGGGTTGTCAGCACCCGGGGCAAGGCAAGTAATTTGCGCCCCCTAACCCATGGATTTGCGCCCCCTAACCCTAACCCCAAGGTGTTGCGGCCGGCCCCCCCTGCACCCCCCACGCTACGCCACTGGTCCTCCATGCAAAGATGCTCTTGCAAGAAGGCTGCACATAACTACTGCAGTATGCCTCTAGATACCAGTTGCTGGACAATGCAAGTTGCAAGAACACTGTTGTAGTCCAGCCTCCTTGCAGGCATGCCATGGACATCTGGTTGGCCACTGTGAATAGAGAATGCTGGACTAGTCAAGCCTTTGGTCTGATCCAGAAAGGCTTGGTAATGGGATAGCTCAGTTGGGAGAGCAGGACTCTTAATCTCAGGGTCGTGGGTTTTAGCCCCACGTTGGGCAAAAGATTGCAGGGTCTTGGGACTAGATGACACTTGTGGTCCCTTCCAACTCTACAATTCTATGATTCTACTGGATTGGACCCTTCATCTTTAGGGCAGTTGTGTCAATTCTGAAAGCTTTAAGCCTACCAGTACTACAAAATAATATGATCTGTATGTAGCAGCTATGAGTTCCAGTACTGAACTGGCTGGTAGTTAAAATAAAAAATATTCACTTGGATTCAAAAAGGCTAAAACATGTAGTTAGCAATAAGCTTTTTGGTAGAGAAAAGATTGTAATTTTCTGACGATGGCCAAGAAACACAACAAACAGGAGATGCATCACATTGCTAGGCAGAGCACAGATGCGTAGAAGTTCCAGTCAGTGCACTCCTTATGAAGAAGTTGGCATACATAGCAGTATATGGCATAATGAGTCTGATTCTAAAAGCTAGAGCTCCTTTCTTCTTCCTACATGGAAACTGCTTGTTGGCAGTAACACCAAATTATTTTAAAACACAGCAGGGATCTTATTAGCAATCTCAGCAACCGTTTAAAAAACATAAAGCTATTCGTCCAAACAACTTCATGGCAAAAAACAGTCCTTTAATCCCAACTCTTCCCAGCCATGTGGACACAATAAGTTCTATTCTGTTTCTACAAAGGTGCCTTGATTCATGCAAAAGGTAATGGATTGTGAAATGGTGTCATGGACTGGCTGAATGCAGAGGAATAGTGGGAAGCACCAGCTGGAGAACCCCCAAAGGAAGAAGGCTCAGAGCTAGGGGATTGGTGGTGGTTAGACGAGCACACTGGGGAAAAGTGTTGGAAGCTGAGACAGTAACAGGGCTTAGTGAGCAGGGGGGGTCTGTGGTAGAGAACAGTCCAGAAGCAGAGACTGGAGATGAGAGAGGGCCAAGAGGAAGAGGTGAGTGAGGTTAGTGAAGAAGCCAAGGTGTCTTCCCTTCCTGCTGTGACCAGTTCCCCTTCCTCCTGGTCTCCCAGAACCAAAAGAAGCGTGAAGAGAGTGGAGTAAAGACAGCTGTGGCGATATAGTCTCAGATGGCTTGGGAATGACCCAGGGGAGGAGAAGACTTAGGGACCTGTAGGACGGTGAGGACCTTCAGTCCCCACAACTGCCTCATAGAGGCAAGATCTACTGGGATGAGTTGCTGTGCTCACTAGGCCTGGCCTCCTGAGCCAACCATGTTCCCTTGAATAAAGAATAAACTTCGCTGATCTATTGCCAACCTGTTCCTGACTCCCTCTCCTGACAGATGTGCTCTGCAGGGGTGCTGTGAGCATAAATCTGTGTGCTGTAGCTGCACATGGTTTTCCAGACCACGTAGCACGAGACCCATGTGCAGCTCCAGTCAACTTTTGATGATGGTGATCACATGACTGAAGAACAGGATGAAACCCAAAATCACCTGCCCCTAGTGTGAAGTAGTACTATACATGTGAACTGTTTCACAGGCATCAACATGCTTATAAAAATATTCTCACCACCACCAGCTACATCCATGTCATTCCATACTCATTAATATAGGAGAGGATACATGCACCCCACTGAGAAATCATCATTACCGCCACAAACAAATATGAATGTTGTAAATAAATAAATACACGACCTTTTGACTGGCCTATTCACCTCCATTATCCACTGTCCTTCCATTCCTTGGCTGAAAATTTAACACGCAAAGAAAAATAAATTAAACGCACTGCAGTGTTACGCATGAAATGACATTGAGAAGAATAATCGCCAGCTTTGCCACAAAGTGAACAGCAGAAAATAAGAGGTGCAAATTTGACTTTGTCGGCACACCAGGTGCTTCTCCAGCTCAAGGTCATTCAAAGGTGAGAATTTGCAAAAGAGCATCACTTTGCTGACTAGAACAACTGCGCTGCATTCCGATTGGCTGTCAGAACGTTTTGTCAGCATGCAGGCATGTGGTTATTGTTCCATGCCTCCCATTCATATATGCTGGTCTGTGGGCAGGTGCCCTCTACTGCTTGCACGCCTCCATATAAGCAGCATATAGGATGCACTGAAGCCATGGCAAGGGTGGGTGGGAGGCAATTCTTTGCCAAACATTTGGGGTGGAATTAAGCATTTTTATTATTATGAAGGTCCCATTTGCGCAAGCGTTCCAGCTTTCCAGGCAGAACAATTTCCTCCTGCTGTGTGCTGTTTTGTGGGTTCTTCAGACCCTTACAAGCCAATTTGAGGGGATGCAAGGGGAGGAGAGGGAGAGAAGCCCTGCTGTACAGGTGAAAGTCCTTGCACAGAAGCAACAACATTCTAAAACAATTGAAACATTCTAAAAAACAATTACAATAATGTATTTGTTTGTGTAGCTCCTCTGGCTTTTTAATTATTTAAATTCTCTAGATATTTAGGATAAGAAACAGATGCAGTGGTACACTTAAGTAATTTTAGATTTTGGACCTAATGATCTTACAATGGGGAATGACTCTGTATATAGTCAATACATATTATTCCCCAGTCCTGTTGAATTTGTGGAGTGAGGGATAGCTGCAGCTCATTCTGTTGAGTGGGCCACTGGACTCCTGCCCCAATTGCTGCCTTGATAGCACCACTAAATATATTGTATTGCGGTAAGGAAGCCTGATGCAATCTACAGTGAGACCACAGTGTAGGGTGGACTGTAGATTATAACACATGCTAGTATCACATAATAGGGACGCGGGTGGCACTATGGGTTAAACCACAGAGCCTAGGACTTGCCGATCAGAAGGTTGGCGGTTCAAATCCCCGCGGCGGGGTGAGCTCCTATTGCTCGGTCCCAGCTCCTGCCCACCTAGCAGTTCGAAAGCACGTCAAAGTGCAAGTAGATAAATAGGTACCGCTCCGGTGGGAAGGTAAATGGTGTTTCTGTGTGCTGCTTTGGTTCGCCAGAAGCGGCTTAGTCATGCTGGCCACATGACCTGGAAGCTGTAAGCCGGCTACCTCGGCCAATAAAGCAAGATGAACGCCGCAACCCCAGAGTCGGTCACGACTGGACCTAATGGTCAGGGGTCCCTTTACCTTTGCCTAGTATCACATAATGCAGAGCGTTCCAAACTTCTCATGTCGGTGACACACTTTTCAGATGTGCATCATTTCACGACACAGAATTCAGTTTTACTAGCAAACCGAAGGTTAAATCAACCCCTTCCCATCCCCGGGTGGAAGGCGGACAGCGTTCGCACAACACACCTACACACTGCAGCCGACACACTAACGTGCTGCGACACACAGTTTGGAAAGCTCTGATATAATGGTGTGTGTTTCGGGCTTTATAAATGCTGTTTCCATTTTTTTATACCAAGAGGGGAAACTATGTATGGTTCAATTCCCCCCCCCCAATAGTGAACAAATAAAATTAGATACCCTGAAGAGAAAAAAGGGTCGGCCCAAGGTATCCATGCTGTCCTGTAAAAGGAAAGAAATAAAGCAGACTTGGCAAAATGTTTCTAAACCTATTGTGCACTTTGACATAGGTCAGGAGTTCTGAAATACTGCAGTGTAGTGGGGCCCAATGAGATCCTGCAGCCAGCAGAGCCAAAACTTTCCTCCCAGCAATATAGGGGGTTCAAGTGCAATCTTATGCATGTCTACTCAAAATGGGGATCGCTCCTTGGTAAATATGCATAGGAAGGCAGCTGGTCAAAGCAATCCAACTCCCCCCATTTAAACTAGACTGGGGAGGGCAGTTGGAATGAGTAGACTTATCCCTCCCCCCAGCTCTCCTGACTAAGCTGGCTCCTGCCACCCATTACCAAGGGAAGTGACACAAGAATCATTCCCTTGGCTCTAACCTCACGCTTCCACCTGCTGAATGTCTGGATGGGTGGTAGCCAGGAAAACACCACAACGAGGTGTTCAGGGGCAAGGAAGAGGCAGGATTGAGCTGGTCCACGATCCATTGGATCCTGAGCTCTGGTCTCACTGCTGTTGTGTGACAGGGTCAGGTCCAGTTGGTGCACTAGCCTGGAGCATGGATCTGGGCACATCATCCTCGCCTCTGCTTTCCGCACATAGGAGCCAACTCCTAGGAAGCCAAGGTCCCTCCCCCCCCAATAAAACAGTTGAGGGGGCCAGGCTCCCCAAAGCTGATGGGCGTTGCCATTTAAATTGTGCCCTGCACCATGACATGTGGTCGATTATGTGGGGCAGGGTTTACTTGCCCCCCCAAATAATTTAATCAAGTTGGCACTCCTTCTTCCACCCCAGACTTTCTGAGCAGCAGGGCTTCAGATGCATTGGTGGCCCTGCCATTCCAAAAAAGCCCCACCAGCTGGGTGGTGGTGGATAAGTTAGGACTGGAACCTTAGTATAGCAAACACCAACAGAGAAATAGGAACAAGGAGAAGAGGAAGACAGAGATGACACTGTGACCCCCATTAAGCATATTAAGAAGGTTAGAGATGCCCCCTGAACAATTTAGGATGGCATTCCGAGGGCTGCTAAGGGAGGACAAAATTGCCCCAAATTGAGCAAATCTTTGTCTGGTTTGGGGTGATTCCCCCCCTTCCCATTTTTCTTATGAACCATCATAGCTATGTCTGTTTTGAATGTATAAAGAGTCTACCCCGTGCTCACTCACAAAGGAGGAGAAGCAAAGGGCAGAGCATTTAAACATTTACTGTGTTGCTGGCATCACCCCTGCCATTCCTTGCCTTCTGTCTCTTTTATATGCTGACCCAGACAGCTCACGGGGTGGCAAAACAAATTAACTGAGCATTGGGAGCTGTTTGTAACACATATGCATGATAATGCCAGCATTTTAAGCCTACCTTCTTCCCGAATTCTTCGGCTGCAAGTTGAGATTCCTGCAAGGTGATAGTGCATGTTAATTTCATCATCTCCTAATGCTGATAGGTTGATGCCTTTCAGCAGAAGCTAGCAGACTGCTCCAGTACATGACATTAGGCTAAAGCATTCGAAACACAAAACCACAGGCAATGTTGGAAACAGAAAGAGAATGCTAAACACCTTGAATTCATCTGAGGTTTTTCTTTGGCCAAGCAACGTGTATAGCGCATGCTTCTGTCTCTTAAATGGAAATGGCGTGATCATGCTCTTGAGCACAACACCAAAGCTCAAATGGAAAGTTAGATCTTAGTATTGATTTTTGAAAGTGCTATTATTTATTCTGTAAATTTGTTCCTAGTACCATTCTCTACATTTTCACTGAATGTTAAACTAGTCAAATGATGCAGTTGGTAGTTTACATGGCTACAGAGTTGTTGGGGTTTTTTGTATCTGCTACACCCAGTCTCCTACAGATGTGAGTCAACAAAATGTTGCAATTGACTGCAATGGGAATGAATTATTCTACCAGTTAAGGATATTACAGTGCAGAATGTTCCTGCATGCAAAAGCCCACTGCAAAGTTGCTTCAGCATTCAGCACCAATACAGGAGTGATACTGGAGATTTTGACAATCCTTTGGGTAGGGATAGTGTATGTGCCTAGCAGTTCACAAACACTAGAAGAATTAACTAACAGGAATAGTCACATCAACAATGATGGTTGTGATTTATTGAATAAACATTTAAAAATGGGGTACAATAAGGAAATTCATGGGGTGGGGAATGATAGAATGTTTTAAGAAAAAGAAAGGGATATAAAGAGGAAATGAGAGTAGACAAATGCACACAATTTCACCACCAGGCTTTTTAAAAGAAAAGGAAAAAGTCAAAATGAAGTGTTTGTGCCACAAAATACTACGATGAAGCAAGTGCATACAGGATCAAGGAATCTTTTCATTCTCCTCTCCGAGAGCTTTGGAGCAAGGCTCATTAAAGGATGCACAGGGAAAGACTGTAACAAAGAGATATCATGAACACCAATTTTATGCAAAGACAAAAATTAGAAAGATAAATGTGTAAAGCCTAGATGACAGCTATATGGTTCACTGACAGAGTGACATTCCTAATCTACCAGTAACATCATCTCAACATAGATGACTTTATAAGGAACTGGCTCATTCAAAATATGAAGTCCCAAAATAAGTTTATCAAGAAGTTTCAGATGCAGCCAGAAAACCATCTCTTGGGGGATTTGCCAGGATTGTAGAGCAGTGCAGAGGTGCTGGGTAATTAGGAGCAGATCCCTCATGCTGTAATCCTAAACGCACTTGCTAGGCATAAAGCTCCATAGAACTAAGTGGGGTTTGTTCAGGGCAAACATGCATTGGGCCATACTGTGGTTCAGGACACTTCTTGCCATTGTTTTAATGAAGTGAATAACCATTACTAGTTATATATGTATACACACAGAGATATACTAAATAATAATAATAATAATTCATAAAGTCGTTGCTAAGGCTTTTTCTGGGTAAAGTCATTCACTAACTGTTCAAAAGAGAGGGTTGTATTAGGCTAATGGATTTTCATCCCCCCCCCCCTTGATAGATGGTTCCCATGTTACACTGAAGGGAGTGTGTGCCGTTGGTGGCTGTCTAAAACCCTACCGGGCTCTTATGAATCTAGTTGCAATATTTTTTCAGATCCTGATAACTTCCTCACTGTAGATTTAAAGCACTTATACCACTTTGACCATCATGACTTCCCTCAAAGATTACTGGGAACTGTAAGAGTCCTGAGAGTTGTAAGGACACCCCTCACACAGCTACAGTTCCCATGATTCTTTGGGGGAAGCCTGGACTGTTAAAGAGGTATGAGAGTGCTTTAAATGTATGGGCCAGATGTGAGATAAATCTTGTTTGATGTTATTTGCCTGGCTTAAGGTTCAGCCTGCCCTTTGTGGACTTGAGTTGCAATCCTATGCACAATTCCTTTGTAATAAGCGCCATTGGTTTCAATGGGTCTTAATTCCAAGCAGACATGCATAGGCTTGCATTGCTAATAAATACACTCAAGGCACATGAAAGATTTTATATACTATTCTATACTATTTTGTATGTTGTGATGTATAAAATATAAAATATGCTTATGTTAAAATACTAACCCCGGTTTTAAGTGGATATGTTGGATCTTGAGCTCTGGAGTAGTGAAATAAAAACTGCATAGAAAGAGCTATTTTAGTATGTTTCATTATTTAAAGAAAATCAGGTATTGTGCATATTATAAAGAAAGGTAAATACTTACCCTTTTATATATTTCCTGATTATTTTCCTAGTGAGGAGAAGCATATCAGATTACATGAGGATTGATGATTACTTAACTACATAAATACTGTGACAGAGTTTTCAGAGAAAAGAAAGAATCGAATCATACCTCATCTATCTGCATGCCATTAAACATGGAGTTACAAAGATCCATAACAGAACGGCAGATCTAGAAGACAAAAAGAGCTTAAACTAAATATTGATGTGTTTGAAGCAAATAATAAAAAAATACAAACATCAATTTAAAAAATCATTCTAATATACATTATTTTCAAACATAGTTAGTCAAGCATTACATATTTTGCAGTTGTTTTGATATAAAATCACCATGTCTGATTGTGGCCATAAAATTAATTTTTATTTAATTTAGAATGCTGCCGCAAGAGTCAAACAAAACATTAAAAGTGTAACTTCTAACTGATCAAGGTGGTCTAGTGGGCCCATAAAGGATAAGGTGGTTTTTTCCCAAGTAAACTGGTTCCAAGCTAATGAAGCTTTTATAGACTAATAACAACACCTTGAATTTGGCCTGGTAACATATCAGTGGCCAGTGCAGATGTTTGAGCAGAGACATGATGTGCTGACAGGATCACACTCCAGAGTCTTTATTTAGTTTGAGTAATGGTGAACTATGAAACTCCCTGCCACTACAAAGAGTGATTACGTATCAGAATAAAAGTATGTCAGTCGTGTTTATGTCAAACTCTGCTTCCATCCACTGCTCACAACACCTCCATTTTGTGACTGGCGGGCCTCAAACCCTTTCATGTCTGCCCCGGGGATAGAAACTTCAAAAACCCCTAATCTATGCCACTGAAAATTTATTACAACTTATTTTTACATGGGGTTGTTCAGACAGTTCCATCTACTGACAGAAACACCATGCTAGTCTCTAAATCAGAAGTGGAGGGAGTGGGGTAGAGAAATTGGAATGTTTATTATATTGGCAACATTTTTGAAGATTTTCTTTAGCTTATATATACACTACATCAACAGATTTTGTTCCTGCAGTGAACATGGGGATGCAGCAACCAATTGTTCTTGTTACATGCATCAGGCATATACCAGGCTGTCTTTCTTCCCTCTATAATAGTGGTAGAATTCACTGTTCCCATGGGATCTCACACACTTTTGGGATAGGTGTTCCAAGCACAGACATGGAAATTTATTAAAAAGTTTGCATACCTTGCTTTTAGGAATGTCTGATTCGCCTAGATAGTCATCAAAGGGCTGTGGAAATCCTGTTAAAGTGAAACAGTAAGAAAGCATTAGATACACTACAGCATGGGTTTAATTAATGGGCCTTAATTGCATAAAGATCTAAAGAAAGACAGGGCAAGTCCAACAGAAGGCACTTAAGAGAATTGTACTACTGTCTTCGGTTGACTCTTTGAGTTTGCACATTTCTAAAAACTTATTATACAGTACAGTGATAATTAGCCTCTTTTGATTAGTTTTTTTTAATAGTCGGTAGATCAGAATGGCATAAATAGATGGTGATGAAACTGGACATAGTTTCCTCACAGAGAAAAAAGACACACACACACCAACTTAACATCTATTTATTACCACCCTTCTCACAATTCACACACGCTTAAGTTTTGTTTTAAATCTGTGTCCCGATACCCAGTGGCGTAGCGTGGGTTGTCAGCAAGTAATTTGCGCCCCCTAACCCGTGGATTTGTGCCCCCTAACCCGTGGCTTTGCGCCCCCTAACCCTAACCCCCAGATGTTGCGCCCGGTGCGGCCGGCCCCCCCTGCACCCCCCACGCTACGCCACTGCCGATACCTATGTTTTCTCAGACTTTGTGCTAAATACATCACGTTCTATAAAGAGACGAGACGGTCATCCTCGTTTCAGCACCTTGGAGAGCATCGCAGGTGCTGGAGCTTCTGAACCGTCTCCGGATCCTTTCAACTGTACTATTAAAAACAAACCCCCTGGACCACGTGGAGCTTTATCTAGAGAGAAATTTTAGAGGCTCTACTTCTGCTTCTCCTACTTAAGTGATTGGCCGCTCTTCCATTTACAACTTTCCTCCTCTTTCAGGAGAGAGAAAGACCCCGGTGGAAACCCTAACCCACTGTGGCAAAAGCTCGCAGCCTTTTTACTCTTAGATTACTACTAGATCAGGAAAACTTCCCAAATGCTCTTCCCTCCACAGGCGAGGATTCTTCCACTTCACGCAGAAACAGTCGTTGAGTTGTGTGCGTGGGGAAGCTATTGCTCATTTCTTAAAGACTGAGCCAGATTAGGAAAAGTTAAAGGAAGCCGCCCCCCTTTTTTTGTTTACTTGCTACAGTAAACAGTACAGTACAGTAGATTCTGACTCCCTCATGCACAAGATTCCTGGGCAAGTTTCCTCTTAGAAGTAAGCTTGGCTTACAACCAAGAAACCTCTCGTTAGACGGTCAGGAAACCTGCGAAGAATTTCTTCCTTTTCCCCCAGGTCTGTTGTAAACTTTCCAGATCGTCCATCCATAGACATAATGAAGGACGCTGTAAAAAAGTCTTAAGTATCTGAAATAATACGCAGTGTGAGGAACGAGGTTTCCTACCTGAGGTGACTCGTGCGGTGCAAACGCAGTAGATAACGAAGATCAAGGGGAAGGGAGGCGCGTGCCGTTTCATTTTCAGCAGCCGAGACAGGCTGGGCTTTCTCTGACACAGTTTCTGCATCTTCAGTCCAAGCCCACGAGGCAGCCGCGTTGCTGCCCGGCCTTTGTCTGACTCTCCCGAACTCGAGAAGCATCTTTATTTGTAACAAACTTCCCCTCGGAAGAAGAGCCAATCAGCACCTCGCAGGCTCCTCGTTGTCTCATTAAGCGCCACGCTGCGCTTTCATTCAGGAAGTAATTGCTCCCTGCTCGGCGCTTGGCGCACAACGATTTTAACTACGCATTAGCCAAGTTTCCGAGAAGAAGAATATACAGAATGAAAGTTTCTGAAAGATCTTGGGGATGGACGACTGAAGGCGGAAGGAAAATGTCCCTAAAGAAAGCAAGGTAACAGTTGTATATATTTGCAACCTTTCTGTTGCAAAGTCCCATAAATTCTTCGCTGCAGAATTTTTAAAAGTCCTTTATGCTCGAAAGCGTTGCAATATGTAACACGCCAGTGCTATAAATCAATATGCAGCCCTTTCAGCCACATCTCTACTCAGTGGCGTAGCGTGGGGGATGCAGGGGGGCCGGCCGCACCAGGCGCAACACCTGGGGTTAGGGCAAATCCACGGGTTAGGGGGCGCAAATCCACGGGTTAGGGGGCGCAAATCCACGGGTTAGGGGGCGCAAATTACTTGCCTTGCCCTGGGTGCTGACAACCCACGCTACGCCACTGTCTCTACTTTAGATAAAATGCGCTGGACATAAAAACCAGCCACTGTGTAATATCAGTACTCAATTGAAATTCAATAAAGAATATTAGCAGTAAAATGTGTGCCGGATAACAAAAATGCCATCAGTGATCATTCAAAGCTGGTACATAATTATTGATTGTTGAAGTCACTATTTAAAACTTATTTTATTTTTAAAAATATAGAAAATGACAGGAAGCAAATCGTTTTAAATTATTCAAAAGAGGCGGTTCAGAGATGAATGGGAAGGTGTGTGATTTTTGTACAATTCAACCTCCCTTCTTCCACACCCTCTACACTGTACCCGATACGTTAAGCAATACTTCTGTTTTCTACACCAGTACTGTAGAATTTACAGTATAATCTCAGATACAGTAAGAAACTTGAAAAATCTGTTCATCCATTTTATGCTGCAGGAGTGGGGACCCATTGGTTCTCCAGCTGTTGTTGAGCTACATTTTCCATAATCCATGGCCATTGGCCATGCTTGCTAGGGCAGATGGGAGTTGTAGATCATCAATATTTGACAGGTCAAAAATTTCTCAAACCTGGCTGTACAGCTTAGGATCCACTTCCCAGAAGGAATGCTTGATCCTACACCAACCTGCCCAGGAACAGAGGTTATGGTGGGTGGTGATCAGTGAGAGAATGTTCTGTATGTGAAATTCCCTCCCTAGAGAGGTATACCTGGCACCAACACTGTTTTAATTTCAGTACCAGGCAAATACTTTTGAGTCTCCCAAGCATTTTCATGTATTATTTTCACCTAGTTTTCTTTCTTAACTTGCCATTATATTTTACTTTGTATTTCATCTTGTTCTTATAAACCACTCAGAGTCCTGCTGAAAGGTGGACTAGACATCTTTTAAATTAATAATATACAAAATATACCTAAATCTTTCTTCAGTCAAGGTTGCACCAATAAACCATTCCTTCTTACGTAAATTGGGACACTGAGTGATCGAGCCCTCAGTAAGTGGTGCCTGTATTGATACCATAACATTTTTTTATATGCTGGACATTGCCTAAGCTTAGTCAATGCCAACTTAGTCATATGTCAACTTAGTACAACTGAGTTATCTAAACGCAATAATTCCATATTGGTTGTGGATCAACCAAGCTATCAATGAATGGAAAGGCAATTTTACGTAATGCTTTTTTGGTTTAAACCCAGGGATTACCAACTAGCAGGTCAGGATCTACCAGAAGATCAGAGTGAATCACAGGTCACTATTTAGATTGCCCAAGAACAGAATGTACAGCGTACATACAAGGTGTGCTGGCATCTTGCAAGATACCCATGAGGATTATGAGGGAGAAACTGAATATATAATTGTAGCAGTTTATGATCTGTTAAAGTCCTATCTCCCCCCCCCCCTTTTTTTTAGCTAGACACAAGATGTGTAAGAGAGTCACCGTGGTGGGTGCTTGGAGTGCTGGATTACAATCTGGGAGATCAGGGTTCAAATCTCCATTCAGCCATGAAGTCCACTTGGTAATGTTGGATCAGTGACATCAATTGTAATGTGATTACGTACCCTAGGGTCATGGAATTTAGAATAATTCTACAGTAGTAGTTCTCAAACTTATTTTATCTTTTGGTAGACCACCACATGAAAATTTCTGGAGGTCTTGGCAGACCACCTGAACTTTTTATTTTTTTCAGCACCAGTATTATTATAAAAAAAGTGTTGTATTACGAAAACCAAAAGCCCTAAGGGAAAGATGCTGAAAAGGGTCCTTAAACTGAAAAATTTGTAGTGGAGAAGAAATAGACCACACCAGCACCATATTATGTAAATCATAGGCCTTATGCCAGGGTCTTGTTAGCTTGCTTGGAAAATCCAGTGCTGATGGCCTTGACCTCCATTATTTGAGTGGGGTGGTGGGAGTAAGTTAGTTTGGTCGTTCAAATACAGATTAACCTTTCCATATAGACCACTTGAATGGAACTCGTAGAACACAGTTCTTCTCTACAGCAGCCTTTGCTACCTGAAGGTGCTATGTAAGCTGATCTGATTACATCTGGTCCCAGGCATCAAAATAACAGGGTGGGTCCTAAAATATCTATATCTTAAGTGTCTAAGGTCAGGGTAATGAGATGTGTCTTCAGTATGTGATGCAAACTACATAATGAAGGACCTCTGTGGGTGCCTTGCCTTTTGCTATCTGCCTGTCTGGATTTTATTAACAACTGGATGTAGCAGCCCACTTTACTTCTGCTTTCATACTTTGTGGGACCTGATTCTAGAGGAAAATCATGATCATTTTGAAACCCCTGATAGGGTGCCTCATTTCAGGCATAATTTAATATGCATACACTCAAGAGGAATTATTCCTGGAGGCATTTTGTGGATGCAAAATACTGCTTTGAAACTGACGCTTTTGTTTTTGATCTTGCTGAACATCCATTAAAAATTAGCTTATGGTTCTTGGATTTTATAAAAAACCGCAATTTAACCAGATAAGACATTTAAACTGTTTCCTTTAATCAGAATAGGTTCTTTTTCTCACTTAATCCATTTCAAAGGTGTGTGCTGAGAGTTCAGTATCGTCAATGGCCTCGCCAGCACCACATCAGTTTTAATGAGCTGCATTTGCTGTACAAATGAAATAATGCCTTGGGGAGGTCTTGCACTTCCTGTACTTTCCCTGTGGAGAACATGATGCTGGAAATCAGGTTGGTAATTCTGTTGCCCTCAGCCACATGCAACTTGCAAAAGTGAAGAGATTAGATGGAATTGAAAAAGGGGCAACCATTATCACCCTTGGTAGACTTCATATAAACTTTTTCCCCTGCTATCTCAATTCTCATTACAGTCTCTGATTAAACATAGGAACCATTTTGAAATGGAGGCAGAAGCAAAGGCCCATTCTTAAGACGATTCAGCAAAAAGGTTAGCATATGCACCACAGAGTTTTCCAGTCATGTGATTCGCAATGGCTTTGGGGCTAGAGAAAGGTGAGGCAGCAAATGAAGCTTATCCAGAAGTCAAGGTGCATAGTAGCATAGCTGTCAACTTTCAGATTTGAAAATAAGGGATCAGCAGCCTCACCTGTCCTGGAGACAGTCTACAGGATATCTAAGATTCCAGGATAGCAGCGGGAAGCAGCAGGAAACGGTGCTGGAATAAGGGAATTTCCCGCAAAAAAAGGGAAGGTTAACAGCTATGCATAGTAGGCATGTACTTCTCTAGCCAATCTCTCTTTCCTATGAGAAGGGAGACAAATGATGCAAAAACACTACTGGCTCCAGCAGCCACTGGAACATCAGGGAGCAATGCTGGCACCAGGCATACTTCCTTTTATATAAATAATTTTTATTAATTTACAGCAAAAACAAAAACACATAATAATTTCACATCCAATTTTTCACAAAGTGTTTCTTTTCTGGACTTCCTTCAGCTTTTCCGTAAATCATTTGTAGTCATTATTAATTTACGCATTTCTTAGGTTTGTATTGTCATTATTTGAACCTTTCTTTTTCTATTCGCTTTTAACAATACTTCTCACATTTCACAGTGCTTCTTTAAATCCCTCTAGCGTTATTTGTCCCTCACTTATACTTTCCAGATATTCCACAAATTTTCCCCAGTCCTCGGTGAACTTTTGGTCTCTTAAGTAATCTTCCCAGTCAATTTATCCAACTCAGCATAGTCTAACAGCTTCCTTCTCCATTCTTCCATTGTCGGTATTCCCTGTTGTTTCCATTTCTGAGCCAGTAACATTCTTGCAGCTGTCACTGCATATTGAAAAAATTTACTGTCCTTTCTCTTTATCTCATTTCCTAAAATTCCTAACAGAAAGACCTCTGGCTTCTTTATAAATGTATATTTTAGTATCTTCTTCAATTCATTATATATCATTTCCCAGAAGCCTTTCACTTTCTTACATTCCCACCACATATGGTAAAAAGAGCCTTCTTTATCTTTACATTTCCAACACTTATTACATGTCTTATACACTTTCGCTAATTTTACCGGCAGGGGAGATACCATGATCACAAAGGTGGTTTTCCCAGGGTGAGGCTCATCCATGGCACCAGGCATACTTCCAAGCCTCAGACCTGCTCCTTCAGAGGGAGTACAACCTCATCCAGAACAGGCTGTGCTCCCAATCCTAGATGGTCCATTGATGATCAGAGTCTTTGATTGTCTGACTCAAGTCTCAGCTTGTTGGCCCAAGTGATGTGGTGGTTAAAGAGCTGGAGTTCTATTGAGAAGACTTAGGCTCAAGTCTCTGCTCATGAGGTTAACCTTTTTCATAGACCAGTTGTAAAGATAAAATTGCAGGGAGCCAAGCACCTTGGAAGAAGAGTGGACAAAAATGTAATGAAAGAAATTCTATGGGTCACATGATATATATTTTTAGATTTATACGTAAGGGTGCCGTCCTATCTCACCTGTAAGGCCTAGGAGCATAGTAGAAACTGTACATAGGGTCAGGTTGTTCAATTTTATCTGTGTACACTTAAGAGATGTAAAGTGGAAGTGAAGTGAGGTCAGCCCATGACACTAGAACCCTGGTCCATCTCAAGTGGTCAGGGCATGGTGTAAGCCATAATGTACACTGTGACATAGTGCCCTTTGCTGACCCCTCCCCGCCCCATTGCTCTGCCCCTCTTTTCCACTGACATGAACAGAGGCTCCTGCCACCTAGCAAGAGATTTCATTGCTCACTGGGATATGGATGTTCAACAGATATATGATGCAGTGGTTCCTACCAGCTGCTTGTAGCAGAGCAATAAACCTATGCATTATAAAGGTGGAATTACCTGAGACTGGTTGTGGCTTCCTGTTTTGAGTGAGCAAGCCTAGGTTTGTACTGTGTAAAATGCTTCCAATAAAGGATATGCTGGAGTTACTATCAGCTTTGCCATACATAAGGGACACAGGTGGCACTGTGGTCTAAACCACAGAGCTTAGGGCTTGCCGATCAGAAGGTCGGCGGTTTGAATCCCTGCGACGGGGTGAGCTCCCGTTGCTCAGTCCCTGCTCCTGCCAACCTAGCAGTTCGAAAGCTTGCAAAAGTGCAAGTAGATAAATAGTTACGGCATTTCCGTGTGCTGCTCTGGTTCGCCAGAAGCAGCTTAGTCATGCTGGCCACATGACCTGGAAGCTCCCTCAGCCAGTAAAGCGAGATGAGCACCGCAAGCCCAGAGTTGTCTGCAACTGGACCTAATGATCAGGGGTCCCTTTACCCTTTACCTTTACATGAAGCAGCAACCATCATGTTGCTTCAGACATCTTGTAAAAAATTATCTTTTCCCCCAGGCTTTCACTGACTCAAAATATTTGACCTTGTTTGATATGATGAATTTATTTGTTTTTATATGCTTATATTACTCTTAAAAACTTGGCTTTAGGTTGTATTTTTGTTTTAATGATACGTGTGTGTGTGTGTATTACACTACTTAAATACATTTAAAATATTAAGTGGTTTACAAATGCTTTTAAATAAGTGACTAAATTTCCTATCATTCCTATTATCTCAATTCATATACTCTAATTAAACCTTACTGCCTAGGCAAAAATATGCTGAGAAAATGTGCATTGGGTTGTATAAAAGCAGCAACCAGAAGAACTGCCTGAAAATAGCCTGCCTTGGTAATGAAGTTTTCAATTCCAGGCTAGCAGCAAGGCACTGAGCAGAAACAGAGGCTAGTTATTACTTGGAACAGTGGGAAATAGATAGGCTGACAGATGAAGATGGCAAGAAATTGGCCACGATGTCCTTGAACATATCCAATTTATTGCTGGAGATTTAATCCAGTGGAACATGATTCAGAACATAGGTTTTCCATGAGAGTTTGGCTTTATTTGTTATTATTATTTAATTTATATCCTGCCCTTCCTTCCAGAGGAGCCTGTGCGGCAAGCATTCAAATGATAAAACAATTAAAATATCTACAAGCTATTTGAGATGCAGACTTGGAATGCTTATTTTCAATATTGCACTTCAAAATGGAAAGTGCAGAAAAAGGAAATGTAGGTTGTCTGGGTTTTTGCTTGCTTGTTTTAACTTGTAACTGAGCTTTTGATGTGCCCTGGGCTAGTACTTCAGTGATTGCGTTCGATTTCTTTTGCAATAGGTTGCTAGATCTACACTTGTACTCAGCAGAATTCTCCTTGCACAAAAGGGAAGGAAGGAAGGAAGGAAGGTGATTTTTACTGATTTCCCCCCTCCTGTCTGGCTTCAGCACTCTGTGCCCCCTACAGATCTGCCAGGGAGAACTGGGAGACCCTCGAAAGCAGTCCAGTGGCAAGGAGCAATCAGCAAAAATCACCTCCCTTCCATCCATCCAGTAGGGAGTGTCTGTTGGATCTTGGGGCCTTCTGTCAACAGAAGATTATCTTACATTCTTCTAAGTTAAGCAAGTCTGATCTGGGCTAAGGAAAGCAAATAAGTTCAAATCAATGTTTCTAGTGCAATTAATTTACCTTGGCCAGATCTTTCACTGGATACTTATCAGTTTGTTGTACTAGTTTGGAATCAACAGAACGTCAGAGCTGGGATTTCTGACATTAACCAAACAGAAAATATGCAACATACACATAAACAAGTTCAGAAAATATGCGACATACACATGATGCAAGTTCTGTGTAAGGTCCACCTATGGGTGAACCTGAGTATTGCCTAGTTACAAAAAATGACCCTGTGCAGAAAGTCCACACAGTAACAAAAGGCATATATGTCCTGATTTAGGATTCAAGAAATTCGCTTAATTAATTGCATTAACAAGTAAACACTAAAGTGTATGGCTAGATAATCTTTCAGGAACCACTAACAACCACAAAGCGATACTACCAAAGAGTGGTGGTGATAGTGAGAAAAACTGTCACAAATTGTTCTTTGTCTTCCGTCTTCCATCTAGTGGCCAGTGGCCAAACCTTCCAGCTAGGAAGATTTGAAGAGGCCGGGAACTTCCACTTGACTGCATATGGAGAGCTAAAATAATATGTGCATGCATGCAGAGAACCTAATGCAATTGCACAGATGTTGGCATATCTCAGATGTCCGCTTTAGTAAAAAAAAATTGAAATTTTCTGTCTGTTAAACAATTACGTTTATCCCAACTTACAATGAAGCAAAATGAGAATAGGTGGAGGCTGTCAGCCTTTCAGACCACACACCAGACTCCCACAGGCCATGACTGACAGTTCAAGGGCTTAGCTTCTAGTACGGTATGTCTGCCCTTCTTGATCACAATCATGCAAACGTGTACCTCAGAAAAA
The DNA here is from genome assembly GCF_027172205.1 of Podarcis raffonei. NCBI lineage: Eukaryota > Metazoa > Chordata > Lepidosauria > Squamata > Lacertidae > Podarcis > Podarcis raffonei. The sequence goes on along the minus strand of NC_070605.1, from coordinate 76,232,768 downwards.
CACCAAACAATAGCCCCAAATCAAGCAGAATTGCATCCAATTTTGATTGCTTGGTATATCTGCCATTCAATAGAGCACTGAATGTGGCCCTCCAGGTCTTGCCATCAGGCCCTCAGGCTCTCCCCAGGCCAAACCCCTCACTGGCACTGCTATGTACCCTCCTCATGTGCTTTTGCCTGGCTGGAGTGAAGCACTGGCAAAATGTCTTCATTACCTAAAGCAACAACAACAAGAAGAATAATGTGCACAAAGGGACAGAGACAGGCAGGGCATAGTGACATCCATTTTAATCCATCATGGCTGCTCTAACGCGTACATAAAACATAAAACAATTGCTGAGTGCAATGGATTCATAGGCCTAGCAGGGCCCAGATTAACACACACCTAGCCATATCCACAAAGGGACACGGGTGGCACTGTGGGTTAAACCACAGAGCCTAGGACTTGCTGATCAGAAGGTTGGTGGTTCGAATCCCCGCGATGGGGTGAGGTCCCATTGCTCGGTCCCTGCTCCTGCCAACCTAGCAGTTCGAAAGCAATGCAGTGCAAGTAGATAAATAGGTATCGCTTCAGCAGGAAGGTAAACGGTGTTTCCATGCACTGCTCTGGTTTGCCAGAAGCGGCTTAGTCATGCTGGCCACATGACCTGGAAGCTGTACGCCGGCTCCCTCGGCCAATAAAGCGAGATGAGTGCCGCAACCCCAGAGTCGGTCACGACTGGACCTAATGGTCAGGGGTCCCTTTACCTTTAGCCATATCCACAGCTCTCCATGGATGAAAACAGGACATAGAGGAGCATCTGAATTTGCTGTTTGGGGGCCTCCTCCGTGAGGCCCACCCCAAATGTGAGGAACCCTACTCTGCTCCTGATGACTGACTGTTTTATCTGAGGCAGGGCTGTCTTAAGCATATCCAGTGCCATGGTACAAAGCTCCCTCCGGATGAGGCAGAGGCTGGACGCAGCGCCTCCCGGCTCAGCTGGCCACTTCGTGCCGCAGTGGCCATGGCAGATGGAGGCTCCAGGCGTGGCACTGCTTCTGTGTGGCATGGCGGAGGCAGGTGAGGGCGGCAAGCTGATGCCGGGAGGTGCTGCGTCCAGCATCCACCTCTTTCCTGGTGCCCTCCAGAACTTGGCGGCCTGGCACCCCGCGCCACTAGCCTCTATGGGTAAGATGCCCCTGATCTGAGGACAGCTTTGCAGGGAGAAGACAAGGAGTCAGCAAAGGCAGAGAAGTTAGAGGAGTGAATCTGGGGCATAGCTTAGATTTGGGGCTGGACCACCTGGCAGGAGGACATGGCCCATTTGGAAAAGCTAAGGAGAACAAGGAAGGGATCTCTTTTTGATTGTGGGTGGCAGTGGCCTACCTCTTTGACTTGACCAGCCCCCTGATTCTAAGATGCTCTGTTCTCCCACAGAACCTAAGCTGTTTCTTTGTCATGGAAAATTGGTAGGCGAGACAGCAGGCAGACAGCAGCGTCCACTTGCTGTTGGCCTATGCTAGGAGGGTCTCTGAGCTACCCATATGAACCTCAGCTTTATTGCACTTCATAGCCCCAAGGGGCTCCCAAAGTGCCCTCTCCCTTCCATCTCTGCAGGGCCCACTGAAGTCCTCTGGGGCAAGGGACTGGGGCCAAATAGATGGCACTCACTCGGCCCATAATGGAGGCAAAGCCCACAAGCAGGACATGAGTGCAAAAGCACTTTCTAGCTGTTGTTTCTGATCATCTTGTATTCAGAGGTAGACTGCTCCTAGGCACTGATGCTCTGCTATCACAACAGATCTCCTTAAGAACCTGGTTGCTGGATTAGGCCAGCGTCTCACCTAGTCGTGCAACCTAACCAAAAGTATTTCGGCACCTTAAAATACTTCTTGGGGGATGTACTTTTGCATACTAGAGTTTGCTGTTAGGTGTGGCACTTCGCAGGAGAAACGCACAAATGCCCCTGTATCTGTATTTGGTCTGCAGTAGGTCCTACATCCATTTACCTGGAAGTCTCATTGAACTCAATGGGACCTACTTCCTTACCCAAAGCTCACTTAATTATCCAGCAAATGCAATATATTTTCCACTTCTGCTAAAAACATTCCTTTTCAACCACGCTGTCCCTGAAGCCTTGACCACCTTTGTTGTTACTGCCGTTCTGACTGCTGAAACCTGAATAGATTTTAATCAATCTGAAGTTTCATATGAGATTCCCGTCTACCATTCACCGCGTGCAGAAGATTGTTTCTTGCGCGGCTCACCATACGCGCAAGACTCACATGCAATTGGCCTGTTCGCCGTGGCGGGCGAGGCTTCCTTTGCATCCTCCCTCGGCCGCCCCCTCGGGGGGGGGGGCTGAGTCAGCGTCGTGCCCGGGAGGTGCTCTTCCTTCACCCCGGGCCCTCACGCCTCTCCCCACCTCCTTTCCCCCCCGCCTCCTTTGTTGCCCGCCTGCTTAGGGAAGGCAGCGCAGCTTGCGCGCCGCGGTGGCGCCACCTCCGAGGCGGCGCGCAAACATGGAGGAAGAGGCTGCGGAGGCTGCTGCTGCTGCAGGAGCAGCAGGACCGGGCAACGGAAGCTGAGGAGAATACACGGTCCTACTGCTGTTTGCAGCTGCGGAGGCAATAATCTATCTATCTATCTATCTCTCTATATATATCTATCCGCGGGGAGCGGGGGGAGCAGCAAGCAAAGAAGGCGATGCAGCTGCAGCCCGGGCTGCGCGTCTGCGTCGCCTGCTGAGGGGAGACGCTTTCCCGGGCTCCCGCTGCTGCTGCACCAGCAGGGCCTGGTGGCGGGTCTGTGGGAGGAGCGGAGCTGTAGGCGGGCAATGCATGAGAGGAACGCGGCGGCGGGTCGCTGAGCGACTCAGGCCCCGGGGGGGGGGGAAGCCTTCTTTCCCTTTGGGGAGGAGAAGAGGGTGGCGGTGGATACAGCGCGCCCGGCCGGCCGCTTGCTTGCAGCAGTGGCCCCAGCTGGGCTGCAAACGGGTGAGCACCGGCTTTTGCAAGGAAGGACGCATCTTCCACCACGGGAGCCCCGGCCCTTGGCCCTCTTCCCCGGGAGGGAGCGAAGGACTCTGCCCCACCCCGAGAGGGGCTGGCTGTTTCGACGAGCAGCCCCGGGCCCTTCTCCCCCGCCTCCTCCGGAGTAAGTACCTGGCTTTTCAAGCCGCGTTTGTTAACAGGGGGGCGGGTCTGTCTGTTTTCAACCAGGGTATGGGCAGCTGTCAGAGCGGTGGTCCATTGAGCTGTATAGGATTTCAGGAAGGGGACATTACCAGTCCCCTCTGGAGACGCCACGGATTGAACCTTGCGAAGCATCCCTGAGCCACAGCCCCCTAGGTGTAGTGAGACTAGGGTCAGTGTTTTCACAAAATCCCCCACAAGGAAGGTACTTTTGATTAGGTGTCTTTAATCCGTATATACGGTCTAAAATTGTGAGGTGGAAGATGTATTTTCCTGTATGTGCAGAAGGATTCCTCCCCCCTCCAACTTGGTTGACTGGGAAAGAGAACAGCGGGTGGTTTCCTTGGAGGTGAGGGATTTCAGGAAAGAGATCTTGATGTCTTGGTGGAAGGTGCACTGCATTTGGCTCCCCAGTTTGCTGCAGTAGTATGTATAAATAAATAAATAAATAAATAAATGATTCAGGGAATTGTTAGGAAGGGGGTTGGAAATAAAACTGTTAGCTCCGTATTGTCATTTTCTCTAAATATGCCATGTTTAGCACAGCCACTGTGAGCAATTTTGTCAACCCGACTGAAAAGAGCAATGAGTACAGTGGTACCTCGGGTTACATACGCTTCAGGTTACATACGCTTCAGGTTACATACGCTTCAGGTTACAGACTCCGCTAACCCAGAAATAGTACCTCGGGTTAAGAACTTTGCTTCAGGATGAGAACAGAAATCGTGCTCCGGCGGCACGACGGCAACAGGAGGCCCCATTAGCTAAAGTGGTGCTTCAGGTTAAGAACAGTTTCAGGTTAAGAACGGACTTTCAGAACCAATCAAGTACTTAACCCAAGGTACCACTGTAGCTGAATCCTATAGAAAGGTCACATGGTTTTCCAGTGGGCATCCTGCCTCGTAAGTATGTTTAGGACTGTCATTTGAAATGGTCAGCGGGCTAGAGGAGGGTTATCTTTCTTAAGGAGGCAAAACAAATGTTAAGGCATGAGTGGCGTGTGCAGAGTATCTAGGTGGACATTTTCCTCTTCTACGGTTCTGGAACTTGGCGCCTCATCCAATGAAATGGACCGGCAGTCAGTTTAAAGCAGTTGAATGGAAGCATCTTGACATAATGCATGATAAGACACAGAAATTAATTGGATGCAGTGGTGAGCCATGTGCAGGTGCCAGACTGCTACCTTTCAGGAGCAGGTAACCCCTAGCATCAATTGTACAAGTGATATCTGAACTGGCCTAAAGGCCCTTCACCTCCTGTTAAGAACTTTTGGCTAGGGAGTTTTTGAGCAGGATTTCATCTGATGAGATGGGGATTGTAGCAGTAAGGATCAAGGTTCTTTCAGCCATGTGCCCAAGCGCTTGACATGAACTCCTGGAGAAGGAAGACACCTCTCAGTTGTTTTTCAGAAAGTACAATTTAATTATTTTATGACATTTGTTTACCCTTTGCTTGCATTTCACTTACAGAGGTAGAATATGACCATCTTGAACAAACAAATAGCATTTATGAGAGCTCAGAAATGTGATCTGCCTAGTTTTATACAGGTTGTTATCTTTATAGGTTTGCTTTTTTAATGTATAAAATGAAGAGATAGCAGCTGCTCTTAACCTTAGTTTATTCTCAGCCTAGGTCTCGAAGGTGAGCAACGAGTACCTGCCAGGGAAGGTGTTAGAATAGGTTTGAAGCTGAAATTCACTATGTATAGGGAAGGAATTTTGGAGCAGAGAGGCCAATTAAAAAATGAAGTTTGAGAGCTGGTTATCAGGGGCGCTAGGTCTGATGTTGATGAGAAGCAAACACCTGCCTGTGGTTTTTTGTTTGACTGCCACCTGCTTAAAAGGCAATCTGGAGTCCAGATGTAGCGATTACCATCTAAAATATTCGACAAAGTCATAGAAGAAAGATAAACTGGTGTCTGCTATCTATCAACAACCTTCCATGTTAAGGGACCTGTCAGTGCCAGGTGTTTGGGAGAAATAAGAGCAGGAATGGGGAACCTATGAATATCCAGATGTTGGGCAACGGCTTCTATCATCCCTGACTGGTGGGGCTGATGGAGGGCTTGGGGATGGTTAAAACAAAAAATTTTTTTCCTTCCAGTAGCACCTTAAAGACCAACTAAGTTAGTTCTTGGTATGAGCTTTCGTGTGCATGCACACTTCTTCAGATGGTTGGGGATGGTTGTCACCCTTTTGTGCTGCTTGTAATGGATACATTTCCCAATAAAATCAGTGGCAGTTACTCCCGGGTAAGTAAGGTTAGGATTGCTGCCAAAGTGTACTGTACAATCTTATAATGCTATAGGAGTAAGACCTAGTGCCCTATAAACAAAGCAACCTCCTTGAATATATTAGGAAGATGTCAAACCACAGAGAGGTGAGCACTGAGGATTCAGTGGAATAGAGTGAAATAAAAAATGCTATTTGCAATAACCAGGATTTCTGAATGTTTTATTTACATGTTTGTGTATGTAGAAAGAACTTGCTGAGTTCACACTATGATCTCTTCACCATAGACCCACAACTTCAGTTCTCTACTTGGTCTAGAACACCAATTAATGGGAACACATTTAGTGGAGATTCATGCTCCATATCAATTTGTGCAAATTGCATTAAATTGGTATGCATCTTATACCAATTGTAGAATTGAAAAAATTGGACATATGGTGCAGATTTTATGCTGGGCGGGGGAAGCCTTAAACACCTACTTTTGCAGAATGCAGTAGTGCAGTTTTATAGCTACACGCTGTTTCCTTACTTACCGGTAACCTTGCCCATTTGTATGACTTGTTATTGGTTTTATGAGCATGATTATATTATAAAATGCAACTTGCAGTCTACAAGTGTAGCTTTCAGAGATGCCATATAACTTCCTTACAATCTGACAATTGTTACAGTGTGCAAAGGGTGAAATCTCACATATATATGACTTTTTAAATTCATGTTCTTGGCTACTATTGCAGTCTTCTGCCACTCCCCCCCCCCCCGATTGTTGAGAATTCAACTTCATTTTTGCCTTAGCTTATTCTCTGCTACAGAATCCCAAAACTAGGTTATCTGCTGCTGTTTTTGTGAGACGGCCTTTGTATCTTGTGTTTTGAGTGGGCTGGGGATTCCCATTTTTATATTTCACTTAGTAATTAGGGAAGCAGTGGACTAGACAAGTGTTAGATTTCAACTTTTCATCTGAGGTTGATGCATCTAAATCCTTTAGGATCCCTTCATCATTTAATGAGTCAGGAGCAATCCACACTTATCTGCAGCAGCTGCTTTCTCAAAGTGTGATGCTGGGCTGCTTTGGGATTGTGAGTACTGGCAGAAAGAAAGAGTTCTTCCTTGCACTAGCTTAGTTTGATGGGAAGGAACCTTGAGCCATGCTTACTAAGCGTCAGACTGCTAAAAGGCCTTGTTGACATGTTAAGGCTGAGCTGGAGAGAACAGCCAAATGTGCAGATCCCTGGAATGAAAATCATGGCTGCTTCTTTCTTTCATCAGCCCTGCTGTTACTGTGCCACATAAAGCTAAGCCATGGTTTGTTTCAGCATTATGTGCAAACCCAGGCTCATGGTTTGTCTCATGCAAACCATGAGCAAGACTTTCCCCTCTTGTACACTCACAGCTGTTATTTATTAATTAAATTTATATACTGCCCTTCATCCAAGGATCACAGGGCAGTTTACAGTATAAAAAACACAAAAATGCTGAACAGTACTCCAAACTATGTGGCTCCCATAAATTTGCCTATGAGGGAATTTGCCTCCCTCTGGGTCTCCCTCATAGACCCAGAGTTTCTTCAGTGTGGTATGATTAGAGTTTTGAACTAGGACTTGGGGGACAGCAATTCATGTCCCCACTCAGTTATGAAGCTCACTGGGTGACTTTGGGCCAATCACTTTCCCTGTCTGGCCTACCTCACAGAGTTGTTGTGAAGATGAAATGGAGAGGAGAACCTAGGTGTATATGTGATATCATGGTGCCCAACCAAGTGTATTTTTATAATTGCAGATGCTGAAAAGTTTAAGTGGGTCAAATATTTCTCTCTTTATGATTCCACAATCCTGTAAGAATGAGCTCAGGGGAAAGAAAGCAGTCTGTCTCACTGGACCCTGTTACTTTAAAGAAAATATTGCATGAAGGGAGATGTGTAATCTAGGTCATGGTTTAATGTATTTTTTGAGACCCAGCAAATAAAAGCAATATGTTTGTTTCTGGGTTCCTTACTCTTGTCTGCATTCAGATCATCCTATTGAGCGTAGCAGGAAGTAAGAGTAAACTTGGCCAGAAATTTAATAAAAGACATCAGGATTCCTGTCTTAAACTAGCAAGAGTTGAAGGCAGCTCCATACGTCACACAGCTGATGCACGTGTGTACAGATTTTACACTGGTGTTTCTTCCAGCACACATGTGATATGTGGAGGGATATGTCTGTGTACATCTGGCTCTGGCCCAGAGTCAACAGATGTGTGTACTTGGGGTTTAAATATATGTGCATGCATGCATATATGTATATTCTACAGTGCAGAACTGGTGTACCTGCAGCATGCTTTTAGAACTCCCCAAACGTGTTGAGTTGTGGCAGCATTGAGAACAATGAATTGCTTTGTAGGCTCAGAACAATTCCGAAGATTTTTATTTTTTTAAAAATTACATAAAATCCACTTTTTGTGGTGTAGATATATTTAGTAGAACTTCTGTGAATGGTTTGTTTTGTTAGAATTTTATGTATGCAGGGGATGCAATTGTTTGTTCTGTCTTAGACTGGCACCAATTTAAGACTGGCAAGAGCATTTCAGAAGCTTGAAAGAGAACTCCGGTCCAGACTTCTGTGACGCTGTCTTGTTCATGGCTTCCGCAAATGTGCTCAAGCGTGATTCTTAAAAGCTTGTACAAAAAGTGCTGTGGCATATTGGAGAATAACTGGCTTATTGTGGCATGGCTGAGCTTTCATAGGCTACTGCCCACTTCATCAGATGTTTAAGGCAGTTTTAACAGGCCTTTGCGTATAAGGGGGAAAGCCTTGCATAGCTGAATCAAATGTTACAAAAATGCAGTTTTCCCAACAAACAGGTTAATCTCCATCTTCGTTCTATTTGTCCTCTTGGTACTGCAGATTAGCACGGTTCCTCTACTAAACTTTTATTTTACACTGACAAAACTATCCATTCTGAACAAGGGTACATTCCTCTAAAAAGTCTGCAAGCTCATTTAAAACACACACACACACACACACACACCAACAACCACAGAATATAGTCCATTTAATATTTACTTTATGTAATCTGTTGAAATGATTTTGAGACTCGTTGCTTAATTGCTCCAAAATCCACAATTGTGCAGCCTTTATTAGGAGCAACCAAAATGTCAGAAATAGTGACAAGTCTTATGTTGGGACAGCAAAAGCTTTATATACCCGGATACCCGTGTTCTCTTTGATTTGTGTGTGTGCCAAGCCATATTTGTCATATTTCCTTTGGTCCTCTAGACACCTTCATAACATGGGTTAACCTTCCCAGGTGGGCAATTTGCCACACCTGTCTGTACCTCCTGTTTAAAGAAATTCCTTCCATTGTTTCCCAGGCCAAGGCCATCTCTGCATGCGCAACCAGTGAAAAGTGGCTGATCCATTCTTTGCACTTTATACTGCATCAACTGAAGTCAATAACGTTAACTGGGGTAACTTGGTAATAGCTTTCAGGCTGGCCTTGGTTTCTCGAAACAATAGGGAACAAAACTTGTGGGTTTCTTCTTGGCTTGTGGTTTGCTGCTTGTGGTGAGGCGTGGCATTGAGCAATGGGGAATCCTGAGCACTGCGCAGCAGCATGCTATTGGTTCATGTGAAACTATAGGTAAACATTTAACTATGGTTTAATGATGTGCAGACTGGGCTATTGCCTTTTACAGTTCCATCTGTTTCTGCATAGTTTTCTTGCTATTTTAATGCATGGGTGACTAACATTTTCCAGCCCTATGGCCACATTGACATCTACACCTCTGAGGACCGTACGCCAACAACGGATGTGGACCATGTGTGTACGTGCACATGCATGCACGCTCACTACACATGTGCATTGCCCACATGCGGCGCACACAGTCACCACACATACACTGTCGAGTGTATACATACATACCACACATACATACAACGTGCAAGCAAGCATTTAAATATAACACTCTTGCACACAGGCACACACACAATTACAGTCAGCATTCCCACTCCAGCAGTGCGGTGTCTCGAAATGCTGCCTTTTGCTTTGCACAGATAATTTGGTGATGGTACATAGAAAAAGACCCTTCTGGCTGCTCTTTAGAAATCCTCCGCTCAATGGCAGCTGGAGGAATCTCTTTATCTCCTGATTTGGTAGATAAAGTGCTCTCTCTGCTCTTTAGAGATCTCCATCTACAGAACAGACAAAGCGTTTTAGCATTGGATCAGAAGATAAAGCTGTCCAGGGCCGGCAGGCCACTTCCTATAGCTTGGAGGTCTGGATCCGCCAGCCACCTCTCTTAATTTCAACATTTCACCTTTAGTGTGTATGTATTTGTACCGGAATTAGCATGTGGGAGGCAATCTCTTTTTGAAGATAGCTGTGTAAAATAACGAATTCTAGTAATTCTATAGCTGAGGGTAGTTCAAGGGCTGTACTGTTAATCCTCTTACTGGAGTAGACTGCAATGGAAGGAGATGCTTCTTTAGTTATAGAACAGGCTACTTCTCAGAAAATAAAAAAGTACATGTGAAAATTGATACTTGCTTGTTTACGATGCATTTAAACGTTTTGTTTCTTCCTGTTTTATAGCTGTTTTGGATCTGTTACAGATAGACAGGCAGCATAGAAACTCATAAGAACATTTTTATTTTTATTTTTGTTTTGTTTTGGAGGAGCAGCAGGAACCAACGGACGTTATATGGATCATATCTGAAACATCATGCACCGCCAGTGGCTGCTGTTAGCTGCATGCTTTTGGGTTGTATTCATGTTCATGGTTGCTAGCAAGTTCATCACATTGACCTTCAAAAATCCTGATGGTAAGTTCATATATCTTTTTCTTTTTACTGATGCACATTCTGGAACAAAAAAACCTGGCAGTGTTAATGTCCAGAGAATTATTTTTATATGCTTGTCTTTACTACAAACATTGCAGAATACTGTACTACAATGCACAGTATAAATAATTAGAAAATGAAAATGCTTTTCCTTTAATAATGTGCTTTCCCACTTATAAATCACATGTTGGAAAAATTACCTGAATTATGCTTGTTGAAGATGCATATTTTCCCATGACTTGCTTTCCTTAAGGTAAACGAATCAAATATGCTGTGCAGCAATTGAGGTTTGTGCAGTTTAGAAAAAGTTGAAAGAAATAATACAAATCTCCCGAATTTGCTTTCCTTTCTCCCTGCCTGCTTTTTTTCATCGTGTTTGTTGATTTTAGAACAAGTAACAGCTTGTCTACATGAAAGATAGGTATAAAGCAGTATACATCTTGAATGCAACTGTATATCTGCAAAAAGAAATAACTTGTCTAGCTGGCAACCAATATATACCTTTAGAAATTGCCATATCTAAAAAGTTGTCATTTGGCAAGTTGCTACAGAATGAACATTTCAACTCTTCCTTGCTCCCATTTGCTAACACTGGGTCATGTGTTCTTGGGTTGAAGGTTCCAGGTGGTGAGAAGTGGACCCCTTTTTTCTGAAATAATAAAAATAAAAATAAATAATTTTATGCCGCCCATCTGACTGGATTTCCCCAGCCACTCTGGGTAGCTTCCAATAAATTAAAACACAGTAAGACATGAAACAATACGTGTGATAATGAGAGTTAGATGCAAAAGATTTTGTGTGCAACATGAAAATTTATATGGAAAAGTACAAATAGTGTCGTTCTCTACTACGTACAGCATTTACATGTTAATCCCGAGTAGTAATTTAAATGCTTGCTTTCCAGGGGCATGTTTGTAAGGTATTTTTTGTGCTTTATCCCAAATTGGCCCTGTATTGCTACTTATTGATGTCTGTCCTTGGCTGCTTAGTTGAAAAACAACAGCTAGTCTTTTGCTTATCTTAAGTAGCCCAGATGGTATTAAACTGTTAATGAGTTTAAATCCATTTGATGGCACTGTCTTCTTGTTCGTTCTCTCTCTCTCTCTCTCTCTCTCTCTGTCTCTGATAAGGTCTTTAGAGAGACTAGGCAGAAGTCTTCCATTGGCGGGGGACATAGTGCTTTTTGTGTGTGGATATGTCATGGTAGCAATTTCTGCATTTCCCCATAATAAGCCATTTAGTGGTGATCAAATTGATAAAGGAAGTATTATGTACTGCAGTCAAATTTTAGGTGGCTAAAAGAGGAAGATTAGTGCCAGCAAACTATTAGACTCCTTGCGTGACTTTGCTGCACACACTTCAGTCGTCTTCACTTAAGATAGAATTATTGTTGAGGGGAGCTACACATTTTCCATACACTCAACACACAGTGTTCACTTCCATTCAGTTTTTAAGGTAGTTAGTGAAAAGTGACATACAAATGCAAACTGAGACCTGCAGGCATACAAATTTAATAAATAATAATAATAACCTACAATGCATTTGTTTCAACAGGGTTTTACTCTGTTTCCACAAACTTTCTTTTTCCTTCTGGTTTTAATGCATCTCTGTGGGGGGTTTTTGTCTGTCTGTTTTGGCTGTAAATCACGTTGGGTTGACTTGGGCAAGATAAAGTGACAAACAAATAAAACAAATAAAAAAATAAAATCTACAGCAGAAGTTCCTAGTCATCTATCTATCTATTTATCTATCTATCTATCATCTATCTATCTATCTATCTATCTATCTATCTATCATCTATCCACACACATATATATACAGTGGTACCTCGGGTTACATACGCGTTAGGTAAAATACGCTTCAGGTTACAGACTCCGCTAACACAGAAATATTACCTCAGGTTAAGAACTTTGCTTCAGGATGAGAACAGAAATCGTGCTCTGGCGGCACGGTGACAGCAGGAGGCCCCATTAGCTAAAGTGGTGCTTCAGGTTAAGAACAGTTAAGTACAGACCTCTGGAACGAATTAAGTACTTAACCTGAGGTACCACTGTACGTATACACACAAGGAAATAAAGCTAAAATGATTTAATTCTATCAAATATAACTCAAGGTAAAATTGCATATTATACAGTAAAGGTGGAAGTAGCCATTTCCTTCTGAATATTCATGGTGATGAATACACAGATTCATGCAGAGACTTCAGACACGATGGTTGTATGGCATGTGAAGTATTAACCCTTACCCTAAGCAGATTCATGAACATGGTTCTCAGACCATAGCTGGGCTTGGTAGTCAGCTATTATCTCTTCTAGACATGGAATATGCCAAAAGTGTTTTAGAGCACATGCAGAGTGCCTCTCTTATTGAGCAAGTGCAGCTGCCCACCCTCAAAGCATGTGATAAATGATACCAGAGATTGGTAATAATATATATGTATACCTTTCTTTCTATTATTCTGTTTTCTTCTTACCTAGTGTATGGTGTCAAGCAAGAGTCGTTAACATTGACAGCTATAACTAAAGTAGAGAAAATTCAAGTGACGAAAGCGAAAAGGTTTCCTGGAGAGATTCAGGTATGTGCTGCTAACCCAGAGTAAAAGTTGTATTCTAGTTGGTGGGAAGGAAAAGATAGGACCTCTCTTGAGGCATTTGTAGAATTCCCCTCAGAGATGCTAGACTGGCCCTATCCCTGAGGGATATGAGCTGAACAATACAATACACACATGCACAAACATCCTATATTTTTAATCATTCTTAATATGGAATTGAAAGCCATCGCCACAACTTGTCATAGTGAATTCTGTATATCAGTTACACATTGTCTGAAAAAGAACTTTGTATTTTCTGTGCCAGGTATATGACTTACAGTGGTACCTCAGGTTACATACGCTTCAGGTTACATACGCTTCAGGTTACACACTCTGCTAACCCAGAAATATTGCCTCGGGTTAAGAACTTGGCTTCAGGATGAGAACAGAAATCGTGCTCCGGCGGCGCAGCAGCAGGAGGCCCCATTAGCTAAAGTGGTGCTTCATGTTAAGAACAGTTTCAGGTTAAGAATGGACCTCCGGAACGAATTAAGTACTTAACCTGAGGTACCACTGTATTTTATTTTATTTTAATGCAATCCCAATATCCTCCTTGTCTATATGATACTGCAGAGAAGCTATAAGGTATACTGCTTTTCGGCACAACCTGTAGCAGCTTGTTTGCTGGATTCTAAAACCCAAACAGCTTTATCTTACAAAGGATTAATCATTAGGCCTGTTCCAACTGTTCTCTTTATTCCGGTAGGAATATTTAGGGCAGAATATATGTCCTAAATATTCTTAATTTCCTCCCGCCTCCACGGAATGGAAATTTAGGAGCCCAATGTAACCATAGGCAAGTATACACTAACTATTATAATTCTGAAATCCATTGTGCAATTATATTGTGGAAATAATGTGCATAAATTCAAGGAAGAGGAAGACGAGAAGGTGGGATAATTTTTCTATAAAAAGTTGTGTTCCAGTGCTTAGTGCGTCATAATTTCAGCATGGGGGCAGGCAGTGGGAGAAGGCTTTTCCCACCACTGCAGTATGTATATAGCCTGGCAACCAACACAACGAAAGGTATTGATTTGTTCTTCTGATGAAGGCAAACTGGAAAGTGTGCTGCGTGCTTAGTGGAAATCCTGTACTTAGGGCCAATACTGAGTTTTCACAGAGGCTTGCATAATCACAGTCACTGAGAAAATGAGCAACTTCAGCTGTGCAAATTGTGTCACACACACACACCCAGTAGAAGTGTCAAGGTAAAGGGACTCTTGACCATTAGGTCCAGTCGTGACCGACTCTGGGGTTGCGGCGCTCATCTCGCTTTATTGGCCGAGGGAGCCGGTATACAGCTTCTGGGTCATGTGGCCAGCATGACTCAGCCACTCCTGGTGAACCAGAGCAGCGCACGGAAACGCCGTTTACCTTCCCGCCGGAGCAGTACCTATTTATCTACTTGCACTTTGACGTGCTTTCGAACTGCTAGGTTGGCAGGAGCAGGGACTGAGCAATGGGAGCTCATCCCGTCGCGGGGATTCGAACCTGTCGACCTTCTGATTGGCAAGTCCTAGGCTCTGTGGTTTAACCCACAGCGCCACCAGTGTCCCTTATTAGAAGCATAGGATGCCACAAATGGGTGTTCTGCATGAGACCAGTACAGAGTAATTGTGCTGTATATACCTAATCTCATGTTCCTTTAAAATGTGAACTGGAAAATAAAATTCTTCCCTTATGCTCTCCTTTTCCCCTCCCCCTCCCTCCTCTTCTCCCATTTTATACCAAGACAATAGGTAGAGGTCTATCTGAAGACATTATACATCAACCTTTGGTCCATATGGAAAGGCTTGAGCTACTCAGGAATGTGTGCCAAGATGCATCGCTGAAAAACCTCACTCACACTACTGTTTCAAAATTCATTTTGGATCGGATATTTGTATGTGACAAGCACAAGATCCTCTTCTGTCAAACTCCAAAAGTTGGCAATACTCAGTGGAAGAAAGTCTTGATTGTTTTAAATGGTATCTGTTTACTTCTTAAAGCTTCTGACATGTGTGCTTGGTTGGCTAGAGAAAAAAATTAACTAGCATAGTATAAAAAATACATTGTTTCTGTCCACTGATTTATTTATTTTTTATTCCAGCATTTCACTCCCTCTTCTTTTATATTCTGTTTTTTAAACACTTCATTCAAAAATAAAAATCCTGAAGTCTTCCGATACTCACCTTTGCGCCACCTTCATAACCGGTTCCAAAACCATGGCAATATGGTTGGTGCACTGCTATGGTTATTAGGAGCTAATTGCAACCTGAGCTTTAAAATTAAATCTACTGCTGTGCCCAGTGCAGCTTAAGCAAGAGAATCAAACTATTCCAAATATAAGATACCATGCCCCCAAAGTTTTAACTAAAGTTTACTGCAATGTCAAATTAGCATTTCAGTTTGACTTCATTTCATTTCAAAAATCTATAGTCCATAGGCATTCCCAGCTTAGAATAAAGTTATAGTTATAGAGCTAATACCGTACTTTTCCGTGTATAAGACTAGTTTTTCTTACTCAAAAATAATGTTAAAAAACGGGGCTTGTCTTATACACGGGCAGTGTATTGTTGGGCCGGGTAACTGGTTGCAGCCGCGAGCTGCAGCTTGTCAGCAACGATTTGGTGGGTGATTGTTTGCTGTGGCAAGGGCTGTCATGGATTGGCTGTTGCTGTGGCAACTGGGCATTCGATTGCTGGCTGCTGTAGACGAGCGGGCAGACGCTTGTGTGGTGTAGTGGTTCAGAGCGGTGGACTCGTAATCTGGTGAACCGAGTTCGCGTTTCCGCTCCTCCACATGCAGTTGCTGGGTGACCTTGGGCTAGTCACACTTCTCTGAAGTCTCTCAGCCTCACTCACCTCACAGAGTGTTTGTTGTGTGGGAGGAAGGGAAAGGAGATTGTGAGCCGCTTTGAGACTCCTTAGGGTAGTGATAAAGCAAGATATCAAATCCAAACTCCTCCTCTTTTGCGACGCAATCTTTTATGAGCGTTTGCATTCGGATTAGTGAATTTCTGCATTCCTCCTCCCACAAAAGCTCTACAACTCTGGGCATTCCCCCCCCCCCATTTTCTTAAATTTGAGTCCCCCTCTTATACACGGAAAAGTACAGTAATTTTCTTTTTTTTTAAAAGAAAGGTACCTTTCTAAAAACATGTACTAACTTACTTTTCCGCAGGAGCTTTTTCTTCCATTGAGGAGATCCCAGAGAACATTGTGCATGACCATGAGAAGAATGGTTTGCCACGCTTATCTTCCTTCAGTGACTCAGAAATTCAAGAGCGGTAGGTGATAAACTTTAGCTTAACTTGGTTTCTGAACCAAACAGCTGTCTTGTTTTGAAAAGCCACACTTAACCAAATTAAGTGGCGTGTATGAAAAGTAAGCATGCTGAAAGGAGAAGTAACCCATGTTGACCTAAGGCAGAACCTTTTTTTATGCTAACCAAAATGTCACATGATAGTGCACACGCTTTTGAGTGATCCAGAATGCTATTAGGCTGTAGGGCTGGGCAATATCTGGTTTTCAACATCGTGATATATCACCAGCTAGATATCGCAATATACCAGTATATCGCGATGTCTGAAATAAGGATGGAGCTATGTAGAGGCACTGGCTGTGGCTTCACAGTTTTTCCTGCATCAGGATTTTTGCCGGTGCCTGCTCTTGTGATTCACTGCAGGAGGCTGGGGAGAGCTGGGCCTGCACAGTTTACAGGGGCTGCAGGTATTGAGAGAAGCATTGGCTGGCTTCATGGTTTTTTCCACATTGTGATTTTTGCATTTTTGTCTGTGCCCCCCCCCCCCATGATTCATGACATATTGCCAGGTCAAAAATTCTGAAACCAGTATCACAAAATGGACTTCAAACCGGTTTTGGATGATAGATCGATATATCGTCCAACCCAGTTAGGCTAGATCAGTTTTCTCAAACTTCCAAGTTCATTGATCCCCTTGATGAGCTTATAAAGTTGTCATCAACCATACCCTAGTGTTCTTAAAATGGCAGTTTTGTAGAGCAGCAAGGATTCATCCTGAAGAAGTGTGGGTGGATGGTGGTGCTGGTTGATTCTCCATCTCTGGAAATAAAAAAACAAAAAAACTTTCTCTGTTTGTAGGCTAAACATTTCATTTAGGTAAGACATAAGAGTCAAATGTTGTTCTCAGCGCTGGTTCATTCACACCTGTACATCAATTGATGTCTCATTGCTTGGTAACTTGAAGAATGCATAGACAGACTTTCGGTGCGTATGGCCTCTACCGCTATGCTGTCACATTCGGGACATGGGTGGCACTGTGGTCTAAACCACTGAGCCTCTTGAGCTTGCTGATCGTAAGGTTTGCAGTTTTAATCCGTGCAATGGGGTGAGCTCCTGTTACTTTGTCCCAGCTCCTGCCAACCTAGCAGTTCTAAAGAATACCAGCGCGAGTAGATAAATAGGTACCGCTGCGGCGGGAAGGTAAACTGTGTTTTTGTGCGACCTGGGTTCTGTCACGGTGTCCTGTTGCACCAGAAACAGTTTAGTCATACTGGCCACATGACCTGGAAAGCTGTCTGCAGAAAAATACCAGCTCCCTTGGCCTGAAAGCAGAGATGAGCACTGCACCCCATAGTCGAATTCAACTGGACTTAACTGTCCAGTGGTCCTTTACCTTTACTTGCTGTTGCATTCACACATGCAAGTCACCATTTGCTGCTGCAGCCGTCAAGTGAGGAACATGCATGTGTGGAACACTGCTTATTTTATTTAGCTGTGAATTTCCAGCAGATAACAAATTCCTAAAATTGCCACGTACAACTTGTTTCCTCTTTTTCTTACCTATTTCAGGCTGAAATTATACTTCAAGTTCCTTATAGTAAGAGATCCGTTCGAGAGGCTTATTTCTGCATTCAAAGACAAGTTTGTCCGCAATCCTCGTTTTGAACCTTGGTATAGGCATGAAATTGCTCCCGGCATCATTCGAAAATATAGAAAGAATCGCACTGAGACCAGGGGGCTGCAGTTTGAGGACTTCGTGCGCTACTTGGGTGATCCAAATCATCGGTGGCTAGATATACAATTTGGAGACCGCATCATTCATTGGGTGACCTACGTGGAACTTTGTGCCCCCTGTGAAATAACATACAGTGTAATTGGACATCATGAAACCTTGGAAGAGGATGCACCATACATCTTGAAGGAAGCTGGAATAGACCATCTGGTGTCTTATCCTACTATTCCGCCGGGGATAACACTGTATAACAAAACTAAGGTGGAACGCTATTTCTCAGGAGTTAGCAAGAGAGACATCCGCCGCCTTTATGCCCGTTTTGAAGGAGATTTTAATCTTTTTGGCTACCCAGAGCCAGATTTCCTACTCAACTGACACCTAGGAGCTGTGGATGAATGAGTATAGTTGATTAAAGTGTACAAAATAATATTCTGCGTAACTGAGATGGTACTGTATCTTTTGTAGGTTTCAGAAACTTGTTCCTTATATCTGTTGGAAGATTTGCTATGTAGGAGCAACTAGGGTTGCAAATCGCTGGCTACTGAAAATAGTTTTTTAATACATGGCACTGCAATATGTCAAAAGCAAAACTTGTTAAGATAGAAAATGTCAAACGTTCCTCTTTCCCTTAACCAACAGAGGATGGACCAGTAATCTATAAATGAACTTGAAAGTGATTGCATTTATAAAGAACATTTAAAGAGGGAGGCAGCTTTCTCTAGAGTTCATGGGCTAAGGACCTGAATATGAAACTTGGATGTCAACCTGGGACCAAGCATTGGAAAGCATTTTATAGATGAGGAAAAGACTTCCAGATTCTGATGTCGATCTGAAGGTCTTTTTTCTTGGGTTCCTTTGCCATAGCCTTATGATAGCAGTGACTAACCATTCAAGTCAAACAGTCGTGCATTTTTCACTGACAACCTTTGAGGTCATAGGAGATCAGAAATCTTCTGCAAGTGAAGCTACAGATCCTACTTGTTAAAAATGTGGGGAAATTTAAAAACGTGATGTTTCTTGTATACACTTGAGTGACTTAGGTACCATTACTGCTACCAAGCCTACCTGTGTCCCTGACCACATATTCAGTGTGAGCACACAAGCAAACACCTCAGACGTGAAATTATTCAACAACTTGAGCCAAAGTCACAGTGTGCCGTGGAGACAGTGCCTTGCACTTTGGCCACAAAGGGGAAATAGCAGTATGTAGATGCACAGAGTCCCTCTTTGGATGAAAACAGAGGTTGCATTTGGATAGAGAGAACAGCAAGATCAGGGGAAACAGCAGAGAAGCTTCAGTGTTGAAGCATTAATAATTAGCTGTTACAAAGCCAGGGGAAAGAGTAATTTCCTGTGATTCACAGTGAGTAGAGAGTTTGGGGTTCTAGATGGATGCCAAGGTTGTTGGGATGATTGACACCCTGGCTTTGAGACAACATGCAAGCAAGCAAGCAGGAAAAAGACTATGATGGGGGACCAAAGACGAAAGGCCTTTGTAGGGTGTGTTGAGTCCCAAATGGTGCAGTACTCAAGCAAGCAATCTGGGTTCTTCTGGAACCTTCCCAAAATGGCTGAAGGGATATGACACCAGGCTTTAAGATCCTGAAGAAGATAACAAAAATTGAGGAGAGGCAAGGGAACAGGGTAGAGGAGGCAGGGAAGCCAGCAACCCGTTGGAATCTGAACCAATTGAACTGTGTGTCCACTTGGGGACAAGAACTTAAAAGGTTCTGTTTCTTGTGGGTGCGGGGTTACCTGAATCAATTGGGAAGATTGCAAATCTGGCTGAAAGACGGATATGTTTCCAAAACAAGGTGTATTTGCATGAAATGAGAAGAAGCAGGATGCTTTTAAGTCTGTTCCCTCCACTCCTCAGGGCAGTTAGGGGTAAACTTAGAGGTGTGTGTAAGATTGAATGCCAAGTTTGAAAGTACTGGTTGCAAAAATGCTGAACTAAGGCGATGGACCCCTGTCTTAAGAAATGCAGCATGGAGAGTACTTCTTGGAATTGCACTTTAGTTCCCACCTTGGGCTAATGAACAGCCAAATTGAGCTGCATGCCTGCATTGGCTGTGTCCAGCCAGAATGAGGCATTTGTAACTATTCTGGGCCCTTGTTTCCCATGGTAATGAGATGGAGCCTAAGTTGTATTAGGGAGGGGAGCTAGTGTACACTTTGTACGATCATTTGTAGAGCAAAGCAGAAGGAGTCAAAAGTGAGCTGAACACCTTGGTAAAAGATATCTAATGTGCATTTTCAGGGTTTGGTAAACGTGCATTTTGCCATTCTTAATTTTATTTATTTTTAAATGGTGCTGGCTATCCTAATGATCGCACAAGCGAACTTATAGAGTGCTGCCAAAGTAAACTGGATCAATATTCCATTCAAGCCAGGTGTCTCTTGGGACCAATTCTTAATCTTGGAAATACCCACGCGAGCAGTGGGGCAATGGGGCTCCCTTAAGATCTCCACTGCACGTGCAACACTAACATAGTATTGTAAGACTTAATGTCCGATATTCATATCCTTACATTATAAAAAAAG
The DNA here is from genome assembly GCF_027172205.1 of Podarcis raffonei. Classification (NCBI taxonomy): domain Eukaryota; kingdom Metazoa; phylum Chordata; class Lepidosauria; order Squamata; family Lacertidae; genus Podarcis; species Podarcis raffonei. The sequence goes on along the minus strand of NC_070605.1, from coordinate 76,212,438 downwards.
GATGGTAAGACTCAGAAATGGATGTTGATGAACATGTGCATATTTTGTCACACTGAGTTACATACACAGAGGGGCTGCCCAGGTGCACTGGCAGGGGGGTGCACTGCCCCCGGCACCATCGAGGAGGGGGGTACCATCGCAGCCGCCACCCCTGGACTTGCGCCGCGTGCACCCCCCACCATGCCGGGTGCCATGCCCCTGCAGGCGACTTGCCACTCCCCCACCTGTTGTCCGCCCCGGTGCCAGAGCATGCAGCTTTGCCACTGCCCAGGTGCAAGCATGATATTTCCAGAACTGAATGTGTAAATTGACCCTTTCAGCAGGCAGATTTGTTGCATCAGAGGGGAGAACCCAAATTCCTAATCTTTCCACAAAAGAGCCCTGTCTGTTTTTTAATATACTTTAGGGTCCCCCCCCCACTTCCATATGAATAACTGGCAAAATTCACCTGGAATATAAAGAGATGTTCTGTCTGTGTATATACATGTACTAAAGTTTAATAGCAAATTTTAAATGTCCAGAACAACAATAATACTTCTGATTTGTGCTTGTGTTGTCATTGTTCATAAGAGGCAACTTTTTCATTTTATTTTTAGGTTCACCAGCAATAATAATAATAAGAAAAAACTCCTGTTGATCAGCTTTGCTCCACTGTGATGCCAGGAGAAAGGAATAGTTGCATATTAGTTTTCATTAGGTCAGAATCTGATTTTGGTCAACACAGTTTTGACACTTGACATAAATGTTGAAATCCTGCTATAGTAATGTCTTAACTTGATTGGCCAGGAGTAGTCAGAATGGTGAGAAAATTGAGAAAAACCTCCATGTCTTCTCGTAAGACGTGTTTTGTAAACTTGAAGAAGAAAAAATCAGTGCCAAAATTGCTGCTTCCCATATATTCTGTTGCCAGTGGGAATCTTTTAAAGACTTGAGAGCCATTCTATATATTGCACAACGATTGAGATGACAGAATTCTACACTATATACCACTTCAGACATTAGCTGTATTTTTCTTTGTGCCCTTGTATAATAATAATAATACTCCCTGAAGGGAGCATGTTTGGAGCAGGAGATGGTTTACTTTCACTTCTTCCTGGTGATAGTTTTCTATAGCTGACAGCTGGCTGGGTTTTATGGGAATTGGGAGTCCACAACATCTGGGGGCTGCCATGTTAGTTCCCTCTGTTGTAATGTGTAGAATGGCTCCAGTTTATTGGAGGAGAATTAAGGGCTCTTTCTGACATGGAAATTTCTCCCACAGAGATCTCTCGCCTGTGTAGGAAAACCATAGGCACGTTTGTGTGCGCAGTGGGGATGTACATCTATATTGCCATGTTTGTACGTACATGCAGCTTTCCTACACAGAAGTAATATCCATGCCAGGAAATAATTGCATGTGAAGCTGCCCTTAGTTACCGTTGATAACAAGAGATATTTCCAAGATGGCAAAGCTTGAAGTGCTCTTGTCATTTTTGGGGGGGTGGGAGTGGGGGGGCACATTTACAAGATATTCGGTATACAATAGGTCTTAACTGATGTTTAAAAGATGTAACAGCTCAGTTATTTTTATACGACATGTTAGAAAATAAATTGCAATTCAGGACTAATGAGCTGATCAAGTTACCTTTCTGCTGAATTAAAATGTAACAATGTGAGAAATGTATAGCAAAATAAGGCCTTAAAGCTAATTCTAATAAAAAAAAGCGAAGATGAAGTCTATTTTCCCTCATTCTCTCTGTGATCTGATTGCCCTGAATATTATTGGTGTGTCCTTGTGCAATCTTCGTATAGAATCTGGGTGCATTGCAAATTCCATGGTAAATATTTTTTCCCCTTTTGCTGGTGCTTCTTTCTCTAATAAACTTGGTGTATCTTTTGATAGATTCCCATGTAGTGATAGGCTAAACTTGAATAGATTCTGGTTTCATAAAGTAATTTTGATGTCTGTTTGATTGTGGTTATTTTCTTCTACAATGGTACCTCGGGTTACATACGCTTCAGGCTACATACGCTTCAGGTTACACACTCCACTAAGCCAGAAATAGTGCTTCAGGTTAAGAACTTTGCTTCAGGATAAGAACAGAAATCGGGCTCCGGTGGCGCGGCTGCAGCGGAAGGCCCCATTAGCTAAAGTGGTGCTTCAGGTTAAGAACAGTTTCAGGTTAAGTACGGACCTCCGGAACGAATTAAGTACTTAACCCGAGGTATCACTAGTTTGGAGTTGTTGTGTTTGCTCTTATGAATTTCTTAGCTTTTTATATACTTAAATGTTTATTTATTTATCCATCCTATGTTTGGAGTTTTTGTTTTAGGTATTTATTTGGTGTCCATTGTTAAAGTGCATTGTCCTTTAGAAGGAAAATGGCATATGACTGACAGTAATGACTGAGGTGCATGATACAAAAAAGAACAGTGGTGCAGGTAACCCAAGATGGAAGAACGCTGATTTAAGTAACATTAAACTCTGGACATAATGGTCTCACAAGGGGGTGGGGGAGAGTATTAGGTTATCATGTATATTATTTCACTTTTTTTTCACTTGCTTCAAAATATGTTAAGCCCGTTTTGCTGTCCTTGAGGGTCCTCCTGCTCATTCTGCCCTAGTCTCTTGTAGGACTGGGCGATATCTAGTTTTCAGCATTGCATTGTGCTACATATATATCACGATGTCTGAAATAAGGATGGAGCTACTTGGAGGCATTGGCTGGCTTTCATGGTTTTCCCCACACTGATTTTTTGTATAGCACACACACACACGCACACATCATGATTCACAATATATTTCCAGGTCAAATATTATGAAATCCACAATATGGATTCAACAGGATTTTGGATGATATAGTGATATATCACCCACCCCTAGGCTTTTGCCACAAATTCCTGTCCCGATGGCGCCACTAAGTAGGGAAGAGGTAAATAAGCAAATTTAGACATCACTCCTTTTTTGTGGTGTTACATTATGTAATAAAGCAGCAGGAGACAGAACTGGGAGAGGAGGAGCTAAATACGGTAACTCATCTAATGGATTTCAAAGTTCTTTCTGCAAGAGTGCATTAAATAGTGCAGGTTCTTTAGATACCTTGACAATTTTCATTCTCTTAATGTTTTGCTGCTTAAACCTATCTCCAGCTTTTAAAACTCCTGCCCTGGTACTAGCTGAGCACTGCTTATGGCAGCAATTTATGGTTCTCGTACAGAAGGCCTAGCAGACTGCCTTCATTGCCTTCTGATCCCTTGCATGAAAATATCAAAAGCATTTATTGTTGGCATGAAAGACGAGCACAAAAGACAGATTTTCACTCCAAGGTGGTTATCACCTATGGAAGCGAAAGCTATGAAAAAACTTAATATGGAGGCTAAATGGCCAAAGTATTGTGAAATTTTGGAACAGGAAGGTGACAAGCTGAAATTGCAGAGTTATGAGAAGCTTAAAGGGAAGGTGCGAGACTGGTTACATTATTTTCAAATAAGAGAGGTTTATAATCAAGACAGAAAAATTGGTTTCCAGGTGGAAAAATCAAAGTTGGAAACAGAATTGCTAGAACCCAATGCTAAGATATTATCAAGAATGTATAATTTGCTGTTGAAATGGAGTACTGAGGAAGAAACGGTAAAATCTGCCATGATTAAATGGGCACAAGATATAGGACATAATATTATGTTTGCTGACTGGGAGCAGTTGTGGACCACTGGGATTAAATTTACGGCATGTAATGCCTTAAGAGAGAATATTATGAAAATGACGTACAGGTGGTACATGACCCCAGTCAAGCTTGCAAAAAATTACCATTTGCCCGATAATAAATGTTGGAAATGTAAAGAAATTGAAGGCACATTCTTTCACCTTTGGTGGACGTGCCCGAGGATCAAGGCTTTCTGGGAGATGGTTTATAATGAATTGAAAAAGATATTCAAATACACTTTTGTGAAGAAACCAGAGGCCTTTCTCCTGGGCATAGTTGGCCAATTGGTGCCAAAGAAGGATAGAACTTTTTTTATGTACGCTACAGCAGCAGCAAGAATACTCATTGCAAAGCATTGGAAGACACAAGAACTACCCACCTTGGAAGAATGGCAGATGCAAGTAATCGACTATATGGAAATGGCTGAGATGACTGGCAGAATCCGAGACCAGGGAGAAGAGTTGGTGGAAGAAGATTGGAGGAAATTTAAAATTTATTTACAGAAGCAGTGTAAAATGTATGAATGCTGATGACATTGAAATGAAATGAAGGGGTTTTAGTGACGAGAGTAAAAGTTTGAAATTATAAATTTGGGAGGTAGGATACTTAAGGACAAAGTGGTAGGATATGAATTTGCTGAACCAACTGTCAAAAAGGGATACAAAAAAGGGAGACGTGAGGAAGTCAGGAAAATAAGTTAATCAATGTTGAATAATTAGAAAAGAGTGATTTGTGTTTTTTCTTATTTTACTTTTGTGTGTTGACTGGTGTGGTTTTTTTCTTCTTTTCTTTTTTTCTTTTTTAGGTTAAATGTTTGTATTTTATGTATTTTATGTATTGTGAAATCTTGGTTTTGTGCTTTTATTGTCCTTTGTTTGGTGATGTCTTTCCTTATTGTTAAACTTAATAAAATATTATTATAAAAAAAAAGAAAAAAAAAGACAGATTTTCAAAAAGGAAGATGATGGTGAATTCTGTTGCCCGTGTGCAATTGTGGTAAATTTCATGTCTTTTTTTCAGTCTATGAGACTGAAAAGTATAGCCCACTACAACCCTGTCAACTGATTTTAGATCCAAGCTACACAATAGTGGTTCAGTATTTTTTCCCGTTTAGCAGCTTTGCTTTTTGTAGAATGTCCAGGCTTGCAGCATCCTCCGAATAAATTCAGGATTGCTTATTTAAAGTACAGTATATGACATCCATTCCCTCCATTGCGCTGTTCTGGACAATCACAGGACGGCCCTCCAGTGGCCAAAAGATTAATAGAAGACCAATACTGTACCACTGAGCATCAAAATCCAGTGTGTTTGGTGACAACAAATGCCATTTTAATCCTGTTTTTTTATTTTATTGGATTTTCTCTCAGAGTGCTGCCAGGTTTATGGGGGCGCTGGGCAAGGTGGAATCTTTTAATTCACGGATGGTGTTGACAGTTACCTCAACTTCCCATAACTTTTTATTTTAATTTTTACATTTATACCCAACCTTTCCTCCAAGGAACCCAAGGTGGCACACATATTTCTCCTCCCCATGTTATTCTCAACAAACCCGTGAGGTAGGTTGGGCCAAGAGACAGTGACTGGCCTGAGGTCACCCAGTGAACTTCAAGGTCAAGTGGGGATTTGAACCCTGCTCTGTCAAATCTTAGTCCAGCAGTCTAACCACTACACCACCAATGTCATACGAACATCACCCTACTTTACAGGGTTTCTGTAAGAATGCCTGTGGCAATGTATGTGAGGCGCTGTGAAAATTTAGCAACAGTGAAGACTTAATACAATGATTTTTCTATTAGTATTTTTTCAAGTAGAGGAGCATATTTTCAAATCTCTCAAGCAAAGTATCACACTGGTCTGAATGATTCAGGGCACTGCTTAAATTTCAAGGATGTTTAACGTTACACTGTTTTTCAGTAAACTAACCGTGGATTTCTATCGCCTCAGCAATAGCAAATATAACACAATATTGGGCAGTGCTCTTGGTGTTGGGTTGAATGACAAAATAATGACTAATTTACACTTTCGTTTTAGCAGCCAAAAAAACTATTTAGTTAACCTCCATTGTTGGCATCTATTTTTGTTTCTCATAGTGGTGTAAGGAGCTTAACAGCTCGAAAACTCATTCCAACAAATCAGCAAGGCTGTGAAATCTCAAATCTGCCTAGTGCCCGTAGCTCAGTGCCAGCTTGGCCACCTCACTGGGCAATGGCTGAGTGTTGGGTGATTCACCCAAATTAGCTGCCATGTCTGTAGGATTTCTTGGACAAGTGAAATGGCTGCTTACGTTCCACCCCTCTGAGTCACATCCAAATTACTGCCTCCTAGATCGGAGAGCTCTGTGTGTGAGTGAGAGATCACGTTTTCGGTTTGAAGGAAGTGAAAAGAAAATTCTAAATGACAGGGTCATGCTAAATAAGGCTGCTTCTTTTGCTCAGCTTCTTCATATGAGTCATGCTTCAAGAGGGTTCGAAGCAAATAGGCAGTGGAAGCCATGCAGATAAGGGGGGGGGGGAATAGATAAAATTAGTTGGCACTCCCTGAACTGAATATTTGAAAGAGAATGCTTTTACAGATACAGGCATTCTTGTCTGGTTGTGTGTGGGCAGAGATGTTTGCATTCCTGGCTCCATGTCCTTGGCAGACGCCTTGGTTGCACCAGGCTCACCACTTACTTGCACATCGAGCTGTGTGAAAAAACCTGCAAGGTATGAGACAGTTTGTGGGGCAGAGGGTGTTTTAGAAAAGGTGCTGGCTCACGGTCATAATGTTTTAAGTTGGTGGAGTTTAATCCTGGACGCTAACTTGCCTCTATATTTTAGGCTCAGCTCCTCATAATTTCTTTCGGATATTTATCAGATGATGAAGATGAAAGAGGACCATAATAGAATTGTGGAGTTAAAAGGGACCCTGAGGGTCCTCTAGTCCAACCCCCATTACAGGAATATGCAAGTGACCCTTAGGGGGATTGAACCTGCAACCTTGGCGTTATCAGCACCACGCTTTAACCAACTGAGCTATCCAGACTAAGATGCAATACTCAATACATCACACAGCATTTGCTCCTGAACATGATTCCATCATGTTTCTGTAGTAATAATCAGGATGATTTTCTTGTTTGTAAAATAACAATAATAATAACTTTTTATTTTATTTTTATATCCTGTCCACCTGGCTGGGTTTCCCCAGCCACTCTGAGCGGCTTCCAATAAAATATTAAAAATACAATAAAAACTTCCCTAAAGCAGGGCTGCCTTCAGATGTTTACTTTGATTGCATCTGTAAGAACAGAATCAAGCATGCAATCTAAGTTAGTGATGGCGAATATAAAACCCAAGGGCTGGCAAGGAGTCAAAAAGGATAACATCTTGCTTACAGGTCCCAAAACTAAAAGGCATTTGGCAGTTGCTTTGCTGCAGGTAATTTAATGATGCCCTTTTTGCTTTCACTGCAAAGGATTGTAACATTTGGTGCCTCTTTTCTGATCCTGTGGTTTAGTGCCTAGAGAACCGGACATGGATCTTGAAAGCTTGCCTTTAATTACCACCTTGACCATGGACTCACTGTGGAGCCTTGGAAATGTCAGGATTTAGCAAAAATCCTGTGTTAAGTTAATCAACCCAGAGAGTAATTATGGGTATTGTGCTGAGAGTTTGCAAGGGCCTGTATTATGCTAATTGATCATTAGGATGGTTATGTGTATTTGGGGCTTTGGTATTCAGACAATTGGGAGTAAAGTAGGGAGCCAAATCTTGGTGCATTGGCAGCTGGGGTTTATGGTTAAACTTCAGGACCCCTGGGAGAGAGATTTCACGGCACTCACATCTCAAGAGGAGCTGTCCTTCATTGGATTCCCAGACATTTCTGTGCTTATCTCCAACCTCCCTTAGGCTCTCGCCAAGAAATGAGCAGCTCCACCCCCCTTCTTCCCCAACCTCTAAATTTCAAAAGGACACATTTTTCCTGTGTGACATCACACCTCCTGTAACATCCCTCTCCCAACTCTGCTATTTACCCAGACCTCAGCTCAGTGACTGGCCATTGTCCGTAATGACACCTTGTGGCCCTTGTCTCCAGGTGACTTCCTGGTTTAGTCTGCTTGTTAAATCTTAACGTCTGGCATCTTCCCTTCAATACTGCAAATATTATCTAAATCCTGCCATTTATTAATTTCTAACATTTCCTAATTCTAGCAGTTACAGGTGGCCTTGCACCCCAGACTTTTGTTACCTCAGATCTGTAACAATATGCTAAAAGAAAAAATTATGTTAAAACATTTTTGGCTTCCTGGACTCGTCATCTTCAATTATCCAAATCTGAGCTATTGTTGGGTACAAATTATGATTACGCCATCACTCTTGTTCTGTAACCAGCTAGAGTAACCTTTTTCAAGATTTACATTCTGAATTGACAAGTCTTTTTTCCAGGTCAACAAAGAAGTGAGAGCTATTTTGATCCACCACTAGATGTCCCCAGTAAACAACTCTTAAAACATCTCCAGACCTAGCCAATTCTTTTTACAGTCACATATTAATTTAGTGCTTATGAGGCAAAATACAGTACAGTGGTACCTCGGGTTAAGTACTTAATTCGTTCCGGAGGTCCATTCTTAACCTGAAGCACCACTTTAGCTAATGGGGCCTCCTGCTGCCACCATGCCGCCGAAGCATGATTTCTGTTCTCATCCTGAAGCAAAGTTCTTAACCCCAGGTATTATTTCTGGGTTAGCGGAGTCTGTAACCTGAAGCGTATGTAACCCGAGATACCACTGTACGTGATTTAATAATATATCTTACTACAGGTAACATATCAGCAACTACTGTCATTGATAATGATTTGTCATGCACCTTAATAACTGTAACCACTGCAAGTATTTTATTTATAAAAGTACATACTGCAATATGAGGGTGCTTAATTAAAAACAGCAAGAAGCAATCATTAAAATGACTGGCCAACCAAAAAAGCTTCAAACAGAGGCATAGGCTCTTCAGCATAAAAAAAAAAAGATTATTGACAGTGGGGAAAAAAGAAAGATTCTTGACAGTGGAAAAAAAGCAAGGATGTCTGCCAAATCTCTGTTATAAAAGTCTTCCAGACAATATTGGTGCATCTTGGTGTATATAATTAATTCTGACTGGTGGTGTAACAGCAGATGATAGGGAGGGAATTACAGGAACCCTGAAGTCGTCCTAACCCAATTAAAATCAGCCTAGTGGACCATTGTTTCAGTCACTGAGAGCATGACCCATGCATAGATATACAGTACAGTATTAGTCAAAAACTGTTATGGTGCCGGACTGCCAATGACTATGGTAACAACCACAAGCACATGAATATGTGCTAAGCTGAAGCCAATGAAGTTCAAAAGTCAAGTTGTTGAGATTCCTGCATGGCCGGGGGGGGGGGCTGGACTTAGATTAAGGTTACCAGATATCCCCATTTCCCGGGGACAGTCACCAGATCAGTCCTCATACAAAAACCATTGAAGTTGAAAAGTGACCCCGGATTCATTGAAAAAAATCTGGTAACCTTAACTTAGATGACCCTCAGGTCCCTTCCAACTCTACAATTCAATGATTCAAGTAAAAGTATATGAAAGTGAGTGAGGCATAAACTATGCTTCTGCTGTTTCACACCATAGCAAAGGCTTAATGTCTGTATCATGTCCAGTTCAATAATGTGGCAAGAAAATTCCTGGGACTGTACCATTTCAGACAGCGGGTGGGAGTGATCACATATATTTCTTGAAATCAAAATATTCCTGTGTATGAAAAGTTAGCTTTTCGGCGACAAGACTCCTTGTCCAACTTCCTTGATACGTCGAGTTTCCCATGTGCAAAGGCATTGTTTAAAATGAGGACATGTAGCCCCCCACTCTTAACTCTGTAACTCTTCATTTGTGTGTAAATGAACTGGACTTGAAAGGAATTTCCTGTATTCAGGTTTGTCAGAGCTTTATGCAATTGCACATTTACTCAGTTGTTGTCCCACGGCATTCAGTTTTGCACATTGTTGTTTTGGGTTTACACTTTCGTAAGGGTGTTTATTATTGTAGTCGATGAGTGATTCAGGCAGTGCTTAAGGGCAATTATATAGTTATGCTATGGAATTTTATGCCCTGCAGCGCACCAGGAAATGAGGTGGCCGGCACTCATCCATCACTTCCCCAATTCCAATGGAGGCTGGTCCATCCAGGCCCAGTTTGCCCTTAGCCAGCCTCCACCTGCTTATCTCCTTGCTTGCCATCTTCCTCCTACTCCTTAGTCTGTTTGCCCTTTTAGAACTCAACAGGGAGGAAGATGGGAGACAAAATCAGAATTTGTTGGTTCTGCCTGCCATGGGCTCTGGCTTGCCCTATTGTTGGTCTCCCTGGTGTCCCCTGGGCACCAGCTACCTCTGGAATCAAAGGTCCACTTTTGCTGCTTCAGGAATGGACCACACTGTATTTATTATCCTATCCCACTTTTATAACTGATGGCAAAGGGTATATTTCGCATGGCAAATTGAGGCTCAGATCTCTTTATTACCAGCAAAGACAGTGGAGCTTGCTTCTGTTAAGGCTACATAAATACACTTGCCTGGGAGGGAGCAAGTCCTGCTCAATTCAGTGGGGCTTAAAACAGCCACAGGAGTGTGCTACAAATCTAATTCATACTAAAGTGCCACCTAATCTCACACTATTAAGATACTAAAACACAGGTTTCCTGTGTTGTTTTACAGCTCTGAGTGTGCAGATTTGCTGGAGATTTACACAAGAGTCCAAACTGTCGCCTAAGTTCTCCTGTAGAACAATTTACTGTAATGCAAAATCTACCAGTGCAACTGCAAAGTTAATCCTTTTTCACATTTGACAGAAGCAGGCTACTTAAATGGGCGTGGTGTTGCCTGCAGCTCCTAGCTTCTGGTTTTTGTCTGCCCCCGTTCCACTACAGCTTCATTTGCAATATTTGCTTATCCTGCATTACTACGGATGGTGCACTCCAAAAAACAGCCTTTGGCAGCCTGAAATCTTCCAGCTGCTTTGGACTATAACTCCCAGCAGCCCCAAGCCAGCCAACATGGCCCACGCTGGTTGGGGTTGATGGGAATTTCAACAGAACTTCAGTAACCCCAGGACCATCAGCCCTGCCTCTGGAAACAGAACTTGAAGAAGGTTACCTGTTTTGACCAGGGCTTCACTTGGCCCAAGTGACTTGGGGCCTTAAACGTGAGGGAGCAGCTTCAGCTGATCATTTCCCATAAGTTACGGAGGGAGAGAAGCAGCAGCCCAGTAGAACAGGTGCCATTTTAGTGTGTCAGGCAAACGTCAGATCCATTGCAGAGTTCTTGATTTCTAAATAAGCGATTCAAACAGATGGCATTTAGCGTGGGTTTTTAAAAAGTGATTCTAGCCATACTGTGGATAACAAGGGAAGTTATCTGGGTGTGGAGATGAGCTAAGCCTGTCTCACCTGATATGGAAATAGAAACAAGGCTTCGGTTCAAGGTTCCCTTGGTGTAAGCTCCACTGGATGCCTCCTTCTGCTCTGACATGCATAGGATTGCACTGTGATAGGTTCACAGTGGATGATGGATGACGAGACTTCGTCCAGTCATACCAAGAAGCCGTATGACTTACAACCAGACAGATGAGAGGAGTGGAGGATGGGTTATTATATAAATATACGCACTTCCCCTCTTAACCCTCTTTAGATTTCTGCTGGCCTCTCCTCGCACGTGAAACTGCGCTGAAAAACACAAACTCGGCCCAAATTACACCCAGCGGTCTGTGAAACTTTACAAAAGGAGCATCGCAAATGCGGAGCTGCCGGCTTAAAAATGAGGGTCACGGCCACACGGTTCGCCCTAGTTCTCCTTTGTGGAGAACTGAAAGCCGCCCCTCTCCGCGCAGAACTGTGGCTGAAGCGAGGCGGAGACGCAGCCAGTTTGGAGAGGAACAGAAAACCAGCCGCGCCGCCGCTTCCCGGAAGCCTGCGAGGCGCTGGCCGGCCTCTCCCCCGTCACACACACGTGCGCTGCGGGCGGAGCGGCTGTCGGAGGGCATGTGCGCTCGGCTCACCAGGCCGGGGACTGGGGCGGGCGCTCGGCGGGGCGGTGCTGCCCTCAGCCGGGGAGACGGAGTTATACAACCGCTCGGCGTTGCATAAGCGCCTGAGCCCGGAATAGTCTCAGCTGCCTGCTGGCGCGCTCCGGGAGCGAGGCCAGCGCCGCCCTGCTCTCCTCCCCCTGACCCCGACGCGCTCGCTCTCCTCGGGGGACGCCCCAGACGGAGCTGGCGGCGCGCCTTCCCCCCCGCGCAGCCCTTTCATAACGGCGTCCGTCCCAGCCCTGGCGGCCACCAGGCTCCTTGAGCGAGGCGCGGCGGCTGCGAGGGGCCGCCTCTCCGCTTTCCTGATCCTCGCGGAGGCGCTGAGCTCGACGATGAAGCCATAGCAGGAGCGCTCGCCGCCACCACCACACCCACCCAGTCAGCCAACCCGGCGAAAATGGAGCTGGGGGCCGTGCTCGGGCAGCAGGCGCAGCAGCGCGCCCACCACCACCAGGCCCCGTCGGCGGCAGGAGGAGGAGGCGGCGGCGGCGGTCCCTGCGCGGAGATGTTGCAAGTGGCCGAGGAGGCTTTCCGAGGCGGGCAGTTCGCCCTGGCGGCGGAGATCCTGAGCTCGCAGCTGGCCGAGCTGGCTCAGCCCGAGCGGGGCCTTTGCCTCCGCCAAGGGGACGCGCTGGCCCGCGCGGGACGCATGGCCGAGGCTTTGGATGCTTACAGCGCCGCCGCCAGGCTGGCCCGCCTGAGGCCCGAGGAGCTGCGCGAACTGGCCGAGAGCTTCGCGCTCAGCCTCCGCGACAAAGAGCTGCGCCTGCCGCCGTGGCGGGGGCCTGGCGGCGGCGGCGGCGAGGAAACAACTCCGGAGGGAGACGACCCGCTGGCGGACCCGCCTTGCTGCCGACCCCCGGAGCCGCTGGGCTGCCCGGTGTGCCGCCGCCTGCTCTGCGAGCCGGTGACTCTGCACTGCGGGCACACCCACTGCAAGCGCTGCGCCCAGAGCGGCGGAGGCGAGTGCGCCCGCTGCGCCGCCCGGCGCCCAGCCTCTGCCGCTGCCCCGGCCGCGCAGCCCCCCGCCGGTCCCCGCGTCAACGTGGTCCTGGGCAGCCTGCTGGAGAAGTGGTTCCCGGCCGAGAGCAAAGCGCGCCGGCTGGGCGCCGAAGGGGACGCGCTGAAGGAGAGGCAGGAGCTGGCGCCCGCCCTGGAGAAGTACAACCAGGCCCTGGACCTCGGTGAGTGCTCGCCGCCGCACACTCCCGACTCCTCCCCACAGAAGAAAGCTTCCCTGTTGCCTTTGGAAGCAGCAAGGGCAAAAACCTTGTCAATATGCTCGGCGACGCTGCGCCACATACCCGACCTGTGTTGCTTTGGCTCACAAGGGGAGAAACAGGCCCAGTTGCGTTCCTGAGCTCCCTTCCTTATGTGGGAAGCGGATTAGGGATTTCCCGACGGGGAGAAAGCGCAGTGTAATGGGGGCCATTTCCAGGAGTGGGTGTTTCTGCCAACGCTGGGCAGCCAGGCCTTGAGAAGGAATGAGAAGGAATTCGACAATAAGGGGCCCCTTCTCAACACCTGGGTGGAAAGTGCGTTGTGGCGCTTTCTGCACTGCCTGGTGTTTTTGCAAACTATATGTGAAGTGTAGAAAGTGGGAGGAAGTGTGTCACTTTCTAAAAAAAGAAACAACCCCCCCACTAAGCTTGTGCTTCCTGGCACTGTGCAATTGGGGTTCCCAATATTCTGTTGGGAGGCGCCCCCCTCCCAACTGTTGCAGTTTGTGAAGGAGAACGGGAATCTATTCAGTTCTTACAAACTGCTGTGTTGTCGTGCTTGGGCTGTGTGACAGCCCAATGGTGAAATAATTTCTAGGGGTCAGAAGGGTCTGCGGCATAGGCGCAGTTGTGTTTCAGTGTTTGGAAGGCATGTGTATTGGGGAAATAGGCTGTGGGGTGTTGGGTAAAGGGTTAATTTGACTTCTCAAGTTATGTGGGAAACATAATTCGTTCTGTTTAGGTGGGTTCCAGCTGCCTTGCCCATTCAGAAAAAAAAACTGGGTTTTTGTTAACATTGACCAGAAGCAGCCATGGGGTTTATTAGAATGAGGTAAGGTGTGCTCTTGAGGGTTGGCAGTTACAGCCCCAAGATGCTTCCCAGCTGAAGTCAGGGCAGGGGTGAGAGCAAATACTGGGAATAGTCGACATCTGAACACATATTGTATCTTCTGTGCATTGCTTTGTGGAGAATGTTAAGGGCCTCTGCAACTGCAAGAAATTGAGATTTTCATCCAGGAGTTAGAAAAGTTCATACCCCACATGGTTTTCTCAGTCCTGGTGCCTTGTGGCTCAGATCTATGCTCAAGAGGTTCAAATTAGCTTTCCTTTTCTCTAGCACAACTAAAGCCACTTATTTTGTATTGGTTTCTGACTTCCATTTGACAGGTCAGGCACCAGTAAGAAAACAGCTTTGTGGGAAATAATTCTAGAGAGTTTAAAAATTGTATAATAGTGAAAGTTGAAATGTAATTGTAGCCTAGGTGTGGTAATGCTTTGTGACATTGTCAACACAGAGGTTTGTGGGGCTTTCAGCATCTTGGAAACTCAGAAAGGATGTAAGGTGTGCACCTGAAGATACGAGCTAATCCTTCCTCTTCACATACCTTTTCTAATGCAGCAATACATCTTCATCTACTGCCCTGCCAGTACCCAGTAGGTACATACTTTTTTCACTGCCAGCGTTTTGACTAGCCACAAAAATAGCTGGGAATATATAAGATGACACTTCCTGCTTGGCAGAATTTCTAAAATGTGCAGTGTGGGTTAAGGTCATTGCCAGTCGTCTTTACCCAAACCTTGGGAAATTGATAAATGACTTACTTCTCTTACCTCAGGGACTTCCTTACAATTCAAAGCAAAACTTGCAGCAGCTACTGTATCCACAGAACTTACGGATACGCAGTTGGGCACCCTGCAGATTATCTGTGTGTTGTTCATTTGTTCATGGTGGGAGATGGAGGACTTATTTTTTAAAAAACAAAGAATTTACAACGTTCTATTTTCATCTACAAATTTGTGACAATCGAGAATTTGAGAATAGATTCTGTGTAATTTCTGGGAACAGCATCAGAATTGCATAATATTGTTTCCCTGAATACTCATCATCACAACACAGTGTAAGAGAGTGTGACTTCTCTAAACACATTCGGAACCTTATACCTAAGATGTTGACATGCTTACTGTAAGACCACCAGATTGCATAATATAGATGGATTTCAAAACCTTTTTGGTATCTATGTGACTAAGAAAATGTGTCTCCAGAAACATCAAATAGGTGCATTTGGACAGGCAGAGTGAAAGTTTCACTGTTGCTGGTTGTGGTTAAAATTTCAGAAATATGGGTGTGTGTGAATTAATGCATGAATCAGAGAGTCTGGAACACTCTGGAATGCCATGGTTCCAGGTTTGGCTGTGTATGCTTGATGTGTAAATTTTCACAGGTCATCCTGACCTTTTGAAATGCCAGTAGGGAGGAGTACTGTTGGTTCTCTTCTGATAGGCTGTTTAAAAGTTTTTGGAGCTGGGCCTTTCTTGGTGACTTCAATAGGCTGGAACAGAGCTTGTATATAGGGAAATATGTTTTTCCTTCCTTTTTCAGTCGTTATTTTGCTATCGTTACATGCAACTGTTTAGACATAACAAACGAAAACCTTCCCATGTAGAGCAGGTGTTGGCAACCTTCGGCTCTGCAGACGTTGCTGACCTCTGCAGCTCCCATCCTTGACCATTGGCTGTGCTTGCTGGGACCAATGGATGTTGTTGTTCAGCAACATTTGGATGACCAGAGGCTTCCCATACCTGCAATAATAGAGAGAACCATTGGAGCTGAAATTGTCTTTTGTCATGTCAAGCAGCAAAACTACATTTGTTTCATGCCTCATTGTTTCATTGGAAAACACATTCTGATATGAGGAAAGTTTCTGTAATTGTACGTCTCTGAATCTTGAATTATCTCTATATTGTGATACCAAAGTGCCCTCTTTTTAACCCAGTAAAACAAATCAGTGGAATTGATTTACCTAACTGTGCCTCCTTTGTCATTGTCAACTTAACCATGGAGAAGTTCTTTCTCTCGCAAGCGTTAAAGCAATGCTGCATTTTTCAGTCTTGTAATGAGTTGCGGGGTTGTTTTTTTAAGAATAAAACTTTTGGGATAAATTTTTGAAAAGTACTTGGTTAAAACATAACACAGATCATTATCCCCAAATAGAATTTCCCTTCGAAAACTTGATTTCTGTGATCCTTCTTGGGCCCATCTCAAACTGGAAAGCATTTAGCTCAGGTTTAGGGAGATTTTTAAAACCTCATCTTCTCACTCTCCCAGTGCTTATATGGACAGTGAAACAGTACCTAAATATTAGCAGTCATAATGCACAATGGGTTGTTAAAGGGTTTTAAAATATTAATACTTAATATTTAAAATATTAATATTTAAAATTTTAAAATATTGTTTTGCCAGAGGATTGATAACACACCTAAGGCTACTTGGATCTGTATTTTTAATATTGAGTGGAGTGTTCAGCACATAAATGCAGCTGAAAGTTTGATTCTGGAACTATGCATTTAGTTTGAGGCTGCGCTAGAAGTATGGATCTATAACAACTTTTTTTGCTAGAAGTGTTTGTAAAAGTAAGGAAGATACCAGAGCTTGCCAGGGAACTGGCTCTGGCAAGGAAAATGCTCACACACCCCTTATTTTCCTGTGTGTAGATCATGTATAGTCTGTAAAATGACTCAACTGTAAAATGACTCAACACATTCAAAGTTCGGAAGAGATCATAAAATTATATAAATGTAGAGCTGGAAGGGACCCCAAGGTTCATCTAGTCCATCTGATTCTCTTCCTCAGCTTCCTGCCCCTCCCTCCCTCCCTCCAGAATTTCTTTCTCAAACCTGAGCAAACCCACAGGGGATCCTATCTTCTGCTTCACTGGGGAGAGCCACACAGCCTCTTCAGATTTTCCAACTCTCCCTTTCCCTGCAGTGTGTTGTAAATGAGCCTTCTACGTTTCCAAGCACAATTCAAAGTGTTGGTGCTGACCTTTAAAGCCCTAAACGGCCTCGGTCCTGTATATCTGAAAGAGCGTCTCCACCCCCATCGTTCAGCCCGGACACTGAGATCCAGCGCCGAGGGACTTCTGGCGGTTCCCTCATTGCGAGAAGTGAGGTTACAGGGAACCAGGCAGAGGGCCTTCTCGGTAGTGGCGCCTGCCCTGTGGAACACCCTCCCTTCAGATGTGAAGGAAATAAGCAGCTATCTTCTCTTTAAAAGACATCTGAAGGCAGCCCTGTTTAGGGAAGTTTTTAATATTTAATGCTGTATTGTTTTTAACACTTGATTGGAAGCCACCCAGAGTGGCTGGGGAAACTCAGCCAGATGGGCGGGGTATAAATAAATTATTATTATTATTATTATTATTATTATTATTATTATTAAGCTTCATGGGTAAAGGGGAAGGAAGGCTGCCATCACTTTTTCATCTTCCTCTCTGGCTGAAGCCCAGACATGCTGGGAGCCTCAATGGCACCCCTCTGGCAGCTTCACCCAGAGGCTTAAACCCTGGCTAGACACCCCACCCCACCTCTAGCTACGGCTCTGCAGAGACCATCCTCAGTAGGAAAGACCACAAAATTGCAGTTGCCTTCCAATAGTCGAGTTCTCTTATGCGAGTATGTTGAGCAAGCTGTAAATAAGTATTTGCAAAGGGTAAAGAGGGTAAAACAGGAAGTTAGTCACTGGAACTCCAGTGGGGAAAGATGGATTTCAGGGAAGCTGGTGCGATTTTGACCTCTAACTGAAGTTACGCCTTTCCTAAACATACGTCAGTTAGACAAGGTGAATAAGCTCTCTCTCTCTGTGTGTGTGTGTTACACAGCATTGCCTATCATAAGATTAGAGCTCTCTTGTGTACAGAAGGTCAGTGACATACATAAACAACTTCCTACTACACATACATAGCCTAGCTGCATCACAGACAAGCCTATACTTTAAAATGGGCGAGATAGCAGCCTGGTAAATGGAACAAAAAGGAAAACAAAGCCTGGCTTAATCACACTGCATCAAGTTATCAACAGTGAAATGCTTTACTGCCTTGCAGTTTATGACTCATCCTGCAGCATTTCTAGAAAAGCCTTTTCCCTGGTCTGTGACGAAAAGAGCCTTATGTAAAATGTGTTGATGTTTCTACTCTGAGACAATAGGCAGTCAGAGGCACATTAGAACCATTCCTTCACATTTCTGCGTGGCAAAATGGTGGTTTGATCACTGAAATAACTTGCAGCGGTTTAAATCAAAGCTGGCAACCTTTGCTGGCTTGTGGGCAACAAATTGCAATATGGAACAAGCCTCAGCCAGCTTGGATAAGCTAACAAGAATCATACATTGCTTTTTTTCTTTATTTTGAGGGGCGGGGGGAGCTTTATGTCAGACTGTATGCTGGTGGCTAGATCGGGGTTCCGCACATTGTGCACAAGCGAAGTGGAGTGTGTCATCAAGTGTACACTCAACAGGGAGTTGTGGTTGGTCTCAGCTTGCTTGACACGTGTACCTGCACGACACCTCTGTGTTTGCAGAGATACATCTGTTATGTTCCCTGCCACCCACCCCATTACAAATTTAGGCGCACACTTAAAACACATTAGGAATATATCTAGAAATGCAATGTAGAACCTGGAAAAGGACCCAGAATGAAACCTGTATCAGTGTGCAGAAGCAGCGTCATTCTTAATCCTGCTTCTTTGCAAGCTCAGAACACAGGGAAGCCTCTTTAGTTGAAGAATAGTCCAGTTTTTGGCCTGCTTCAAAATTCACTTAAGCAGTACCCAAGGAGTTGGGTCAGCACTCCTTGCAAGCAATGTGGCGTTGCTTTTGTGATAACACAATTAAACATTTTGTGGGGAATTGGAAAAATTGAAGTCTGAGAAAACCAGTGGTGACAGCCCTTTACCAACCAACCAAGTGGTAGTTTATCGCGAGGTGTGTGGCAAGCTTTTGGCTTGCGTTTCTTTGTGAAGTGGGGAGCAGAACCCTTCCACTTCTACCTTTGGATTTCAAAACAGGCACAGAAGTCTGGAATAAAAGTTTTCCCAGCACTTGGCAGGAAAATGCAAGCTTACTTTGGGGTTATATGCACCCTGCATAAGGCCATTTTTATTAGCATTGTACATGCCTGTACAAGCACCGTAAGATCTTTCTGTTGTAAAAAGATTTAAATACAGCTGGTGATAAGAGGATGTTTACCTCCAAGGATAGTTTCTCCTCCTTTTGGGGGTGGGGGGTGGGTTCTTCTAAGCCATACTCCTTGTAAGAATTCTGTTCTGCTCAAATCTTCATCTTAATAGAAACCAAGGAGGTTATGAAAGCCCATTCCCAGGGTTCTGCATTCAAAGAGAAAAACGTAAAGAGCTGTTAGGGGAAATCATGCAAGTGTCGTGCTGTTCTGTAGAAGAAGAGAAGAAGAGTTTGGATTTGATATCCCGCTTTATCACTACCCGAAGGAGTCTCAAAGCAGCTAACAATCTCCTTTCCCTTCCTCCCCCACAACAAACACTCTGTGAGGTGAGTGGGGCTGAGAGACTTCAGAGAAGTGTGACTAGGCCAAGGTCACCCAGCAGCTGCATGTGGAGGAGCAGGAAATCGAACCCGGTTCACCAGATTACGAGTCCACCGCTCTTAACCACTACACCACACTGGCTCTACAGTATTTTAGTTCTTAAGCTCTCGCATCCTATTTGGTGCTGTTTGGACCATCAAGGTCGAGAGATCCAGTCCTGGAAATAAGGACAGGGCTTCACGAAAGGATAGGGAAAGGAGTACAAATGAATATTGGGGTGATGATTTGGTTGCACTGATCCTAAACACGCTCTGTGGAAGCTGTGGGGTTTTGCGGGGAAGGGGGATTTGTAGGGGAAGCATTAGCCTGATGGAATAACTTGAATTCAGTTCTCTGTATGACAGGAAACACCAAAGTGAGAAAGAAGACAAGAGGGTTGGAGTAAGCAAATGAGAAAGTGGAGGTTGTAAAAGAAATCCAGGTAGGGATTGCAGGAAATTGGAGATGATCTTGGTGCAATGGGGAACAGTGCAAAAACTATAGAAAGAGAAAAATCCTCATAGCAACAGAGATTATCTAAGTTGAGGCATCCCTAAATGACTGGCAAGTAGAGAGAGCTTCAGCAACTAGTTGCATACTGGTTACCAATGTTTGAATGAGTTCTTAAGTGGGATTTAGTTGGGTGACTTAGTAATTCTAGATCAGGGGGTCAGCAACCTTTTCAGCCATGGGCTGGTCCACCGTCCCTCAGAGCATGTGGTGGGCCGGACTATATTTTGGGGGGGGGAAACATGAACGAATTCCTATGCCCCACACATAACCCAGAGATGTATTTTAAATAAAAGCACACATTCTACTCATGTAAAAACACACGGCCCGGATTGAGAATTGGGCTGCATCCGGCCTCCAGGCCTTAAGTTGCCTACCCCTATTCTAGATTGTTCCAGAAGCACCAGCAGATCTTTCTTTCTTTTTCTGTCTTTCTGTTCTTTTCTGTCTTTCTATTTCTTTTCCTGTGTAATTTGTGACAGGCTACTACTGTACAGTGATTTATTTATTTTTTGTAGAACTCCTCCCAAATGGCATTTCCTTCCAGTATTAACCTATATGTAATTTTGAGTAATGTGGGGCAGTAAAAAAAAGAGAGAGCGCCATTTTTATTTTAGAAAAAGAGAACAGAAATGACACCTGATTGAAGGTAGTTCTTAGATGCTGGATTTTAAAACCCAAAATGAATCAAAGAGGGTGGGGGTGGGGAAATGGTGTAATGAGAGAGAAAAAGGACTGAAGCGCAGTATAATGAGGCTTCTCTTCTCCTCCCCCAACAATGCTAGACAACAAAAGAACAGGCCCTGCTTTTAGAATTTGAAATAAGATAATGCCAGTTCTGCAGGGACACTCCTGGCATTGTAACTGGCATGATTCACACAAGTTGTTTGAATGGATAAATGTACCAGGATTGCCTGATAGTACAAGGGAAATTGCTGAGTTTTTTTTTTTAAAAAAGAATTTTTTTTTGCCCAACTTAAATTGCTATAAATAGGCCCCCTGCTATTATATTCCTAGATAGCTTTTTGTAGCTTGTACCTTCATTGTGTGTCTCAGCAGGCATTCCTGCGCCGCAGTAGCAAATAACTCTGTTTTCTTAGATTCCACCCCCCCCAACCCAGTTTGGTTTAAGTGTCTCAGTGTGTGAACTACTTTAGGAGGTGACTTTTGACTGTAACTTTGCTTTTATATTGTTGACACCGTTATTTGAGGTAAGAAGAGCACCAAGAGTAGCTAAGGAACATGCAAAGCCAAATTTAATTAATACCACCCGGAAGCTCTGAAATAGATTGGACTAAAGGTGCATGTGTAATATAGTTCAGAAGCAACATTTCCTTTCCTCTCTTCCTGTGTGTTTTTGGGGAAATATGGGAGTAGATTATGCTCTGTTTGGACCGCTTCCTAAAATAATAGTGGAGGTAGACAGGAGAAAATTAGAGGTGCAAGCAAGTGGTTTCTTTCTTAATGTGAACAAAGAGACATTCAACTCAATGTACTCTTCACTGGCTTGCCTTGTCGATTTTGCTCAGATGTTAAAGGTTGAGCTAAAATTGGCCGGATGCTGCGTGTTCAGTGCAGGGTGGTGGTTCTGCATAAAGGTGACTTTCCAATTTCAGCTGTCAGTTCATTTTCCTTCTGACAGTAATAAATAAACATTTCCCTGCATAGTCGAGCACGGTGGTACCCATATGGACGCTGCTATCTTTTCTCCATGTAATGACCTTTTGTAAATAAATTAAAAAGGCCAACACAAGCATGTGGTACAGTGCAATCTCTGGAGCTCGAAAAACTCTGTTCGGTTTTTAAAAAGCGGTTGTGTGGGGGGGGGCAATTGCTGAAATGTTTTGGAAGGTTGAGCTATTGTAGCTTCATGGCTAAATTTGTGAATTGGAAAGTGCTTGCTTTAAATTTCACCTCTGCAATGAATTCACCAGGTGGCAATATTGCAGCTTTCACTCTCAGCCCCTTTCAGGATGGCAATAGCAAGCCTACTGTGCAGGGCTGTTTTCTGCATGTGTAACAGTTGAAATAACACTATCTAAATTCTCTGCACTAATAGCAAGGAAGTTATAACCCTAGCTTATCAGTATTGAACTCTTACGATTTTATGACTACATGCAGAAGTGGGAAGAAGCTATCTCTACCAGCTAATGCCATGCAATTTTCTCAACGTTGCATTGTGTTTTGTGCCTAAGTTTAAGTCAACCACTATTGCGCCTTTTCTCTCTCTTCCTCTTCTTCCTGAATATGGTCTTTTTCTTCTTCTTTTGTGTTAACTGCTTGGTTCGCTTCCTACATGTTGCTTCTAAAGCTAGGAACGCACTAAAGCTGCAATCCTACACACACTTTCTTGGAGGTAGAAATATATGGGATAAAGGAATGTAATGTTGGTTTTCTTGAGAAGGTTTTGATCCTTTCAGCTCTTGTTAGCTCTCAGCAACTTCGTGACCTCTTTCAATATGCCCATTGCTGGTTTGCACTAAGCTGCCTGCTTCCTGCAGGTCACGTGCAGCTGAATAAACGGTTTATTGCAGCTGTTTGGTAATTAATACAGATACAAAAACAAAACCCCGTGTCAAGCCATTTGGAATAGAGTGTTTCAATTACCATTGGAAAGAGACTTATTGTTAAATACATGATAGAGCTGGCATGTCCCAGAGATAATGTGCCCATCACTGTTGCTGATAGCAGGAAAAGTTCTGCTACATTTCCACATTGTCTAATTTTTGTCTTTTTCTTTGGTGATCACTTGTTGTCGAGTAAAATTGTCTTCCATGAATATTGTCTTAACAGTGTGTCCGTAAGGTGACTATCTTTGTAATCCTATATAAACACGTGTTTTAACTAGGTTAGAGTGATGGGGAGATTTATGTGACCTTGTGTGGTTTTATTTCAATCATTTGTTAGTCATGGGAAGGTGGGATATAAATGTGTTAAAATAAATGCTTGGTAATTTTCAGTGATGGCAGGTAACAAAGCCATCAAAGCAAGTATGATTCAAAGCAATTTGTTCTACCCAGTGCTTTTTTTCTAAAAAATATATATGTTTAGAGGTACTCTCATTTTGACTCAGGAGAATCACCATTTTATAGTTCAAATCGGGGAAAATAAATACAGTAAATGGACAAAAGTACAAAGATGCACAAAATGTTTAGGTGTATACGTACCCCTGCGTTCCCCCAGGGGGGGAAAACATCGGTTTTACTACTTGGAAGATTCAGAAAACCCTCTAGAGCTACCGCATAATACAAATACTGCTTTTTCCAAAATGGGGATCCCTTAAGATTTTGTTCCTTAAGCCCAATGCTGCTGGGCAGAGATGAGTCAGTGTTGTTGTTGTTGTTGTTGTTCTCCTTGTTGTTGTTGTTTTATTTGTATTCCACCCATCTGACTAGGTTGTCCCAGCCACTGTGGGCAGCTTCCAACAGATACAAAAACATAATAAAACATTACACATTTAAAAAAAGTCCCTATACAGGGCTGCCTTCAGATGTCTTCTAAAAGTCAGATAGTTGCTTATTTCCTTGACATCTGATAGGAGGGCATTCCACAGGGCGAGTGCCACTACTGAGAAGGCCCTCTGCCTGGTTCCCTGTAATCTCACAGTGAGGGAACCACCGGAAGGCCCTCGAAGCTGGACCTCAGCAGGTGGAGATGCTTCTTCGGGTATATAGGGCTGAGGTAGAAGAACCAACCCCCAGGAACCATTGGTGGAGGCAGCATAGTTCAGTGGGTAGAGCACGTGTATTGCATGCAGAATGTCCCAGGTTCAGCCCCTGCTGTCGCCAGTTAAAAGAATCAGGGAGCAGGGGATAGGAAAGACTCCTCTCCCTATGCCAGCAGAGAGCTGCTGGTAGTCCAAGTAGACAATGTCAGACCAACAGACAAATACTTTGACTGGTATTATGCAGCTTCCCAGCTGAGGTTAATGGTGTGGAGTCTTCTTTTCCGGTACACAGCCTGTGCCATATGTTCGCACATATTGTTGGGCCAGACACTTCTTTGGCATGCTTCAAAACTGAGGGTTGAAAAAAGCAATTCACTGTGCCACTGCCCTATTGTTGTGAATGGTTTGTGCTGTTTCACGATAGGGGCATGGATGGAACATTACAGTGGTGCCTCAGGTTAAGTACTTAATTCGTTCCTTCTTAACCTGAAGCACCACTTTAGCTAATGGGTCCTCCTGCTGCTGCAGCACCACTGGAGCACGATTTCTGTTCTCATCCTGAAGCAAAGTTCTTAACCTGAGGTACTATTTCTGGGATAGCGGAGTCTGTAACCTGAAGCGTATGTAACCTGAAGCGTATGTAACCCGAGGTACCACTGTATATTATATTCACAGTGTTTTTATCTGGCCATCTCTCCCTTTTCCTCCTACCTCTTTCTTTTTCACAACAAAACAGAGCAAGGATAACTGAAAGAGTGTTTTGGGGTTTTTTTCCCCTTAAAGAATTGGTTAAAATATAACTGGAAGTGCTTATGTAAGTTTGTTTTTCTTTCCCTAGCTTCCCTTGATAATGTGTATGCAAACATGGTTCACGTGGCAATGAAAAGATGTCCCACATGCCTTTTGGACTACAGGCATTCCCTGAGCCAGCAAGCATGTTGTGTCTTTTCCTAGGTCTTAGTTCAGGCTTTCGTAATCTTTTCAAGGTCAGGCCTACAGATGCTGTCTTCAGCGCTGCTTGTCCCAACTGGCCGGAGCAATCCACTTTGAACAAAATATTTAATTTCTGCTTTAATACAAGGTAGGTTTAGGTAGACAATTGGGGGTTTGCCTCTTGCTCATTCCTCCTCTGCCTCACAAAATAATAATAATAATAATAATAATAATAATAATAATAATAATAATGAGCCTGCCAGATTTCACGTAAAAAAGAAGTGATAATCAGAGCTTAAAATGTTTTGTTATACTGCCTCAATGTGACCGAGAAGCAGACAAATGTGTCTGGTGTTTTAAAACGGGGTTGATGCAACCTTTAGAAAAAGAACTGATCATCCCACTCCTTTTCAAAAACATCACATTTGCCATCTCTGAAATCCGCTCTTCCACTGAGTACACGTGCACAGAAGAAATATCATGCAGTGGGAGTTGTGGTTACCTAGAGACTGTCAGTAGCTCTCATCTTTATGAAGCTGTATTACATTTTTATGTTGGTTTAAAATAAAATAAAATTGTACGCATATGGCTCAACCGTCATCTGTTAAAGGTAGCTAGGAATGTTACCACTGATTTAAATGGGAAATAGATTCCACACTCGATGAATCTACTACAATAATTAGGTAACGTTTCTATGAAATCTAAGAGTAGTATATCCCAAAGCCTTGACATGACTTCAATGCACCCCAGGTGAATTTCTTTTATCTTGCTCACATAGAAGGTTAGCCATTTCCTACTGTACTTCCCATCCTGACTTAAGTGATAGGCTGTTATTTCTGGACAGACATGTGCCTTTGTGGAAGCATTTGGCAGATAAAGAACATGTGTGATGGCTGGCTTTCTAGTTTGCAGCTCCTGGGTATGAACCTGCGCTTCTACTCTTACGTTTCCCTTTGTTTTAGCCAGCATTTATTAGAATTTTTAGCAGTTGATAAATACTGCTGAAAAAACATGGTTGCTTCTGGGACAGCAGAAGGTTAATGTAGGGCAGACAGGAATGGACTATACAGAATGAACTTAGAGAGCAGCTCTAGAATGACTGTTCTGTTAACAGCATAGGCTGGGTGTGCAACATATAATTAAAAGACTCCTAATGATGCTTTAACCACAAGTAAACACTACAGGTGAAGGAAAAGCAACTGGCTACCTGATTATATATTACTGAACTATTTATTCTTTCTGGTTACAAAATACATTCCATAAGAGGGGAAGCTTGGGGCAGAATAGGCCTTCTGGTTGGTGTACTGATTGCCTCTTGGTCTCCCTGATGGAGCTTGACAGAACATTGCTGGATTTGTCCCAGGTTGTGGATATGGGGAGACTTTTATTTCCAATTGAGACCTCCTTAACTGGTGACTCTCAACAAACCCAGGAACCCCATGACAAGTGTGGGCTTTGTCCCAATATACGGTATGTCAGGCAGTTGTGTGTGGGGCGGTCACACTCTGGATGGGATTTTTCTGTATTGGGTGAGATGGGATTATCTGGAGTTGGCGAGCCTTTAATTACTCCTTTATCGTAGGTGGATTACTACTACCTGCTTGAGTGGGGGAAAGCTGATTACTTTTGATCTCTGCTTTTGATATCAGTGGCAGTGATTGTCTTTCTGGAATGTTGAGGATTGCTAAGAGGTGGCACTCGGTTGCAGTGTTTCTGTACCTACCTTGCAGGGCAGTTCCTGAAGGTGGTATTTCCATTTCTTGTGGGAGACAATCCTGTGCAGTTTCTCAAGGTTCTGCCTGTGCTTCTTAACACCCGAGTGAGACAGCTTCATGGAGTCTTCTAGGGATTTCCTTCTATATCCAGGCTGGCAGGGTCTTCCATGAATAAGATTCATAATGAACTGGATAACGGTGAGAAAACTAAAGTTCAGTCAGATAAGATGGACCTGTTGATGCTGGGCGGCGGTAAATGGGAGTCTCCTTTCAATTAAATAAAGAACAAACATGTCGGTGGAACGAGGCTTCAGAATCAGAGCCCTCAGATTCCTCGAATCTTGATTTCCTGTAGTCCTGTAACATGTTCGAATAAATTCAACTTGGTTATTTAAAAAAAGAACAAGCGTGCACCTTGGGAACCTGTAGCTGTTTCATGATACCCAAATGGCAGCCATGACCAGTAATGCATTTTTCCAGCTTTTGAGTAGCACACAGCTGTCTGCATCACATCGACCTAGATACTACACAACTAGATGTTTGGCATGTCCCTGGTAGCAACACCTCTGGGCTACTGTAATGCAGTGTTCTTCAACCTAGCCTTGAACTAGTTTGCAAGCTCCAGCTGATTTGAAGTGTGGCAGCTTTACTTCCTTCAGAGGTTGCTGAGCTCATATAAAAGTTATTCTTGCTGGTTCTAATTCTCCCTTAAAAAAATAATGCCCTTGAAAGGTACTTATTGAACTCCTGGTCCTTCAAAGGACTTGATTCCCTCTTTCCCAGCCTGCTAATAATGGCCTGCCCAGTGAAGGGATCTTTTAATTGAGAGAAGTGTTTTTTCTAGTATGAGGGAAAGACTATGGCAAGGCATGGATATTGCTAATTTCTTTTTTATGCTGGGAATAGTGGGAAGTTGTAGTTCAACCCCTATGATTCCATGGAGGAAAAGGACACTAGCCTAAGATTTTGGACTTCTACCATAAAGTGAGCCCTCCATCACCTAGGATTCCCCTGGGTGAGCAGGGTGCAAACAGAATCATGTTGGGAAAGTTTCCTTGCAGCAGGCTGTGCTCACCTTAATTCTGTTTATTGTGGTTAAACACCCCTGCTTTGAATTTTTGCCCTATTCCAAGTGTTACGATGATGTCACCTATACTTTTAATTATTTCACTGTAAGCCTCAGTAATGTTTTTTTATTTGCATTCCTGCTATAACAGACAACATTCATTTTTAGTTGCACTTAGATGTACCTTGCAGATGCATAAACTGGTATATTTTTTGCAACTCCCTTTTATAACTCGGAAAATTTGTAGTGGTGGTGAAGATTATTCAACGCTGGCAATATTTTAGGGATAAATGCAGTACTTTTTTTTAGGCTGAATGCAGTAAAAATGAAATGTTAAATTTACTTCACTCTGTTCTGCATTAATAATTAGTAATACCGTTCCCTGAATAAGCCTTGCACCAGTTTTATTGGTTCTTAAATCTAGTTTTCTTCTTGCGCTGTAGTAATGGGAATTAAATAGAGTTCTATTTAAAGATGCCCTTGAAATGTTGTGAAAACATTCCTTACTTATTCTAGAAAGTCACAGTGCAATCATGAATCCCAGTATATCCACTGTATCCTCTACATCAGTAATATCCTATACACGGGAGCTAATTCCAGTAAGAGAGAACAAAACTGTCAACCAATTTGTTGTTGTTGTTTAGTCGTGTCCGACTCTTCGTAACCCCATGGACCAGAGCACGCCAGGCACTCCTGTCTTCCACTGCTTCCTGCAGTTTGGTCAAACTCATGCTGGTAGCTTTGAGAACACTATCCAACCATCTTGTCCTCTGTCGTCCCCTTCTCCTTTTGCCCTCCGTCTTTACCAACATCAGGGTCTTTTCCAGGGAGTCTTCTCTTCTCATGAGGTGGCCAAAGTATTGGAGCCTCAGCTTCAGGCTCTGTCCTTCCAGTGAGCACTCAGGGCTGATTTCCTTCAGAATGGATACGTTTGATCTTCTTGCAGTCCATGGGACTCTCAAGAGTCTCCTCCAGCACCATAATTCAAAAGCATCAATTCTTTGGCAAGCGAAGTCAAACTCACAATAATAGCTGCATGGTTCTATGAACATGCAAATGTCTTCCAGCACCTGTTATGTGATCCCTTTTAACTGGAGATGCCAGGAATTGAACCTGGGACCTTCCACATGTAAAGCAGATGCTCTCCTACTCAGCTACGATCCCTCCTCAAATAAACTGAAATCTGTGCTTTTACTTGGACTACTCCTTTTGCAGAACTAGAGTTTTGTCATTGTTGGTTGGGGGAACCCTGTAATTAGCATGTAGAGGTGTGATTTTTCTACTCGCCCGCCACCCTGCCCCTTGCAAAACAACAACAACAAACCAACAACTTTGCCCAGTTTCCCGCCTTGTGCTGTAAGGGCCCCAGCAGTCTCCTTTTGCTGCTTCCAGTGTGATTATTTCCTGCAAGCCTGGCATTGCACTCTGCCAGCATATGGGTTTAAGAGCAATCCTGACCCACCCAGGGAAGAATCTCTGGCACAGCATTTTGTGAAACGGGCAGGATGTCAGTGTGATCTGTGCAGAATAAAGTGAGGATTTGCTTCAGACATACTTGAATAGTTTCATGAATCGTAACGGCATGAGTGTTCAAGCCCATGAAAGCTCTGGCATATTAGCGTTTAGTTTATGTGTCTGGTTAATTAAAGCCTACCTCTTTGCCCCTGTAACTTTGACAGCAGTTGCTGGTCTGCGCTCATGATTATGGAGAAATCGTCAAAAGGGATGTTGTTCCAATATAACCCTCCCCACCTCCCCACCCCAAAAAAGTTCTTCAAAATCTACACATAAGAAATAAGAGTGCTGCCAGTTACTTAACCCATTCTGCAGCACAGTGTAGTTTCCTAGTCCCATTTATGCCCGGATCCAATCTAGTATCAAACAACGTGGGTCACCTCCCAACCTTTGCTGTTTTGTGGGTGGGATTCAGCTGCACACCTGCAAATTCAATGGATTCGGAAGTCTTGAACAACCAACACACTTCCAAAAGCCAAAACCTTTCTTTAAGTAAGGAAAGTGATGGGAAGATACACTGGAAAATGTGGGATAAGGGTTGAAATGACGCGACCTCATACAACCTCCCTGCAAACAAATCAGGATGAATGTTCGGACCGAGTTGTCTGGAAACAACCTTAAATATATTTCATATGCCTCACACAGCTTGTATCCCATTATGGTGGCATAATGTGGAGATCAGATAACAAACTGTATATATAATTTAATTGAGGCCAAAATAACGCATGGCACGAAGTTGTGTGGATCTTTTGTCCAAAAGGAGCTTTGAGAGGCTCTGCTTAACCTTTCCTCTACCAGCTGTTCTTTCTGGTCAAAATCTCCTCTCTGTAGTTCCAGACAGGAAGAAATATATGAGCATGTGGTTTTACCCCCTGTAGTGAGAAAAAAATGCCTAGGTGAGGGGCATTGGGAGAAAGGATAAGCAGATTCTCCCCAATTTGTTCCCTCACTAAACCTAAGGCTTTTTTAAAGCTTGGGGGGGGGGGAGAAAATACATTTAGGGAAAGACTGATGTAACTGCATATTATACACAGTCTCAGTCTGTTTTAAAACGCTTCCGTTGTGCTTGCACAAACATGTTTTGAATTGTGCTTAAAAATATCTTAAGTGCCCATGTCTGTCACGTAGTTAGTCATGGTAAAACACATGTTCCTTGTAAACTTTGGTAGACTGTGTGTGTGTTCCGTAGGTGATGTTAAAGTACTTGTTGAAAACATGCCACACCTTCCTTAAGAGCGATCCTTGTTGAACCAGAATGGTTAAGACTCCCCCAACAAGTTAGCCAAATATTTCTTTTCTGATTCACCCTTCATTGCTATAGATTTCACGGAGGAAAAAAGATCCCCCCCCTCTTTTTAAAGCATAAACCTTAAGAGATCCACTAGCATATGTAGAACATATGTAGAAACGCCTGCAAAACTGTGGTTCAGAGCATTGGGGACAATGCCGATACAGAGTGTGGAAAGTTCAGCCTGAAATCTTACACCAACCAGGGTGGTTAGTCCAGATGTGATCCTCCAGATGGCCCTAGCTACCATGGCCAGTGGGATAATGGGATTTGTAGTCCAACAGCATCTGTAGGGTCACTGGTTAGCTGCCCTTGCTGTACATATTTACCTGGCAGTAAGACCTGCTGAACTCAGTGGGACTTAGATTTGAGTACAAATGCATAGGATCGAACCATCAGAGTATTTTACAGAGTGTCTACCTGACTTGTTTGCTAACAGGCATGAGTACCTGCTAGAAGCATAAAGGACTAGCAGGTGATTCAATAACTTGACCATCAATGGTGTCATTCACTCTTCCATCTTCATCTGTTCGTACCTGTTGTCTAGCTTTTCATTAGGAACTGAGATGGTTTAGTCACATGCCTACTTAATTAGTTCCCTTTCAAAACATCTTTGTTCACAAAACTTGAGTACAGTTTCTAAGGACAGACTAAGAGAACTGAGCCTGTGGGAGGCAAAGAGGAGCTGTAGACTTCAAAGTTCTAAGAGAGATGTTAATCACATGAGTGGAGTCTTGCTGAAGTAGGTTGAGACTTAGCTCTGGTTTTCACCGGTGACCTTCTGTTGCTTAATTAAGGAAGCCAATAAAGCCTTGAGTGCTTTTTCTCAATCTTTGAAGGGAAGCAGAGGGGTCTCTGCTTATATTGAGGTCACTTCCAGACAAGCTTTGGTACAAGGTTTTTGGGGAGGTTATATGATATTGGCTGCTTATTGAGCATCCTAATTTGTTTGCAAGGAAGGCTATATAACATCGAACCAAGCAGTTGCTGTTCCAAACTTTCCAGTTGATTTTGATGCTGATTTT
Organism: Podarcis raffonei; assembly: GCF_027172205.1. Lineage (NCBI taxonomy): Eukaryota > Metazoa > Chordata > Lepidosauria > Squamata > Lacertidae > Podarcis > Podarcis raffonei. Next base: position 76,181,356 of record NC_070605.1, on the reverse strand, counting down.
TTAGTATATATAAAGAAAACCTTTATCAAAAGAATCCTCCTCCTAAATATATATGCATTAGGAATTTAAATTATATAATTCAGAAATAATAATGTATGAAAAACAATAGTAGACTGATGTCCTCAATCTGGATGAAGGGCCAATAATCATTTTAATGATTTTTTAAAAAAATACTGTTGCTTCTAAGCCTTCTTGTTTCTGCAGAGGAAGAGTTTGGTCTTCAGGAATTGTGAACCATGAGCTAATATTACCAATTAGTAAGCTTGCCAGCTACTAGGAACTTAAGCCCAAGGGTCATAGTGAAATGGCATGCCAAAGTGTTCTCATGTTTTATAATCCTTACAGAACCTGATGTCACACTGATCTCGAACTTGCCACATACACCCCTTTTGAAAGCTGCCTGGCGATTAGCTAGATAGCTCTAAAAATACAATGCTTTATATATGCAGCCTTTTAGCAGAGATGTGTTTCTCAACCATCATATTCTTAAAAAGGAACGAATGCTATTATAAACAAGAGAGAGAGGAACTGATTGTAGGAACTGATTATGTTTTGATTGTGCCTGTGTAAAACTAGCAAGATTTAATAATGATAGACAAAAGTTTCCCTTACATTTTCTCGTCTGCTGCTTATTTTTCAGCTTCCTGTAAATGTTCGTTAATAGCACAGCGGGCAGAACTTTGTACAGCTATGAAGAATTATCAACAAGCTCTTTATGATGCAGAGGCACTCTGCCGAAATAAACCCCATTGGCCTAAGGTACAAGGTTCATAAGCTGCTATAGGGGAGGTGGCAAAAGTTTTTGTTTGCCTGTGGGTAGCAAATATGAAATAACGAAATGCATGTAAGAAACCGTACTGTTTCCCACAATTTTTTTGAAACTGAGATACATTGAGGTTTTTCTGTGTGTTATGTTCACACAGGGTCATTATGTGAAAGCACAAGCTCTTTCTGGATTAGGAAGGATTGAAGAAGCATTGAAGGAATTTCTTTATTGTGTTGCCTTAAATCCTGAGTGGAGCTCAATGAAAATGGAAGCTCAGAAGGTAGGATAACTGTACCAACTTTGCATGTGGTCAGTGCAGGGAATAATATATGCAGGTGTGCATTTTGTGTTTTGCTAAAGGCTTCTGATGCACAGTTCTGCTGTTAACAGTGAGATTGTGTGTTAGTCATGGGTGTGGTTCTCACTGCCATGTTAATCAGTTCATGATAATTAGCAGAGGGATTTATAGCTTGAGTAGCTTGATCATTCCAATGAAACAATAGCCACTGTTGCTTGTGGATTTGCCTGCTGGTTAAAATAATCACGAAGACCGTGGTCTGCAGCTAATAGCCTTTGAAACCGTATCTAACCTCCATCTAGCTTACCAACCAGTGAAGGTCTCACATACGCCACTACAGCTGCAGCTTTGCAGCTGATCTCTATAGCCCCCTCCCCATAACCTATAGTTCCTTCATTTCTAGTGTATTATACTGTTCTGTCAAAGACCTCTAATCATTCACTTTATCAGATAAAACCATGTGCAGCCTGATTAGCACAGGCATTGGGCACAGCACCAGCACTGCTAACCAGAAGTTATTTGCAAGCTGGGTTTCTTACCCAGGAGATTCCAACTAAACATCAGAAAAAAACTTTCTGACAGTAAGAGCTGCTTGACAGTGGAACGGTCTCCCTCGGAAGGTTGTGCACTCTCCTTCCTTGGAGGTTTTTAAAGCAGAGTTTGGATGGCCATCTCTCAGGGATGCTTTAGCTGAGATTCCTGCATTGCAGAGGATTGGGGTTCCTTCCAGCTCTACAAATTCTGTGATTCTATTAAAGTCCTGAGAATAGGGTGAGATTGTTTCAGCCCCAAGACCACTCTAACCCGAGTAACTGCAACAGCATTTCAAAACTTGTTTCTTTTCCCCCTCTTTTTTTCTTTGTTTAGATAATGTGTGAGATGTTTTTCCCAGCATTTGAAAACGTGCACGATAACCTAACAACACCTTTTTGTAATCGGACCTCGTATACAAGGTTGAAACCTGTGTTTCTAAGTAGCATAAACACACAGTCTTCTGGAGAAGATGGGTCAACTGCAGAGACCTCAAAGGTAAGGCTTACAACACGTATGCTTCAAAAATAAAAGTTGGGGATCAGAATATCACCTCCCTGACTCTATTTACTGAGGTTTAGAATACACCGGCAAAGTGATTACACCAGCACTTTGGAGCACAGTGTACAGAAGTTTCTCAGCTTTGGTCCTAGGTCAGTAAAAGTCAGTAACATGGTAGTTCACAAAGGAAGTGTTTTGCTAATGGGAAGAAAACGAAGTGAAAGAAATTGCCCACAAAAAACCGAAACTGTAAAGTTTTGCAAATTTGAGGAGTCCCATTTAAAGCATACTGGGGAGACTTGCAGTCTTGAGATACAAGCCAGAGCTCGTCTGTTCCAGTAATTATGCAAATAGAGCCCTGCATGAGCCACTGTTCCACTGACTTAGATAATTATCCACTTAGTCCATTTTTATGTAACAGGGGTAGGAGATGATTTATAAGCAGCAGTTGTAAAGGTCATGCAACAGCGGTCTATGAAACTGTTCCTGAATTGAAGATGCTATTGTTGTATCTGTTTCAGGAGGCCAGCTTGAAGCTAACTAAAAACCTGTCCCAAGAGACTGATGCATATCGAAGTACAGAGTCTTCTGTTTCTCATCATATACTGGACTTCTCTTTTGAAGACAACAAAAAAACTTTGGGAACGGTCCTCTCCAGTCTGCCTGGTGCAAGCTTAAAAAGAAAGTTTTCTAGTGATGGGGATTTACAGAGCTTGGGCGTCCCTATCAAAATTCCTCGAAAAGGTGTGTTTTTTGAACGAGGATCTCTCCTTTTCCTTGCTTTGTAAGGAAATTCACACTACTCTGCTTCTGTGGTTGGTAGGTTATTTTTCATTAAGAGCACCTGGACAATTTTTGCCATGAATACTGTAAGTTAAAAAGTTAAAAGTTTGTAATATATACACTGTTTAATGTAATAAGAGAATGCTCTTGCTGTAGAAAAAGGGTCACTAAGCGTTTTTTGGGACCAGCGGGCAAGTTTTGAATTTTGAGAAAGTGCTATGGGCACCATTCACACCTGTGCCATGGAACCATAAGAAATGCGGCAGGTGGGCACAACACACACCCCTCTCTCATGCACATATACACAATTGCTGCCCACATACAGGTCATGGATACATGCCTCTCTGTTTCACACACACACACACACACACACACACACACACACACACACCTCTCTCACATACAACACGTGTTCATCTCTCCCTCTCTCACACTCAGGTGTCTACAGGAATTTTTCTCAACTTAGCGTGTGGCTCAAAACGAAACACTGAATAGGGGAGAGCTGGCTATTTTTTCACAGAAAAATGAGAACAGTGGTGTTGCTACACCTCATCTCATATCTCAGGGTCTTAAAATAGTAGAAGGTGTTCGTTTTTTTAAAGAATTTGGGGAATTGGGGCATTATCCACAGGCAACAGGTTGGCAGCGTCTGTGGGATGACATGATGTGTCACAGCAGGCAAAGGCAAACTCAGCCCTCCAGATGTTTTGAGACTACAATTCCCATCATCCCTGACCACTGGTCCTGTTAGCTAGGGATGATGGGAGATGTAGACCCAAAACACCTGGGGGGCTGAGTTTGCCTATGCCTGTGTCACAGCTTTTGAATTTAATTTGATACTTTGATAAATTTGTAAGATTCTTTTTTTAAAAAAAAACTTTATGAGTTGAAATAGTATTTTAATTCATTGTTCGTTCACCCTAAGGGCCCCAAGGGCAGCTGATAACAATTACAGCACAATGTTGAAAACAATTTTAAGACAAAGTCCAGTCACATAAATAAGGTTGGTTGTAAAATTATGCATCTCGGAAGCCAGGGTAAAGAGTGTGTCATCGGCATTTGCTGAAATTTGTTTAAAGAAAATGCCAGCTACAACTCTTTGGAGAGAGAGTTTCACTCCTAACCACCAAGGTCATATACAATAATCAATAAAGTGGGCAACATGTGAAATTTTACAGCCAGACCTGTGTTCCTTCTCTGGAGAGCAGTTTTGATGCAACTCCCACTTTACAGTATTGTTCTTTTACATCAAAAACAATGAACTTGTGGCATATTAAAGATGAACACATTAGTTGTAACATAAGCTTTCATGGACTGGAATTTACTTCATCTGATTCAACAAGTTACCCAACTTCATTGGTTTTGTTCTGCAGCATCTTTCATTTGCTTTTGATGTTTTTCAGCAATTTCAGATATGAAAAATTAATTCATTATCTGTTCCTCCGGAGCTGGAGATAGCAATTCCAAATGATGTAAACGCGTGATTTTTCTGATAGGAAAATGGGTGCCTTACGCTGTCTACTTTAGCCTGCTCTTCTCTATAATACTCTAAATTCAGTACTCCAGCAAATCCTTTGTGAAATGTTGGTTTAGTTAGTGAAAAAGGTCTTAATGTAGGATGACCTTGAACAATTAAAATTAATAATAGGTCCCTTCAGTAAACCTTGCTGATTTTCAATGTGTGTGTGTTCTCTCTCTTTTTTAAGATGGAGATGCTTCTTGCGAAAATCCCAGCTCTCTTCCCTTAACAGCGATACCTGCAAGCCTTGTGGATGCTTCTGATTTTGAGTGTTCCCTTTGCATGAGGTATTAGCAATAAATGGACTAAACGTTGTTTGGAAAATATTGTGTGGCATTTTAAAGGCGGAGGAAAGAGGGAAAGATCCTGTCTTATGTACACTAAGCTATTTAATTCATATCTCTCAATCTATCTACCCACGGAGGTGAGGAACCACTCATGAGCTGGAGGGCTGGATCTGAAAGTGGTCAACTTTCAGGCCACATTGACAGGATGGCCGACCTGCCAGTCACCCGATGCCATAAAAACCCAGAGCTCCTGAGTGCATCCTATACCCACTGAAAGCAGCGTGACGGTGTAAGGTGCCAAATTCAAGCAGTGCCAAAGATAAAGGATCCGTCTGGAGTGTGCTGCAGGTTCTCCTGTTGCGACAGGGGATTTACCTTTGGGTGCTGCTCGTATCTGGCACCTTGCCCTGCTGTGCTAATTTTGGCAGGGATCAGGTATGCTTGGAAGTGACCCGGAACTCCTGAGTGTATTCAGTCCCTGCCGAAAGCAGCACAACAAGGTGCGGTGCCAAAGGAACGTCCTATGAAATCGGGCGACAGCAGGTGGGTGTAGCTTGGCTGAAAGGGCCTTGCAGGCACCTCTTTCGTGGGCACCTTTGCCATTATAAGTGAACAAGGGAGGTGTTCCTAGTGAGTTCTGACACCTCTTTTTCTAGGAAAAATAGCACTGGTCCTCCAGATGTTTCTTGACTCTCAGCTCCCCATCAGCCCTAGCCAGCCGTGCCAGTGGTCATGGAAGTTAGGTGTTGCAGTACAAAAACTACAGGAGGGCACCACATTGATTTCCTGTGGAATATGTGCTCTATAGCTATGCTCAAACTCTTTTTTTAAAAAGAGCTCTCAGTCATATACCGTATTTTTCGCTGTATAGGACGCACTTTTTTCCCTCCAAAAATTAAGGGGAAATGTGTGTGCGTCCTATAGAGCAAATGCAGGCTCCTTGGCTTCAGCGATAGCAACGCGAAGCCTCCGAAGCGCAGAGGGAGCGCTCCTTCCGCGCTCCGGAGGCTTCGCGTTGCTTTCGCTGAAGCCTGGAGAGCGAGAGTGGTTGGTGTGCACCGACCCCTCTCGCTCTCCAGGCTTCAGGGATAGCCGCCTGAAGCCTGCGGAGCGCAGCGCGAGTTCCTGCTGGTGCCAGGATGGCGCCTGATGTCTCCACCATCTGGAGGTGCATGCCTGGAGATCCTTGGATCTTGAATGATTTTGCACACCACTACCACATCTTGTAGAAATCTATCCATCTATCTGCAAAATCAGAAAGAATTTCAGGAACCCAAAAGTCGTATTGAAAAATTCGACTTTTGAGCTGTCTGGCCCCAAAATAGCAACTAGAATTTCTGTTTTGGCACTTGCAACCCTGGTTTAAGGAGCAATTTGGCATCTACCTTATATATCTGAGTATCTTAACACTGGGGAGCTGTTATTTGTACCTCATGAAATCACATATGCCTATATTAATGCATGTGAAAAATCTGGAGTTGTGCTTTGAACGGAAGTGTGGAGTAACCAGTTGTTTTTTTCAATGCTCACAATCATTCAGGTTATTCTACGAACCTGTTGCTACTCCCTGTGGACATACCTTCTGCCTCAAATGCCTTGAACGTTGCCTGGACCATAATCCATACTGTCCGCTTTGTAAGGAAAAGCTGTCTGAAGTAAGTTTTCCACTATCTCCCATGGGCTGCTTAAATGGAAGCCTCTTGGTTGGGTAATACTTACTGTTAGCAAACCAGGTGCATGGGGAGGGGGGCTGGCTTGCAAAATAAGGAATTAGTGATGCAGAAGTAGGTGTGTTCCAGTGATAAAGGCCCTCAGGGTATGCAGGAAAACTTTTGGGTGTGGGTGAAATACCCTCCACTCAGAATTGCAGCAGGACACAAGGCTAGCCATGCTCAAGACTTGCACAGCTCAGCTTAGTTTTATTTATATTTATTTAATATATTTATGTCCTTTTTCTCCCAAGTTTGGGAATCAATGTGGCTCGCAACGTTTTTAAAGCATCATTATAAAATGCAAAGTAATGCAAAGAGTGTGGGACTCTTAATCTCTGGGTGGTGGGTTTGAGCTCCATGTTTTGCAAAACATTCCTGCATTGTAACGGGTTGAACTAGGTGATCCTTGAGGTCCCTTCCAACTCTATAAAGTTGTGTGGTTCTAAACAGCTGTGAATAGAAGTTAGGCTGAAAGGAAGCAAGGTGTTTCTTATGTGCTACCCTTCAGTCTAAGCTCCCAGAGCGGATTTGGAGGCCAAAGGAGATCGAGCTGTACGCTTTCCCCCCAAAGTTATTGCAGGGTCTGGAAGGCTTTCCTCTTGGGGGAACAGCGAGGTTTTTCATTTGGTATGATGGCAAAGGGAAGGGAGGAAGCTCATGTACACACTCTTTAGCCCAGACACCGCTGAAGGGATTGGGCTATTGTGGACCTCCTGAGACTTGGATCCACACACCCAGCTCAAGAGAAGGTGTCAAATATTTCTGGAACTGGCCTCATGAACACTGAGCCTGCAGGGACTTGCCACAGTCCTGCTATGTCTGAGCTGGACTCCTCCTGGCTCCAGCTGCTGCCCACAGAGCCAGGAAACGTGGGGGAGGGATTAGTAGAGGAGCAAAACAACAACAACCCTCTTTTGGCAAGCTCCCTACCTATTAATGGGAACCTCATTTTATAGCTGGGCATCTCAAAGAAGCTTGGCTAGCAAGATATGAATATACTGTACAGCAGTAGTTAAACATGAATTATTTCCTCCAAGGTCGTTTTTGACTACAAAAAAAGGAAAGTAATTGGAAATTTCTTTGCAGTATGGCTTTACCACAATAATAGAATGGTTCCTGTTCTTTCTTTCTTTTTACAACATCTTCTGCAGATACAGTAATGAGTCCCCCCCCCCTATTTTGCTATCCCAGGTATCTGTCCTGGCTGTTGAAAACCCTTCACTGCACTATACAGGATTGTGCCATCTTTGTGTATTTTGCACACACTTTTTCTTCTTCTCTTCTGACTTTAAGACAAGGATGGCAGAGCCTGGGGCCTACAGATGATGTTGGAAGTCAGACTCCTGTCAGCATATCTAATGACAAGGGATTGTAGGCATTGCCATCCAACAACATCTGCAGCCCCCCCCCCCCAGTGCCTTTAAAATATGGAAAGGTTTGGCTAACCACACTAACTTCATCACTAGATTCTGCCCCTAAGCCAGCTTTGTTACTGAGTTCTTGAATGCTTTCATTTTTAGTTTTTGGCCGGCCGAACTTACAAGAAGACCATCCTTACTGAAGAATTAATAGTTCGCTACTTGCCAGAAGAGTTGTCTGAAAGGAAGAAAGTTTACGAAGAAGAAATGAAGGAATTGTCAAAGTAAGCAGCCTTCCTATGAAAGAGAGGAGGGCAGGGGCGAAGGAAACAAGCCTGTTATGATGTGTGCCTTGCTCACGATTGTGCTGGCTCATGATTTATTTCCTTCAAGCGCACCACAAGCAGTAGGCCAAGAACAAACATGGCGTGCAGGCCTGCTCCAGTTGATTTTAAAACTGTGGATTAATGTTGCATGTGGGTGTGTCACTGATAGAAGGAAGGCCTAGGAAATAGGGAATAATAATGTCAACACAGCCAAGCTTATTTCATGGCAGGTTTCAGAAAATAGCTTTTGGGTGCTGATTTAATATGACTCTTCGTTCTCTTACAGCCTGAATAAAGATGTCCCCATCTTCGTGTGCACCATGGCATTCCCTACCATTCCTTGCCCTCTTCACATCTTTGAACCCCGCTATCGGTTAATGATAAGAAGATGTATGGATACTGGCACCAAGCAGTTTGGCATGTGCTTAGCTGATGAACTGAAAGGGTAAGCAAAGGATTTGGAAGCAGACTTGAAAATACTAAATTCCTGAAAGAGGTGCTGGTGTTACGGAGTGTGTGTGTCTGAACCCACCTGTGTGTCCAGCACTCAGGTGTATTCATACACACACTTTAAAGAACTATTAAGGATCCACGGCTAGAGTTACAATGTGTGTTCGTTATGAATATGTGTTTATCCTTAACTTGGTGCCGACAAGAAGTTCTCACCCAAAAGGAATAAAGAAAGATTGTTTTATTACATGTGTTGAAAGTGACTTGTGTGTATTACATGCTCACTCAGATGACAAAACGACAATTCAAGCAGGCGGCAAATCCTGCAGCACATACACACCTTGATCTAAAGAGTTAAAGAACTCCTAACTGTTCCCCCTCAATAATCTCATGGGGAGTTGCAAAGTACTAAGAAAATCCAGCCATCTGAACGTAGTCCCTACATTCTTCTAACACCAATGTGTTCATCAGTCTTTCATCAGTCACAGAATAGGCAACCTAGTTCCACGTGCGTTGCATCTCTCTGATCACGTATATGCACAATTTCTGCAAGAACCTTTTACAGCTTGATTCTAGACCTGCTTATGCATGGAATTGATGATTCCATATTGAATCAATGAGACACATTCCTTAAGTACGCTTAGAATTTTTAGGTATACTTAATACACAGGACTAATATGGCTCTCTTTGTCCCTTCAGGTTTGCTGATTACGGCTGCATGTTAGAGATCAGGGATGTGAAGTTTTTCCCTGACGGACGTTCAGTTGTTGACACAGTTGGTGTCCGGCGTTTCAGGGTCTTGAGCCATGGTCAGAGAGACGGGTATAATACTGCAAACATTGAATACATGGAAGATAAAAAGGTAACTTGTATAGTTTTGTGAGGCTTTTTTCTACACTTGCCTTCCAAGTTATTTAATTAACTGCAAAATAAATTATGTTGGTTTTGGGGGGGGTTTCCCCCATTAGACAACCCCATCCTAACCTCTTAATACTAACCTCTCTTCATCCCTTGCTATTTTCTCCTCCTCTACCAACCATAGAACCCTCTTTCCCCAGTAGCTTAAGCCATTTCCTTCCTCTCCCCTGCTCTGCATATTGGTCCACTAACATTAGGAAATTTAATATTACTTTAAATCGAAACACTATGCTCAACAAGTTTTGAAGAGACAGCATCATACCAAACTTCACAATGACTGGAAGCATATTCCTGGAGATGTTTATAACTTTATTGTGTAGCATTCCTAGTTGTACATGCCCTGCACAGCTTGAAAAATATATCGAGTGGGAAAACATGAGTTTATAGCAGCAGCAGTTTGGGGAAACAAGCAACATGAGAAATTGGAATTTCACTAAAATTGGTGGTTATAGGCACTGCTAGGAGTATTTAGTGGACAAATGTAAGAACTGGCATATATAATCTGCCTGTAATTTGTATCATGCCTCTTAAATAGTGGTGCTCTGCTTTAGATTGATGATAAGGCATTAGAAAGCTCTATATCGGATCACGCGTTCCTCAAGCATGCTTTGGTCACTGGCTTTTAATCCTGTTAATTTCTGCAACTGGTTTCTCCAGCAGCGCAGCGTAAAGTTGTTCTCAGATGGGAGGAACAGATGAAGGCATAGGGAATAGGATATCATTCTGATCTTGAAGGTTAAAATAACTTGAGCTACTGTGTTGAGTTTTGGACAGAATACTAGAAATAGATCTTTTATTACATGCAGAGCAAGAGTTGGCAGCAGAAAAAAATCATTTGTTCAAATATACTCAAATTACAACTCGTCTCGTAAGGGTCTTTTACCAGTTTATTTGCCTAATATCCACTCTGCAAAGAGACTTACTGTATTTTTCGCTCTATAACACGCACCCGACCATAACACGCACGTAGTTTTTAGAGGAGGAAAATCTGTAGGCATGCCACCCGTAGGCATTTCCTCCATAACACGCACAGACATTTCCCCTTACTTTCTAGGAGGAAAAAAGTGAGTGTTATGGTGCAAAAAATACGGTAACTCCCATCCTCCACATCAGTCATGGACATCGGGGAGAATACAGATGACTGTTTAGCAAGTGGCATCTCAAACAGCGTGCATATATATAATCACTCGCTGTTGATTGCCATCTTTCCATCCTTCAAAAGGAGAATTGAAAGCTTACCAGACCAGAGGTTACTAATCTGCAACACGATTGTGTAAATAATTGAAAGCACATACACACATTATTCACTGTATCAGAAGGGCACTAATGCAGCACTAAACCATGAGAATAACAAGCTTTGGAAATGCTTGAGGTGACAGGGAGTTGGTCCCTCCCAGAATCTGGTAGAATTCCACTTTTTAGTTTGCACATTCCGCTACCTCAAAATATGGCAGAACCTTCTTTTGTATCAAGGGCGCCATTTTGATTCCCATGCGAATGTCTGGACAAAAGCTTTGCCATAAAACAGTGGCTCGAGAAGTTTCCACGTGAAGCAATGTGTGTAAAATTGTACGCTTGTGCTTCATGCACTTTGTTGAACTCTCTGCTCTTCACTTTCCATCCTTCCCCTAAGAAGGTTGTCCTTGTGGATGACTGTCCCTTTTAAATACAGTGAAATCCTCTTAATGCAGAAGCCACATTGAGTCAAGGAGGTTTGATCTGCCTTAAGAATAGCACCCAAATGCATGAAGGCTATGGGAGAGCTCGCTGCTGTCAGACCCATTGCGCTGCTGGAAGCAGTCACTGAGTTTAAGGATCTAGGAGGGGAGATAGCAAGTTAGGCCCTTCTGCTCCGTGGTAAGAGATGGAAGTTTTGACTTTTTAGGTGGCTGCCACAAGTTTCCAGTACAAAGAAATTGCTTCCCCATGCTAGCATGCCTTGGGGAATACAGTCATACCTCGTGTTGCGTTAGGTTCATGTTGCGTCTTTTCGGCTTGCGAACGCGGCAAACCCAGAAGTGTCTACTTCTGGGTTTTTCCGCATGTGTGTGCACAGAAGCGTTCTGCGCGCTATGCGCAGAAGCGTTCTGCGTGCTTCGCACATGCGCAGAAGCGGTGCTCCAGTTACGGGCTTTTCGGGGTGCGAACGGCACCCCGGAACAGATAGAGTCCGTAACTAGAGGTACCACTGTAATGTTCTTCCTTGAATAATTGGGCGGAGCCACTCATTTCAGTCAGAAAGCTTCTTCTGTATGACTGCTTCTATATGGTGTGGGTGTCATGCTTCCGTTACAATGGTTTTTGAATTGTATTTAGTTTATTGTATTGTGTTGAGTGATTTGCTCTTAATCTATTTTTGGGGGGGGGGTTGCAGATGCCTGTTTTATTGCATTGATTTTAATCATCTGATTTGTAATATTTTTTTACTGTTATTGTTGAAGTATGGTGGGGCTTATTTTTTTTACAGTTTCTAATGTTTCATTCATTTAGGAAAAAATATACAGTATACCCATAATGAAATATCTACACACATCAATAAATATAAGGTGATCAATAATACACAGATAAAAACCAACAATTTAAAAACATGTGTACGTAATAATGATATGTGTCTGGATAGGTTTGCTGAGTTAAAAGTTTTAGCTGGCTTCTCAAAAAGTATAGAAAGAGTTCCTGTCTAACATTTAAAATACACATATGTATTTGTAACCTATGTTTTAAATTGTTTTTAAAAACAATTTATATTGGTCTTTAAACAAATACAATTAGCATTAAACACTTATCCAGCAGTACATCTGATGGTGTTCGTTTTATCCATTGTCTCTAGACATACACTTACACATTCAACATTCAGACGAAAAGTTCTCTAAAACAGTATAAAAAAACCCAAACGAGATGAACGCCTTTACCACCCAAAGGATCTCTGTTTTGCTTTTGAAGGAGAAAGTTTGTGGCCCTTGTGATTGCAAAGCAAGTGTTGGTGGGTTTTTTTACACAAACTTACTGCAGTTTCTGCCACACGCTTAGGGGACAAAATGGGTCTGAGTAGAGCTTTTAGGGAGTACATCTTCTCTAGGCTACACTGTCCTCTGTCCCAGTGCCCATTTTAGCGCAAAAATCAAGTTACTGTGCCCCAAGTCATTTTGAAAGTGGCTTAACTGTTTAGGCAGCACTTTAAGGCCTTAACCACACTTACCCTTTGCTCCGTTTTTTCCAGGCACAGGTCCACATTTTCCAGGTCTGTGTCCAAGTGCTCCCCCACCCCCCGATCTTTACCAGTTAAAACCCACTCTTTAAAACTGAATCGGAGCAAACGGCTATTCAGATTTTCCCTGGATTGCCTTTTGCTCCAATTCAGTTTTCAAGAGTGGGTTTTTGCGGGGGAAATTCTGAAGCAAAAAGGGGGGGACACTTGAAATAAACCCTAATTCATATTATCTGCCTTGTTTTTGTCACGCTGCAAATGAGAGAAACGTGACTTTGAATCCCATTTTGTGCATTCTGCAGGTTGAAGGGGCAGAGTATGAAGAACTTGTCCGCCTTCATGATTCAGTCTATGATCAAGCTGTTGCCTGGTTTACTTCTCTTAAAGACAACATGAAAGCGCAAATTCTGAACCACTTTGGGTCCATGCCAGGAAAGGAGCCTGAGCCACAGGTAAGTGCTATACATCCCACAAGTCTCTATTCGAAAAGATGTTCATAGATCAAAATGTCTAAGATCACAGAGTAGGGAATACTTTCCACCGACTTTTGCAGGGAAGTGGACCAGAAGTTCCCTTCACCCTTCCTCTGAAAGGGTGGGGAAATTCCTGGAGACCAATCCTGGAGACCAAAGCTTGCTGCTTGAAAGTGTGGAGCAGCAGGGCCCAGGAAATGTGCAGTATAGGGATAGGGTCCATGCAAACCACAACCCTAGCCCCCAACAAAGGAGTATAAACCTAATAGACATCCAGTGGTGATACTGCAGTGTGTGTAGAACAAAATATGCCATTTTACACCAACACATACACACCCCGTCCCTAAAACAAGAGCAGAATTCTCAGAGCTGAAATTTGTAAGAAGTTCAATTTACTAAATCGAGAAAGGGTCAAAGATAGGAGCATGCAGAGTACATTTTTCACCAGGGGCTAAGTATGCATTATATGCAAATGTGTATTAGAACCAACCCCCTTTCTTTAAAAAAGAACTTTGGGAAGAAGAAATTTGGAATGGAGAGACAGCAGGGGGAGTGCTTAACCCCCACCGCCCACCCCTTGCCGCTGCCAAATTGCTCCCTGACTGCTTTTCCCTCTATGAGGTTCCAGCACACATTTATGAGGCAGTTAGGATGAGAAAACCTGCTACTTCTCTCTGCTCCAAATACCTCCTCCCAAAACTGTTTTTCTGCCAAAAAAAAAAAAAAGATAAATTAGAGGGGGAAGGGCTCTAATTCATGCTGTTGTTCAAGTTGGGGGAATTGTTACAGGTAATCCACCGTTAGATTTTTCAAAAGAGAGAGAGAGAGACTGTCCTTCTGCCCTAAAAATACATATATTGGTAGCTAGTTGCTATACTAAACTGTGGTCTATGCTCACTTGCTTCTGGGAGTAAAACAACAACCACCACCTTTAAAAACATCTAGTTAAATTTCTGCCACCAATAAATCTTGCACGTTTGGATTACCATCCCAGGCAGAATCCATTAAGATGTTAAATCCTCATTTGTGTCATAATTACATTTGGACTTGCTCACATAGACTGATAACTCATTTTAACAGACTGACATTGGGGCAAATTTTGTACGGGCTTCGGTTTAGCTTTGTTTCCTTGGTCTGTTTTTGTGCATTAGCCTTTTCTGAGATTATAAACCAATCATTTTGTGCTAGTACAGGGTGAAAGTACAGCCTTATCAGTAACACGGGACTGTTCAATCGAAACAGTTACAGAGATCTTCCTTTGACGATTGCACTTGAGAGACCACATAGTGAGTGGTTGGTTGGTTGGTTGGTGTGTGTGTGTGTGTGTGTGTGTGTGTGTGTGTGTGTAAAACACTCTCTGGAAATTTTAGAAAGGAGCAAATCTGCATGAATGATCAGTGTTGTTCTAGTTCAGCTTTTAGTGCTCAAAACTGCTTAAAGCCAGAATGGAAAAAGCAATTCTCATTAAAGGCAAAATCTCCACCCATGTTGTTCTTCCTATTTCATCAACAAAGATTGTGGGATGGCCTCAAGATGTCCATTCCTATAATGCCAACTGTATGATTTCACATGGGCTTACAACCTAAACATGGTAGTGGATGACTTAGATGTATATTCAATCTCTTTAAACAAATAGACATTCTCTCTCTCTCTCTCTCTCTTTCTCTCTAACTATCATGATAAACACCAGTATTACAACAGACCAAAGGTTATTGTCATACTATAGCTTTGTTTGTTCCTATTCTGTGCCAATTATTTTTAGCCAGGTATAATTTTGTCTTGGACAGAGATCAAGCTAGAAATAGAAATAGTTTCAGAAAAGAGAGTGCTCTTTTGGTTTTGGGCCGGCTCCCTGTTATAGTACTGTTTTCTCCAAAAGATGGGTTGGTGAGAGGAAGACAGGGTCTGTTCTCACTGTCGCTCGCCTGAGGATTTTGTAGAATGCGGTATTTTGGATCACCCTATAAATAGTAAGACATTTTAGTGCAGAGGGTTGTTGTTTAGATTTTTCTATAAATATTAAGCACGTTAAAGATGTATTGTTTTGTTGTTCCCTTTGCAGAGCAACCCAAGTGGTCCAGCTTGGAACTGGTGGCTGTTGGCAGTATTGCCACTGGAGAACAGGGCCCAACTGGCCATTCTTGCCATGACTTCACTTAAAGATCGTCTTATTGCCATACGGCGCGTATTAATATTTGTGACACGCAAAAGACCTAGATGACACATCCTCATTTGTGAATAGACACTGAAAACAAATGGTTGTGAATACTCCTAAGTATTCTCAAGAGACCGATGCATTCTTCCCTTTCAGTGAAACTGATCTGCTCATCTAAGCACTCACAATTTTTTATTTTTTTTATTTTTTTGCACACACTCTGCCCAGTAGTTAACCAAGCATTCTGTGCCTCTTGTCCTGGAGAAATCTGAGCCACTTAGAAGTTGCACCACAATCGCAGCATAGCCGATCGCTGCAGGCAACAACTTGGAATCACTACTTGCAACCAACTGTCCATTTTATCACGGGGGGACAACTGAGTCACAAGCCCTGAGATTCTCCTGAAGCCCCAAGCAGCCATTTTGAATTCTACACAGCAGAACTCGGAACAAACAGTGGATTAGAAACTGAAAAGAAACTTTGAAAAACAATTCTTAGAGGTTGCCAGTTGAAGGGAAACCCCCCAAAATATCCTCCAGAGGAAGAATGCACAAGACAACAAGTGTTAAATGAACAGGGGGCAGTCTTTTCGTCTGTAGCATATTGACAAAATGATTGATCTGTGAAGCAAAATGTGTTTTCCTGGACGTTCGCCTTGCAAGACAGTGTTTGACCAAAAGAGTAGCTGGTGACAGCACTGTGGCTGATCAACCCTCCCTGTCTTTGTAACTTGCATGCTGTGTGTAATGGGAAATAGTGTTTCGATGTATGTATAGGATGGTCGGGTTCCCCTAAACCGCCCCCCCCCCCGCTTCCTACAAATAGAAAAAAAGAATAACCTCAGGTGACCCGCGTTACAATATGGAAAAAAGTTACTTATGGATAGCCTGTTGTCAGTGGTTGTGACTTAGATATCGGTACGCATGAGGATCCTGCAGCCTCCCGTGCCGGATGGAATTCCCTGTGTGCGCGGGATGCTTTTTTTTGCTGCCATTGGAGCCACTTGAGCATGCTGAGCTTCATTGCTGGATCAAGGCCAGCATTTCTAGCATATGTACATATATACTTGGTTCAAGCAGTTCTGTGGTAATCTCTCAAAAGGCCGCTGAGATATAGAATTGCCATTTCAAATTACCCTTCCATGCTCATTCTGTAAGTATAACTCAGAACAGGTAAGATCCAGTTTCCACCTATATTTTCAACAGCCATGCCAGCCTAACCTGTTATACTGGAACAATGTTTGTTAGCACATTTTTTTTAAAACCAAAACGTTAATATTATTACTCGTTATGTACCGACCACTGTCTGTGCTTGGAGTCTTGGTCCTCAGTGACAACTTTGAGAGGAGGCACATACTGAAATCTGTAAAGGCAAATTTCAATGCAAGCTTAAACCAGGTGTTAACCTTCAATTAGTTGTTGGTTCTGTAAATATAGCTGTATTTTGATGTCTCAGTACGTATTGTTAATAATTTTCTTTTTTAATTTTTTTTTTAAAAAAAGAGGTCTATCAGCCTGTTGGAAAGAAATTTTTAGCAGTGAACGTGAAGCTGCAAAAGCACTGTTGCAAACTGCTGAACTCTCCAAATTGTAGAAAACAATTGTGTTAACAGCTTGGGAGAAATAACACCGGTTCAAATCTCGGAATGCCGTGTGAATTGAAGACACAGGTTCACGTGCAAATAAGATAGGAAGGTGAAAATAGTGGCAATACCAAAATATTTCAGAAGTGCCTCCTCCTTAAATTACAAAGTGTGTTCTCTTTTGACGAAGGTGTGAACACTTGCATGTGAATTCAGGAAGCAATATCATCTAAAAGGTGATTGACTGCATTATCCGTACCGTAATTGTAGTCCGAGTGGTATTAGATGATTGGCAGAAGTATCTAGTCAGAAGTTGCCAGTAGCAGTTGCCTAGGAACTGATCAACACACACCCTGAATGTACTGTAGTTGCCTCTACCTTGAATTCGCCTTTTGTAGTAAAGTAATGACCTGTGACTACACTTTTAATTGTAAACTGCATAACTTGCAGCCAATGATCTAATAATCTCTACCATAGCCTTCCTGCAAGTTCTGCTACCTTCTACCAGAGCTGTGTTTGTAATTCCTTCAAGAGAGCTAGCATTAAGCTAGAGAAAGGACCGTCTTGGTGAATTTTCCCTTCGATCTGCTCCCTGGGTGCTATCATACTTTCCGAAACACATCTGTCTTCCTGTAAACCCCCTGAACATTAGAAGCTTCCAAGGTATCTAGTAAAAAATAATAATAATCCCTTCAAAATGTGCCCTCGTTAATTTTTGGCAGGGAACTTCGACAAACTTCATGATTTCTCACAGTACCTTTGTGCTTGCTTAAAAGTTGTTTCATATATTTTCCCTCCTTGTCTCGTTTTCTGTTAATAGCTGAAGTTACACGGCAGTTGAGCATAAACAGGAAACTTATTTTGTTCTGCTGATTTACTGTTTCAGCACTTTCTATGTTTAAATTCTGTTCTCTACAGCACCGCTGATATTCTTATTTGGTGTTTTGTTTTGGTTGGAGGACTTTTCTGGCAGAATTCAACATGGTACACTTAGCCCTTGAAATGAAAGGTCAGGTTGTCTGCTCTTTTAATAATCAACGTCTGTCAAGTGAGCAGACGCATTAATTGAAAAACATGACGAAAGCCAAAAAATTTAAAATGTTTTTTTTCTTTTTCTCTTAGGCTGATTGGTCTGGCAGCCTAAGAGAAGTGGGGCTTAGGGTATCTATGGTCTGAAAAGCTTTGCAGAAAAATGATCCAGACATGTTTATTGATTATGATAAGGAGGAGAAGGCATTCCGTTCTCCCCTCTAAACAAACATGCAAAAACCTGTTTTCCATTATAAGCCTGCTGTGTAAGGCTTCCATATAAAAAAAATAGATTTTGTAAGTGAAATTAAATCTTCTTAAAAAAAAAATTCACGGATCATACCAGTTGTTTGCTTTTGTGGCCTTTTATCTACTGCTTTCGAGATCTCCTTTCTTCTTTTCAGTCACTGAGATTGCTTTGTGACTCCAGTGAGCTGATAATCAGCAGATTTCTGCTCCTTTGGCTTGTTGCTGTAGTTAATTTCAAAGAGAATCAATGGCAGAAGGTGTTCAGAAAGCTGTATGCGTAAGTCATGCAGTGTCATACATAGCTGAAGGCCTGGTGTTTGGTAGCGCCTTAATTTTGCAGCTCTGGAATGATTGTATCAACAAAGCACCCACAAAAACCAGATCCTGGAGCTTGTGACCAGTTTTTTTGTTTTTTGTTTAAAAAAGAAAACGTATTTTATGTAGATAAAACTTGAAACAAAATCCTTATCTGTTTTGAAGCTAGTTGAAGAAATGTGTGTATGTCTACGTGTGTGTGTGTGTGGGTGTATGTGTATATATGTACAAATATAAATTATTAATCGCATTTTTGTACTTGGTTAAAAAGAAGATGAAAGACAGGTATGTGTTATAACTATGTTTGGCACTTCTTGTTATATGAAACAAAAGCCAAACCCCTTTTTTAAAATAAAAATAAAAAATTGCTGCAATGTTCATTTCATGTATATTTGGAATATTCATGGGGAAATGTATTTATGTGATATTTGGAATAAATAAATTCTGTTCAAAAGTGTCATCTGTCCTTTTGCTAATTTTTCATCAGGAGTCAACTGTTGTATTATATCCCTTATTGAGAGAACCAGTAGCTCAAGTTATGCATTTCAGGAAATGCTAATAGGTGGTTTAGTGCTACACATGAGCTGCAGGGAGCCCAAGCAAAGCCCTGGGTTCGAATGCACACACTCTCTCCACCACCTCTGTGCCTGGGAGACACTTAGTTTTCACTTTTTAAAGAATCCTTTTGTTATGCGTGGCCCAGATTACAGTTTGAAACAGAACAATCAGTTTCTTTAAAAAAAAGCCATCTTCAAACCATGGGTTATGAGGCTGATGTATTTAATTAAGCAAAGTTTTGTTTCAGACCACTCTATATCTGGTTTGTGCATAACAAGAAGTCATTAAAGGCTGTTACGCATGTTCAATAACCTGCATGTTGTTTGAATTCTCCTGAAGCTTTTTGAGTATTTAGTGTTAATCCGCATTTGCAGATTAAAGTCTTCTCTAAGCGCTGACACATGTAGCTTACGTGTCACGTCACTGAAGTCCAGGAACTTCTCCACATGACAACTTAACTGAGGAGGCCTAATAGTTCTGTAACTGTTCCTTGTACAGTGGTTTTGTAGCTTTATGGTTTCAACTCTTATGGGATGTTAATTACAGCTCTGCTCTTATAATCTTCTCCCCTTCCTTTTAAGCAGCAAATTCCAGTTTTCTTCAAAAGCAACCCCCCCCCCCATGTCTCAATTGATTTCTGCTCACACAAATTAGCAGTAAAATCCCTGGATAACATTTCGCCTACAACTGTTTTGCCTAGCCAGGCTGATGCTTACCTGTTGCAACATCAGAAGACGTCAACTGCAGGCAGGCAGAAACAAAGGCTGGAAATATTTGCCTATTTAATGCTTAACTTGCTGAATTTTGTACATATACAAAACCAGCACATACACAAGTGCTTATCTAGTGTTATCTAGTGGATATTTTATACATTGTTGTAAACAAAAATTGCCCTTTTCCCTTATGAGGTATCCAAGAGCCCATATAGAGTCCTTACATAGGTTCCCTATTGGTAGGAGAGAATAACAGAGGCCACCCAGAGAATAGTGAGAAGCAAAGCAGCTAGTAAGCCTGATCTTTATTGATCTGTTGCAACAGGATGCTCCCCTCACCCGCAGGAGAGGAGGAGGAACCCAGAAAAATGGCGCACAATGCCTTATAAAGATTTTTGAAATTGCCACCCTGTAGATCAAGACCATCCCCAGAAACATCATACATACATCACAGAAGGGGTGTAACCTAAGACCACCCCCCAGATACATCATACCTACATCACAGAAAAGGTGGTCTAAACAGAAATTTGAATGTTGTTTTTCTCCTGTCCTTGTTTAGCTCCTGTCTGGCAGGTTACTTAATTGGATTGCCTGGGGAGCCTGGCCATTCTTTTGTAGTGATAAATACTTCGTTCCTGGGCCATGTCACAGGCTCATACCTTATTCATATCTTAAATGTGCCCTTAAGACAGGATTTGTGAGGAAAGAGACAACGGGAGGGAAAACTTTGACCTTGCAGAGAAAACATTGGCTTAGTTTAGGAATCAAAATGGTTCCAGGTTGGTCTTCCTGTGCTGATCTATGTACATGCTTGGTCACTTATGAACATTACCATATATCTAAGACCATAAAATTCTTATCACAACATGCAGTTTTGAGAAAATGCTCCTTTTTGTAGCATAAGCTTGTCCATGGTCTGACTCTTGGGTCAGAATTCCCATGGCTGCGGAATTCTAGGCATTTACAGCTGTGATTTAACAACAGCTTCCTTCTCCTCATCTGCACCCTGTTTGTGTCTACTGAAAATGTGTGTATGTGCAGTGTAAGAATGAAGCCCATGGTTGGTTCAGAACCAAAATAATATGAGACCGAAACACAGAGTTTGTTCACATTGACCGCTTGGAGTGCAGTGAAGGTTTGGGGAGGGGAAGTTGTGTGCATTTTACAGTTCTTCTCCCCAACCCTTAGATGTTCACATCAGCATGGCTTAGATTCATTTCTGTTTCTATACACACCAGGGGGCGTTGAAGGGCAAATATGTCTTTACCCTAGCAAACATGGCTAGAAGCTAATTAGAAAAGGCTTAAGGACTCCAGTCAGTTTGAAGCTGGTTTGAGAAACACCACATCAAAAAGCCATACTTTGCAACAAAGTACAGGATACACCTGCGGTTTGGATAAAGTCATGTGAGCAAGGATTAAAAACTTAGCACTGGAAACTCGGTGAGCGCAAAATAATTGGGAGTGCTGCTGTTACTCTGTACTGTGTAGTATTTACTTCTGTTCCTTATCGCTGTTTTTGTTATGTGCTGGCATTTTCTAGTTCTTTTGTAAAGAAGAAGAGGTGTTTGGATTTGATAAAGCGGCTAACAATCTACTTTCCCTTCCTCCCCCACAACAAACACTCTGGAGGTGAGTGAGGCTGAGAGACTTCAGAGAAGTGTGACTGGCCCAAGGTCACCCAGCAGCTGCATGTGGAGGAGTGGAGATGCGAACCCGGTTCCCCAGATTACAAGTCTACAGCTCTTAACCACGACACCACACTGGCGTAGTGTTCACACACTGGGGACATTTTCTGCATCTTGAAAAAAGACAAAGCATACTCCCTGAGTTCTTTTTTAAAATGGCAACAAAGGGCCAGCACAAAAAAATAGACCTCCCTTTGGAATCTGTTCCACATTGTTTCAGAATGACTTTGGATCTTCTATTTTGATAGTTTCAGATTAACTTTGGATCTCCTACCACATGCATGCTGTTTTACTTTGCTATTCATAGTTGGGATCTGATGAGTGATCATCTATTTAGAAAAATAGAAATGATCCACACTATTGCAATGTCCCTGTGATGACAATTGCCATGGAAAAGTAGAAAAGATGGTCTATCCTTGAATGGGACATGAGGTCCCCTACCTTTCAAGTGTCTCTGCACAACTGATACTAATGACCATGCAACAGGGGCTATTAGGTTCCATGTATACTGGGCCACGCCTATACAGTTTTGCAGAGGCTTCTAATTATCATAAACCCAGCGCTGTCAATAGGTGCTGGGACGCATTTGCTACTTCCTTGTGGTGTGTCCACGGCAGGGTAGGCAACCTAAGGCCTGTGGGCTGGATACGGTCCAATCGCCTTCTCAATCTGGCCCGCGGACGGTCTGGGAATCAGCGTGTTTTTACATGAGTAGAATGTGTCCTTTTATTTAAAATGCATCTCTGGGTTATTTGTGGGGCATAGGAATTTGTTCATATTTTTTTTTCAAAATATAGTCCGGCCCACCACCTGGTCTGAGGGACGGTGGACTGGCCCATGGCTGAAAAAGGTTGCTGACCCCTGGTCCACGGCATCTGAGCATCACGTGGTTGGGAGGCTGGGTGCGCATACATACAGATAAACTGCAATCACATAATCCTAATCTGAGAAAACTTGATTTATTTTGAAATGGTCAATGAATGTCTATGTAATTGGTCTAGTTCAGTGTTTCTGGATTAACTACTTTTGGGATTGGGATGACTGTAGTGGCAATCTGCCCATTCTTAACGGAAATGACTAATGTTCTAAGAGGAAGGTTCAGGGCATGTGCAGTTCTGTCAGAAGGCTCCACTCTTTTTCTCCTACTTGACACACTGTTGGCCTCTAATATGGCAAACTGAAGCAGAAAGATTTGCTCCTCTTCAAATCAGAAATGTATTTAGAGCAGCAACAGCAGCATGCCCATATAAATGCTAGGTATTTTCAGAACAAATTGCTAAGGTTAGCATTTAAGGTAGCTGACCTATATTAACCAACCAGTGCAGCGAAGGTTTATGTGAGTGAGGATAGTGATACCTCTTGCAAACCAGAAATCATGCAGTTTAATCCAAGGTCTCTCCTCAGCTCCTATGTTTAGCCAGATGTAACAAAAGTGAGAGGTTAAACGCAGTGCAACAGGCTTTTCTTTCTGCATACTCCCATGTCGAGGGATTACCACAAGGTAAAAAGTAGGTCTTGAAGTGTAACTGTGAGCCCAGGAGGGAGCTGGGCTGGTCACTGCAGATTAAAGTCCATGAAAGCTTATGCCACAATAAACCTGTTTATTTTTTTAAAAAATCCCCCTATGCTGCTGCATCGCAACAAACCAACACAGTTTTATACTGCGGATTTGTGGTAAAAGTATTGGAGGTGAAAAAACTGGGGTAGAGCAGGGAATACAGTCATACCTCGGGATAAATATGCTTCAAGTTAAATATTTCTGGGTTGCGCTCCGCGGTGACCCGGAAGTAATGGAGCGCATTACTTCTGGGGTTCGCTGCGCGCGCATGCACAAATGGTCAAAATGACGTCATGCGCATGCGCAGAAGTGGCAAAACACGACCCGCAGGCGTGGATTGGGTTCGCTTCAGGATGCGAACGAGGCTCCAGAACAGATCCCGTTTGCATCCCGAGGTACCACTGTATTGATAAGATTAGGGCTTTTTTCAACTGGAACTCACCAGAACTCAGTTCTGGCACCTCAGGTGGGCATCACTGCCATTTTAAGAAAACAGAGGTGTTCAATTGTGAGTTCTGGCACCTCTTTTTCTAGAAAAATTGCACTGGATAAGATAGAGGAAAGGTCATATGTACTGGTTGTGTGGCCGAGGCTTGTACATTTAAAGCACCCCCCCCACAAGAAACCTGGGAACTGTACTTTTGTTTTATGGGTGCTGGGAATTGTAGCATGATGAGGCCTAAGCTGCAGCTCTCAGAATTTATTTACTCATTTTAGGGGAGGGGATGTGCTTTAAATGCATAGCGTTTCTGTAACGGCTACCAGTCACCACCAGGAAAAAACAAACTAAACATAATGGAGAGCAAGAAGAAAAGTGTCAACTTTTCCCTTTTCTTGCGAGGAATCCTATTTGGAATAAGGGAATTTCCCTTTAAAAAGGGGAAGCGTTGACAGCTATGCATCTCACACAAAGCTGTAAGATTTATTAGAGGTGAGGCCTGGCTTGGAACTGTGTGATCGTGCCTCTTGCTTGCCTGGCTAGAGAGAGGCGGCATGTGCTGGGCGTGAGCTTGGGTCCAAAAGCCTCCTGACCTTTGCGCGGCTGGAATGCATGCTACTGTGCAAAACTATGCTGTACAGTACTTGCTATAGAACGGCTTCAAGGCCACGACCGTCAAAGCGCAGGAACTTCCGACGTGCGCGAAGGCTGCAGCAGAAGAAACATCTCGCAGGGCTCGCGCTCTGGCGCAAACGCTTAAGAAACGCAGCTAGTCTGGAGAAGTTTTCTTCCCAGTTTAATTTGGGGGCGGAGTTTCCTTCTGCAGCCTCTGTTTGGAGCCCACGTCGGTCTGGAGAGGCGTTCATTTTACCCGGGGGCTGCCTGCCCGGTGTGAAGGGCTTAAGAGCCGCCTCGCTTTGCTTGTATGGCATGAGTCATTTGTCCCCGCCGGGGGAGCCGGCCTGCTTTCCCTCACGTAGGAAGGGTTGGAGAGGTTCCGGGAACACGAGCTGGCCGCGCACACGTCGGACGCGCAGCGAAGAAGGCAGGCAGAAAGTAAGAGAAGCAAAAAACAAAAACACCACCACCTGGGGGGCCCCGCCGAAGCAGGGAGACACACAAACACACACAGGATTTCTCGCTGGGGGTTTAGCTTAGGACGTCTTGTTCCCTTGCTTCGTTTGTTTGCCAGGAAGGATCTCACACACAAACCCGCCCGCCCCGTCTCTCAGTCGCGGTCCAATGGCTACATAAGGGTCCATCACCTCACTCTGGAATTGGGAAAACAACTGGTAGAGGCAGCAAAGCGCGCGCTTCGATTCCAGAAAGCTCCCGTCTTATGGGGAAACGTCTGCAGAAGGGCAGCCTCCGACTCAGCAGGTGCGAGACTGGATTTTAGGTGTGCTAGTGGCCAGAGGTAATATCTCCTCCAGTTGACGAGTCCACAAATCGAAAAGGAAATAAGCCTCACTGACTTGCCTCTGAGGGGACATGTGCATGCATTTCATTTCATTTCATTTATATTTTATTTTATGTTATTTTATGTTATGTTATTTTATTTTATTTTATACCACCCTATACCCTGGGGCCTCAGGGCGGCCCACAGAATAAAATAAATATATAAAACCACAAAATACATAAAAATAAAAACAACAACCCAATCGCCGCCCCCCAACAAAAAAGCACATTTTAAAAGGGTATAGACCTTTAAAAAAAAAAAGGAAAGGAAAGCGCATCAGTCATGAA
This sequence comes from Podarcis raffonei, assembly GCF_027172205.1. Lineage (NCBI taxonomy): Eukaryota > Metazoa > Chordata > Lepidosauria > Squamata > Lacertidae > Podarcis > Podarcis raffonei. Next base: position 76,156,198 of record NC_070605.1, on the reverse strand, counting down.
TTCAACAGGTAAGGGCTTTCCCCATAACAGATTCTGTGAGCTGGAAAAGATAACACTTGTTTAATTTCTGCCTGTCATAAAGCTGTAGAATATACAAGAGTACTGGGGGTGGGACATGACGACTATATGCTACCCTTGTTTTTTGTGACCAGGTGGCGAGATAGGATTCAGACATGTGTTGGCTCGTCTTGTCCTCTGCATTTTAACAACTGTCTCCGTAACTGAATTTGGAAACCTAGTGCCAAATATGTGAAAACAAGGATGGATGAAAACAGTTGAGTGGCTGCTAGCTATAGGGTGGGGAACCACCACCCCCAAGCTGTTGCTGGACTCCAGCTTCCATCAACCCCAGCCAGCATGGTCACTGGCCAGGGATGATGGACATAGTAATCCGGCTCAGGAGCAGCAGTGCTGTGGAGCTGCTCTTCTGACACCTGTGTGGCTGCCCCTTATCACTTTGTGGGGTGGCAGCAAGGTCAGGGCTGCACAGGCATAACAGCAGTCAACATCTGGTGCTCCCACTCCTATACCCACATAGCCTCAACCTTGTTGCTACCCTATTCCACCCATTCAGCTTTCTGTTAAATGGTGGATAACAAGTGCTTTATTATTCTGAACTTCACCTTGAGGAGGTGAAATAATAATGGTTCCAAAATGTTGCAGCAACTCAACGAAGCATGGTGTGTGTGTTGGGTGAACTCTTGCAACCAAAATGGTGAAAGGGAATCAAAACTCAAGAGCCGGTGCTGAAATAATAATAATAATAATAATAATTTATTATTTATACCCCGTCCATCTGGCTGCATTTCCCCAGTCACTTTGGGCGGCTCCCAGCAGAATATTTAAAACACAATAAAACCTAAAACATTAAAAGCTTCCCTAAATAGGGTTGCCTTCAGATGTCTTCTAAAAGTCAGATACAGTGGTACCTCAGGTTACAGATGCTTCAGGTTACAGACTCCGCTAACCCAGAAATAGTACCTCGGGTTAAGAACTTTGCTTCAGGATGAGAACAGAAATCGTGCTCCAGTGGTGCGGCGGCAGCAGGAGGCCCGATTAGCTAAAGTGGTGCTTCAGGTTAAGAACAGTTTCAGGTTAAGAACGGACTTCCAGAACGAATTAAGTTCTTAACCCGAGGTACCACTGTAGTTGTTTATTTCCTTGACATATGATGGGAGGGTGTTCCACAGGGTGGGTACCACTACCGAGAAGGCCCTCTGCCTGGTTCCCTGTAACCTCACTTCTTGCAGTGAGGGAACCACCAGAAGGCCCTTGGAGCTGGACCTCAGTGTCCGGGCTGAACAATGGCGGTGGAGACATTCCTTCAGGTATACTGAGTCGAGGCTATTTAGGGCTTTAAACGGTTGTGGATTTACTGTAAGTCCGCCATTGTTGGTGCTGCTATTATTGAATCATTGATGGAGATTATTATTTCCTAAACCACATAATCATCACAGATGGACTGTATTTTTAAAGGAGGCATTTCCAAATACATCTTCCCTTAAAAAACAAAACAAAAGGAGAAGCTCACGTAATAACTACTAAATCAGAATTATATATGTGATTTACACAAGCTGTGCTGTAAGCCTTTAATGGCAGTTTCTCTTGTTTAGCTCTGTCAAGGTCTCTGGAATATTTTGCAATGAATCATGTATTTGCTTTGACAAAAGCTTGCCTAATAAGGATCTAAATAATGACACATGTGCAACTTAGCTTCAGCATACTGGAAAGGTTTCTACAGGCCCTGGGGTGTTGGTTCTGACTCATGCATGCCCTATCACATTACTTGGGGGGACTATATTTCCCTGCCTACCAACTCCATGCCCACTTGACCTTTGGCCTTCATGGCTGATAACAGGACAGAGAGGGATTGACCAGCTTCTCTGGCAGGGAGTGGTAATGGACCTCTCCTTGTGAGAGAGGGCAGCCCCAGCTATCCCAGAAGGCATCAGCCAGGAAGCTAGACAATAACTTAATTGACCCTCTTAAGAACAGAACAGATCAGATTGCAGAAACTCCTGATGCCACCCAGTTTAAGGTCTCCATCTGCACTATAATTCAAAGCAGTGTTACACCACTTCTGTCATGGCTTCTCCACAAAGAACCCTAGGAACTGTACTTTGTTGTGAGTGCTGAGAGTTGTCAGGAGACCCCTATTTCCCTCAGAGAGCGACAATTCTCAGAATTCTGCGGGAAGATTAACTGTTTTTGTCATTGGCATCCGTTTGCCTCAAGTGATAACGGGGAAGACAAATCATGTTTGCAGCACCAAAGTCACTCCCCTGGGGCGCAAGCCTGACTGTGTATGGAAGTCCTGGGCTGCCCAGATGACAAGACCCCACTCTCGGCCTTTCTGCTGTGACCCCCCAAAAAGGAGAGCAACACGTTTGGTACCAGCTTGGCTGCAGGCGGGGTGCAAAGTGCTATCCAGCCATCTTAAGCACTCCACTCCAAATCCATGAATGGTTTACTCCCTAGTCTTTTCTCCCGGAGATATCCTGCAGGGCACGATTAGCAACAGAGTTTTACCTTTCTTGCCTTCCCAAGTTAACAAACCCCACCTGCCCCTCACTTTCCTCTACAACTTGTCCAGAAACCACCTTCTTGACTATTGGACCCTCTATTGGTCTCATCCTCTCAACCTGCCAGACCCTGTCTTTGCTTGCAGAGGAAGTCCCTAACTCACAGAGGGTTTGAGACACATCGGCTACCCTCACCTGGTTTAACCGGGCAGTCAAAGCTGTTTCCCCAGGGTTTGGCCCAGTCTCATGCTGACAGCTTCTGGGAGCCACTGGTGAGAGCTGAGTGCAAGGTGGGGAACAAAGGTGGACAAGCTACCTCAGAAGAAGCATGATGTGCCCCCCTACCAGAGGTGCTCCCCCTCCCCTAATACCCCCATACACCCCAGTTAACTGTTAATGGATTGGTAATTGTAGCTCTGTGAGGGGAATAAGGGTCTTCTAACCACTAGCATCACCCTTAGCAAATTGTAGCTCCCATGATTTGTTTGAGGGAAGCCATGGTTTGTTGAAAGTGGTACAATAAAAGCTTAAATGTATAGGGCAAAGGGTGCCTAAGTCCAGTGCCATCTAGTGACTAAGTAGTAGAATGACACTATCTGATACCTTCTGCCTTGAAAGAGATGCTTGCCTAAGGCTGCTTCTAGGAACCCCTTAGACCCCAAGGATTCAGTTAATTATTGGCAGGTTGCAAATATCCTCTTCTTAGGTAAGGGGCTTGAGTAAGTGGAAGTTGGGCCATTCCATGCTTTATTCCACCTGAAGGTCTGGTTTTGGTACAGAAAATAGACTTATGGATGACCTGTGTCAGGAGAAGACAGACACAGGCAGTGTAACTCCCCTACTCCTTTGAGCGCTTTTATTCTAGGTCTCATGGGTGGAACGCAAGGGTGCGGCAGGCGGAAAGAGAATTTCTCTGGCTCATTGTGGGAGCCTCTCTTCCCTGCTTTCTGTGCTCCCAATGAAAATCTCCCCATTTCCTGTAAATAAGGAAAAAACACAGATGTCGCTAAAATAACACCGAGTTTTGCCCTCAGTGGGATTTACATATTGGTAAAGTTGGGATTGGGCTGTTAGCGCTTGCAGCTGTAATTCTGTGGTTGCTCTTACTTCTTTAGTGATTACATGACAAGTAGAAATTGGTAAAGTTTTCCCTATCACTGTGTCTGCAAGCTAGGAAAATGCACCTGCTACATTTTCTCCTTTCCACACAACTGTATAAGACGCTAGAAAACCCTGCCAGCAAAAATAAATACAGTGGTGCCTCTGGTTATGAACTTAATTCATTCCGGAGGTCTGTTATTAACCTGAAACCGTTCTTAACCTGAGGTACCACTTTAGCTAATGGGGGCCTCCCGCTGCTGCCGCTGCACCGCTGCCGCGTGATTTCTGTTCTCATCCTGGGGCAAAGTTCTTAACCCGAGGTATGAAGTAATGAAAAAGCCACCCTATGGAATGTTTATCATGTCACCCTAAGCCAAACCATGGCTTGGCAAGAAGCCAGGAGTGTGTGGGCTTCAGAAAGAAGACTCTGCCCATTCCCCAGATTTGGGCATTTTGCTGTAGTGCTGCACTGAGATTAATCCATGGTTTGGCTTAGCATGCCATCCAAACCTGAGCTAATGGTTTAGCTCTCCCCCACACAAAAATGAGCTAAAAACCTTGGGATAATTCTTGGCTATAGCTCATGGTTAGCAAGGAGAGAACTAAACCCCATGCTTATGTTCAGACAACACACTAAGTCAAACTTTGCTCCAGGAAGAAGTGAAGCAGCTGCTATCTCCTCAGCTGAAGGAAGCGACTGTAGGTCATAATGTGTAGGGTTTTTTTTTGGAAATTGCATGGGGCGAAAAGATGGCTGCTCCCCTAGATACAACTTCAACCAATTTTAGGAACCAGCAAATGATCTGCTTCTTTCAGCAAGCCTTTGAATGCAAAAGTTTGGATTTACAGATGGGTAATATTTATTTATCGGGGCGCGGGTGGCTCTGTGGGTGAACCTCAGTGCCTAGGACTTGCCGATCATATGGTCGGCGGTTCGAATCCCCGCGGCAGGGTGAGCTCCCGTCTTTCGGTCCCAGCTTCTGCCCACCTAGCAGTTCGACAGCACCCCTAAGTGCAAGTATATAAATAGGTACTGCTTTATAGCGAGAAGGTAAACGGCGTTTCCATGTGCTGTGCTGGTGCTGGCTCGCCAGAGCAGCTTCATCACGCTGGCCACGTGACCCGGAAGTGTCTCCGGACAGCGCTGGCTCCCGGCCTCTTAAGTGAGATGAGCGCACAACCCTAGAGTCGGACACGACTGGCCCGGACGGGCAGTGGTACCTTTACCTTTAATATTTATTTAATGGCATCTAATTGTTTTATTGTACTTTAATTTTATTGGTGGTGTTTTCATGTGTGTAATCCATGCTGAGGTCTTCCGCTGAAGGGCAGGATTTAAGTTTTAAAAATGACACAATAAAAGAAAAACTATTAGAAATCCAAGTATATCACACTTGCTGATTCATGCCTGTTCAGATACTTGTTAAATGTTCTGGTCATTTTGATCTCACTCAGCTTACCTTAAATCACAGTGGGGGGAAAGGATAAGAACTGAAAAGCAATTTGTACTTTGAAGAGTGCTATATAATGACCATCACAGTTTCAAAAGGTTTGCCATACCAAGTACAGGTCAACAAGTCTATCCTTTTTTGCCACAGTAATTTGCTTCAGAACTTAGCTGAATAAAAAGGCTGAAGTCTACACACATATTATAGATAATGGACAGTAAGTATATGAACAAAAAATGGGTCATGTTTTTCCTTGTCATCTAACTAATATTTTTTCTAAAAAAATTTAAAGCATTCTGTTCTAACTGACATTATTAGAAGGCATTCTGTTATAGCTGAACACATTTTCAGGTATGAAGTTTTTAAATATTATTATTATCATCATCATCATCATTATTATTACTACTGTTTTGCTGTTTTATTTTAATTTAACGGCTTTGTTAGCCACCCTGGGCTCTTTTGGGATGAAGGGTGGTCTAGAAACTACCTCTGGTCCACATAGCTGAGAATTATCTACACTTAAATATGTTGCTTAGGAAGCTATTGAGAACTGAAATGAATTAAATTAAATACACAAATGAGGCCAGAAAATCAACAATTCCCACTGTGTGGACTGGGATATACTTGTGTGCTTTGAAAAATAAAGCTGCCCTTCTGGATGTGCCTCCATTTTTCTGTGCTTCTGAAAAGCAATGGGGCCTCTTTTGCACAGTTTCCTTTTCTTTCTATCAATATACGGGCATCGACATTATCCCAAGCCATCAGCATTACCCATAAAGCCCAATCCCATATGTGAGCCCTGACTGACAAGGCAAAGGAGATGTTAGGATGTCAGAAAACAATATTGACTGAGTTGTCCTTGAGCTCAAAGGAAGGTGGCTGCCCATCATTCTATGAGCAGATTGAAGGAGGGGGACAACATTTTAAGCGTGAATAAAACTTGCCTGAAGTTTAAATGCAGGAAGCAGTGGGGGGGGGGGGAACCTGTTAACCAAATATTGGCAAATGCCAACTTAATTTTGAAGGCCCCCAAATGAAACAACAACACACAATATTCTAAAAGCGCCACAAGAGGTCACTACAATCACTAGGAATGGTTTGAGTGCAATTTAAACCTACTGCTGCAGAATCACGTTTTTTCCTTTGTAATAGAAGGGTGACAGAGAATCATTTTCCAAAATCAATTGCTTGAACAGGAGCTTGGGCCTCACCTATCCTGTGGTGATGAACTGCTAGATAAAGATTCTTACAATGTTAAATTTGCCACGAGAAGTCTTGTATGTAAAAACATGCTCAGGCAGGCCATTGTCTCCCCCAATACAATCACCTTTGCGAAGGAAGACATTTTAATTAAAAGGATTTACAAGGCCAGCCCTGTGGCCCAGCTGGTTACCGCTGAGAAAATGCATGTTTAAGAGGCCATAGCAAACCAGACTGTGCTCTGTAACCCAAAGTAACGTCCAATATCAAAAGACAGTAATGTATACCATCAAGACTTGATTAATGTGTTTTGGGATCCTAGTATATTTCTCAAAATTGGTCCTCCCTTTCCCTCAGAAGGAACACATTCAATAAGGTACCTCAAAATAAGACTTGTGGTATCTTAAACAAAACTGAGAGTTTCTTTTGATTGGAGGGGTGGGTTGATGCCTTTCTAGCTGTTTTATTTGTTTTAGAGGGGGTAGGTGTGCCTGGGGTGGTTTGTTTTGGGGGGTGTCATCTGAACACCCCCTTTTTTCTATGCCATGGGTATTTGGTGAGGACCATGGCAGTTTTTTATATTTCCAATTGTGCCCCTGGCCGTGAAAAAGTTGGAGACTTAATATAGATTAATAGGTGTAAGAGGAGCCTGGATTTTCAACATTTTTAGCCTGGGCTATAGTAAAACATATTATATCCCCCAAAGAATCATGGGAGTCGTAGTTTAAGGATGCTGAGGATTGTAGTTCTGTGATGGCTACATTTCACATCCCGCGATTCTTTGGGGGAAGCCATGCACTTTAAATATGCTTTAAGTGTACAGTGTGGTTGCAGCCAAAATCAGCTATTAATGTGAATTCAGTTCTGCAAGCATTAAGATCACTAAACACTGCAACAATGCTGTTAGGTAAGTGACAAGGATTAGCAATGTAATATACAGTATTTCCCATCATGTTTTAAACAGGTTTAACCATATGTACTTTCCAAAATGTAGCATTGCTCATTTACATGTACTAATTCAACTATATGCCAATTTCACATTTTTCTATCATTGTCCAAACACTTAAGTATTTGGATTGGAATGAGTAAACGTGTGATTCAGGCTATGTGTGCTGCCTCTAAGCCGGGGAGTGACTAACATTTTGCAGGCCAAGTGCAGAAGTGGGTGTGGCCAAGCAAAAAATTTATTAGCTTTCAATCTGTTTCTAATCCTGTCAAGCATTTGAAATAATTCAGTATCCATTGTTAAATTAATTGCTTCATTAATTAATCAAGAAAGGACAGACGAGGAATAAGCACCCCCTTCCCCCAAGCACAGGATTCTGTGCAGTAATTGTCCATCAAATAATTTATAATTGTCATCAGTAATTTATCTCCAAGGTTTGCAGTGCCAAACGTCCCAAGGATGCTGATCAACGGCCGCCTCATTCGTCAACTAGCATCTGTGATAGGCTTGTATGGTTAACCACCTACTGGCCCAAAGGCAGTAGTGTTTTTCGGGAGAGTTTGGAAGTGAGGACTAGTGTTCTTGAGTGCCAGACTGAAAACTATATAACAGAAACCAAGAAATAAAACCAGCCTTTGTTTCATCTTAACTGGAGTAGCCTACATACACAAGAGTATCCTAGTCCTACTGAAAGGAACAAAAAAGATTCGCAGTTATCTGTGGAGATATTTTAGCATCTTTATATTGCTGCTGGCTTGCTAAGGTGAGAATTCTTATGCAGAAGATAACTAACTGGACTTTTTTTTTTAAGGGATTCTTCTACTTTTAACATTGGGAATGGCAGGAGTTGAAGGAGAGAGAGATCAGTGACTCTTCATTTACCTCATGATTTCTGATTAAGAGATGGTGCAAACCAGAGAAGCGGTGTCCTCTGTGCTAGGCAGAGATGAGCGCGAGATTCCCCATGAGCCACTGAGGCAGGGAATCATTCTGTGTGAGCCCTTATCTGAGTAGCGGTGAGTGTGAAAAGCTATGAACAGATCAAGACCAAGTAGCCTTCCTGATCACGTAAAGAAGCCTGCTGCCTGATAGGTGTTTTACAGTGCTGTTATACAATTAAAAGCACTGATAGAATATTTCTCCCTGTTCTCCTCCAAGAGCTACAATTACCAGAGTGGTTTAAAAATCCGTCTCCACAGGAAACTCTGGAAATTGTAGCTTTGTGAAGGGAATAGGCGCCTGTTTCACAACTTTCAGCATATTTAACAAACTATAGCTCCCTGAATTCTGGGGGGGGAGTCATGGCTGCTTGAAGTCTTGAAGGACATTAAATAGATGGTGTGAATGTGGCTCAAGTCTGATTTAAAGGTGGGGAACCATAAAAATGGAGAGCAGCAGCCTTGTAGTTGCCCAGAAACAGTTGGATTCAACCACTGTTTTCTTCCCCCACTGTAGTGGGATAGGGTGAGATATATTGTAGTTTTATTTAAATTCTAGTAATTACTTTTAAATTTGTGCCTATATGTGTAAACTGTGGTATGCAAACATTATGCAAATTGATTTCCTGTTTTGTCTTATCTTTTCGGTGAGGCAAATGCTCTTTCCTGGCAAAGCATAGCTGGCTGCCCTATACAAGACACAAGGAAAGATGCATATGAAACTAGTGGAAAGTTTAGAAGACGCTGCACAAGTTTAGAATGTTTTAATTGTTACACAATTGTTGCACAATTCTCAAACTGCTTTGAGAATTCATTTTTTGCTGAAAGTGTGTAAGTTGTCTACATAAACAAACAACAAACCAACAAACCAGTACTAAAATAGCAAAGGCACTCAGCAAGTTCAGTAAGTAAGCAAAAATTTCAGTAAGGCTACTGTTTGTCAAAATATTATCTAAGAGACAGCTTTTTCTCTTTTGCCTTGTATCGTTAAGGGGAACACAGAATTATTTGTTGGTTTTTGCATTTATGCATTTATACCCTTCCTTCATGGAATTGAAGGTACTGTGCATTAATATCCTCCTCCCCATCTCATCCTCACAATGACCCTGTGAGGTATGTTAGGTTGAGAGACAGTGACTGGCCCAATGAGCTTCAGAGCCAAGTGGAGATATGAAATTTGGCCCTAGTCCAAAACTCTAACCACTACACCATGACAATGACAGCAGTGATGATCACAGCCAGAGCAATGACTACTCTTCTCCTTGGGATGGCATATTATGCCCTTCTGATGAGCAGGACCTGAGGAGCTGGTCTTTCCGGGGAGCCAGTGTGGTGTAGTGGTTAAGACTCGTAATCTGGTGAACCGGGTTCGCTTCCCCGCTCCTCCACATGCAGCTGCTGGGTGACCTTGGGCTACTCACATTTCTCTGAAGTCTCTCAGCCCCACTCACCTCACAGAGTGTTTGTTGTGGGGGATGAAGGGAAAGGAGAATGTTAGCCGCTTTGAGACTCCTTAGGGTAGTGATAAAGCGGGATATCAAATCCAAACTCCTCCCCTTCTTCTTCTTCTTCTTCTTCTTCTTCTTCTTCTTCTTCTTCTTCTGTTTGCAAGGAAGTCATTCTATGGCCTATTTTGCCCAGATGGGTGGGGTATAAATAACAAAAATTAAAATTGGTGCTGTCTGCTGCACTGAGCTGAGCTAGTAGGCTTAGTCAGTCACCTGAACCGGGGCTTTTCCTCACTAGCCACAAACTTTAACCAAGAATGTAACACACCAGGCCACAGGATAACTGTCAGACAGGCATGACACAGACTTTGTATCACAGCAAATTTCAAAGCAAAAAAAGCAGAGAAATTATGTTTGAGCATATTTTAATTGACACATTAGATTATATAGCATGCAAATAATATCTTTCAAAATAAAGGATGGCAGGCTATGTTAGGAACATCTGGTCCCACTGTGTTGCACTCCACTAACCGATGTAAACAGCAGCATGTGCTATTCATAAACATCCTTCATCTTTCTTTATTTTCTGGATAAGTGCATGCATAGCAAAGTGTGTCTTTGCATGTTCTGGAAGATGTTAAAACTGTTCACCTTACCAAAGTTTCTGAAAATAGTATACACTATGAACCTCAGAATTACAATGGCTAATTTCCCTCCCCAATTGACAAAGGATTGCATTTCATTGTAAATTAGTTTGCAACAAATGGAAGCCATCCACTAAATTAACCCAAGGACTCAACTGAGAAGTGGGATGTTTGGTGGATTTGTCTTTGCGGATACTTTTTTAGCACTCCCTTGTCCATTTTCAAATAGGAAGGAAAATTCAAGTACATTTTATCCTAACTTGCTAAATCTCTCCAGAATTTAGGGACATGTTATATGGTAAAGGGGTTGTAAAAATGACTGTAGAACAGCTGTGCCTTAAAAACAATTTCCAGAGGAATACCCCTGTTAGTCTTGTGGCAACATAAAGACCAACAAATTAATTATGTTTAAATCCATCCCAGCTCAGCTATTGACTTCTAACCTAAAAGGAAATTTTATATGTAATCCCAGTAGTTATCCTAGAATCATAGAAGCTCTATAAGAACAAGCTGGTTGACAGTGAGTACCTGAATGTGAAGTCCAAATTAAGTAGTTGCAGAAGGAGTCTGCATAGTTTATTTACACTGCAATATACTGAAGCCCAAGGGACGCGGTTGGCGCTGTGGGTAAAAGCCTCAGTGCCTAGGACTTGCCGATCGGAAGGTCGGCGGTTCGAATCCCTGCGGCGGGGTGCGCTCCCGTTGCTTGGTCCCAGCGCCTGCCAACCTAGCAGTTCAAAAGCACCCCCAGGTGCAAGTAGATAAATAGGGACTGCTTACTGGCGGGAAGGTAAACGGCGTTTCTGTGTGCTGCGCTGGCTCGCCAGATGCAGCTTTGTCATGCTGGCCATGTGACCCGGAAGTGTCTCCGGACAGCGCTGGCCCCCGGCCTCTTAAGTAAGATGGGCGCACAACCCTAGAGTCGGACACGACTGGCCCGTACGGGCAGGGGTACCTTTACCTTTACCTTTATACTGGAGCCCTACTGAATTTACTAAAATAAAATGATGTGATAGCTGCTAACTTGGGCTGTTTTGAAAGGAGATTCGGCAGATTATGGAGGAGAAGGTGGTCAGCAGCGACTAATCACTATGGCCATATTACCATACCAGAATCGGGGGAAGTAGAGCTCTGAATACCAACTGCTGGGAACCATAAACAAGAGAGTACTATCACACTCATGTTCCTGCTTGTGGGAGGTTGCTTCTCAGGGGCGCCAGTTGCCCACTAGGTTGCTAGACTAGATTATGGTTAATATCCCTAGCTGGAAATCAGAGGGAATTTAAAGAGCACATTTTGCTTCTGTATCAGTGTTTCCCAAACTTGGGTCTCCAGCTGTTTTTGGACTACACTTCCCATGATCCCTGACCTCTGGTCCTGCTAGCTAGGGATGATGGGAGTTCTAGTCCAAAACCAGCTGGAGACCTAAGTTTGGGAAACACTGCTATGTATGATGTATGCGATCGGTATCTGTATTGTGTTAGAAATTGTGTTGACATATGCAATGGTTTAAACTTTTTGTATAGGCAGCAGCTTTTTAAAAAAATATGCAGTTGTTTTAATTATTCTTATATGTGCAATTGTTATATATGTGTGTGTGTTTTTGTCACCTTGTGAAATTGTTCTGAGATGCTTCATAGGAAGCAATCTAAAAGAGAAATAATTACGGATAGATGCGGGAGCAGGTAAATGATTTTTTAAAAAATCTTTTCATGCTTTTGATGCACATAGTTTGTGAAGAGGCTTTAGAACATGCTATGGCAACAAACTACAGATACTCTTACTTTGAGAGTTGGCCTTAAAATAGCCTTACCAAATACCCAACATACTACAGAGGCCAGAAGTGATTTGGCATTCTGCTTCCCATCCAGTCTCACAAACTGCATTAAAATTCACAAAGCTCTCTCCGCAGTTCCTTTCCTTTCCTTGTCTTCCACTGTTCTGCACTCAGCTTTGGTAGAGAAAGCATGGCTTAAATAAATAATAAACATTACCCATTTCTCCTTAATTACCAAGATCTGCTTCCTTTATCGGCTCTTATAAACATGCTAGCAGCCTTTGTCCCCAGCATTGCTTAAGAAACAAACAAACAAAAAACCCAGTGCATTTTTAAAGTCCTTCTTAAAACAACTACCATTTTGATAGGTTTGGCACACCAGCTTGATTCAAAATGGCATCCAAATGTATCCAAACATAGATGAAAAGCTGCTCTTTGATCTCAGGAAACCTTCGTACAAGATTTGGTTGCAATATCCTAAAAGGTGTCCAAATGCACAGCAAATGGACAAACAACTTTCCAAAATATATAGTAGGAAAGAAAAAAGAGTGAGGCGAGTAACAAAAAATGAGCAGCATACATGCCCACATGTCAAATGAGGGTTGCTGGGCAGAGTTTTAAATGATAACTGTGCAGGAATTAAGCACCCCTGGGTGGTGGTTTCTTGACTTGGCACAGTTTGCACAGTGTAACAATGATGCTGCCATTATCTTTTCAAAAGTGAAGCCATAGGAGCATTGTTCAGTCCGCAGCAAGAGTCCTTTATATTTCTGCTAATGTTTGGTTCACAGAAAGGCAGTGAGTTGTTGGTGATCTGAATAAATCAGATGGGAATCTGTGCTGACGCTTTCCAGGAACTATGGATGTTACTGTCTCCGGACAATGTCTGTAGCTGGAATTGTGAAGGAATGGGACTTTCGGCCACTTTGTGTTTGATTATCGATTGTTTACCTTCAGTTGTAAATTGGTTGCTTTTTGTTCTAGAGGCTCTTCTGCATAGGAAGGACAAGTGCTTGTAGGTGAAAGTTTTGCACAAGAGGGTGAAACAATCAGCCTAGGACACCTGGCATTTAAGGAGAAATAGAAATTCAGCTTAACCCAGGGGTCTACTGCTTCTGCCTGAGGCAGAAAATACAAACAATACCCCTATGGCACTAAAATAATAATACTGGTTTTTTTCCTTTTTTTCTTCATTTGAAAAAATGGCAAATGAAAAAAAGACAAAAACTTAACACCATTACCAACTTGGAAGTGGAAGGAAAGAATAATCAGAATCCAGTGGAAATTAGAAAATGCTTCCAGAGGTACTTTAAACAGTTATATACACAAGGGCCACAGAAAGAGTTTGATATAGACCAATTCTTGAAAACTACAAAAAATCTCTCAAGAAAATAAGTTAATGTTGAACTATAAAATAACAGAACAGGAGGTGGAAGGTGCCATCCAGAATATGCAGTTGGGCAAATATCCAGGGCCGGATGGTTTAACCTCAAAATATTATAGATCTTTGAAAGATTGGATAATTCAACCACTAAGGAGGTCTGCAATGAAATTTTGGAGGAGAAAAAAGCGCCAGAGTCGTGGAAGGAAGCCTATATTACACTTATACCGAAAAATAAGTCTGAAAAGACACAACTTAAGAACTACCGCCCCATATCCCTGCTTAATGTGGATTATAAAATTTTTGCAGATATTTTGGCTAAAAGGCTAAAAAAAGTATTAGTGGAGGAGATACATAAAGACCAAGCTGGCTTTCTCCCGGGTAGACACTTGTCTGACAATACGAGGAATATAATTAACATTTTGGATAAGTTGCAAGTGAACATTAATACTAAAGCAGTTTTAATCTTTGTAGATGCGGAGAAAGCCTTTGATAATATTTATTGGAGTTTAATGAAGAAAAATCTTCAGGGGATGGGGGTTGGTCAAGGGTTTGAAAATGGTATAAGTGCAATTTATTCAGAACAAAAGGCTAAACTAATAGTTAATAATGTGGTGACAGAGGAATTTAAGATAGAGAAAGGGACACGACAAGGCTGCCCAATTTCCCCATTGCTTTTTATTTCGGTCCTGGAGGTTTTGCTAAATATGATCAGAAGGGATCGTTTGATTAAAGGTATACAGGTCGGAGCTAAACAGTACAAATTGAAAGCTTTTGCAGATGACTTAGTACTGACGTTACAGGAGCCAGAATCTAGTACTAAAAGAGTATTAGAACTGATTCAAGAATTTGGTCATGTGGCAGGATTTAAGTTGAACAAGTTAAAAACTAAAGTTCTTGAGAAAAACTTAAAACCGATTGAGAAAGAGAGGTTTCAGAAGGAGACAGGTTTAACATTGGTTAAGAAAGTAAAATACCTGGGGGTTAATTTGACCGCTAAGAACTTAAACCTATTTAAAGACAATTATGAGAAATGTTGGTCAGAAGTGAAAAAGGATCTAGAAATATGGTCAAATTTGAAGCTTTCCTTGTTAGGTCGAATTGCTGTTATAAAGATGAATGTATTGCCAAGAATGTTATTTTTGTTTCAATCATTGCAAATTTTGGACAAAATGGACTGTTTCAAGAAGTGGCAGAGAGACATTTCTAGATTTGTTTGGCAGGGCAAGAAGCCCAGAATAAAATTTAAAATACTAACTGATGTAAAGGAAAGAGGTGGATTTGCCCTGCCAGACCTTAAACTCTATTATGAATCAGCAGCATTCTGCTGGTTGAAAGAATGGCTGCTTCTTGAGAACACAGACATTTTGGATTTAAAAGGTTTTAATAACGTTTTTGGGTGGCATGCATATTTGTGGTATGACAAGGTTAAAGCACACAAAGCATTTAAAAATCATATTGTCAGGAAAGCATTGTTTAATGTCTGGATAAGATATAAGGACTTACTTGAAAATAAAACCCCAAGGTGGTTGTCACCGATGGAAGCAAAGGCTCAGAAAAAGCTCAATATGGAGGCCAAATGGCCGAAATATTGGGAAATTTTGGAACAAGAAGGAGACAAATTGAAATTGCAGAGTTTTGAGAAATTAAAAGATAAAGTGCGAGACTGGCTTCACTATTATCAAATAAGGGAGGCTTACAATTTGGATAAAAAAATTGGCTTCCAGGTGGAAAAATCAAAATTGGAAACAGAACTGTTAGATCCCAAAACAAAGATACTTTCAAGAATGTATAACTTGCTGTTGAAATGGAATACTCAGGATGAAACGGTTAAATCTGCTATGATTAAATGGGCACAAGATGTTGGACACAACATTATGTTTGCTGACTGGGAACAGTTGTGGACCACAGGTATGAAATTTACGGCATGTAATGCCTTAAGAGAGAATATTATGAAAATGATATACAGGTGGTACATGACACCAGTCAAGCTTGCAAAAATCTATCATTTGCCCGATAATAAATGTTGGAAATGCAAAGAAAATGAAGGTACATTCTTTCACCTTTGGTGGACGTGCCCAAGGATAAAGGCTTTCTGGGAGATGATATATAACGAAATGAAAAAGGTATTTAAATATACCTTCTTGAAGAAACCAGAGGCCTTTCTCCTGGGCATGGTTGGCCAATTGGTGTCAAAGAAGGATAGAACTTTCTTTATGTACGCTACAACAGCAGCAAGAATACTCATCGCAAGGTATTGGAAGACACAAGATTTACCCACCCTGGAAGAATGGCAGATGAAAGTGATGGACTATATGGAACTGGCGGAAATGACTGGCAGAATCCGAGACCAGGGAGAAGAGTCGGTGGAAGAAGATTGGAAGAAATTTAAAGACTATTTGCAGAAACATTGTAAAATTAATGAATGTTAAAATGATGTTGGATTGAAATCAAGCGGCCTTAGCAACAAGGTTAATAAGAATATGTAAAAATGGATTGATAACGGATGAAAATATAAAGTTATAATATGTTGAGATATAGAGTTAAGATAAAAGAAAGAGGGTAAGGATTTGCTGAATTAACCATGTGAACGGGAATACAAAAAAGGGAGGTGTGAGGAGGTCAGGGAAATAAGCAAACGAAATTTAAGATATGAAAAAATTGATTTGTTTTTAATTATTTTTTATCTACTTTTTCTGTATTTTTAATCTTTTTTTCTATGTATTTTCGTATTTTTTTTCTTTTTTCTGCTTTCTTTTTATTTTGTAATTTTCTTCTTTTTGTAAAACTTCAATAAATATCTTTTAAAAAAATAAAAATAAAATAATAATACTGTTATGTGCTGAAGTTCTCACCCTAGGCCAGCAGGGGGATACTGTAGATAGTTTTCACTCAGGTCCACATATGCAAATAAGGAATTGAAAGTGACATTCAGTGATTGGATAGTTACAGAAAGTTGTTACTGTTGCGTTGTAGTGGAGCTGTATATAAGCAGGCTGGCTGAACCCTTCAGTTCAGTTCTGTTCTGGCCTATGAATAAACAAGAGCTGTTTGAAGAATCGCTGTGTCATCTGATATTTTCACCCACAACTTAACAAATATAATATAATCTGTTTTTTACAATTTGATCCCCTTTTATTGATTGTTCCTCTTCTGTGTTTCTAGCTCCCTGATACAGGACTCTTGGACTAGATTAGATTTCCTCTGTTGCTGAACCCTCAACTGTTTCCTTCTAATGTTGCTCCTAGAACATGTTTTGGACTCAGATTAGTTTCTTGTGCCTGGTCCTGGTTTATCTTTGACTTGGCATGCTTATCTTCTCCTACCATCGTTTGCCAATTGTGTATGGGATTCTGTGGCTTATGGCCTACCTGCCAGAACAGAGCACTAGTTGACTGGGTATGTGCTTTCAACTGTTTTCTTGTTTTACTATTGGTTGACAGTTTGCATGTGTTTTATCAGTAGTGTAACCTGCTGTGGGATCATTTTATAATTAAAACCGGGTGGCAAATCTTATACATTATAAATAAATTAAATGTTGTTATTGCTAGCTGCCAGACTTAAAAATCTGTATGTGGGACAATAGCATAGCAGGGTTTCAGACTTTTTAGAAGAGCTTGATGAAGAACGGAAGAGTCTTTCTGTATTAGACAAAAGGCCTGGAATCATAGAATTGTAGAATTGGCAGGGACCCAGGGGTCATCTAGTCCAACCCCCCTGCAATGAAGAAATCTAGTTCCACATATTATTTTCCACAGTGTCTATGGGAAGCCCACAAGTAGGGTATGACGGCAATATTGAATGTGGTGTCTTATAACAAAGTAAAGTTGAGGAAATTTCCATTCCTATTCCGTGTAAGAATACAGCAAGCAAGGCTCAGAATTGTGAAGACCAAACTATATACCGTATTTTTTGCTCTATAAGACTCACTTTTTCCCTCCTAAAAAGTAAGGGGAAATGTGTGTGCGTCTTATGGAGCGAATGCAGGCTGCACAGCTATCCCAGAAGCCAGAACAGCAAGAGGGATTGCTGCTTTCACTGTGCAGCGATCCCTCTTGCTGTTCTGGCTTCTGAGATTCAGAATATTTTTTTTCTTGTTTTCCTCCTCCAAAAACTAGGTGCGTCTTGTGGTCTGGTGCGTCTTATAGAGCGAAAAATACGGTATGTGCCTGCTGAATTGGTCTTCTCCTTCCTTGCTGTCTTTAAAATTTCTTTCTTTTCTGCCTGGGAATGGCTTCAGTAACTCAGGAAATAAATGATGCTATGCAGTAGCTAAGGTGAAAAAGGGAACCTGGACATCTTAGCTCAGTAAGCATGATAATGAGTCTACCAAGGAAGAACGCAATTTAAATCCTCACACGACTTCTACAGTAATGGTCATTAGTACTGAGTTTCCAGACTATTGCATCTCTAGAGATAGAGATACTGAAGTAACTCTTTCCCTCAACCTTCTGCTCTCACACATAATAGGAAAAAATAGAGCAAAGAAATTTATGGACTTATATCCTCTACACACATAGGGATGTGTAACCGATACCAGAATTATGTGGATATCAGAAAATATTTGAGGAGCCACATAAGCAGTTTATAGTGGGGCAGCTAAGCCTAAAATTGTATGAAACTAGTTTTATATTGGACCTTGCTAAATATTCTTTGGTATACCAGCAAGCAACAAATTACATAAATAAAGCATTTAAAAAAGCCTTCCCTCCCAGGAGATCAAAATAGTATTCATGGTCCTCCCCTCCAGTTTATCCTCAGTTTAACCTCAGAAGATAGGTTAGATTTTCGAACGCCCATTGAGCGTGTTTGCTGAGCAGGGATTTGAGTTATTCCAACACTCCAACCACTACATAATGCTGACTGTAGTAGTAGTAATAATAATAATAACAACAAAAATTTGTATTTATACCCCGCCCTCCCAAGCCAAAATGGGGCTCAGAGCAGCTAACATCAAATGTATAACACATTAACATAAAATCAGGCAATCAGTTAAAGTACATCCTAAAATCAGATCAGGATCAGAATAAAGTCCAGTCAGATGGCAACCAGCAGATTAGGGTTGGGGACCTTAAATACTCACCAGGCCCAACTGTTTGTGCTGAACTTTTATGGGCTTGTGAGAAAAATTGGGAGGCCACTTTCATGCAAGTTCTTAAGAAAGGGGAGGGGGAATCAGACCAGACTGAACCCCGATCAAAGGCCTGTTGGAACAGCTCCATCTTGCAGGCCTTGCGGAAAGATGTCAAATCCCTCAGGGCCCTGATCTCTTGTCACAGAGTGTCCCACCAGGCGGCGGCCACGGCCAGTCTAATCTCCTTGAGGCTTGGGACCTCCAAAATGTTATTATTTGCAGACCATAAGGTCCTCTGTGGGGCATACCAGGAGAGGTGGTCCCGTAGGTGCTGACTTTATGGGCAGAAGGATGACAAGTGTGTACTTGTGCTTTAAATTTTGTACTTATCCTACCGCAGGGCTATGGTAGCTGGCACATGCCTGCTACAGTGCAGAATGGGCACCCAAATGATCACAGTCAGGACAACAAACAATATTGTGGTTGTCATTACTGTGTCCTACTTCCAGCACATTCCAGTGATCGAGATGTAGGTATATTTTGGTGTGGGCAAACACCACAGGTTAGCAAATGGCAGTTCCAAATGGCTTTGGAAATCAAAGGCACATTAGCTGTTTCATGCATTAACCGAGCGTGGCATGACCTCTTTTGTTTCTGGGAAAGGCAAAGGATCAGCTTGTGACACCTGGAACACATGGTATTTCCAGATGTCATTTCCGACCAGTGATGGCTCCAGATTCTGGAGGGCCCTTGGGCCAGGACTCCCCCCCCCCATTCTGCCTCCTCGCTGCCATTAATCCACAGCTGCTGCTGCTGCTGCTTCCATTCCTCCTAATTGTTTCTATCTGCTTGCTTGCCAGGCAGAGAGCCAATGAGCCAGCAGGCAATGGCATTAGCTGCTCCTTCTCACCGTAGCTATTATCTGGGCCAGGACGGGAGGTAGATCAGCAAGCAGCTTGCATTGCTGAAGAGGAGGGGAAAGTCTCAAGTGCTGTTTATCCATAGACTCTGTGCTGGGGTGTGGGCTTTCAGCAGATGCCGGGGTCCTTGTTTCTGACACTGGTAGAAGCTCCATCCCATGTCCTTAACAATCCCATGATGCTGCTTGACAGGTTTGTAGTAGTTCTCTCGTGAAAGAAACAGTGGATTTTGCAATGGATCTGACTTGGTATAAGTGAGTGAAGATCTACATCAGGAACAGAGGGGGGTGGAATAAAGATCTACATTGGGACCTGCTGCCTCTGAGGATGCTACCACCTGAGGCAGTCACCTCAGCTTGTCTCATGGCTGGGCCGGCTCCTTCATTGAGCTTTGATGGTCCCCTCTTTCAAGGCTATTGCATGAGAATGGGTGTTTGTGGTTTGTCTGTGAAGCAGGAGAGGAATGAATTTGCAACAAACACTTTGTCCAAGGTCTCAGAATTAGGTACAAGTAGCCCTGCTGCTCTTTATAATAAAAGCTTTGGCTTTCCCTAGTTTGGGGTTTTGCTTTCCCCCACTTTAAAACCATAGCTGCCTTGCTGTATTATCATAATTGTTTGCCTAATTTATTTAGAGGCTGACAAGTCAGCAGAAGAAGAAAATAAAGGCATTTGCCTCTTAAGATACTCTAAATGCTTAGGCCAGTGCTGACCTACATACTTCTAAATACAGAGTGGAGGATGTTTATCCTGGAAAATATTCTGACCCACTTTTGAACTACAATAATACCAACATGATTTGTGAAGAACTCAGCTTGTTTTTGGTTTTGCAGACAATTTGTTGAGTTGTTTTTTTTTTAAGTAGTAGTAAGGTAACAATATGAACTGTTCAAAAATAGTGAACCCTTTTTTTCTTTTAAAAATTGTTGAGTGCCAAATTACTATTAAGACTTTTGATTCCCCTCCCCAAAGTTACTTACTATTAGAATAGAAAGCAGGGTAGTCAATGAACTGCCCTCCACGTGTTGTTGGACTACAACTCCCATCAGCCCTGCCCATTGGCCATGTTCGTTGGTGCTGATGGTAGTGGAAGTTTACCCTGATGCAGAGACTTTTTCCTTTGGTTATTGTTAAGTTAAATTAAACTTCTTATTTTTTAATTTCACAGGGGTGATCATCCTGAAACATGCAAAAGAATAGCAGTCACATTACAAGAAGGAAATATATCTCTTTGTTACATTAAACACTTCTGTATAATCCTGAAAAATTAGTTGAGGGCCAGTTGGCTTGGTGAACATTTTACAGCACCGGGAACATCAAAGTCAAGGTAAGTAAGAACACTTACAACCAAAAGAAGAAGCAAAAGTTTCAGTAGTATAGCCTACAATACCCAGGTGAGTGATACAGTTTTAAAGGCAGGATGGAAAATGAATGGTTTAATCTGCTCCAAATTCTGGTCAAGCTTTATTCCTTACAAAATTTGTTACATTAATGTAATATTTCTTCAAAGCAGAGAGACTGCTGGAGGAGACCTAAATACTGTTGTAAATGGCAGTTTGTGTTTATATTACTTTTTTATTTTTATAAAAGGCAGAATTCATATATGGTAGCTCTTTGGCCTTCATGATGTATAGAGGCACTAGCGTCCAAGTTAGTATGATTACACATAAAACTCAGTTTAAAAATAAGCAGTTATCTCAAATAGATTATCTACCGGTATTTAGCAGTCTAAAAAGCACATATAGTGCATACATATGTTGACCTTGAAGTTTGGCCCAAGCAGGCATGATGATAGTGCAAGCATCTGATCTGGAACAAATTGAAAAAGAGACATAATAAAGAAGAAATTAAATAGCTGGCTTCGAAGCGAGTTAATATGGGAGTTCTGATTAGTCAAGCAACACAAGATTTTTTTTTTAAAAAAGCTACAATCATTGAAAGAGAAATCATTGTAAAGAAAATAGAGCAATTGGAGAAACTGCAAAATAAAAAGCCCAGTGACTGAATTCAAATTCAACTTATTGCAACAATGAGTCATTCAGTAGTCCGGAGAAACTCCTAGAGCTCAAAAGGCACTGATGTGCTTGAGGCATACTTCTTGAGGGAAATGTAATGTGAGAGAATGGTAATAGTCCGAACAACGGAACAATAAATAATGCTGAGGATAGGATCACTGCCAGGACCTCCAGTCAAGCAGGCAAGATGGAGGTAAGTTGTTAAGTTTAACGCAGAAAAAGAAAACCCACAAAAATCTAGCTCTGCAAAATATTGGACCTAAACTTGCCTCCAAGTTTATCTTGGCCTCTTTACTTGCCTTGATACATTTTGTGACTGTGTCTGAAAGAGTCACAGCACCCCTCTTCTGCATTATTAGCAGCATCCCTTCTCCACACACTCCACGCGTGCTCCTTGTCCCTTGAGTGCTTTTCCTTCCCTCCCCACTTAAAACGTGGTTACAAAGCACGGATCCACATGGATCCTCAGGATTTTTGCACTGGGTCACCCCAAATTCACCATCAGATCACACAGCATGTCCATGGCTACAGCTTGCACCAAAAAAATCACACACCCACTGTTGTCTGGGGCCGCAGTGGTGCAAAAACGTGGTTACAAAGCATGGATCCACATGGATCCTCAGGATTTTTGCATTGGGCTACCCCAAACTCACCGTCAGATCACATGTCTGTGGCCACAGCATGAACCACAAAAATCATACATCCACTGTTTCGTTTAGAATATTTTTTTTTCTTGTTTTCCTCCTCTAAAAACTATGTGCGTGTTATGGTCAGGTGCATGTTATAGAGCGAAAAATACGGTAATATGGAGACAGGCCTGAGTGAGAGCACTTGAAACTTTGCAGCATACTTGCACTGCTGAAATAGGTCTTCGGAGACAGTAATGTTTTTGTGTCTGGCTGGCTGCAGTGGGAGAGAGGAAGTGGTTTCTGCCCAAGTGTGAGAGCCTGTTGGTGAGACCTGCTACTATCTCTTGGGTGAGAAAGAGGAAGGAAGTCAGTGTACCCTACGTTATGGGTGTACGTGACCTGATTGATGGTTTTTCTGGGCTGCAGGGTTGAACTGACATTCTTAATATATTCATTGCCTAGCAGAAAACTTAATTGTAAATGTGAGTGTGCCTTTGTTTTTAAATTACAATACAAAAAGGCATCCTTGTAAGAGTTGATCCTAAACTGGTAGCACATGTTGAAAGAATTAAGATGAAGCATATTTCAGATGAATTTAAAATGTGATTAATTTTTGTTCTTTCAGTTTTATATTACTTTACATTGTAACCGTAAGTTATTTTACAAGGAACGTGGGTGGCGCTGTGGTCTAAACCACTGAGCCTCTTGGGCTTGCCGATCAGAAGGTCAGCGGTTCGAATTTCCACGAAGGGGTGAGCTCCTGTTGCTCTGTCCAGCTTCTGCCAACCTAGCAGTTCAAAAGCACACCAGCGTGGGTAGATAAATAGATACCACTGAGGGGGAAAAGTAAACATCATTTCTGTGTCCTCTGGCACTCGTCACGGTGTTCTGTTGTGACAGAAGGGGTTTAGTCATGCTGGCCACATGACCCAGAAAGCTGTCTGTGGACAAACACTGGCTCCCTCGGTCTGAAAGCAAGATGAGTACTGCAACCCCATAGTCACCTTTGACTGGACTTAATCATCCAGGGGTCCTTTACCTTTACCTATTTTACAAGTGGAAATTAATACACACACACACACAGTTATAAAAATGTGTGAATGGAATTGCCCTTTGGCTTTGTTGTACTGTACATTTCCAGCAAGTTATGGCAGAGGGCAAATTAACTTGGAGTAGGGGTGGGAAATTAAATGAACCATGGTTAATTTCTAAAAGAAAATTGACACTGGGCATTAAGGATGATTTGAATCTTCAAACCATAGAATTGTAGAATTGGAAGGGAACACCAGTGGGGTTGCCATATTTCAAACAGTGAAAAGCTGAACAGAAAAGTTGTTGAGCTTTTTTTGGGCAAAGTTGTTGTATTCTAGATATGTATGATGATCATCGTGTCCTTTATCTCCATAATTCAAGATGTATGAAGTTTAATGTAACTGGCTTCATTCTTCTTCTTCTTCCTTGGCGATCACTCGTAGCCGAGTAAGATTGTCTTCCACAAACACAGTTTTAACAATGAGTCCGTAAGTGACTGTGGAAGCTAATTCTGGACCCACACGTCCTTCCACAGTGGGGACATTGGTTCCCGGGTGGGAGTTGATCACGGTGTGGATTTACCAAGCGTGCCTTCCTCTTAGCTCGTTTCTCCCTTGCGTTCTGAGTTTAAGTGTCTTCAAAGTCCATGACACCTTTGGTAAAGGCTGTTCTCCAACTGGAGCGCTAAGAGGCCAGTGTTTCCCAGTTGTCAGTGTATAACATTTTCAAATGGCTTCATCTTAAGCTGGTGAAGATGTTTGCAGATAGATAGATAGATGATAGATAGATAGATAGATGATAGATAGAGATAGATAGATAGATAGATAGATAGATAGATAGATAGATAGATAGATGATAGATAGATATAGTAATGCTATATTTTGGCTGATCTTCTGCTATTGTGTGTAGTACGTGTGTAAGAATAAGGTTCTAGTAGACTCAAAGCTGCAACTCAGTTTCTGCTTCTTTTCCAAGACAGAGGATGGCATTGTAGCACTGCTACAACACTCTTAAACTCTGCAAAGGCACCCCCAGAGTGAGATCTTCATTTGATAGTTCTGGGCGCACATTAACAGCTTGAGGTTTTGCATTTTGCTTTTCTTCTCTTCGGTGAAACAGATGAATGGTATAATGGAAGCGCCTCCTAAGAGGAAGACATGAAATCCTTACATTTATAACAAAAAGTGTCATAAACCTCATTGTAATTCAAGCTTGAACTGTTCACCCTGTGCATGTCCAGAAACTCATTCTGTAATACTAGATGCAATGATCTCTGGAGGAAGATTTTCCATCTGTTTCCTTATGATGCTAAGCTGTTAGCAGTGTTCATTATTTATTGCATTTACTGGTTTACGTTAAGCTATGATTTTCCTCTTTTCTAGCATTAAGTATTCATCTCAGTAAAAATGGGATGTGCATGTTAATAAAGATTGATATTAAAAAGGGAGGGGGAAGAGAAAATACTGTGTATATTTGGGGTAAGATTCTTTTGTTCCATCTGTGAGGTTGGCAGTGAAACTCAGAGACCTTGGCATCGGACAAACGGTTTAGGAGCAAGTGGCTTGATGATTTTGTCTAAACGTAACCACAATCATACTTTAATAAGACCGAAATTAATCATAAAGATGATTAGTATAGTGATAAATCAGCATGGGCTGAATTGGCAATGTTTGCACAGATGTTCTCAATCTCATAAGTAGCACCACTAACTTTAAATAATGTTACTCGTGTAATAAACTGATGATCTATGAGTACTATGATTTCAGATGCAGGCAGCACAAGCCTGTGTTGCACGACTTCATATTTCTACACTCCCTGAATTCAGTGTTAACAACCACTTAGGTGTCACAAGGTAGTTGCAGAGACTTCTTACATCACACAACAAGGAAATAGGAAAGATTGTTAGAAAAGGGGTCATCTGGGCTGTGAATTTGCATGACCAATCTCATTCGAAAGTGTTTTGGAGGAGGTGAATCTGAATTTCAAGATGAATTAGCCACCCAAAGCTGTGTTTGTTGGTACCAGTTTACAGAACTGTCTGTACTGAGACTCTCACAGTTCATTACCCATGTCAGTGAATGCATATACTTAAAGCGTTCCTCTGCTTGACCATTATCACATGGTTCACTTGGCAGTATTAAAATCCGCTTTTCATTCTGTACCCACAAATGAAAAACAAAACTTATAAATGTAGCCACTAGGATAGATGATAGATGATGATAGATAGATAGATAGATAGATGATAGATATAGATAGATAGATAGATAGATAGATAGATAGATAGATAGATGATAGATAGATAGATAGATAGATAGATAGATAGATAGATGATAGATAGATAGATAGATAGATAGATAGATAGATAGATATAGATAGATAGAAAGATAGATGAATGGATGGAGATATATATAGTAACATTTCACTGATATGATTGGCTGTATCATTAAAAAAGGTATTTAATGGAAAAATGGCAATCTATATATTGTGGTGTCCTATGACCATGTTTTTCTCTCCACAAATATAGCAGCACTAACTATATCCAAGTAGACAGCTAATGGCCGACAGGTCACATTCACACCATTCATTTAAACAGTGCTGTTTTTCTAGAAAAAGAGGTGCCAGAAGTCACCATGAACACCTCCCTCATTCTCTTAAAATGGCAATAGCAGCCACCTGAGAGGAGCCGGAACTCACCTGAGAGGTGTCAGAACAGAGTTCCTGTGAGTTCCTCCTAAAAAAGCCCTGCATTTAAAGCACATTTAATACACATTTAAAGCACATGGCTTTCTCTCAAAGTATCCTAGAAACTGTAGTTTGCTAAGGGTGCTGGGAATTGTAGCTCTGGGACAGTGTGATTTAGTTGTATTTTAGATGTGCTTTAACTACATAGTGTGGGTGTTAACTAACCTTAAAATGTGGATCAGTACCCCAGGCTCTGTAAGATAAGATTAAAAGTAAAGGTAAAGGACCCCTGACAGTTAAGTCCAGTCACGAACGACTTTGGGGTTGCGGCGCTCATCTCGCTTTGCTGGCCGAGGGAGCTGACATTTGTCCGCAGACAGTTTTTCCGGGTCATGTGGCCAGCATGACTAAGCTGCTTCTGGCGAAACAAGAGCAGCGCATGGAAACGCCATTTACCTTCCCGCCGGACCGGGAAGGTATCTACTTGCACTTTGATGTGCTTTCAAACTGCTAGATTGGCAGGAGCTAGGACCGAGCAATGGGACTGAGCAACGGGAGCTCAACCCGTTGCAGGGATTTGAACTGCCAATCTTGCAATCAGCAAGCCCTAGGCTCTGTGGTTTAGACCACAGCACCACCCACGTCCCATTACATTACATTACATGTAATGTAAGATTAGTCACATCAGTTAGCACTTAAATGGTCCCTCTTTTGGTTCTCACCTGTCCTAAAAGCCTCTTATGCTGCCCCAAGATTCTCTTGGAGAAATATGCAAAAAAAAATACACAAAATGAGAGATTGTTATCTCATTGCACTGCAGCTAAAGGAGCAGCTTTCATGTATGAAACATTATGTAAATTAGCCGTAGCAAGTGCTCTCAGTATTAGTGACTGGCTCAATATAAATATTTGTGTTTTGTTAACAATAGAACAGAATAGTTTATCATGTTCTTGCTTGCAGTAGCTTTCTGATGTCATGGAGGATTTCAGATAAACTTGTTATAATTTTGATCCTGTGGTTGTTGTAATAGAAAAGTTGTTAAGATTAAAATCTCTGTCAATATGTACTACTGTGAGAGCCATGCGGATCAAAGCTCGATGAAGAATGAATACTTTTTTTTTTTTAGCCAGACAAATGTAAAAATGATATCATTATACTCAGTGCTTTTTTTCTGGGGGGATGCAGGGGTACGCATACCCCTAAACATTTTATGAATCTAAGTTTGGCCTCATTGAGGGGCAGTATTTCCATATGAGTAGAAATTTTTTTGAAGAAAAAAAGCACTGAGTATACTAAACAAAGAAAATATTTGCTATTAAAAGTTCGCCACATGGGAAAGGACTTGGAAATCATCTAGGTCAGTGTTTCTCAAACTTGGGTCTCTGAAAGCAGGGAGACTACAACGCCCATCATCCCTAGGTAGCAGGACCAGTGGTCAGGGATGATGGGAGTTGTAGTCCAAAAAATAACTGGAGACCTAAGTTTGGGAAACACTGATCTAGACTTGATTTCCTGTGGCTCTCCAGATACCGTTTAACTCCAGTTCCCATCAGTCCTAGCCAGCACAGCAAATGGCAAAGGATATTGGTAGTTGTAGTCCATCAACATCTGGAGGGCACCACGTTGGTGACCTCTCTTCAACTACACTGAGGCTTGCCCATACCTATATCTATCTCAACAGGTCCATGTACAGGGTGAGTCCTTTAAAAGAGGCCCCGTGGATACAGAGTACACGTGTTCCATGGGGCTTCTTTTAAAAGACTCACCCTGTATATTAATGAGCAAAGAAAACTCTAGCGCTAGTATGCCTAGAAGCTCTGGGTTGATTCATGTGGGAAAAGGTGGTCCTTGAGGTATCAAGAGTCCTGAGGTCAACCCTCAAAGAGCTATCGGGTACAGCAGACAACCTTTCCGCTTTCCTAGGCTTATAGGAAAAAACAGCTGAGGATGCCATGGGGTTTTCTGAATGGTATTGGGAGAGAAATCTGATTTCATCATTTAAAGGTGAACTTACTTAAGCACTTTCCAAAATAATATGCAAACTGAAACAGCCATCCTTTGGAATTTGCATGTTTCCAACTGTTGCAGTAATGTTCTCTAACCAATTAATGTATACAAAACTACATATAATAGGGCAAAGTGTGTGTATAAATGCATGTATTAGCAGAAATAAAATACAGAAATGCATTGTATTAGGAAACATTGCTTTATGGCAGTGTGTTATATTAGGCAAAATTGAATTCAAATGTGTATATTAAGATGAATTTTAATGAGAACTTCAAATAAAATCTCGTGGAAATGTGGAGAACTGAAGACTAGAAAAATAAGAAACTTGGAGAAGCCAAAACTGGCAGATTCACTCATTTCCAGGTTTTCAAGAAACACAGGCCAAGAGGAAGGCTGCAGAGTGCAGACCACAGAGAGATGGTGTGTAAAATGAATGGAGCACCCATTGGCCACCTTGAAAGGGAAGCATAACAAAAAAAGCTGCACCCAACCTATTTCACCAAATTTTTCTTTTCCATTTCACAATTTTTGGATGCTATTTCTTTTCTCATAAATGGATGGAGAACGGCCAAGGAAAGAAATATTCAGTGCAGTGCTACAAAATACAAATTCCTTAAAGGGAAGAAGAAAACACCCAGGTTCATAAACTATTGTGGGGGCATATTTCTATGGAAATCAACACTAAGCAGGGAAGCAAACTAATAAGAACTGAAACAGCTTCTTAAACAGTAGCACAGTTCATGTACTTCTGAATGACGCAAGACATCTGCTGTTTCTATTTTTCTGGATCCAAGTCACATGTGGCCTTATCCATAAAGATTTATTTACGCATTACTCTCACGGGAAGAAAAGTCTGCTACACTCCTGGTGCATCTTGGATTCCACAAATGTAATTTCCTTAGAAAAAGGCATATTTCACAGAAAGGAAGCCTTGAGGGGACAAAGAGCTTTATGTTATTACGAAGCCAGAAAAATACAGTAGAAGTATGAGCCAGGTAGTCACCACAACAAAGACAGTCTGTCATGAACTGTTTTTCCAGCTTCGTGAGGAAATGATCTGACTGACATATTAGATCAGGCTCCTTATAACTGAGTGGACTAGTGCTGGCTGTCTGATTTCAGACTCATACATTTTTAGCTTTCAGCAACGAGGCAGTCAAGTGAAGTGTCTTAACCACTTGATTGCAATAACAAGATGGAATCTAGTGGGGTTCATTATGAATTAACAACTCATGCATCACAAATTAACCCAGAGCATCTTTCCCTCTCCCCTTGTTGAACAGCTGATTGTCTGGTGATCAAGTGACAACATTAACATGTTTTAGTGTGTCTTCCCCTGACTGGTCATTAATGAGGTAAGAAAGTTAATTGCCATACAGTGGAACTGTCCAGTAGCTGTTACTAATGGGAAAGATATAGTTGTACACACAAGTTTTGAGAACTAGTTTCAGCAGCCTTCCATCTCAGCTGTCACTAGGAGTGCTCTCAGTGGCGGACTTTGGGGTCTTAAATTGCAGTGGCGCCTTGTGCAACATGCCAACTGCAACATTTGACACCGCCACCTTTCTTTTTTTTAAAAAAGAATATTTATTAAGGTTTTTAATACAATAACAGTAAAAAGAAAAAGGCAGAGTAAAAAATAATAACAAAAATACAGGAAAAAAAATAATTAAAAAGAAAAGAAAAAAGAAAAAAAAAGACATGCAGATTTTCCATTTCTCATTTTCCTTTAACATGTTTCCCGGACCTCCTCATACCTCCATTTTGTATTCCAATTCAAATTGTTAGTTCAGCAAATCCTTACCATTAAGTTTTAACCTGTTTCTAAACCTGTTTCTCATGTTCCCTTAAAACATTACAGCTGGAAACCACTTAATTTCTATCCAACATCATTCTAACATTCATTAATTTTACAATATTTCTGTAAGTAATCTTTAAATTTCTTCCAATCTTCTTCCGCCGACTCTTCTCCCTGGTCTCGGATTCTGCCCGTCATTTCTGCCATTCCCATATAGTCCATCACTTTCATCTGCCATTCTTCCAGAGTGGGTAAATCTTGTGTCTTCCAGTACTTTGCAATAAGTATTCTTGCTGCTGTTGTAGCATACATAAAGAAAGTTCTATCCTTCTTTGGCACCAATTGGCCGACCATGCCCAGGAGAAAGGCCTCTGGTTTCTTCAGGAAGGTATATTTAAATACCTTTTTCATTTCATTATAAATCATTTCCCAGAAAGCCTTAATCCTAGGGCATGTCCACCAAAGGTGAAAGAATGTACCTTCATTTTCTTTACATTTCCAACATTTATTAGCGGGCAAATGATAGATTTTTGCAAGCTTGACTGGGAATATTTTCATAATATTCTCTCTTAAGGCATTACATGCCGTAAACTTCATACCTGTGGTCCATAACTTTTCCCAGTCAGCAAACATAATGTTATGTCCAACATCTTGTGCCCATTTAATCATAACAGATTTCACCGTTTCATCCTGAGTGTTCCATTTCAACAGCAAGTTATACATCTTTGACAAAATCTTAGTTTTGGGTTCTAACAGTTCTGTTTCTAATTTTGATTTTTCCACCTGGAAGCCAATTTTTTTATCCAAATTATATGTCTCCATTATCTGATAATAATGAAGCCAATCTCGCACTTTGTTTTTTAGTTTCTCAAAACTCTGCAGTTTCAGTCTATCTCCTTCTTGTTCCAAAATTTCCCAATATTTCGGCCATTTGGCCTCCATATTGAGTTTTTTCTGAGCTTTCGCTTCCATTGGGGACAACCACCTTGGGGTTTTATTTTCCAATAGATCTTTATATCTTATCCAAACATTAAACAATGCTTTCCTGACAATATGGTTTTTAAATGCTTTATGTGCTTTAACCTTGTCATACCACAAATATGCATGCCACCCAAAAACGTTGTTAAAACCTTCTAAATCCAAAATGTCTGTGTTCTCAAGAAGCAGCCAGTCTTTCAACCAGCAGAATGCTGCTGATTCATAATAAAGTTTAAAGTCTGGCAGGGCAAATGCACCCCTTTCCTTTGCATCAGTTAATATCTTAAATTTTATTCTGGACTTCTTGCCCTGCCAGACAAATCTAGAAATATCTTTCTGCCACTTCTTGAAACAGTCCATCTTGTCCACAATTTGCAATGTTTGAAACAAAAACAACATTCTAGGCAATACATTCATCTTTATAACTGCAATTCGACCCAACAAGGAAAGCTTCAAATTTGACCAAATTTCTAAATCTTTTTTCACTTCCGTCCAACATTTTTCATAATTATCTTTAAATAAATTCCCATTTTTAGCTGTCATGTTAATCCCCAGGTATTTCACTTTCTTAACCACAGTCAAACCTGTCTCATTCTGAAACCTCTCTCTTTCAATCGATGTTAAATTTTTCTCTAAAACCTTAGTTTTTAACTTGTTCAGTTTAAATCCTGCCACTTGACCAAATTCTTGAATTAGTTCTAAAACCCTTTTAGTACTAGATTCTGGCTCCTGTAACGTCAATACTAAGTCATCTGCAAATGCTCTTAGTTTGTATTTTTTGGCTCCGACCTGTATACCTTTAACCAACCGGTCCCTTCTAATCATGTTCAGCAAAACCTCCAGGACCGAAATAAAAAGCAATGGGGAAATTGGGCACCCCTGTCGTGTCCCTTTTTCTATCTTGAATTATTCCGTTACCACATTATTTACAATTAGTTTAGCCTTTTGTTCAGAGTATATTGCACCTATACCATTTTCAAAATCTTGGCCTACCCCCATCCCCTGTAGGTTCTTTTTCATAAAACTCCAAGAGATGTTGTCAAAAGCTTTCTCCGCATCTACAAATATAAAAACTGCTTTAGTGTTTATATTCACTTCTAATTTTTCCAAAATGTCAATTATATTCCTCAAATTGTCAGACAAATGTCTTCCCGGGAGAAAGCCCGCTTGGTCTTTATGAATCTCTTCCATCAGTACTTTTTTCAATCTCTTGGCCAAAATGTCAGCAAAAATTTTGTAATCCACATTTAATAACGATATAGGGCAGTAGTTCTTGAGTTGTGTCTTTTCAGTCTCTGTTTTCGGTATAAGTGTGATATACGCCTCTTTCCACGACTCTGGTGCCCTTTTCCCTTCCAAAATTTCATTGCAGACTTCCTTCAAAGGTTGTAATAACCACTCCTTCAAAGATCTATAGTATCTGGAAGTCAGCCCATCTGGTCCTGGAGACTTGCCTAATTGCATATTTTGGATGGCACCTTCTACTTCCTGTTCAGATATTTTATAGTTCAACATTAATTTACTTTCTTGAGAGATTTTTTGTAATCCATTTGTCTTCAGAAATCGGTCTATATCCATTTCTTTCTGTGGCCCTTGTGAGTATAATTGTTTAAAGTACCTCTGGAAGCAATTTCTAATCTCAATTGGATTATGTATGATCTTTCCTTCCACTTCTAAATTAGTAATGGTGTTTAGTTTTTGTCTTTTTTTCATTTGCCAAGCCAACAGTTTCCCACATTTATTCGCTGATTCAAATGTCTTTTGTCTCATTTGTTTAATTCTCCATTCTATCTCCTGATTCATCAATTCCATGTATTGTACTTGATATAGTTTTATTTCTCTCAGGATCTCCTGCGACTTTGGTTTTGCTCTCAATTTCTTCTCCCCTTCTTTTATTTTCCCCAGAATTTTATCTTTTTTCTCATTTTGACTTCTCTTCTTTATTGCATTCTGTTGTATCAAAAACCCTCTCATAACAGCTTTGCTTGCGTCCCAGATTACTCTTTTTTCAACATTGGTGTTCATGTTTATTTCGAAATAATCTCTCAAAGTTTTTTGGGCCTTTTTATACACTTCTTCATCTCTAAATAAGGTGTCATTCATCCTCCATCTGAAGGAGCCAGTTGTTATTTGCTTCATCTCCATCTTTACAGCGTTATGGTCGGAGCAAGTTTTTGGGCAGATTTCCACTTTCTTTATCTTTGGTGCCATTCCTCTAGTTATCCATATTTGGTCAATCCTAGTCCATGTCCTCTTGGCTTCAGAGAAGAAGGTTCCCTCTCTCCCCAGGGGGTTCTTTATTCTCCAAATGTCAATCAAGTCCATATTGTCAGTCAATTCAAAAAAAGTTTTTGGTAGTCTACCATCTTTGGTGACTACCTGTCTTTGTGCCTTGTCCATGTTTGTAGATACTACTCCATTCATATCCCCCATCAAAATTAAATTATAGTCCAAATAGTCCAATAAAGTCTCATGCAACTTCTTAAAAAATTCAGATTTCCCCTCATTCGGTGCATAAATTCCTACAATCAAGAATTTCTCTCCTTGAACTTGAATTTCAATTGCCAGAAATCTTCCTTGCTCATCTTTAAAGATTAATTTCGGTAATAGTCTCTCCTTTGTATATATCACGACTCCTCTTTTTTTAACTTTATCAGATGAAATAAACTCTTGTCCCAATCTTTTATTAACAAATATTTTCCTGTGTAGCCTCGTTACCTGTGTTTCTTGTAGACAAATCAAGTCCAATTGTTCTTTTTTTAGTATATGAAAAACACTTTTTCTCTTCCGAGGGGAGTTAAGACCATTACAATTCCAACTTAGAAGTTGCAGAGCCATGATGGGGTTACTTCACTTTACCTCCAACTGCTCCGAGTAACTGTTCTTGTTCTGTCGGTGGTGTCTCTTTCCCTGGATTGTGCAGTCCAAAAGATAAGTTTGCTATGTCAAGTATTCCTTTTTCCAGTGCTCTGGTGGCTTCTCTGGATTCCACTTCTTTTTGTAGGTCTTCTTCATGATCTTTCAAAAACCTGTCTTTGTCGTTAACTGTTCTTATTTTTATCTTTCTTCCTTTATATTTAAAAGATAGGTCTTGGGGAAATTCCCACCTAAAGAGGATTCTGTTTCTTCTCAACAGGGCAACTAGGTCTCCGTAGTTGGTCCTTAAGTCCAAAAGATGTTTTGGAATGTCCTTAAAAATCTCCACACTTAAGTCGTCAATTTCCAAAGTTCTTTGATAGTGCAGGTTCAAAATTTTATCTCTCTCCTCTTTTGTTCTGAAAGTAATCAAACAGTCTCTTACCTTATTCCTCCTTTGTCCTTTACCAAGTCTAAATGCACTCACTATCTTAAATTCTTCCTTCCCCAAATCCTGTTGCCAAAAATCTGTGAACTCCTGTGTAAGGAAGTCAGCCAAATTATATTTCTCACGTTCTGGTACTGCCCTGATTCTTAAATTCCTTTCTTTCTCTTTTAATTCAATCATAGACAGTGTCAGGTTGTGGTCCTCCAATTTTCTATATACTGGTGGTATCTTCTCTTGAGTAGTGGTTGCAATTTCCTTTGCTTCTTCAGCTATCTTTCGGGTCGAAGCAGATTCCTGTAATAGTTTTTCAATAGACTGTGTATTGGAATTCACCTTCTGTCCCAAGTTGTTAATGCTTGTAGTGTTCAAATCAATTTTAGCTGATGCTTCAGTTACTTGTTTATTTGTCTCAGCTACTTGCTTAGCTAAGTTTTCCAAAGATTCATTAATTTTCCCAAGTGCCTGTGCCAAAACGTCTTCAGATGACATAGCTTTTGGTTTAGCCTGCGAAGGTGCAGCCCCTGATGTGCCAGATGCTCCAGTTGTTGAAGCCCTTCGCTGCTGCACAGTATCAGTCCGGTATTGTCTGCCAGACCTAGTAGTCTTTTCCTGTGCCAACTCTAACTTTCCTCTCTCATTTGCCATAACACTCTCATGAGAATCCAAGGTCACTCCCACGTCTGAAGAATTTGTTTTGAAAGGGAATTTTCCTACAGCCCAGTTATTGTTGCAACAATATCAGTACTCCTCTAGGGGGACACAGTTACAGTTCAAGTTTGCAACTTTTTCGAAACAAATATAGTCCTTGTAAGTCCCCCAACTCCCTTAAAAACAACAGTTTCAATATAGTTGAAAGTTACTTTAAAATCAGGAGAAGTCCAGAAACACTATAACTCTCTCGCAGAGTTAATTCAAAAGTCCTTAACTTGCCGACAGGCTTTCCACTGGCCTGCTTTTCCTGTCTGGGGGCAGCCTGTTCCCAGGTTTTAGGCAGCGGATGTTAACTTTCTTTCTCCCCCTTTCTTGCAGGTAGATGTACTCAACTCTTTTCCCCTCCACTCCTGCAATCTGGAGGGGAAACCACTTTTTTGAGGTTAGGATTGAATCTTTTCTGAAAGTCTTTCAAAGTTTCCGCTTTATAGTCTCTTTGCTTTGATCTATTTACAAGCAGGGAAGGCAGACTTCCTGTTTGTACCTTCCCGTTTCGGTGTCGAATTCATTCACTTTTTCTCCAATTAATTCAGTTTAATCCTACTCACGGGTAGTTGCTTTTAGATCCAATTGTCTCAGGAAAAAGTCAGCGCTCTCCGATAACGGCTGTGCGGCTTCACTCCGCGGAAGAAGCAGTCGACTCTCAGCACCGCGCCTCACCCCCGTCCCGCTCCGGAGCCCTTAAAAGGGTCCCTTCGCAACTTGGGGGGGGGGGCGCAGATGGTGCCCACCGAGTCCCCACGTTCACAGGCTTCCCCCGCCTGTGATTTTTAAAGGGTCCCCGCTTTGCCGCAGCGGTGAGACCCGATCCCGCGGAGCTGGTCCCTCCGAGACTCAGAGGGAATCCGCCATTGATCGCTGGCGCTGACCTTTCACCCTCCAGTCTACTTCATAGTTGCGGCACCCCCAAGACTCCAGGGCCAATGCAACCAAACCAGTCGTTCTCCCCTAAATCTATGCTAAGCATTGCTCCCACATAAGCCCCACAGGAAGGAATCAGGGAGAAATACTTGCTGCAGGGCATATCTAAGCATCTAGCAAACATAAGGATTGCTTTTCAAATACTTCCTTATCCAACTTTTCAGATAAGTGGTAAAGGTACAGCTATCTTGCATATTTCAGGCAGCAATCCTATCCCCACTCACCTGACATTAAGCTCCACTGAATTAAATTCTGAGTAAATATGGTTAGATTTCAGGTAAAAAGGGAAAGGACCCCTGGCAGTTAAGTCCAGTTGCAGACAACTCTAGGGTTACGGCGCTCATCTCGCTTTACAGGCCATTTGTCCGTAGACAGTTTTTCCGGGTCATGTGGCCATCATGACTAAGCCGCTTCTGGCGCAACAGAACACCGAAACCAGAGGAGTGCACAGAAATGCCGTTTACGTTCCCACTGGAGCGGTACCTATTTATCTACTTGCACTTTTGGGGTTGCTTTCAAACTGCTAGGTTGGCAGGAGCTGGGACCGAGCAACAGGAGCTCACCCCGTTGTGGGGATTCAAACTGCCAACCTTCTGATCGGCAAGCCCAAGAGGCTCAGTGGTTTAGACTATAGCGCCACCTGCTTCTCTTTGGTTAGACTTCAGAGGTGAGCCCAAATTAATAAACTGGAATTCATCCCAATCTGATGCAGGTTTCTTTTCTAACACCTTTTACAGGTTAGATTGACCAAATCTATTTACCAAAAATAAAATTCAGAAAGCTTAACTTCAAAACGTTAAATTTGTGTGTATGTGTGTGCATACTGAAAATAAATAGCTCGCCCATATGCTATACAAAGCTAGTTCTTAAATACAATAATTTCAAAACTCAGCATGACAAGGATAGCTACCCGTGGCATCAAAGCAAGAAAACAATGCAAATCTGGCATTCTATCATCCAAGTAGACATTGGGGTGAAAATTACATTATTGCGGGGGAATGCAATGCACACAGTTATAAGAACTCAAAGTTAGCCTGTTTAAAAACCTGTTTAAAAGGTCCTCCTGTATATACAAAGTAGATGTATTAGAACGCAAAGTATGGATTTTGAGCCCACAAACTTGGGGAGAGGAGGCATAAATATAAATTAGCTGTTTACTGCATAGATAACAATCAAAGCTAAATTCCAAACTAATGTTGAGCTAACGTGGGAGAGGCATACAAAATGTGCTGCCGCCTTCTTTTGGACAAATATTTTGCCCCACTTTGCAAAAACGTTCAGGAGTGTTGGCAAGATGTGTTGTCCACACTTCTGGCCCCAGTTCTGTCATTCTTAGGCCGCAGCCTTATGTACACATACCTGGGAGTAAGTCTCCATGGGGCATACTTCTGAGCAGACACGGGTAGCATTAAAGTGTTGGGGCAGAATGGGGATGCTGGTGTGGATGCCCACCCAGCTCCTCATCCCAAAGCAGTGCAGATGAACAATGTCCATATCCAGATGTGCCACTGAATACAGATGACTTCTATCCCCACTTTGGAGGAATGTGTGTTTGAACGTACATCAGAAATGATGCACATCCCCATTCACATTACAGTGGTACCTTGGTTTTAGAACAGCTTAGTTTATGAACAACTTGGATTAAGAACGCTGCAAACCCGGAAGTAGGTGTTTTGATTTGTGAACTTTGCCTTGGAATAAGAACATGTTTCGCTTCCTATTGAGTGTGTTCCATTTGTAAATTGAGTCTCCCGCTGCTATTGGAAAGCACGCCTTGGTTTAAGAACGCTTTGGTTTAAGAATGGACTTTCTGAACTGATTAAGTTTGTAAACCAAGGTACCACTGTATGTCCGAACTAGTCATGCAGACCTATGCACAACTAAGGCTCGATGGGCGCAAAAGGTGGGTGGGCAATGAAACTGTTAATTAACTTCTCAGTTAATTATTTCCGGTACTGATACAAGCTCTCTTCCCTGTGGTTTTTAGTGGCTTCCTCCAATAAGAGATCCAGGATATACAAGCTATTACAAGGAGAACGTTTTCAATCAGTTCCCCCCCACCCCCATTTTTTACAAGACAATATAGAATTGATTGGTGTTTCTTCTTCTTTTATTTATGTTGATATAATAACAATTTCCTTCTCATTTCCTGCTGTCTCTTTTTTCCACCAGTCGTGATGGATGCAGTGCGAACAAAATTTGCACAGTAGATTGCTAGCACTCAGCTCTCTTCTACAAATATCTCTCCCAACTAGTAACTAGCTGATGATTGCAGGGGGAGCAAGTGTACCAGAACAATGAACACCAGGTTTGGAAATAAGAATTTGGCTGTTATAACAAAAATAGTCATTGTGAGTGTTAATCACCAAAATTGAATTTTACTGTGTACTGAACTGTTCACCAGTTTGACACCTTGAAATTGAACTAATCAATTTTTCGTGCAGGAACACCAGCTTCGAAATTGCAACCCTTAATATTCCCGGAATGGAAAGAAAAAAACCACAAACCTCAGATTTTAAGACTGGATTATATTGTGTTTGATAGAGTTAGCACGGCCGTTCTACTGATGAATTTCTCCTCGACTTTCACACTGCATTAGAAGATGATGCACACTTGATTTCTACAGTGTCAGTGCAAAATGTGGGTGGTTTTTTGTGTGTGTGGTCACAGTAGCTTAAAAAGTCTGTTAGGAGAAACATTATTTCCCTATCTAATCAGTATTTTAAAAATAATATTATAAGTGGCCAATCTTCCTTTGTTAGAGAGATTCCTTGTTTATTGCCTAGGATTGGTGGTTAATAGTTTCTTCAATGGGAACTAGTGGCTGGGACATACAAAGAAATCTCTCTTGAATTTCTGGAATGGAAAAGCTGTAAGAATTGGGATGGTGGGAGAGTGACACATCTCACCTGTAAGGGAAGTGACATGTGTATGTGGGAAGAAACAAGTGTTGAGGCAGATTTTCGAGCAGAGAGAGAGAGAGGGAGGGAGAGAGGGAAGGAGGGAGGGAAATGATGACAAGCAAGCTAGGGATTACAGGGAATGCATTAATGCGTTTCACATCTCTGCTTTTAAAAAAATAAATAAATTGCAAGAACAGGGCCATCCCACATAAGGAAGGTAATTAATCTTCCCCGATTGCGACAACAAATCACGCCGGTGCTGCTATTTGATATTGCACTGCCAGTTGATACTTCCCCTGAGGTAATTAGTGGCTGGGGCAGAAGGAGTGTTGGGCTTTTTCGTCAGGCATGCGCTGAGGAGGGAAGGTTAAACCACCTCTCGTGGTGTGGTCCCATTACTGATCACCCACCTCTCCGTCGCTATGCAGGCACCTTTATCCTAGGTTTGATCTGTAGCATCTTCAGTTAAACGAAGATCATGGCCACTGGTCCCATCACCTCCTGGCAAATAGAAGGGGAAGAAATGGAGGCAGTGAGAGATTTTACTTTCTTGGGCTCCATGATCACTGCAGATGGTGACAGCAGCCACGAAATTAAAAGACGCCTGCTTCTTGGGAGAAGGGCAATGACAGGCCTAGATAGCATCTTGAGAAGTAGAGACGTCACCTTGACAACAAAGGTCCGTATAGTTAAAGCCATGGTTTTCCCAGTAGTGATGTATGGAAGTGAGAGCTGGACCATAAAGAAGGCTGATCACCGAAGAATTGATGCTTTTGAATTATGGTGCTGGAGAAGACTCTTGAGAGTCCCATGGACTGCAAGAAGATCAAACGCATCCATTCTTAAGGAAATCAGCCCTGAGTGCTCACTGGAAGGACAGATCGTGAAGCTGAGGCTCCAGTACTTTGGCCACCTCATGAGAAGAGAAGACTCCCTGGAGAAGACACTGATGCTGGGAAAGATTGAGGGCACAAGGAGAAGTGGGCGACAGAGGACGAGATGGTTGGATAGTGTTTTCGAGGTTACCAGCATGAGTTTGACCAAACTGCGGGAGGTAGTGGAGGACAGAGGTGCCTGGCGTGCTCTGGTCCATGGGGTCACGAAGAGTCGGACATGACTAAACGACTAAACAACAACATCTTCAGTTAACACGGCTGAAGCAGAAGGGGATAGAAAAGATTCCTCTGCTTGAGACTCCTTGAGACCTGCTACCAGCCAGAGTAGGCAATACTGGCTTCATACATACCACGAATTTAAAGCACATCTCTCCTGCCCTCCACCAAGAATCCTTGGAATTCTAGTTTGTTAAGGGTCCGGGAATTGCAGCCTCTGTGAGGCATAAATTCTTTTTTTTCAAGGGAGGGGTGTGTGATTTAAATGCATGGTGTGTACACAGCCAAGGTTTAAGAGTCTTTGCTTTCCTGTGATGTGGATATACTGCCTGGTAGAAGCATCTGCTGCTTGCTTCCCTTTATGTTCTCCTTGTATACTTGCAAAATAAAGCAAACATTACAAAAATGCCCAAAGTCCCCACAGCACTTTCTCTTCCAAAGGAACCACCCAGGCAGTGTTTCTTATCACTCAGGGAAGCAGGGAGCTCACAACAATATAAAACCTTACTTATCCATTATTAAACATTATTTTAGATAAATCATTGTCAACTTGAGCTAGTGATCTCTTCCAGATGCGAACGCTCCAGTGCATATCAATAGATGAAGCTACTCTGCAGAAAGGTACGTTTGCCAAAGAGCTTCTCTCTCCATGGTGGAGACTGTAGCAATCTGCATGAACTCTGTGTGTATTTGAAGTGAATAATGTGTATTATTTAACTATATTCAGGTGACTTTTCAGCTACTGTGCTGAGCAGCCTTATCCTAAATATTTATGCTGATACCTATCTGCTCTGATAGATTTGTTGCTAATCACCAATATATTTCCAAAACATTTGTTACCGTAATTGGTTTGTGCAGGCAATCTTAGGATGAGGCCCTTTTTTGTTTGTTTTGAATCAGGATAATATGGAAGTGTCAACACATCTCCCAGACTCTTATATACTTATACAAACTGTGCTCTTTCTGAAAAATCATGCCTGGCAACCGAGGTTGTATGAGTGCGGCCCAGAAAAATCTGGTGGAAATTGCTGATCAGCTTTTTGATGGAGATTCTGAAGCAATGGGACTGAGTTTAGTTTACTGCTCTTTCTCCCAGAAAACTCATCATGAGTTTATAGCACTAGGCTGTACATACACAACTTAGTTGTTGAATTAGGTTGGACGATTGTGGGTACACAACATCTTTTTCCAAACATAACTCCGTTCAGCTAGGGAAAAATATTCACAACCAGGAAAACATGCTTCCATCAACATGATTGGTGATATTATACATATATATATCTGAGAGAGAAAGAGAACAACGGCAAATATATTGAATAACAAAATGGAATTCAATTTTTATTTTCCAGACCACTCATAACATTTGACAGAGACTATGCAAGGTATTTGACTTGATTTTATAAAGCCCCCTCTGCATTATGAAACTGTCACAAAAATCCATTTAAGTCTCAGGTTTTAATATAGATTGGCTATATTTTCAGATAGCATTTGATATGGGATATTAGAAAGCAATGGAAACTGTCAAGAGAGTATTCTGATGGTCATAAATATATCATTACTATGATGACATACTGCTGAATAGTTTTAA
The DNA here is from genome assembly GCF_027172205.1 of Podarcis raffonei. NCBI lineage: Eukaryota > Metazoa > Chordata > Lepidosauria > Squamata > Lacertidae > Podarcis > Podarcis raffonei. Next base: position 76,115,120 of record NC_070605.1, on the reverse strand, counting down.
TTGTTTTTATGAACACATTTTCAAAGCCCTAGCAAGCAAGTAACTACTCTATTTGCACTTATAAAAATAATGCTCATCATTCACTCCTCCTTGTATCTTTAAAACTGAGTTTTAGTGGTCCTCACTTTCAGACAATTGAAACTGGTCTGATTAACTCCAGATTTTATAACTATTCTGAGTTCCAGTTTTTAAAAAAGTTGTTATTTTTCTAGTTAATCAATATTTTAAAATATCAATAGTGGCCATGGAAGAATATCTGCATATATGAATTGCCAGGTTAAGAACTGTTGGCAAAATGTCAACATTCCCCTGGTTTTGGACAAATTATTGGTCATGTCTAATGTCTAAGTCTCATTTTAATGGGATATTCAAACACATGCTTAACATTTACTGAAATCAGCCTAAAATTGTATGCAAATCCACTTGTATGAGACTTTTTTAAAAACATCACAATGTAGCATCTTGCCCCATGTCCCATTACCACTGGGGAGTGTGCTGTTGAGCTCAGGTCCTGCTTTTGGGTTTCACATACATCTGGTTGACTACTATGATAAGGTAAAGGTAAAGGTAAATGACCCCTGGACAGTTAAGTTTAGTCAAAGGCGACCAAGCGATGTGGCATTCATCTCAATTCAGGCCGAGGGAGCCAGCATTTGTCCACAGACAGCTTTCCAGGTCATGTGGCCAGCATCACTAAACCACTTCTGGCACAACTGAACACCATGACGAGTGCCAGAGCACAAGGAAACGCCGTTTACCTTTCCACCTCAGTGGTACCTATTTATCTACTTGCACTAGTGTGTTTTTGAACTGCTAGGTGAGCAGGAGCTGGGACGGAGCAATGGGAGCTCATCCCTGTCACGTGGATTCAAACCACTGACCTTCTGATTGGTAAACCCAAGAGGCTCAGTGGTTTAGAACACAGTGCTACCTGTATTCCCCTGCCACTATGATAACAGGATGTTGGAGCAGATGGGCTCTTGGCCTAATCCAGCAGGCTTTTTTTATGTCAGTATACTATTCGTGTAATTCATGTATGCCTGTGTGATCTTTGTTATTAACATTAACTAGGTGCAACAAACCATACTTCATATCATGAGCATAAATAGTGGTGCAGGAAACACAGAAATGTCTTTCTTAAACTAGCCAATGGTATGGCTCTGTTACTGTCATTCCAGGGTAACCGCATTCTGTAATTTTACTACAATATTCATGGGAATCCTGTTTTTTGATTGCTCATCTTTCCCACACTAATGTCCATTTCTTCAGCTTCTTCATATCCATTCTGGCATTTCACATTTTGTGGACCATATATCAGTTCTACTGTGAGCGAGCCAGAAAAAAAATGGGAAAATTCGACGAGAACTTCCCTAAGATAACTTCATTCATTTGCAAACTGGAGAAAAGAAGCAAGCGTAATAAAAAAATCTTGGTCAGCCATTGTCTCCAAAATAAACACACAGAAGTGTTGCAAAAGCAGCTTTCATATTGCTGCATGAATTCTAGCCAGCTCATATGCAGCCATCTAATGCAGATTATTCCTGCCAGGAGCATAAATAATCTTAGCATGGTGTGTGTTTTGTAAGGGTCATTGCTGGGTTAGGGGGAGAACACACAAAACATACCAAGTATGGTGGCAGATTTATAGAACCTCCTCTGGAACATCACTTCACGATATGCACTTTGTCCCCGCTACAGGTTTTGGAAGCATCCAGGGGGTAAAGGCCTCAATTAAGATAGTCACAGCCTGCTGCATTTTTAACTTCTAACAGTGCTCAGGAAAACCATCTGGAAATAGTCTGGATATATATAAAGAAACATTTGAAAACTGCAGGATATGTGGGAACCCGGCATCGCTGTAATTATATGGATGAAGAGGTGAACTAATCATCACCAAATTTTAAAGGAAAGATGAGTATATTAACGGCTTTCTTTTCTCATATTTTAATGACCATAAAATACAGTTAAACTAGTTCAGCGATGGGAATCCCGAGTTTAAATAAAGGAATTCAGATGTACATGATCCCCATAACAACTGAATCATCCACTAGTTTAAGTGCATTTAAACAAACAACTGTTTACTGAACACCACAGTTTGATAGGTTTGCATTTAATTTCTTCACACATACTATGGTGTGTGTGTGTGTGTGTGTGTGAGAGAGAGAGAGAGAGAGAGAGAGCGCATGGGGTATATGTGTTGTGCCTAAACTTTCAGGGAGTAGTGAACCCCAAAATTGTAGCCAGCTAGTAGTGGGAAATAAACTCGGCCTGCAAAACTTCATGTATTTCCACCAAATTCCTCTTCCCCTTCCATCCTTCTGTTCTGGAATGTTGGTGAACCTTCTAGAATAGTATGGAAAAGTGTCTGTTTTGCATACAGAAGCTCCTTGGTTCAATACCTGGATACATGCCTTCTGAAAACCTTGAGAACTGCTGCCAGTCAGTGTAGACAGTTATGAGCTAGATGGCCCAATGGACTGACTCAGTAAGAGAGAAAGAAAGATGATCAAGAGCAAGAGAGAGCAAGCGAGCCATTGGAGACTAAAGGAAATGAAGGCTGCTTGCAAATGGGGTGACAACCATGATTAGTCCAACATCTTAAAAGATAAGCTATACTTTGATGATGAAACCCCTAGCTCAATTAGTTTCTAAAGAGATGAACAGCATAATTAAACTCTGAAATCAAACAAGAAAGATGAACTAATTTTATATGGAGATTAGGTACAGTACTGAAAAACAGTGAACTGGAAATGTTACTGGAAATGTTGCATCATGTAGAACGTCCTGCTGTGAATTTTATCAGTTGTCTTTATCGCATCTGTAATCTTGCGATTGAATATTAAGTGGGTACTTCACGAAATGTTCAGCAACCTTTGTTTAGAAAATGCAGTGCAGCGCCGTTAACTCTCGTGAATTGAAAACGTATTCCTTTGCCACTCTGTCATCATCTCTGTCATTGTCTGCTGAAGAGCTTTTCACCGTGTAGTTATTTATGCCAGTTTCTCTGATGTTCTAAAACTGCTGTATAATATCCCAGTAAGTTGTTGCATTTCAGAATCTTATTAGGCCTTCACTTGCGGGCGTTTTCTTTAAAAACCATAAACTTCAAAGAGAAGAGCTGAAATGCAACAGAAACAGTAATTTTGTTCTTATAACCAATATATCTCTGATTGCAGATCACAGTACACATCTGGCGCCTGTCATTTCCATAACAATGCAACCATTTGCAAGATATTTGATAGGGGTCAAAAAAGCACGTTGGTGCTAGCCACAGATAGCAAATTAAAATGGGCTATTTGTACCGCCCTGAGACCTCTGGGTATAGGGCGGTATATAAATTCAGTAAATATTAATATTAATAATAATAATATGCTGTGTTGGTTACTATATAAGAGAGAATTATTTGCACTAGAATGCAGGACAAGTACATATGCAGTGATTCTGCAAAGCTGATGTTATTAACCTGCTTCTGCAAAAAGCCTGCATTCATTTTGGAACTGGAGTGCGTTGCTTTGGAGGTGGGGACAAATGGCTCACATACAGTACATCATACTAGAGTAATGGTACTTTCCAAGTTGCAATAAGGTAGGGCTGCCATACGTCTGGAATTTCCCAGATATATCTGGAATACTGCAGTTGGAAGCAGTGTCCGGGTGGAAATTGCCCAAAAAACTTTGCCCCCCAAAAGCTCAGCAACTCTCTCCCAACCCTATAATCAGGTAGATCACAAGTGGCAACTTAGATCAAGCCCTTGATGAGAACCAGCGAAGGCTTGAAATGAAGTTTTGCTAGGGCCTTCCAGTTTTAGCCAAATCATATATTAAACCAATTTGAGGTCACACATCTCGACAAAAAGAATGAAACATGACTTATCCATAGGAGGAAGAAGGCATATAAAAGAATGGCATCCACTATTCCCCAGGCATATCTATTGCCTTCCCTAATTTGTACAGTCATGTTTAACACTTCAGTAGACCCAGCTCATTGAAGCAAATCTATATGCAGGCACACTGTTTTAATCTTAGATTTAAAATAATCCTAATTAATTTCTTACCTCTCCGCCTCCAACATATCCACCTCTTGCCTCTTTAAAAATTAAGGTAAATATCACAATTTAAAAAAGGATAATTGCATTGAAACCAGAACAAAGACGGTAGGATATATTTTGAGTCACAAGCGAAAGCTAATAGATGGCTAGAATTTCCATCTTTTTACCATAATCCCTATAGATTGAATGTGATTCATCTTATTTTAAAGTCATGCAGTGCAATCCTGTACATATCTACACAGAAGTAAGCCCCATTGAAGCTGCAAGCTTAAACACACTATTGTAAACCATAGAGTTTGCTTCTGAGTAAACATCCATAGGATCGCACTGCATACATTCATATACTGATGGACAGCTATTGCTGATAACATAGATGATCAGAAACACATTACCCTCCTATTGTTGGTCAATAACTGTCAACAACAGCTGTTCATCAGTACAGGAATGAAGACACAAAAGCAAAATCCACTTTTAAAAAGTAAGGAAGATAAAGAACTATTTCCTATATTCTTCTCTAAAGCAAGGGTATTCCTGTATTCTGAAAGCAAGCAGACTATTGATTTATGTCCTGCTGTATCAAGGTCCCTTAAAGCACTCGCAATAGCAGCAGAATATATAAATGGGCCCGCAAAAGAGGCCAAGGAACTACATACCTAGATTCTTGATCTCAACAGAAACTCATAATTATCAGACAAATGGTTCTTCTGAATATTATCTTAGGGAGTCAATCCCCATTTATCTAGCAACAGGATTAGTTCAAAATGCTGTAATCCGTTGCCCCAGAGTCAGTGGTGGTAACATTGATCTACTCTTCTTTTAAAAAGAAAGCATGTTAACTAAGCAATCCTATGGAGGTCAGGCTGGGAGGGGAGTCTGTGGTGGAAGAACTGCCAACTCCTGAGTCCTGCCAGATTTCTCCCCCCATCCACCCCATACAAGCTTTATGTCCCCTCCCATCAGTTTCAGTGAGAGGAAAAATAACTGCGCTCCAGCGTTTCTATAGTTCGTCTCCTTTGTTGGGGCCAATGATGAGGGAACCAGAGGACTTTAGATCCAGAGCCTTTCCAATGTGATCTTTTTCCGCCCATAAAACCCATGAGAGTACCAAGGTCAAAGGATTGGCAGTGGTCCCCTTAGGACAGGTTCAAGAAGAATGTGAATTGAGCTATGAAAGCACATTGGCTAAGCTCTGGTCTTCCAGTTCAGGTATAACATGGAGAATGAAGTTCTAGTTTGGGTGAAGGTGTAGTGAGTTACAAAATCATGAGAAGATTATTAAATGTTGACATAAGAGATCACAGAACTGGCTCTGTTTGTAGAGTAATAAAGGGGTATCTAGAGGTTTATATATGTTCTGTATACTGTATATATTTAAAGTGTTACATTCCCCAAGCATCAAACATGGTATCTGGCACAGAATTTGCCATGCTAAAATCTTTAGCTTTCAGGGTGGGGAATCAAGTTTCTAATCTTTAGGGTTGTAACGGGGACCCGCAACCTCGCATGGGTAATGTATTGCAGGTTCAGACACCAATCTTGAACTGGAAAGAACTTCTGCAGGCTTGTGGGAGGAGTTTACATTTAATAACTCCTCCCACAATCAATTTCAGCCTACATGACTCATTTGGCCATCTTCCATACTCTTCTTTAATCTCTATTTGCCATATAACAACCAAAGCTGAGCTAGCAGAGCTGAATTTTGAATGGTTTGAATATCTAAATTCTGAACCTTAATTTTGGAAGCAGAGCAAATCATGCAAAATAAGCAGATACATGTACATTAAATTAAATTGCATGCTTTTAATTCCAGGCAAAGCCCAGAATACTAACAAACAGGAAAAAATAAGACAATGCATCTTTAATACACATTAAAATACTGAAAGTCTAGTCTTATTTTTGCTAGTAATTGTGCTAGGTTACAACTTAGGATGTAGTCCCATGTTGCTACTCAGCTGCAGAAAAACAATGTGCCCAGATACAACCTCAGAAGCAGTTTATTTGACAATTGTAGGGCATGCTGGGATACTTATTTCCTTAGGAATGGAGAACTAGCAAAGCAATCTCAATGGAACATGCATCTCCGTGACCAAATCCCTTAATTACATCCAGTGAAATAGCACCTGTGGCAATTAACTTGTGTAACTCCAGCATAGTAATTTTAATTGGCGGAGGAGGAAATTAACTACACTGAATGTGTTGTTTTACATGGTCATCCAGAAGTGAAAAAATCCAGCAGCACTGTTAATTATATGGACAGAACAGTGCAAATGTTCTACCTTAGGCTTAGACAGAAGCATCTATTGTCTCCCATGGACAAGTTATCATAACAAAAGTTGAGTTGGACTCATAATTTACATCCTACTTAAATGAATTTATCTGTCTTTTTGCTCTAGGTAGTTTATCTAATTCCATTTTGCCTTGGTGTATATTCATGAATTTCAAATACCTTTTACCTCATTCAAAAGAACCCTTTGCATATGCTTAAGGTGTGAATCGCTTAACCTGACTGTACAAACATGGCACACACAAAGAGCAGCATAACACTTTACAAATGTTAAATGTAACTAATACCTTGGTGGCTTTCAAAGGGTCTCCACACTTCTTTGTGTAACAAACTGCACTTCTGGGGCTAGTTTGCTTTACCACACTAATGAATGCTTAATCCCTTGAGTTCTCTCTTTGGGTTTGAAAATCAACATTAACTATTATCCTGTGTAATCGTGAACACAGGTGTCTGAGTGCCCATCAGTATGGAAGCAAAATGGGGCCACCCAAAAATGTGCAGTGCTTTTTACATACTGTAAATTAAAATAAAATGAATACACACACACGCGCACACACACACACACACACACACACACACATATACCTGAAAAGAACCTCTGAACTTCCAAGTGGTACATAAAGCTAGTTGTTGTTGAGCCTAGAGTTTGAGAGTGAAAGAGAGAAAGGATTGCTTCTAAACAGGGGGGCTATTATCACAAATGGGTCATTTAGACGACGACAACAACAACAACTTTATTATTTGTACCCTGCCCATCTGACTGGGTTGACCCAGCTACTCTGGATGGCTTCCAACATATATGAAAATATAATAAACCATTAAACATTTAAAAAACTTCCCTTTACAGGGTTGCATTTAGATGTCTTCTAAGGGTTGTACAGTTATTTATCTCCTTGACATCTGATGGGAGGGGTGTTCCACAGCGTGGGCACGACTACTGAGAATATCATAAATGGGTCATTAGCAACAGTTTACACCACCATCAGCAGCAACTAGATTTTCCATGGAATGGGTCAATCTACATTAAATTCCATCACACTATAGTGTGGTGAAGAAACAGCCCGGGACAGTGTTCTGCAGACAGGGTACTGGTTCTTAGAGTTTCCTGTTTAGTTCTATGGAACAAACGTAATGGTCTGCAATATGGGTCAAAGTTGGAAGGGGGCAAAATTTGCTTCTTACTACAGACAATGGTATCAGTAGTGTTGGGAAGAAGCTTAACACACATAAACACACACACACACACACACACACACACACACACACCCTGATAGGATGTGTTTCCTTCCTCACACTCCAGTTATGTCCTTGAGCATAAGCCATAGAAGCAAATGGTAGTCACCTATATCTATTGGAGAAAAGGAAAGAACTGAGGGTAGGGCCAATGTTGTGTTAAGGTCAAAACCTGTTGCAGTAGCTTCAGTGATGGATGAGAAGGTGAGAAATGGGTGAAAAGAGGGGTAGCAAAGTGAGGTTTGGGGACAGACAGAAATTCCCCATCTGTACCTTGGTAGATATTTAACCTGCCAAGAAATACAAAGAAATGGCTCCATCTGGAGCCTAAGGGTGTGTTCACATTGCCACTTTCTCTGCATTCGGTGCATTTTCACTGCTAACTTTCGAAACTGTGTTCACCCAAGGTCAGCCACAATCCATACTGATCCTGTAGCTTTGTGACAAATACTACTACCTGATGTGTTTTGTCTCAAACAAGCTTCAATCCAATTAGGAAACTAGATGTGCAGTAATTGGTAATGTAAACACATCCCAGCAGCCATTGCACAGGTGCAAATGAACATGTAATCACGGGGTGGCTGTGGAGGTTGCAGGGACACCAAAAAGGCTGTGTGTGTTCCTTGAAGACATCCCTGCCCCACTCTCTGATGTGAACAACACTGTGCAAATAGGGCAGTGAATGAGGAGGGCTGACCTTGCTGAGTTTCAACCCACTCAGTGAGCCAGTGTGCTGTAGTGGTTAAGAGCGGTAGTCTTGTAATCTGGGGAACCGGGTTTGCGTCTCCGCTCCTCCACATGCAGCTGCTGGGTGACCTTGGGCCAGTCACACTTCTTTGAAGTCTCTCAGCCCCACTCACCTCACAGAGTGTTTGTTGTGAAGGAGGAAGGGAAAGGAGAATGTTAGCCACTTTGAGACTCCTGAAGGGGAGTGAAAGGCGGGATATCAAATCCAAACTCTTCTTCTTCTTCTTCTAATGCGAACATACCCTTATAGGCCTTTCCCCCCAGGTACTATTCCCTCAGGTGTTTAAGATCTTATCCAGGATATCAGTTTGGTTAAATAATCTGAGTTTGGTTAGATAAACGAGCTTTGTTTCTTTCTTTGTCTTTTTGTGTGTTTTTTTGCAGGAGTATCTTTCAAGGTCCTTCCGTGAATTATCTGGGTCCACTGTTGCTTTATAAAAGTGCCTTTACACATTTATTGGAAGAGGGGGCACAGGGCTGGGTTGGCCACGCTGCTAATGCTCTCTCCCAAATTGCCTTTTCCCCTCCTGTGCTTTAGCCCATTGCACTCGCCAGGGTTAACGTTTGCATACATCAGTAGGGGCTGCTTGCCAGACTCTGATCATACATCACCATAAAATAGGGATGTGTGTTGACTTGTGTACCTTTGCCCTTTGGGTTGAACTCTGATGTTGGCTGATTCTCTCAGTGTAACCCCCTCTGGCCTCTAGAAGACCTTTATACTTCTGGAAGGAATGAAAGAGAGAGACTGTAGAAATTATTATTGTGTAGAATGCACAGGAGACTAATAAAACAAGGTTGTGCAGACCCTGTTGCCTAAAAGGACCCTCAAGCATATGACAGGTTAAAGCTAATAGAGAAGGCATACGCACATTCATTTTACTCATTACCGGAAGATTCCATTGTGATATATAACATGACAGTCAGAGAGAGTATCTAGTTTAAAGTGTGCGCTGTGAAATGTGCTTGATAAATTAAGTTGCGTTTATGCTTGTTAGCGGCACTGAATAGTAACATGCAAGCTCACACTAAGGTAGATGGAAATGCTGCATATCAAATGTAAGTGTTAATCCTTCTGTTATGATCAGTCAAGATGACGACTTTAGAGATTCTTTCACAAGTGAAGCACCGCAAAGATGTTAATCCTTAATGCTGCAATGGCACATAGTATCACTGAACTCACTTGGGGCTGCTTTTGTAAATCTGCATAAAAGCAAAATCGACACCTAAGCGAGATAATTAAGAGGAGGCACTTTTTCATTTCCTTTTGCTGGAGGCAGGGGTGTACAACCTAGGGGGCGGTTAGGTGAAACCCTTGCTAAGGGCACAGGCCAAGGGGGACACAAAAAATCATGCCCCTTCAGTCCAGCTCAGAGTTGCCCGGAGCCCACCCACTTGTCCACACATCAGACAGCAAGTGGTGGAGCAGAGTGGACCTGATCCCGATGGCTGTGGAGAAAATCACTGGCGGAGCATGGAAGTCGAGGAAAAGCAGACTTTTTGAGTTTTGTTCCATGGTCTCCTGGCTTCGGAGGCACTGATACAGCTCTTTTGCCAAAGGTGCAAGGGAGCCAAGGTATGAACTTGAATGAAGTCGAGCTGTGGCCCTTGGAGGTAACATAGCTTGTTAGCTTTGCAGTTTTATTTTGTAAGGGTTTCAAGGTGTATGCTACAACCAGGCCTTTTTTTTTTAAGCCAGAAGTCAGTTCTGGCCCCTCTCAGGTGGACACCATTGCCATTATAAGAGAAAAAGGGAGGCATTCATGGTGAGTTCTGGCACCTCTTTTTCTAGAAAAATAGCATTAGGTACAACCGGGGGTTTGGTTTGATATATCCACTATTTTCACGGCTCCTTCGTCAGTTGTGATAACCATCTGCATAGTGGGAAACGGTTTGCATAGATTTGGAGTCAGGGTTGCGACCCCTCTGGACATTGTTGGGTTACAGATCCCATCATCTCTGGACCATTGCAACCAGGGCTGATGGGAATAGGAGACCAACAACACCTGGAGGGCCACAGGTTCTCCATCCCAAATTGCTTCCCCTGATCACACTCAGGGCTGTTTTAATTTGTACCGGCTGCATAGTTTCTGACTCAACTGGGTTTTACACATGTGACCATTCCTAAAATGCTGATTTGAGGAATGTATTGCATTATTGCATGATTGGTTGCTATGGGACTATGGCACTTGGGAAAGGTGGGTTCTGAATGGCTGAGCTGAATATTAAATCCCTTTTTGTCTGTGTGTGATGCGTCAGGCGTCTATAGTCTCCTTAGCTTTTCAAAGCCTATTATTGCTCATTTATTTTAGAAAAGGGCAAATTGTTAGGCAGGAGATTCATTTTTATGGAAGTGGGATGTGCAGAAATCTGGAAATATTTGGACAGGGAGAGACGCCTGGAAGTAGACGCAATTACTCCTGACTGGTGCTTTCCCTCACCTCAGAAACAAAATTAAAAAACCCACAACCCTTTCTCCTTGCTGAAGGAACCAAATGGCCCCTGTCTGAGACTTCTGCCTTATCCCCACGAGAAAGGAGTAGGTGCCTGTGGGGCGGCGGGGGAGGGGATATGGGCATATTTACATTATTATTCTGACAGAAAAGTGAGAGAGCTTCAAGCAAGCGGTGCTGATTTCTCCTGAGCATTTGTGGCATTGTTTTGCTATCACCTCTGGTTCTGAGCACACCGACGCGCAGCGGATTTCCGTTGCAGTTAAAGAAAAAGCGAGCGAGAAAAGAAAACCGCGAGGGTTGAAGCGCGGAAAGGAAACAAAGCGGGGACAGAGAGGGGAGAGAGAGAGAGAGAAGCAGAAACCGGGCTTCTCTTGTGTGTGTTTTTTTTGTTTTGTCTGTGCGTTGTTTTTTTTAAAAACCACATGGCTCCTCCAGCTAGGAGCTAGCCGCTGAGGGCTGCTGCTGCTGCTGCTGCAGCGTTCCCAACGAGGGCGCCAGCTTGAGCGAGTCACACGCTGCACACATCCCCGCGCGCTGGAGAGCGAGAGGGCGAGAAGAGCGCGCGCAGGGGAAGGAAGGAAGCGGCCAGAGAGAGGCGGCTGAGGGGAAAGGCGCTCCAGAGGAGCGAGCAGCCGCTTGCGCGGGCCAGCGGTGGCGCTTCCCTGAGAGCAAGGAGGGGAGACGGTTTGCAGCCGCTGCGTCTCCTCCCTCCTCCTCCTCCTCTCTCAGGGAAGAGGGAGGGGCGCACGAAAGGCCCCCCTGTCTCTCCTTCTCCTCGCCCCTCGCCCACCCGCGGCGCTGCTAAGATGTACCTTGGGCGCTGCGCGGTTGCAGCTGAGCAGCGATGACATATCCTTCCTCCGACCTCACCATGGACAGCTTCGACCTGGCTCTCCTGCAGGAATGGGACCTGGACTCCCTCTGGTGAGGATGCCGTTTTAAACTTGGGTGTGCGCGCGTCTGTGTATGTGTGAAAATCGGTGTTGTTGAGGGGTGGCTGGGTGAGGGTAGGTCCTCCATCTCACTTCTGCCCCAGAGTTTAAGGGGAGAGCAGGAGGCAGGGACTCTCCTTTCATGACGAAGGGCCACACCTGGAGGCAAATATTGATCATCATAATAAAAGAGTATCCCATTCTTATCCTCTCCAATAATTTCCGCTTGTCTTTCCTTCTTGCGGGGAAACCCCCCCCCCGTGCGCGCCCTCCCTTTCCATCCTTCAGAACTCACTTGGGTCTGTGCCTCATGTCTCTTGTCTCTACACCCTGCAGCTCCTATCTCTTATCCTCTCCTTTCATTTTTACATTTTGCATTTCAGTTCTGCTCTCCCCTGCCCTGCATCTTCTAAACCACAGCTCTACTTGCCTCCTCCTTCCCTCGCCTCCTTCAACGTGATTGTTTTGCTCACTGCACCCCTCTGCTTTCCCGCTTCCACCTTCTTCCTCACCTCAGTTTGGCTCTGCCTTCCACCATCCCAACTGCTGCCTCTCAGTCCATTCAATGCCCCCATTTTTTTCTTTCTTCAGCCCTACCTGCCCTTTCACCCTGGACTGTTCCTTGTGCCCATTCCTGTAGAAATTACTGCATTTCCAAGAAGCATTTGGCAGCGGCCAGAAAGCATTTCTAGAAATATCGTTAATGACTCCAGGTGGAAAGCGCTTCTTCCTCTTCGCCACCTTCCAAAGTGCTTGCAGTCCAAAGTCCGGAATGGGTCCAGTAGTTGGCAGCTGATGCCATCTAGCATATGGATTATTGCTCCCTAATTTTTCAGTCTGCATTTGTATTACTAGTACGAGAGTACTTGTGTCAGCCATGAAGATGGTGTGTGTGGTACTACTTTGTGCCACTATCAAGTGCCACTTCAGACTGTGCTGGTTTTTCTGTTGTATACGGCCTTTACAGTTTAATCTTTTTTATATGTTCTTCAAAAGACAGTTAAGTACATGCACGAGTTGAAATGAATGGAAATGGTTGTACTATGTTGTATCTACGTTCTGGGTTTTGTTAAGGCACACAGGTTTGTGTGCACATTACAGCTAGTTGGTTCTTTTTTCTCAGTTCAGATCAAAGCTGGTTTTCGTGAAGACGCATCAAAACACAGGATAGATATGGATTGCAGCTAATGTCGTGGACACCACTTCTCAAACCAGTGGTGGGGAATGAACTGGATGTAGAGTAAAAGGGAGTGTGCTCACAGCCACAATGTGTGTTAGTTTAAATTTTTGGTTGTGTGTATCTTAAGTCACCCATTGCTTGCTACAGGAGAGTTCTGTTCCTTCCCTGCTTGTCCTTCCTTTCAAAGGATGCTGTTCTGGTGCTACTGTTACGCTTCGTGGAGTGTGGGAATTTGTATGATGGTGGCTGGATGATGATGAGACTGACTTTCTGGAAGAAGGGAAACCTTTGTAGTCTTATCTTTTGTTGTACTGGTATGTTTAAGAGTTGTCGAGTGGCCAGACTAGGACCTTGGAGGCTAGGGTTCAAACCCCCACTTGGCTATGAAGCTTACAGGGTGACCTTGGGCCAGTCAACCAACTTTTAGCCTAAACTTAATTCACAAGGTTGTTGTGAGGATAATATGGAGAGAGGGAAAACCCCATGCCACCTTGAATTCCTTGGAGGAAAGATGGGATAGAAATGCAATAACAAAATAAATATACAGTAATTCATTTCCTTAATGGTACATGTGATCTACTTTCTGTTGGTATAGAATGTATGTAGTATTTGGTGATGCGCTTCTTCCCATGGAACATATATCAAAATGATCTGGGCAAACAAGCCTGATAGTGAATTTTCCCTTTTAAAAAAATGATATTGTGATCATGTCATGCATGTTTGTTTAATGTTGGATCTTTTAAACCCAGACAATGGCTGTAATCCTGCACCAGTTATATAGAACTAAAGCATTTATTTCAGACGAAAACCCCTTGAACTCCTTAGAATTTTAAACAGCAAATGTAATACACAATATGTTACTAGCCTGCGAAAGTTAGTCATTATAGCTTTCCTGATGGAAATACTGTGGCTAACATTATGTGTGTTTTTCATTGAGAAATACCCATTCTTGACTTACTGCTAAACTATAATGATTACTCCTAGATTATTTTCTGTTTTAAAACTCTTAGATCCTTATAGACTGTAAAATTTAGAGGTTTTTTACTCAACAAGAAGAGGAAGGGATGATAATATTCAGGTTGTGTTGCTTTCTGTGCTCAGAAAGGCGAGGGGAGAAGAAAAATTGAGGCTATAATTCTATATCCACTTACCTGGGAATAAGTCCCATTGAACTCAATTGGGACTTATTTTTAGGTAGATATGCATATAGGACTGTACTGTTAATTTCCTTTACAGTGGAAATTGTGTTCTTTGCAGATTGTATTTAATATTGAAAGTAACATAACAAAACAAGTCAGGAGGCTAGTTGAACTCAGAAAGTATCTAAACATAATTTGCTAAGTAGTCTTGGGTATTATCTGTCAGTAATTCAAATTGTTTGATGGTTCTTATGGATTTAAAATGATGCTGGTTGCCTTATGTGAATATCACGTATCTGCCTAGACAGCAACCCAATAGTGACACTCAATAGGCTATTGCTCATGATTGGTCTGCAAGTGTATTCAAAATTAGAGTCCCTTTGTATTTCATCTAATGTCACTGATTTTTCATGCCATGTGCCTATTGTACTCTTTCATATATCACAGAAAATCTATTAGTTTCATGATCACTTATCAGGTTATAGGTCACGTCACTGAATCGCCCTATTTTGAACTGATCACTTTATCTTAGCTTTTACCACAAAAACAGTCAACATAGATGCAATACAGAGGTGTATGGTGTGAGCTACTTGGTTTGTTGTGGCAAGGCCTAAATATAATTTATATTCCACTCTCAATTCTTAAATTGTCTGCATATATATATGTGTGTGTGTGTGTGTGTGTGAGTGTGATTTACCCTTTTATTAGAATCATAGAGTTGGAAGGGACCTCAAGGATCACCTCTCTAATCCATAGGCAGCTGTCCCATTTGGTGATTGAATCTGCAACCTTGGCAATATCAGCACTGCATAGTTGGGCTTGGCTTAATTGCTGATATTATGCAGCATTTTATCACAAAATGGGTATCTTGATCAATGGTTTCAAGACTGCATATGTCAGAATAGTGACATGATAGTAATAGTACTGTCAGTGAATATTGTCCAGTAGGGCTGGGCATCATATCGTTCAAAACTGGTTTGAAGTCCATATCGTGATATCAGTTTGATAATTTTTGACCAGGCAATATATTGCGAATCATGATGTGTGTGTTTGTGCACGCTTTCTCTGCAGAAATCACGATGTAGGAAAAACCATGAAGCCAGCCAATGCCTCTACGTAGCTCCATCCTTATTTCAGTCATTGCGATACGTCCATCTATCACAATGTTTAGCTGGTGATATATTACAATGTTGAAAACCAGATGTCGCCCAGTGGAATCTCGACTGTAAAGTCAATGGCCTTCCGATGAAAGGCCATTGACTTTACAGGAAAAGTAAATTTTGGGTCTGCAGTTCATCATGGGGTGCACTAGTAAAGCCCTTTTCTCTCTGCTATCCATGTCTCATTCTTCTCTTTCTCTCTCTGTACCACCCCATGCCTATACGCCACATGAAATTAGGCTGAGACGACATGTGCCCATAAGTCACAAGTTCCCCACTGCAGCTTGAAAGCACAGATATTGATAACTTTGCAGTTTTGCCACAGGGCAGTCTGCATCAAGAAGCACAGGCTTGTTTGTGATTGCAGGAAGTGCATACATGCAACACTGTCCTTCCCTCCCAATCCGTTATGGTGAGCAATCTCTTGTTATTGAAATTTACAGGATTCCTGCCTCCCAGGATGTGCTCCCTCACCAAGATAAACGACATGGATCTAATTTTAGGCTCAATGGCTTTGACAGACTTTTGTTGTTTTTTAAGCACAGTTGCTGTCCATCCCTAAATATAAGATGGGAAAATACACACTTAGGCGAAAGTCGTTTTGTGGCAAAGGACAACGCTCTTAATGTCTTAATTTTCTGTGTGGCAAGAGCAAGCCTTATTGTGCTTTGGAATATATTTATGATGATTGGGTACTTAAGCTAATGACAGAAGAGCTTAGAGCATTAGACGACTGCTTCACTTAAAAAGGAAAGCTGTCCAAATAGCAACCTTTTATAGTGCTTTGTAGTCACGAGTTTATGGAATACGGTGCGATTCTATATACGTCTACTCACGCACACAGCTTTATTGCGGTCTATAGATCCATGTCTACTCAGAAGTAAACCCCATTGAGTTCAAACCCCCATTGAGTTCCAGATGGGTGACTGTAGGATGGCCTCCTCAGTCATTAGAATTATTTCTGGCCTCGTTAACAGTAGGTAGTTAAAATGTGATGAGGGAAACTAATAGCAACTGGAGAATTTTCGGTGTTGGTACATGCCACACAGGGATCAACTACATGGATATCTTTTTATGCAGCATACATCAATATTATTGAACGTGTCCATAACATGCACCGTATTGCTTGATGTTCAAAATGTTGCTGATCCCATAGCTAGATAACTCCCATAATGGCATGTTATTTCCCTGATAGGTTGCCAGTTGCAGAGTATTACGTAAAAATGAATTGATGCTGAAGTGGCTGTGTTTTCCAGTTCTGCACAATGCATAAGATGAACGTTGTATTCCCAGCTGTATTATAATGATTTTAGATGCCTTTCCTTTGAGGAAAATCTATACTCGTAGTTCACTGTTGGGTAATGATGTAGTTAACGCTAAGTAATTGTTACAGCAATAAAATGTACTCTATGCATTTCCTGTATGCATTTTTTTAAGTGTATAATATACAGTTTGTTTACAGTCAATTCACCACATTCTCCACTGACACACAACTAATATCTTAGTTGAAAAAGCGCTTTTACTATTTGGTTGCATCTTAAGTACACTTTACTACAGTTGTGCAAGTGCTTTAGAGAGTTGTTGCAAATCAGATTGAAATTCCAGACAAAATTGGTTTGAGGTTCTAGATGGAAATGTAATAGAAGCCTTGCTGCCTGAAGATTCCCTCTTGAATAAGGCTGCTGGTGCTTCCAGATGAGGGCTTAATACTGTAAATAGCTTCTTCGGATATTGAAAATGGGTCATTGGCAACATGTTTTGTTTTTTAAAAAGCTTAGTGGATTTTCTTCTAAAAGGGTGAACTTAAAGATTAAATGGGGAAAGGTACAGGCTGGCATTTTTGAGGCCTACATTGTCATGTGGAAACTTGCCTGCATGAGGAAAGGAACAGCCAGCATGGTAGGATTCTTGCATACCACTGCCCTCCTGACAGCAGCCTTGCTGCCACTTATTGGAACAGTGCAGAGGCACGGCAGGGTGGCAGCATGGTTGGGTCTGTATGGGAGCCTCCTGCATGAGCACCAAACACCTGGAATGAACCAGAGGCTGTTTTAGAGCAGTGTGGCTGGTTTCCCCGCACACTGGAAATTGTAATGTTCAACTAAGTACTAGAACAATCCTTACTAGTGAGCAAGCTCCACTGAACTTGGTAGAAGCTGTGTTTCGAGAAAATGTGGGAAAGAATTGGGCAGCATGTATTTCTTTCTGAGTACGGCTTCTATCTAATGGATGTTAGAAACCTCTTGAGATAATCTTCTGCAGTAAGTAAAACTTCGGAGCGTATGAAAGCAAACATTAAAATTTTCTTAAATTGCTTCACTCTTTGCTGTAATCTCTCCTGCTTGTAATAACAGTTAGGATGTTATCTGCATGAGGCTTTTCTTTTTCTGGAATGCACATCCAATTGGTGTTTACCATCTGCAGCTTAAGTAAACCTGTGTTAGTCTTTTGCATGACAGAAGGATATCACAGTGGGGCCAACTGTCTGGGTTGCACATTACAGCAAGCCAAGGTTTATCCTAGGCTAAAGCTCATCATTAGTGAGGAGAGAGCTTAATTATAAGCCCAGTTTTGGAAGATAGGCTAAGCCAAAAATTGGCTCAGCTCAGCATGGTGTGACAGTAAAAAAGGAAGAACAATGTTAGTGGGATCAGGATTCTCTCCAGAAGCCCACACATTTGTGCTGTTCTAGTAAGCCATGGCTTTGATTACTGTGGCATGTGAACCAGGCCACTTTATTAATAGGCTGCATTCATATGTACTAATGCTAAACCGTAGTTTAGTGCTGTGTGCACAAGCAGAGGGGTGTGCTCATTTCCATGCAACTGAAAGGAGGACCCCAGCAAGGTTAATTTCATTTCCCATGATTCCTGTCTTGTTCTTTCAAACAAACTAGGGGCTGTGGTTTCAAACAAACTATGCTGAGTCAAACAAGGCAGCTTCACAACCTGTGGTTTGAATTTTGCTTGCTTTGAAACTAACTAGAGTTTGGTTCAAACCACTGTCTCTGGTTTGTTCCTAAGGACAAACCAGAAATCATGGGAAATCAAACAAACTATGGCAAAGTACTCCTCCAAAGGAGAGGGTTGAGGAAGCATGCAAGTCCGACCGGCACTTCATTCAGTCTTCTTTTTGCTTGTGTGTGTGTATTTGTGTAAAATTTGTGGTTTGCTTTGTATGCAAACATGGCCCTGTATCAGTAAAAAATGCTTTCAGAGATAAGGACCATATTGTTGTGTGGTTTGGAATAATGAATGCCCCATGCTAAATCTCTCTCTCTCAGGGTCTTGTTTTTCACATTTTTGTTTTGATGTTAAAGCGCTTAAATTGCAACATAGGAACCTCATGTTTAGATCTTCTCAGCACTCCCTTAAAGCTGCTTTAGATTTTATGCACAATGATGTGATATAATTCTGCAGCGTAAATCATACTTAAAATGTTCCTTCTATGCAAAAAAGTTCCCTGCTTAGAGGAAACTTGCACATCAGGGGAGCTTCATGGCCGAGCATGGATCTGAACCTGACTTTCAAGAAAGTGACCGTACCACCATATATGCATGTTTGAAACATAATGTTTGTGATCTATAATGTCAGACTCTTCCCACATGTGCAAAGTTAACCTTGGCTAAAATCAAGTGTAACAAAGTTGGGAGTGCTAATAACTAGTGAGTATTTGTGTGCATAGGTGGTACATAGGTGGGAATATCATTAGTCCGAATGTAGAATATACCTTGCTCAATGTGCAAATCTGCTGTAAGAGAACTATAATGGCAGATGCAACACAAGTGATCAGTGGCCCCACCAATCTTAGCCAGCCTTCTTACAACCAGTCCCAAGAAGGGCAATGCCTGTCACCTTTCTCATTCTTAGGCTCAGTGTTGCCTTTGAATAAGTCAGTAGGGAGCAGGACAAGACAAAATTATTTGGCCCTGCCTGTCATTGGTTGTGGTTCTACCTATCATTAGATCCAGCTTCACGTACTATTGCTTTCCCTGCCTTTTGTGCCCCCAGTCCCAATGGGTACCACCCACCACTGCCAGTGATAGAAGGTTAAAATGAACACAGTTCGAGTGAGTTGGAAATATAACAAGAATTGCTCACTTTTATTAGACTTAACGTACATTTTTTGTGGCAGAAAACCCTGTTGAATATACAGGTTCTTATTTCTGAGTAAATATGCATAGGATCAGGCTGTTAAAGGTGAATCAATTTAATTATCGGCTTTGGAAGAGAACTTCACTGAAGGACAGGCTGAAGCTGCCATAGATTGCAAAAAAATAAAAATAAAAATGGCTTTGGAAGCTTTTACCAACTCCTGTTGCTCATCTGTCCTGGCTACAGGAAGCTGCTTTTTCTGGCTGACGGTAATATTAAAATATTAAAAGCACTTTTTTTTCAATCAAACACAAGTGAAAAATTCTTTCATATTAGTAATGGACATCATATTTGCCAGTGAAATGAAAGATGTTGTTTTAATGCTGTTAATGACTATAAAGCAGGAAAAGCAATGTCTAACATGCTTCCTTGAGGCTATTAATTATTTACTTCCATCCTAGACATTTCCACGAGACTTTGCATCTTACAGACGTCTTCCTTTCCTCACTTTATTTCTATAATGCACAAATATTTGTTATTTGTTATTATTGAAAGGGCAGTGCAGACCCCCTACTGAAGTTTTTACAATGAATTTCAAACTTTATTTTTTACGTTTATTTTTGCTGTTCAAACAACTTCCCCAAGTGCTTAGTCACAATGACAGAACGTATTCCACAGACAAGCCTTTTTAAACATGCAGTATAAACTAAAAAAATATAATTTATCCCAAGCCACAAATAAATTAGTCAAATTTCAATTTATAGCTCAAATATATACACATTTCACACTATTTTTTAAAAATCTATTTAAAGTACATAATTGATTTGGTAAGTCGCAGTTCAATCCTAACCATGTCTACTCAGAATTAAGTCCTATTGAGTTAATGGAGTTCACTCCCAGGTAAGTGTGTAACTGCAGCTATAGTTAATCATTTTAACAGAGCGATAAAAACAAAAATAGCCACATATGTGTATAGATTTGATTAACTTGCTCATTCTTAGCTTATTACCTAAGCTATAGCTGCTGCATATTTTCCACCTGCTGACACTGATTTTTTTTAAAAAACCCCTTAGAATTTAATATGAGAATGCCCTTTATATAGAAAGCTGTATTATATCATAGATAAAAAGTGACAGGGAATTCCCCCAATTTTTATTTGTTGAGGGTTAACACATTAACTTCTGGTTTTGGTACAAGTTTGAAGTTTTGCAAATAAATAACCATTTGGGTAATCTTATGTGGTCTGACATAAGCACCCCCTATATTTTCAATGGAAGTGCATGAATAAGAGCCATACACAGGACAACGGAGATTTAGAATTAAGGGCACATGGCAATTGTACATTTTGTTGCATGAAAACAAGTGCACCCTACCTAACACCTCCTAGCACAGCGAACCTAGAAATATTTTTTTTCTCAGCCAGAAACATCCTGAAGAATAGCACAGTTCATTGTGAAGTCAAATCTGCTAGGATCCAAGACACACTTGGCGTACAAGTCCAGCTCCATGCATTTGTATGCAGTTCAGGAGCATCCATTGTAGTGGTGTTAGCCAAATAAGTCTATGGGCTTTCCCATGGAGGAGAAGGAAAGGGCAGAGGGTGAAGAAAGAGCTGTGAGTGGAGGAGGGACCTTTTCACATCCTCTGGACCCCCTGGGAAACTCATCAAGCCTGCTGTACTGGGAACTGGGTGTGAAGAGAGCAACTGAATGGGACATTGTTGTTGGCAGCCTGAGGACATCACCCTAGTCTAGGACATCACCAGCCACTTTGGGCCTGCCCATAAAAAACAAGTCCAGACTAGGGTGATGCCCACTGTTTCCAGGAACTCTTCTTGTGAGACTTTTGTGAGTGAGCTGAGAGTTTGGACCCTGCTTGGTGAGAAACCCAGAGAGTGAGGGTGTGACAGAAGGAAAATGAATTGACTACCATATGAATTTACTAATATATATTAGTAAAATTGTATTAATGTAACATTTTTATACACAACTGTGTATTTTTGTAATGTTTTGTTTAAGCTATGTGTTGTTGCTTCAGGGTTTTTTTGTACACTGCTCAGATCTATTTTTAATATATTAAGCTGTATAGAAATTAAATAATCAAATCAAATAATCAAAATAATTCCTTCAACTATCTTTACATTTTCATTAACAAATATAATGTTCAGTGCATGTGAGTCAAGTATGGAAGCACAGAGCAAAAACAATATCCTGTATGCACAAATATTTCTGTAAGCAAGATATATTCCTAAGAAAACATTTTGATCTAAACCGTTCTTCTTTTGCTGCTCCACTAGCTGGCCATTGCATGTAGCCTAGAAGGAGCTGCAGGTAATTTTCAGCACCGAGAGGCAAAAAACATCTATAGCTCCAGAATTTTGTATTACAGTAGTTGACTTTCTTTATATATTAGAGCTAATAGAAGGTGATTCAAGTTTAAAAGCTAATTCTGATTTAATCTTGAAGGATACAGAATGTAAGCCTTTCATATTAAATAGTTGAATGCCTTAGAACAATCAGTTACATACCCAGAATTAACAGCAAAAGCTTGAAAGAATGAAGCACCTCTTATATATATCCTGACTATCATGTAGTGTATGAGAAAGAGAATGCAATTGCTTGCTTGCTTACAAATGCATTAGGTCAAGTCCTTAGTCTTGTGTTCACAGCAAACAGACACTAGGAAATCTATGTAATATAAATGTCTGGCTGTAGGAGATTCCCTACAAGCTGATTACTAAATGACAGACTCATGATTCACAATGCACCAAATTCCTTTAATTATTTCGTAGTCATATATCCCCTTGTTTTATGAAACAGTCAAATAAATGCTTCCGTCTTAATTGATAGTAAGGCAGAGCCTGCTGCCTAAGGATCTCTAAATTTCTTTTCAGAAATAAAACCATGGTGCAGTTGAGGACATTCCTGATTTGGTTTTGTGAAGGTTTCCAATTTGTTGGACAGCTCTTAATTTAGCATTGGCAGACAGAGACTACTGCTGTCAGAATGTATTTTATTGACACTTTGTTAGCTGTGCTCTGTGCTGACCTTTGACGAAAAGCCACAGCTGCCATATCTCCTCCAGGCCCCAGTGAAAGAAAGGAAAGAAGGTATGCTTTTCTTTCTTGCTCTTAAAAGGGAAATGAACCAAAATAAGAAGCATGTGAGTAACTAAAATTGTTAGCGCACACAAGAAACGGAGGTTGTGTATACACAACATTTTATTCTAGAATCAGTGGAGACTGACTACTTGTTTTATTTATGTAATCCACACACAGTCTGGATGCATTGCATATTTTTTGCCCATAAAACTGGTTTTTGAGCAACCATTTTCATTCTGAAAATAAAAAAAAGCATTGCAGGTTG
Organism: Podarcis raffonei; assembly: GCF_027172205.1. NCBI lineage: Eukaryota > Metazoa > Chordata > Lepidosauria > Squamata > Lacertidae > Podarcis > Podarcis raffonei. The sequence continues at coordinate 76,092,482 of NC_070605.1, read as the reverse complement.
ATTATGCATTAGCCCAACAGAGTGTCCATTTGAAAAGATGAAAAGAGGTGCAGGCAGTCTTGGGAATGTGCATGTGTGTGGACACATGGCCAATGACATTGTGGCTGTGTACATACCAAGATCACAATCACCGCTTCCTTCTTCATTCACCTGTGGCATGTGCAGGGAGGAAAAGGTGTGGATAACAGACCCTCCAAGTGTCCCTATTTTATAAGGACAGTGCTGGATTTACAAAAGCCATCCCAGAATCTGATTTGATCTCGGAATGTCCCACTTTTCCTTAGGACATCCCTATGTTGGACCGTATGGTAGGGTGTCCCTAATTTCATTAGAGAAATGTTGGAGGGTATGGGATAACTTAATAAAGGGGAGAATTTTCAAATGCATATCAAGTAACCACACCCACCCTTGCGAACAGCAGAATCTAGAATCAATCTACATTGACAGTAGCATTTTGAGGATGAGCACGAACAATTCTGGGTTGTAATCTGAAGAGGCAAATGAGTTTCCATGTGATTTTCTGCATGTTTGTATCTGCTCTCTTAGTCAAACTCAGAGTATTGTGACCTGACCCCCATGTCTTCTCTATTCACACATGGGCGTAGTCAAGATTTTTTGGGGGGCAGCCAAAGTTGTTGAGCTTTCCTTGGGAAATCAAAGTCAAGGGTAAAAATACCCCATGAATAGAACATTGCGGGGGGCAGGCTTCTGCTGGGGGGCGGGTCAGGGCAGAATGTCAGATAATTGAGTACTTTCAATGCTTTTCAATAATATTTGTGGATCTAACCTGCCCCCCTTGGTTACACCCATGTAGTCACATATAAAGTGGTGTGGTGGGAATCAAAACGGGCACTCAGGAAAAGTGCCTGGGATGGCTGTGTACATGCTGGGAAATGGGAGTCAGAAGTAGTACAGTGAAGCTCTCCTCTCCTGTGTTCATCTTTAGATGCAGAAGCCAGACACCCCTCCCCTTTTTAACATGAATGACACAGACATGTTGTTGAGGCTGCAATCCTCTAGCTATCATGCAGCAAGCCCCATTGACCGCAGGGGGGTTTACTTCTGAGTAGGCATGGCTAGGACCTTACTGAAAAGCACCAGTCTTTATTACATGTCTTAAAGTGGTACGTTGAATAGTCTGTCTTAGGAAACATGCCGAACACATAGTTTAGAGGGGAAATGCCTGTGATAATAACATAGGCAATGGTCTTTAGATTATGAAGTCTTCAGGGCACTTACATTTTTAATTAAATTCTTTAGTCAGTTAAGTGTTTTTCTTTCAAATCATGTTTATATGTTTAAGATAAACATTACTGATTTAGTGCATATTATATGGGAGCATATTTAATCAAGATAATTTCCCTCGCCTAATTAACACAAACACAGTATTTATTGTATCGAAAATAATCTTAAATATGTTGCCTGATCGAAAGATGTGTGAATTGTTTACTTAATGCCATCAGCAGTCAACACCCTTTTCACAGGTGTCAAGTCTGATTAAAATCCAATTAAAATCTAAATTTTCAATCAGCAATTAATGAATTGCTTGATTAATAGATTAATTTAAGCCCACTATTGCTTTCTGTGCTGCTTTAAACCTAGCCTGAAACAAGACATTCAAGGACCTTTGACAGTGAGGGAGGAAATGGAGTCTGGTATTGTGAATAAAAACCTCACTGCTTTATGAGGCTAGAACAATGTCGTTTCCTTTGGGAAATTAGTTTTCTCCCACATGTTGAAGAAGGACAAACAGAAAATTAAGGATGAGCTGCAGTGGATCAGAAATCACTTTCTACAGAACTCTGCACAAAGGAGCAAGTTCAAAATGTAGCCAGTTTATGGCGTCTTCAATAAACGTGTAATATTTAAATAGATAAGCAAGTGGTTTCTCAATAATCTTCCTTTAAAAATCCTCTAACCTCAACTGTTGCATTCTTCACTGTCTGAGTAACAGCTCCAACTTGCTTTACTATAGAGCAGGAGAATTTGAGTGCCCACCTCTTATTTTAATAGGTACACAACTAGTGAATGTCGGATCAGCTGATCAGACATCTAAAACCACCTATGTAAGGAGTATCCAATGTACTGCCACCGAGACCATATAACACCGGTCTTGAAAGACCTACATTGGCTCCCAGTACGTTTCCGAGCACAATTCAAAGTGTTGGTGCTGACCTTTAAAGCCCTAAACAGCCTCAGTCCAGTATATCTGAAGGAGCGACTCCACCCCCATCGTTCTGCCTGGACACTGAGGTCCAGCACCGAGGGCCTTCTGGCGGTTCCCTCACTGCGAGAAGCCAAGTTACAGGGAACCAGGCAGAGGGCCTTCTCGGTAGTGGCGCCCTCCCTGTGGAACGCCCTCCCACCAGATGTCAAAGAGAACAACAACTACCAAACTTTTAGAAGACATCTGAAGGCAGCCCTGTTTAGGGAAGCTTTTGATGTTTGGTGTTTTAATATTATTATTTTTTGGAAGCCGCCCAGAGTGGCTGGGGAGGCCCAGCCAGATGGGCAGGGTATAAATAATAAATTATTATTATTATTATTACTACATTCCAGATGTTTTGCACTACAACTCCCATCAGCCCCCATCAGCATATCCAATGGTCAGGGATGATGGGAGTTGTAGTCCCCATCTAGGGAGCACCAAGTTGGCTATTCCTCACCTGTATACTCAGTCACAGCTAACACCACCAAGGGCTAGATCAAACATGATGTGATACAGGACTCTAGTGCAACAATACTGCTTCTCCTCACTATGAGGGCTAGTTTATTTAAGACCAGTCCTGCAGCAATACCTTCTCTCTGATGTGTGAGATTTCAATATGGGGTACTTTTCAGGCAAGAAACTCTCTCTTATCTGAAATATGAGATGGAATAATTGTGTGACAAAACAGTACACTCCCCCCTCCTCCAAAGTACCGTGGTACCTTGGTTTAAGAACAGTCCAGTCTCAGAATGATTTGGTTTACAAACTCCGCAAATAGTGTCTTGGTTTGAGAACTTTACCTCGGTCTAAGAACGGAATCCGAACGGTGGAAGGGCACTGGTGGTGGGAGGCCTCATTAGGGGAAACATGCCTCGGTTTAAGAACAGTTTTGGTTTAAGAACGGACTTATGGAACAGATTAAGTTCGTAAACCAAGGTACCACTGTAACTAACTCCTTGAACCAGTTATGAGATGAAGACCACAAGGACCTATTTAGCACAGAACTCAGAGAGATGAATGGCTGCTTGTGCAGGCAATATTTGGAATAGATTAGATTAGATTACATTAGATTAGATTTCTTTCCTGCTTTGTCCCAAGGCTTTTGGACATGTTATATAGCATTCTTATTTATCAAGAAAGTTTAAGTAAGCTAGACAGAGAGAAGAATTTGTCCAGGGAGCTGCAAAACTGTGCAAATGATTTAGCTTCCTTCCCCATACTCAGAACTGGCTTTCTGCCTCCTGTACCACAAAAGCTATAGTTGGTTATAGTGACAGCGTGAAGCAATGGCTTATTTGGGCTGATTCTCATATATGTGGCATAGTTCCCTCTCACATCATTCCAAGGGGAGAATCTCCACAACCTGCTTAATAGTTAGTTTTCTACTATTCTATAACCAGGGAGGCTCGAAAGAGAGCTGAAGAACAGTATTTTATGTTACTAGCTAGTTGTTTTCAAATGCTTTCTGTGCCAAAATTGTTTTCATCCAATTTATAGCTAAACATGTGGATCAAGCTTCTATTTACAGCCAAGAGAAAAACATGTTTATATATACTCTGGGATTTGTTACTCCCACTATGTTCATAGTAATGACGCCCATGCAATGGTTTTTAGGATCACAGCGTTGTAATTCTCTGTTTGTTTATTCATAAATAAGTCTTACAGTGCTCACTGGAGCTTGCTCAGTAACAAGTGTGCTTAGGTTTGTAACCTTAATTCTTTATACTATCTAATATTTTTCTCCAATCACAAAACCAATATTTCCATGAAGAGACAGCAGTTAATGATGACCAATGAATTATGGGCCACAAGAAGCATTATATGAAGTTTTAACATTTAACCTCTGCTAAGTACATAACTTAACAGAGGTTAGTGGGCTATTGACCTAGCTCTAAATTGTATTACATGCATTTCAAGATTATGTATCTTTGCCTGTATGGATCTATATACACTATGATGTGTGAAACAGCTGAGAGTCTAATAGCAATATGAAGAAATAATTTGAAGAATGGACACTTTGCAGCTCAATGACTTTATGAAGATGTTCTGAGAAATTATAATTTAAAGCTATATTATTGCTTTAAATATTTTTAATATTATTGCTTTATTTAAATATTATTTAAATATTTAAATATTATTCCTTTAAATATTTATATTTTTGCAGTTGCGGAGATTATGTAAAAACAGTTAAATATGAAGCTAATTGCAGGTATAACCTGACCAGCAGTTGATGTAGCAGAGGATCTCAACTGATATTAGATGGGAAATATAGATTACCATTTACCAAGTGGTCATTTACCATAGTGTGTATGTAACTACAAAGCACGAACAAATGGGTTGTGTCTACTATCCTGCCAAGTGATGATAGTGGTAAAATTCTCACCACTTACCAGAGTGGCTTACTCAGTAGTGGCATGTATATAGTAGTAAATAACCACTTTACCATGTTGGTTTATTATCTTGCACCAAAGCTTTATTCCCAAGATCCTAATGTTTAGACCTGTTTTCATCTAAGAAAGCTGGAGAAGCAACAGGGGAATTTAACACCTGGAGGTCAATATACTTTTATTCTCAGTAGTACTGCTTTCGCATAATTACTTCTCTAATTAATACTTCACGGAATTATGTGCTATTAAAAGACGGTGTGTATTTTTAGATGCTTCTGCATCTTCTTGCTCACACATTCTTTTGAATCTGTGCTTTCCCACATCTCCCCTAAGTTTTTTTTAAAAAAAAACCAAAAGTGTAAAAAGCCATCGTTCAAAGAGTTCTGATAAGTGCTTATTCTCAAGGGTAGCTTAATGGATGCAGAATGGATAAATCCACATGACAATCCACTTTAGAATATGGCATAGCTGGCATTCTCTGTCTTCAGATTCATTGGGAATACAGAAGTGCAGCAGATGAACTACTATATAGCTCAGGTCAGTGCGCTGCACACAGCTTCACTGTGTCCTGAAAATGACCCTCTTACCGACAATCAAGATGCACTCCGCTGCACATTGCCTCCTTAGATGAAGGCATTGCCCTACAGGATCTTAGTAGAATTTGTGAGGTAGTTCTGCAAGTCCTCCTTCCCATGAAATATAACCCATGTGCAATAAATGTGGGGGGAAGACTTGCTCTTGGGGGAGTCTTCAGTATGTCATATTTTTGTAAGTATGTTTTCTTCCATCTCTGTGAACAAATCCCTGTTGGAGTCCTTGATAATTGCTCATTTTGCCTCCCATATCACATTTACTAACTTAGCAGTATTTGCTACACAGTCTAATAGCAGAGTTTAACTTTTACACTAATAAGGTGTTATATTTCTCTCCGGTCTCCACAAATGACAGTTTGCAGCCTATGTGAAGTAAAAAAATCATTTTTGCCTATTCTCTATTCTCCTATGAAAAGTCAGTTCCAGTGTCCACATTTCATAAATTCCTGACATGTTAGAAATTAATCTAATAATAATCTAAAACTTCCTGTTACAGCCAATAACCTTTGCACTGAAACCAGTTCAGCAGTTTTGATGTCTTGAAATATAATTTTTCATGAAAGACAGTGGTTTTTATCACAGACATGAACAAGCAAGTGACCTGGGGCATAAAATTGCTGCTCAGAAGAAGAGATATATTGCCACACAAAATGCCAAGATATCTACTTGCAACAATTACAACAATGATCATTTCACATCTTTTATGCAGACAGTTTTAATCTGCAAAAGGTTAAGCATGTGACAGTTACTTGTTCCTATGTACAGATTAGCTGAATAAGATTTAACCTTTAGAAGTTCTTAAGCAGCCACTGCTCAAAATTGGACAGTTTCATTGAAAGCCACCCAGCTATAAGTGATCTAATGTTTAAATAGGAGACTCTAAAATCTTTTGATTTTCTTTTAGTTTTGCATGGTGATTATAACTTAGATTGGCTCGGTGTCCTTTTTAATTTGATTGTTATATGCCACAAGGCAAGATGCAAATAATTGAACAGCCTCATTCTTTCCTTTCAATAAGGCTCAAAGTCCCTGTTAAGTGGTGCTCTGAGCTTCTTTCTTCCAGTTTTTGGTTTTCACCCTTTAACCAAAAGCAGTTTGAGGTGGGTTGTCTTCAACTGGTAGATAGGTTGCTCCCTGACCTTAGGAAAGTCACAACAGCAGCACTGCCACTGTGCTAATATATAGTATACAAAATTGAAGAAGTGAGGCCCCAAGTGCCTGTTTGAGCTAAATTTTGATTCTAGGTATGAAAAGGCCAGAGACTACTGTTTAGCAGCAGAAAGGCTCATGGAGAGAGGCTGATTCATTATTTCAGTCGGATTTCTTTTCCCCCCTAGGCCAGAATTTGCCCCCTTCCCCAAGCTGGATCTTAGACATGCAGTTTGGAGCATGGAGAAGGGGCAGTTGACTTCATGGACACTTCAGTCAAAGGAAGGGTTGTTGTTTTTTGTTTTGTTTTTAATCCTACCCTTTTGCTGGTTTGCTGGAAACAAAAATCGAGGAAAAGTGCTGTTTGTGCCTCAGAATGTGCAGTTTGTGCCTCAGAAAATAAAAAAAATGATGCTATCCTATTTCCCATTGTTTTAGATTGGCTTATAATTATTAATAGGAGAAACAAATCCTATGAGTAGATGAGTAATAAAAGGACTACAAATGTTCAAGCAAGTGTTCTTTCTAAAATGATCCGATTGGAATTTATCTGAACTTTGAATGTGGAGAGGTCTCCCATGCTAGTCTATTGATGTAGCAGAAACATCATGCAGTGCAGCCTTAGACATGCCCATTCAGAAGTAAGTCCCATTGCATTCAAAATGACTTTCACATACCACACTTAATTGGGAGTAAGCTCCATTGAACTCAATGGAACTTGCTTCTGAGTTAATATGGTTGAGACTGTACTTTGGGTATTATGGCACTTCAGAGCCTTAGCAGCACAATCATATACTTGTTTACACCAAATTCCTACTGGTTTCAATGGGGCTTACTCCCAGGAGAGTCAGTATAACATTGCTGCCTTACAAATTATTTTGGTATGAGATTTCATAGACCTCCTGGTTTGCCATATAAATGGAATTTTGTTATCCTGAAATTGCCTCAGTCTACCTCCCACCCTAAGATCAGCAGATGAAGGGTGGCTAATTAATAATAATAATAACCTAGACATTAAATAAACAGTAGGAACCTGTTATTGTATTAAAATTTAGAAGCAGCTAGGGTGCAACCATAACCACACTTACACAGGCTATTTGAGCACTCCTTCCACAGTACATATATTATTTGCACTAATAGATTTACAATCATTCCTTTCATACATTTTAAGGTTTCTTACACTTTTTTGCCTAAATGCACGGCAGTAAGAAACATAATGCTCTGATTATCTCTTTTAATATGCATGCAGGAGGTACATTGCATTAGATTCCTGTAACTGCATAGAAATAATTAAGTCTCTCTATTAATTGCGATTATCATCTATGTAAATATTATATGTAAATGAATTAAAATAAATGTTTGTCCATTAAACGAAACAAATTTGTGTTGTAAAAAAAAAAAAAGATGAAGCGTTTTATTCCTAGTTGCCCTTGCTATACTCCCCCCTGCAGATAACGATATTTCAATTCTTGTTTCATAAATATGCATGTCATGTTCAAGATCCCATTTAAATGCATGCATGAGTAAGAAGCACTGAATTTGATTAACTTTATTAGCAATAAATAATGAAGTGTATTATTTTATGTTAACCCCTATCTAAGGGCAAAATACTGCAGACTCTTACATGTGTGTGAGTTGTGATTAGTTCCACCGATGCTAATATCATTACCCTATAAGTAAAGCTGTTTTAAATTTGAGTTAGCAAGCAGCACCTGTATTACAGAGCAGCTCTCAGATATCTTGCTATCTGGATAGGCAGTCATTTATATCCTTTAGAAAATGTATTTATAGCTTTGACTAATTGCTTCTTGGGACATGGAGCCTTTTACGTTCACACCCTTTGTTAAAACGCATCCAGAGGCTGGCTGAGCAGAACAATTTTTCAACTTTTTAGTGTCATTTTTATAGACAAATAACACTTGTAAATGATGGATAATAGCCAGCAAAATGCTGCGTTGTACAAAATGTGCATGAATTATGTTTGCTGGGAGACAGAAGGTTAACTTGTCCATGAACTAATTGGGCTGCTTTATGGTAAATGCGTACTGGTGTATGTCCATTATAAACAAGACTCTGACCAGCTGAAAGAGGATTTCTCCTTATCCTGGGAATTACTCATTATCTCATCCTTTTTTAACTGCCTGGTTCAAAAGTGGGTGGGGAGGAAGGTCTAATCATTATGTATCTGTAGGAATTGCAACAAAGAGAACAGAGCAGCTGGAGCTTAATAATGTCACATATTAACACAACAAATTGGTGTCCCAGTTCTTCAGGCCCTGTGCCTTCAAAACTCTTGCTTACTTCAGAAGAAGAAGAATATACCAATGATTTGAAGGACTACCTGTGCTAGAGGGATATGCCTGCTATGTACTGGCTGTGGAGTGGTTGATTTCTGGCCAACCACCACCCAACATTTTGCTAATCTGCACTTTCTACATTCCCACCCATTTATTCACTCTGGATAGCCTGGAAAGGGAACACTTTGAAGGCTCTTCTCTGACACACGTGTGTTGACACACGTGTGCACACCCCCATTTGGTGGGATTCCTGCTTATTCAACCACCCAGGTTCACTATTAGAAGGAATATCCGTTTGGAAGCCAAGCAGGGCAACTCAGGACCAGGTAAAGACTCGTAAAGGTTTGGGTGACTCCCTACATTCACGGAAGTATTAAGGTTTGTAGAACAAAAATGAAGATTTCAGTACCCCAAAACGGTCCAAGGACCTGTGAACATATAGAATATAGGGACACAAAAAGTAAAGGTAGCCAAGTTGGCCCACAAGAAAAATGCCAAGATTTATATTGGGGACAATGCATTCCTTTTTCAAATCCTCCACATCTGCAGCTCACCACCCCACCTTATGCAATTTTCTGATGGGTCTGCCTGGCCCTTGGGAGTGACTTTGCAGTAGGCATCAGAGGGAAGATGCAGTATCAGATCCATCCAGAACTAGATTTGGATGAGACCTTTCTTGGAGCAGGATCCCATTACAAACACATTCTGGAGACACCATGTGGATTTAAAGCACCCTGAGATAAACCACTAAGATTACAAGCCAGGCCAGATGTCCCACTCAGGAGACATACACAACTGAGTGGACCTGATGCATCCTGACCAGCCTCACCTCCAGACAGTTCCAGACCCCTCACAATCCCCCAGGAACCCCAGGCGAAGAGATGACAACGAAAACTAATCAAAGTCCAAAGCAGGGGGCATAGTGTGGAAAATCTCATTTCAGAGTCCTCTTCAGGAACTGGAATCCTTAGCCCAGGGGTCAGCAAGGTTTATCTTACCTGGGCCGGATCGGTCCCGCGGAGATCCCTCCGTGTGCCAGATCGTGCCCCCCCCCCACGATTTTCGGCGTCGCAGAAGTGAGTCCCCGCGCCGTGCTGCGCCAGTTTAGCACAAGTGGGCAGCTCAGTTCAGGGGCGTCTCGTGGGCCAGTCAAACGACCTTTGCAGGCCACTTCTGGCCCATGAGCCTTAGATTGCTGACCCCTGCCTTAGCCTAAGTATGAGTAGAATTGGTCTCCATTATTTCACCAGGAAGAGTGAGGCAGCTCAGCTGTTTACAACAGTTGCTGTTTGAAGGTCATGATGTTTAAACCTCTTGAGTTACTGCCATTTGCCCTTCACCCTTAATCCCCAGTTAACCCTTTTGGCACTGCTGGACAGCTCCTCTGGCCTTCAGCACTCTAGTCTCTAAACTAGCCTCTGATCCTAAATTATTATCGCTGACGTTGCTGGACAGCTCCCATATCCTTCAACTGTTTGGTGTTGTGCCTTCTGATTTTCACAAAACATGGCTTGCCACGCCCCTACCTAGCCTGGAGTGGGGAGAGGTGTTTTGTGAGGAGAACCCTGCTCACAGTTTTCTAGATACAGCACAAGCCATTCGGTGTTATAAGTAATGAAGAATTAGGAAACAGTTGCTACAGTTCAGCGGAATTTCATGCAAACCTCATGGTCTTTGCCATTTTCCAAAGGTACTGCAGGAGACACAAACAAGTTATATTTTCTCCCAGTTATTGAATCTGGCTTCTTCTTTTCTGGCTATTTCTCCCTCCCCCGGTTAAGATTCTTTTCAGCAGTGCCATGTTCTCTAGTGTGTCTTTCCCCTTTCTTCCCTGGGCTTGGCATGCCTTTAATTTTTGAGAGTTATTGCATTATTAATCATTTTGGAACACACTGCTGTTTTAATATGCCATGATAGTTAGTGCTTCAAGATAAAATATAGGCTTTTAATGGTTTTACAAATAACATGCCAGTGCATTTGCATCTACTATATTGCTACTTTTAAATATGCAGTGATTTCCGCCCCCCTCCTCTGCCCCATATAATGGAAATCACATAAACAAGATAGAAGTGATTAGCTAGCATGTGAGAGTGGTAACCTACTCTAGTCAGAAGAACGCACATTTCATTGCCACAGAACCTGTGGTGCTCCTTCCATCATATGATAATTTCAAAACTGCTTCAGAACAATCCCGGGCAGGTTCACCGCCCTAACAAGGGGAATAGATTTTGGCTTTGGGCAAGGTATACCATGCCTATGGCTAAGTAAGAGCAGCTGTTCATCTCCTTGGGCCCACATAGAATAGATAACCTCCTTCCCACCAGTCCTTGCAGGTTGTGCAGACTGTAGAGAAAACTGCTACTGTCAATCATACACATATGTCACCGTGGTGTTAAAAGCTATGCATTCTGCTAACTATTTTAAATTAATGTTGATGCATCGGAGAGTGTGCATGATACTAGACACTTTGCTTCAGTGCTGACAGGGCCATCTGCTGTGTATATGTGCCTGCCTTATTTTGGTTACCTCCTGCAATTACTGGAATTAGTTTAACATGAAATCCACTTGAGTTGGGAAGGAAATAATAACTTTCCTGGAGCTAATACCATCCAGATTGAAAGTGAACAGCATATGTCTCAGCCAAGCAAGCAGGTAAAATAGTTGAGTGGCAGGGCTGGCAATTTATACTCCATGCTTTTTACTGATTGACTTGAAAAGGCTATGACATTTTCTCTGTGATTTAAGCCTTTAGGACAGGCAGCAAAGTAAGAAATGGATTGGAGAGAGACTCAGTTAGCAATCCTGTATGCATTTACCTCGGAGTAAGTTCTCATGAATTCAGTGGGGCTTGCATTTAAGTAAACATGTGGAAGGCTACACTCTGAGTTGTGAATTCAAAGAAATTGACAATATTGTGAATGATTACCATATTTCCCCATGTATAAGACTAGGTTTCCCCCCTAAGAAATAATGTCAAAAATTAGGGGGCATCTTATACACAGATAGTGCCGAAGGTGGACTGGCGATTGGTTGTTGCTGCAAAAATAGGGGGCATCTTATACATGGGGGCGGAAAAATACGGTAACTGTGTCTGTAGCATCTTTGCCCTTTCTCTCAATAGAGAGCACATTACATAATGTTCCTCTATTGGGAGCTGATGGAATGACCTCAAAAGCCTCCATAATGGAGTGGAAGCCGCCCAGAGTGGCTGGGGAAACCCAGCCAGATGGGCAGGGCACAAATAATAAATTATTATTATTATTATTATTATTATTATTATTATTATTGTTTTAAGAAATACACAGAATATATTATTTTGACTAGGTTTGCTATCACAACATTTAAGGAAACCCTTGTTTGCATTCAGCTAGCTGTTATATGATGTTGAAATTGCAATTTACATGGGTTGATGAGTTTTAGTATGTTATAAAAGAAAGATGCATTTTTAATAAATATGAATATTTTGGGTGTATGCTTAATCTCCAGTTGAAACAATTGGATTTTAAAGTGCTTAACAGGCTTGATCATAGACTCAGTTTACACTCTGTGCAACCTCTATTACATTTGGTGCAAGCACCATCCAAAGCCCCAAGAAGACTGATCCATGAAGAGTATTGATCAAATTTAATATATAGTGGCCTACATTTTTAAAAGAATACTTCACTGAAGTTGCAATAATGTATCATACTTATTGACAACAACAACAACAACAACAACAACAACAACAACAACAACATGCCACCCATCTGTTTGGGTTGTCTCAGCCACTCTGGGTGGCTCCCAACAAAATAATGAAAACACAATAAAACATCAACCATTAAAAACTACCCTGAACAGGGCTGCCTTCAGATGTCTTCTAAAAGTCAAATAGTTGTTTATCTGTTTGACATCTGATGGGAGGGTTCCCTGTAGCTTCACATCTCATAGTGAGGGAACTGCCAGAAGGTCCTCAGAGCTGGACCTCAGTGTCTGGGCTCGATGATGGAGGTGGAGATGCTCCTTCAGGTATACAGGCCTGAGGTCATTTAGGGCTTTAAAGGTCAACATCAACACTTTGAATTGTGCTTGGAAACATACTGGTAGCCAATGTAGGTCTTTCAGGACCGGTGTTATAGGGTCTTGGCGGCTGCTCCCACTTACCAGTCTAGCTTCCGCATTCTGGATTTGTTGTAGTTTCCGGGTCCCCTTCAAATGTAGCCCCACGTTGAACACATTGTAGTAGTCCAATAACAATATACACAAGTAGAGTAACAGTGTTTCTTTACTAATAGATTGTGACTGGTGTACAGTTTTGTAGAAATATAAATACCAGCTTTGGTAATTGATACCTTCAGCAAGACATTTATTCTTTAAAGGAAAAATACTTTTGTCAAGCATTTCTGACTAAACAAAAACCTTTCGAACAATAAGGTTGCATGCCAAATACAGTATGAAAGATGTTCAGATTTTTATTTTTTAATGCTCAAAATCATGCTAGTCTGCTTAAGAACTTTCACTGCTTCTTATAGTATTAAATAGTAAAAATCATCATTTTCCCCTGAAAGACATTGGACTTCCCTTTTTAGGACACAAACTGTTAGTGCTCATTGAAATATATGTTTTGCTATATTTCCAAAAAATAATTGTGTGAGTTTGGGTAACATTTCGTGTAACCAGCTGGAAAACAATGAGGATTTTGTTTAGTAGTAGCCTTTACATTTGACTTGGATCAGAACTTAAAATTAATATGGGCTTTTCTCCATTTCCCTGATGATTGAAATACGGCACATGGTATTATGTTTCACAACTTCCTCTCACAATGTAAGTGGTTGGAACCCTTACCTTGTTAATGTTTAATGTTTCTTAAAGTGATATTTAAGCATACTTTTAATTAAATTTGACTTTTTTAAAAATTTAATTTCCTTCTTGGCAGGGACGTTGCTGTAAAATGCCATGCAGGTAATTTGAAGTGTGGCTTTCACTGCCTTGCAGTTGTACTTTTCCTTCCTCAAAATAACTGCATCAGATTCTGCTCCCATGATAACTGTTAAAAGGATCTTGAGCTGGAACTCTGTTGGAAAGTCAAATCATAATGGCACATGTATGTTCTCCTGCCCGTGATGTGATATTGTTTGTGCTTAGTGTGTGAAGGTTCGTTTCTTTTAATAGCCAGTGCATTTAAGGAAATAGCACAAAAGACAGAAGTGGGCTAGGTAGACCAATGGTCTTGTTAAGATGCAAGTTAACAAAATAACCCCCATGGTGCTGTTTTGTTCTGACAAGGCACCACTTTGTCTGTTTGATTCTATTAATTTGCATACTAATTTTAAAAGAATGACCTCAGATTTCATTGTGCAAATGCAAAGCCATACCCTCCAACATTTCTCTCATGAGAATTGTTGTTGTTGTTTAGTCGTTTAGTCGTTTAGTTGTGTCCGACTCTTCATAACCCCATGGACCAGAGCACGCCAGGCACTCATGCCAGGCACTCATTAGAATAGGGATGTCCTATTCCGTTGTTGTTGTTGTTGTTGTTGTTGTTATATCTCACCCATCTGACTGGCTTGCAACATACATAAAAACATAATAACACATTAAGCATAAAAAAGCTTCCCTAAATAGGGCTGCCTTCAGATGTCTTCTCAAGGTTGTATAGTTACTTATCTCAAGGGCATCCTGATCAAATTTGCAGATGACACCAAACTGGGAGGGGTGGCTAACACCCCAGAGGACAGGATCACACTTCAAAATGACCTTGACAGATTAGAGAACTGGGCCAAAACAAACAAGATGAATTTTAACAGGGAGAAATGTAAAGTATTGCACTTGGGCAAAAAAAATGAGAGGCACAAATACAAGATGGGTGAGACCTGGCTTGAGAGCAGTACATGTGAAAAGGATCTAGGAGTCTTGGCTCACCACAAACTTGACATGAGCCAACAGTGTGACGCGGCAGCTAAAAAAGCCAATGCAATTCTGGGCTGCATCAATAGGAGTATAGCATCTAGATCAAGGGAAGTAATAGTGCCACTGTATTCTGCTCTGGTCAGACCTCACCTGGAGTACTGTGTCCAGTTCTGGGCACCACAGTTCAAGAAGGACACTGACAAACTGGAACGTGTCCAGAGGAGGGCAACCAAAATGGTCAAAGGCCTGGAAACGATGCCTTATGAGGAACGGCTAAGGGAGCTGGGCATGTTTAGCCTGGAGAAGAGGAGGTTAAGGGGTGATATGATAGCCATGTTCAAATATATAAAAGGATGTCACATAGAGGAGGGAGAAAGGTTGTTTTCTGCTGCTCCAGAGAAGCGGACACGGAGCAATGGATCCAAACTACAAGAAAGAAGATTCCACCTAAACATTAGGAAGAACTTCCTGACAGTAAGAGCTGTTCGACAGTGGAATTTGCTGCCAAGGAGTGTGGTGGAGTCTCCTTTTTTGGAGGTCTTTAAGCAGAGGCTTGACAACCATATGTCAGGAGTGCTCTGATGGTGTTTCCTGCTTGGCAGGGGGTTGGACTCGATGGCCCTTGTGGTCTCTTCCAACTCTATGATTCTATGATTCTCCTTGGCTTGGGGGAGGGATCGCATAACTCACACCCTCCAACATTTCTCCGATGAAAATAGGGACGTCCTAAGGAAAAGCGGGACATTCCTGGATCAAATCAGAAACCAGAACGGCTTCTGTAAATCTGGGACTGTCGCTGGAAAATAGGGACACTTGGAGGGTCTGCAATGTGACTCTGCCATGCATCTCTAGAGCCAGTAAATGCCCACAGGTAATTAGATAAAAAAAAAAGAAATAAACATGAGTTGTGAAGAAGTTAGTAGTGGCCACAAACTTGGATGGCTTTACAAGAGGATTGGACAGATTCACAGAGGATAAAGGCAATCAGTGTCTCCTAGCCATGATGGCTTTGCTTTGCCTTCATGGTCAGAGGCAGTAATGTTTCTGAATACCAGTTGCTGGAAACCACAGGAGAGGGGAGTACAGTGGTATCTCAGGTTACAGACGCTTCAGGTTACAGACTCCACTAACCCAGAAATAGTACCTTGGATTAAGAACTTTGCTTCATGATGAGAACAGAAATCGCGCAGCGGCAGCAGGAGGCCCCATAAGCTAAAGTGGTGCTTCAGGTTAAGAACAGTTTCAGGTTAAGAATGGACCTCTGGAATGAATTAAGTTCTTAACCCTAGGTACCACTGTATTCTTGTGCTCTGGTCCTGCTTGCAGGTTTCACACAGACATCTGGTTGGCCACTGTGAGAACAGGATGCTGGACCGGATGGGCTGCTGGCCGGATCCAGCAGCTTCTTCGTCTTTAGTTATGTCCTACTGAAAGTCACAAAACAGTGCATACTAGAGCTAAATTTGTCGCTTACATGTAAATGCCATACAGTATACCATTGATGTCTAAATGGGGTTTAGCGTGCTGTTGATTTTGAGTTTATAAATGCTGTAGTCTGATCTCTTTCTTGTTGGTGTAAAATGTTTTACACCAATATTTTACAAACTATTGTTAAAAAGGTTAAAGTATCGTTTTGGGTGCAAGTAATTTAAGCAAGAAGTGTGGAGAAGGCAGTATGGATTGTATCCAGTCAGCATATGCATTTATTAACGCCATGTGAGGAATTTTATGTAGCGATGTGGCTCTGAAGTAACCCAGTGCCTTTTTTCGAAAGCAATGCACGTTTGATATTACATAAGATAAATGGGTTTTGCTAATTGAATCAAAGGATACACTTCCATACAAAAACAGATTATAAAACAAGGCTGGAAAATAAATATAATTTAAGTAAAGATGTCTTCTAATTAGTAATTGTTTTTGCTGTTAAACAAATTTTCAGTGGCAGAAAGTATCTTTTTCATTATAAACCTAATAATGGAGATTGTAATAATAGGTGTAAATTAACATGGTGGGAAAACATTTACAGTGTAACATTCTAAATTAAATATGACATTAGCAAGTCTAATGTTTAAATGCTGTATAATTAACATTTGTTCAACTCCTGACAAATTAGAGCAATATAGACTTTAGATGACTTTATTTATGGCTCAGGATATTTTTCATGCCTGTTTCCTTTGATAAACACAGAGGCAAGTTTTATTTCTTTGCAGGATGCTGTAGCAAGACATGTGCTACACTGACAAAGGGGAAATCAAAATGCAGGAGAACTTAAATATTAACCAGAGGCATTTATTTTGCAAGTAGTATGTCATGATTGTTAAAAGATTTAGTAGCGTCATCACTGTAGCTGTTCATTGCTGTATTAGAAATAAAATACTGAGAATGGTTTATGCATAGCAGGTACAGAGGTAATAATATCCACTGTGCAATAAAATATTTGAATCCCCCTGTGTGCCTCCTCAGTGCATACATTGCTCCACTAAGTGCTTTGCATTGATGTTTGCGTCTGCAAATAAATATTGCCAAAATGCTTTCTTTTTATAACAGCAGCTAATAGAAGATTGAAAGCTAGGCACAGAAGCAACGAAAAATTCCCAAACAAACAAAAAGCAGTTACAGATTTAATATGTGACAAAAGGATATCAAATTTTGCACATTAGAGTCCCATAAGAATCCATGCTAGACAGAAGGCTTAACAGAGATGGAGTAAAATATGGTCATCTGTTTTATCTGGAGGCATTATTTTTAATCAGGATAATGCAGGTGTTAGCTTGTACCTCAGCTGACCCGATGGAGAGGTTCTTAGGGCCTAGCTTTAGGCTCTGATTTTCTCTGGATGGGCCTCTCAGTCTGCCTCCCATCTCCAGTACACATCAACAGATGTAATGGCAGCCCCAAATGACCTTGAATTTCAAGGGACTTAACCATTGTGAACTACCTAGGACAGGATTGTACAGAGGCTTCAGAGTGGAAGGGGGAAGGAGTTGGTTTTTGTTAGTTCCCCCTCCCTCTCTGCTGCAGAGCCTCCTGCCACCCCACCAAATATTCTCTAGAGCAGTGGTTCTCAATCTGTGGGTCCCCAGACTACAACTCCCATCATCCCTGAGCTCTGGCCTTGCTAGCTAGGGGTGATGGAAGTTGTAGTTCAACAACATTTTGGGACCTACAGGTAGAAAAAGGCTGCTTTAGAGGGTTGGGGGACAATTAGGAACAACACAGGAGGTGGTGCAGTGTGGGTTGCAAGTGTAAGAAGGAATTGGGAGAAATTGCTTGGGTTTAGCCAACCCAACACTCCTCATTCCAGCTCAGCCAGTTCAGCCAAAGCTGGCTGAGCCAAGGTCAGGGTAAGCCCCCCAAAAGTGGCATTTTGGGAGAGTAGCAGGGGTGGGAGTGGGCAGGGGGAGATTCACCCCATTTCAAACTTCGTTCAGCTTGGTCATGCCACCTAGCAACCCAGCAGAAGTTGCACAGGCAAAAAGGCTGGTATAAGTTAAACTCCCATTTCCCCTCTGCCAGGCTCAGGCCAGTTCAGGTGGCAGCAGCCATGCTGCTGAACAGAAAAAGGGGGAAATTGCACTGGCATAATCTGCACCAGCATAAATTATGCTGGGTTCCTATTGTTTGAATTGCTCTGTCTATTCAGATCCTAACAGGCTAAGTCTCAAACCTTCTAATTACCGAACCATACAATCATCAATCACAACAGCAGCAGCAGCAGCAAAGTTATTGCCCCTCAAGATTAATATTGAAAAAAGAAATTCAGAAATAGGTTTTTCAATTTACATTCAAACCAAGGACTTGAAAGAAAAGATGGGGTAGGGGAAGAAAAGAAGTAGAAAAAGCAAATGGTTATAATTGGGTTTTTTTAATAAAATATTTATTGAGATTTTACAAAAACATAGGTTTAGAAAATACAAAAAGAAACATAGTAAAAGAAAAAGATAAAAAAACAAAAACATACAAAAATTCATAAAAAAGAAAAATAGGAATAAAAATACAAGATACAAAAAAAACCAGATAGATAAAAAAGACTTAAAAACAAATCCATTTTTTATAACTTTAAATTCGTTAGCTTGTTTCCTTGACCTCCTCACACCTCCCCTTTTTGTATTCCCATTTAAGTAATCAAGTCAGCAAATCCTTACCCTCTTTCGTTTATCTTAACTCTATATCTTAACATATTGTACCTCTATATTTTCATCCTTTATCAATTCATTTTTGCATATTCTCATAACTTTGTTGCTAATGCCACTTATTTTCAATCCAACATCATTTTTAACATTCATTAATTTTACAGTGTTTCTGAAGATAGTCTTTAAATTTCTTCCAGTCTTCTTCCACCAACTCTTCTCCCAGGTCACGGATTCTGCCAGTCATTTCCGCTAATTCCATATAGTCCATCACCTTCATCTGCCACTCTTCCAGGGTGGGTAAATCTTGTGTCTTCCAATGAGTATTCTTGCTGCTGTTGTTGCATACATAAAGAAATTTCTATCCTTCTTTGGCACCAATTGGCCGACTATGCCCAGGAGAAAGGCCTCTGGTTTCTTCAAGAAGGTATATTTAAATACCTTTTTCATTTCATTATAGATCATCTCCCAGAAAGTCTTAATCTTTGGGCACGTCCACCAAAGGTGAAAGAATGTACCTTCATTTTCTTTACATTTCCAGCATATCGGGCAAATGATATATTTTTGCAAGCTTGACTGGTGTCATGTACCACCTGTATATCATTTTCATAATATTCTCTCTTAAGGCATTACATGCCGTAAATTTCATACCAGTGGTCCACAACTGTTCCCAGTCCGCAAACATAATGTTATGACCAATATCTTGTGCCCATTTAATCATAGCAGATTTAACTGTTTCATCCTGCGTATTCTATTTCAGCAGCAAGTTATACATTCTTGAAAGTATCTTAGTTTTGGGATCTAACAATTCTGTTTCCAATTTTGATTTTTCCACCTGGAAGCCAATTTTTTTGTCCAAATTATAGGCCTCTCTTATTTGATAATAATGAACCCAGCCTCGCACTTTATCTTTTAATTTCTCAAAACTCTGCAATTTCAGTTTATCTCCTTCTTGTTCCAAAATTTCCCAATATTTCAGCCATTTGGCCTCCATATTGAGCTTTTTCTGAGCCTTTGGCAAATGGTTATAATTGGTTAGGTCTATGACTCTGTCCATCGTTTGTGTACGAGAGGGAGAGGCAGAGATTCATTAAGTAATAATAAAACATTTTAAAAGGAATGAAAATAAAATATTTTCTTCTTCTTCAGGTCTTCATTTCTGTAGGCAAAGCCATCAATTAAAATATCAGTCTCTTAAGAACTCTGTGTACCTACACATTCACTAAGGATAGAACTCACGGTACAATTAAGTATCCCACTAAGGGCACATCAAACATAAGAGCACTTAATTGTATACAGCAATGAGCCATATGGGTATGTAACATTTCAAACCCACAATGTTTGCTTTGCTTTCAAAGCATTTGTATGCAGTCTATAACACAGTAAATCTGTCACACAGAGTCTGCCCCATACCAAGTGCTTTTTAAGTCAAGCAAAACACAACACAGCATAATATGGACATCATTTTCTTGATTAACTTTGATGAACCTCCAGTCATTATCCATTATAGTAACAGTAAATTGGAAATGCTGCTTTGTTAGTGTTACTCGTATTGGCAGTTTTGATGAGTCATAGAATTTATGGCTACTGGCACTTGACATTGATAATGAAATGCCATATTTTGCCTTTCCTTGGAAATAAAATACGACATACAGCTGCAATTATGCATCCCTTGCTTTATGCAAGAGGATAGATAGTTCTGTGTCGTTGTTGCCTTTATAATTTTTTTACTCCAGAAGTAAATGAACCAAGTCAAACCATACAGGGCAGGACAAGCAGCCTCTATGCACAAAAAAGGGAAAGAAAAAAGACATAAGTCTGACACCAGGAAAGGCAATATTCACAAGACAGTGGGGATTATTTCAACTTCCCAGGACACATTACCAGCTTAAAACACAGAAGGTTGGGTTGTTGTTTTTTTATTAGCTCAGATTGAAACTGGTTTGGAGAGAAAACACACCAAAATTCAGTATTTCTCAAAAACAACAACACAGGATAGATACAGGATGGATTACGGCTTACATTGAATGTACATCACTTGCCAAACCAACATTGGGAGTCCATTGGATGAAGAGTAAATGTACACAGCTCTAGTGTGGAAATTCTAGAGCAAACTTCAAAGGGAGTCTGTAACATGAAACCACTGAATTACATCAAGAGGTTCAGCGCTATCACTTGTGGCCTGAACCAAGACTGGAGGATCATTAGCATGTGTTAATTGGCTTACTAGTGCCAGGGTGTCTGCATTACCAACTGTTTGTGAGTTGTCACTATTAATTAGGTACTTATCACCCTCTGTGCTTTTCTGCATTCCCTCTGACCTCAGTATTTTACAACCATCTCCCTCCCCACCCAAAAAACCTTCATTTATTTGTATACCCATAACTCGGGATGACACTTCATGCATTTTGATTTTAATTAGTTTTAAAATACCTGTTTTAGCTGAATTTCATTGATATTAGATAGATAGATGATAGATGATACATACGTACATACTGTACATACATACATGCATGCATATATACCCACCCACACAAAATCGAGTGGTATATAAATTTTGTTGCACAAAGAAAGAAAATGCACCTGATAGACTGAACTGTAGTGCATGAAAGCTTATAACAAAATGAACTGGTTAGTCTTTAAGGTACTGCAAAGTGTTTATTGCTTTTGAGCCAAACTGATAACCCTTGAGTGTGCACATATCTGTGATTATAGAACCAGTGTTACAAACTAAGATATGAAAGCTAGGAGCTAAATGGCACCTTAAATCTAGGTTGTGGGCACCGCAATGGAGTGTCTAGGTGTACTTTTTTATAACAGGAATGCAAGCTGAAAATGAATGAACTGCAGCTAAAATCTTATGTTCATTTTTCACATGGTGTAGTCCTCATCTGAAGACATATTTCTCCTGCCCGTCCCCCTAATATTCTTATGAGGATACCTTCTCCAGTCTTCAGAGAGTGGCTGGAAGTGGGGAAGCAGAAAAGGTTCCTCCTTTCATTCCAGCAGTGGCAGTTTTAATCTGAAATCTTAGGTGCAGTACTGTACCCAGAGCTCAGAAACTGCTCGCATTAATGAAATTCCCTGTCGTGCCTAGAACAATGGGAGTTTCCAAAGCTGTATAGAACTACTACCCCCCCACCCCACCCAGGGCAAATTAAAATTGTATGAAGTGAACAAAATTACAGTTTTGTCTCTCTCCTCACCAAATGGGGTTGCTCAAGAGAGCCTGTGAATAGCCAGTTTTCTTTAAAGGAGAGCACACTAGAGACTCGAAATGCACCAATATACCTCTTTCTGTGCATATTGACAGGTTGAAAGGAAGTGACAGGGAGCAGGAGCAAGCATAAGCAACACAGGTCCCATGGTGGGCTCAGCACAAAATATACCCATTAATGAATCCTAGGAGACATTCCAGGGTAGCAGAATCTTTGACCTTCATGACTCTCAAAGAAGCTGCCGCAAGTTCATTAAAGGAGGGGGAGGAGGTGAAGCTGAGAGGGATTGGGAGACTCACTAGGGTTGTTAGAAAATTGCAAAATGGCCTTATGACATGAATTTGAATTTATTTATTTTTTGTTTTGCATAGTAGAACTCCAGTTAAAACCTCTGAGGATTTATCCTCTTGTGATCTGTTGAGACAATTTAACCTCCTTCTAATCGTGCCACTAAACAGGTTAGTTGTGTTGCTCAGAAACATTTCAAAAAAGGTTGCATCTTGAAAGTGTTGCGTCTTCTTGAATTATAAAATATTTGGGCGGGGGGAAACAGATAAAGAAAATATATCTGCTTTCCCAAGGTGAAGCTTGCAGGATTCATGCACCGAGTATTCAGATCGTTGGAACGTGTTTATTACCATCCTAGAGTAATCGTGAACACAATTAAAACCTTTCGTCCTCAATCTGGCTTCTGTCCCTGTGTAAGTGGCTGTTACCAGAAGACTCTGTGTGATTGTATTGATGTTTATATGGCCAGTTTTCATGGTTAGTACAAATCATAAAAGCTATGGAGGATGAAGCGTAAATGAATCCAGCTTCAGAATTGCTGGGAGCTAAAGTTTTAAAACTCATGCTGCAAAGTGAAAAATGAAATTTAACCAGGCATTTTGGTGAAGGAGAAGTAATTTATTGGATGTAAGATGAAAAGCTGTGAGAGTAAACATCAATCTCATCTTAGACACATGTCAGTGATTGATGTTTGCTCTGCACTGCAGCCTGGAGGTAAACTCTTTGAAACAGCATAGTAGGTACTTTATCTGTCTGAGGGAAAGAACACAGTTTGTTAAGTTGCTGCTTTTTTTTTTTTTGAGACCCTGCTACATCTTCATGTTCAATCAAAGGCAAAACAGTAAATCAGAGTAATTGCTTTGCCCTGTGGCATTTCTGTTTGTAAATGGAGGAAAAAATACTGCAGAACCCTCAAATTAACTTCTGTTTAAACTAGGTGAAAAGTCCAAAAAGTCACTTGCAGCCCAAGTATAGCATTTTATTAATCATGTCACCAGTCCATCAAAAGCTAGTGCTTTGTTTTTCTTGCACGGCAGCTGATGCTTTTGTCTCAAAATGCTTTTTAGCACTGGGGAATGTAAAGCTGTCACTTCTGGGAAATCATAACAAGCCATTAGCAACACAGACTTTACAAATAATCATCATTTATTTATTTTTGTTTAGCTGAAAATGACAATGGTATGAATAAACTGGCCAGAAAAGGTATTGGATATGACTGATGTAGATTAGGCTTGCTTCTCATTATAACTTACTGCTTGTGCTATTCAATAATATAATTACCCAACATTACTGCATTGATTAAAATGATTATTCATATGAATATATGAAGCTACCAAATACTGAAGATTATTGATCCACCGAGCCCAGTACTGTACTGTCTACTACTTTGTGAGGCAGTAGATCAAAGAGAGAGGTCTTTCTCAGCCTTGTTACCCGGGGCTAAACTAAATGCTACCACTAAAATAAATTAACTACTTCCCAAGCTATTTCATTTGGCCAATATTGTGAAAGTACATTTCCGTTTCTGAGCACAATTTGAAGTGTTGGTGCTGACCTTTAAAGCCCTAAACGGTTTTGCCCCTGCATATCTGAAGGAGCAGCTCCGCCCTCATTGTTCAGCCTGGACACTGAGGTCCAGCTCTGAGGGCCTTCTGGCTGCTCCCTCACTGCAAGATGTGAAGTTACAGAGACTCATTTTCTGCACTGTGCAAAGCACTTCATAGACCAGCTGTCAGAATAAGGCAGTTTCACACCTTCATCTTGGTCAATCCTTTTATGAAGGGGCTGAATTCAGTGTAGCAGAACAGCATTCATGCATTTGTATTCACAACTTGCAGCCATCACAGCACGTTCATCACTTACTGTACTATGAATGTAGCCACCGCCAGCTCTGTGATGTCTTAGTGCACAGCTACAAGTCATATCAGCCCATACGTGGGAGACTTAACAACAAGAATGTCTTGGTTGGGATGGTTGTTTTCTTTCAATCCTCCAATTTTAGTTGGTTGGCAAAAAGGATAACAATTGTGGCTAGGCTAAAGTAGCTGATAGTTGCGTTTGTACTTTCATGACCACAGCTGATTAATGGAGATCAGAAGAAGGTGCATTACTGTGAAAATATCTGTGGTATATAGCTTTAACAGCCCTTTAGGGGCTCATTAATGAAAAGAGAACTATAGAATCCAACTAGAGTGATTTCATTTTTAAGCAGCATTCTTGTCTAGCACCCTAAGGCACTGAAGCCCTTTAGATTTTGCTGGACAACGGCTTCCATCATCCTTGACTATGCAGATTGAGACTGATTGGAGTTCAAGTCCAACAGTAAAGGGGGAGGGAACACAAGAGTTCCAACCCTGCTCTAAAGAGCTGTCATACAAGCAAATGTTTTCATCATTTCTGTTTAACTATAGCTTTAATTATTGTGCACTTTAAAAAGGACCCTCCCTTTTTTTCTTTGTCAAAGATGCTTTGACACTTACCCTGATTCATTTCACCTGTTCGACATAGGTCCCCTAAATATCTCATCCCTCCAGAAACTGGGTGAGTGTGCGTGTTTGTGTGTATGTGGACTTGAATTTCCTTATTGGAATGGCATCCATCACATTCCTGTTCTTGTTTTCTTTGTCACCTGTTTGCCAATTCACCCTTCTCTATATTGTTATGGCCACCCAGGGTTTGTTGCCTTAATTCTAGTTTTCTGCTTTTCTTTTGGTGCAGTGTCTATGACCCTGACAGAAATATGCTGCGCAGGAAAGAATGGGAAAGGAGAAATCAGGAGACCCAGCACGAAGATGGCATATTTAATAACAGCTACTCCCTCTTCAGTGAGCCATACAAGGTATATATATATATATTTCCCCCCAAGTTTCCTCCCTGTTGTTTGATTGTTGCTCAGAGCAGGTAAGGCAGTTTAGGAGAACCCAATTCCCCAACTTAAAATAGAATAATCTGTTTTTAAAGTGTCCCTTACAGATGCCTGTCTAACCTTTTTTTGAAAACCTCTAGAGAAAGCCAGATGACAGCTTATTCTGTTGCTAACCCTGCCCTCAAAGTGGGATGCTTAGAAATTTTTAATTTTGTAGTCTCTTCCATCTTACCATCTATGGACTTGTAAAGTGGGTCACCTACTCCTTTATCCATGCCATTCATGACAATATTGAATGTCACCATATCCGACAACCAAAACCTGTTGTTTGTTCTTGGGCAGAGCTGCTGGCTGTTAATGAACAAGCTAAGCCATGTTGTCGGGAAGTTGATGCCTCTAGAACACAATGGCTGGTTGTGAGCCGAGTCAGAACCAGAGGAGGTGGCTTGAGGTCCTTCATGCCGGAGTGAAAAGTCCAAGTTCATGCTTGGACACTTCACTTCACTTCACCTCACCTAACTGATGGGCCACCCGCCTGTGCTGCTCTCCCAGCTGAGCTTGCAATACTGCCTTCTGGTCTAATAATTGACTGGGACAGCCAGTGTGGTGTGCCTTAATGCTCAGGCGGTGCTGGCTGAGGCTGATGGGAGGTGCATCTTGAGGGCACCATGTTGGCTATTCACGTACTAGACTCATTTCCTTTCTCCTCCCTGCACCAAATACATTAGCTGCCCTATGGCAGGTCGTTCTAATCCAATAGTGGGGAATCTCTGGCTGTGGCCCTAATTAGGCCCATCAGCCACACACATACCCCAACTTGACCCATGAGACTGTTTTGGCCAAGCCATTTCCACCACCTGCTCTCTAAACCTGATGTCATATATGTCAGGTGCAGGGCAGGTAAATGCATGGCCGGACCAAAGGGCAGGTGGCAGATACTACCAGCCAACTGCACCTGTGTGCAGAACTTTGCATGTGTCAACAATCAGCTGATTGTCAAGGCAATCAGCACTATGCACAGCACTATGCAAAAATGGGTCACCTAATGTCATTGTGATGATGACAGGTGACTGACAAGAAACACCCGACCCCCAAATCTATCAAATCTATATCAATATCTTTCTTTTTAAGAAATCACATGAGGGATAGGTCATAAGTCTTGCTACAGTTCAAATTTATTAACAAGATTTTCCTTGCCCACTCAACAAGTTATTTTATCGAAAGAGAGTAGGTTCTTCTAGGGGTTTATGTGTGTCCTAATAAAACTGTATTGTTTCCTTGTAACAATTGAGTTTTCTTCAAGTTGCTTGCCAATTAGTAATTTCAAATTACACAGCACTGTAATAATTTCGTTCAGTAAAAGCGACCACATAAATTATTTTGTATGTCCTACTTTAATTGGTCATTAGCTATAGGCTGCAGGATATACTTTTTTGTAGTCTGCCATAATGAACTGGTCTCACAAAGCATGCATTAATATTGATGTCTCATTGAGTTTTAGATGTTTATTTTTCAAAGTACGTGAAAGGTGGAGCAGCGTTACATTCAAATGTGTTTCAAAAAAGTGTTTTAGACTTAGATCAGTACCTAGTTGTTGGCACCCGTCTGTACCAAGAGACAACAGAGTGTGCTTCCTGGGATGAAGTGAAACCACTGTGCTAGCAGCACCAAAGTAACATTACATGGTGCGCAAGCCTGGGCAGTGTGTATGGAGATCCTGGGCTGCCCAAACGGCAAGACCCCTCTTTCAGCCTCGCTGCTGTGGTCCAAAGGAAACAGAGCAATACATTTGGCACCATCTTGGCTACCAGAAGGAGGCGTACAAGGCACTCCAGAGTTGCATAGGGTTTGCTCCTTAGCCTTTTCTTCTCCCAAATATGTCCTCCAAGGCAGCAGAGGTTTAGGATCAGAGTTTTCCTTCTCCTGGATGGGCTACCTTCCCAGGTTGACAAGCCTCATTTGCCCCTCACTTCCCTCTGCAGCACATCCAGAAACTGACTTCTTGACCATTGGACTCACTGACCTGGCCCGCTCAAATCTGCTGGAGCTTGTCATAACATGCAGTGGAAGTCCCTAGCTCACCAAGGTTTTGAGACCCATCAGCTACCCTCACCTGGTTTAGCTGGCCAGTCAAAGGTGCTGCTGGGGTGTGGCTGCTGTCACATGCTGATAGCTTCTGGGAGCTTACAATGGTCAAACAGAAATATTCTAGCTCTGGTCATATTTCATGGAAATCATTCAGTATAGTTAACAATTGTCCATATGACATCACAATATTCTCAGAATTGTTGGAGAGGCTGTGGAAAAAGGAGTCACCTTTTTCCAATAATGGTGGGAACTTCTCACAGGTATTTAGATTCTGGACAATGGTGGACCTAATATTTGACAACACTCAAAATATCCCATTTCAAGTCCACTGCAGATTTGTTTACTAAATCTTTGGGTTGATCAACTGAAAGGGTTCAACTTTCAGGAACTCTTGACATCGATGCTGGTGGCTGCCAGAACTTCAGTTGTCCTAAAATGGAAAACCTTACAGGACTTGTGACTCACACTGTGGTATAAAAATATGTGGAGTTTAGCGCTAGCTGAAAAATAACTCATAAATTACATTTTTTCAAAGGCTCATAGGATCCTGAAAAATATTATGCTGTATGGTGGGATTTTGTCATATATATACCACAAATACATACACACAGGACTTCCTCTCAATGGTATAACAAGAAATGTGGCTTTCCTAATGGTATTAAATACTCTACTTTTACCTGATTTATCTCTTCCAATTATACTTTGCTGCTGTTTGTTTGTTTTTTATTTGTACTTCTACTATTTTTATTGTATTGCTTGGACTTCAATAAAAAAAAAAACTTTTTTTCTGCTTCCAATATGATATGCTTGGAAAAAATGTATTAAATACAAGTGATACATTTGTAATATGCAGAATATATACTCTGAAGCTCATGTAGCTTTCCATGTTCAGAGTAAATTGAAAACCGTTTTTGCGTCCTCACAAAACAAAACATTTAATGTGATTCTTCATTTAATGAGCTTCTGAACTGTTGCATATTCATGACGATTTCCTTTGCTATTCTTTAAGGTGCCACAAGATTCTTTGTTATTCTTGATGCTACAGACCAACATGGTGGCTGCTTTCGATTTTGTTACAGAATGATAATTTAAAATTATTCTTGCTCACTTGCTTTGCAGACTAACAAAGGGGACGAGCTCTCCAGCCGTATCCAGAATACCCTGGGCAACTACGATGAGATGAAAGAACTGCTGACGGATCGATCCAATCAAAGTCACCTTGTTGGTGTTCCAAAGCCGTGTATCTCACAAACGTCTGTGACCAAAGCTGAGGAACACTTCATTACTGACACAAAGCCCCACACTCACGCTTCTCCATCTTCCTTACCAGCGGCACTTTCTGGGCAGTTGAGCAAGAACGCTGCAATGGGTTGGCAGAAGTCTGGGCACACTCTGGAGAACCAGCAAAGGGGAAGCAAACATAGACATGGATTGCCGGATGCACACAATAACGACTTTAAAACGGTCAGCCAAAAGAACAGTTTAGAAAAGATTACACATTATGCATCCAATCCCTCATCACCATCTCCGTCGAGTGTTGCCCAAGGTCCTTTATCGTCTTCGCTTGGGGACAACAGCAGAACACAACAGCAGCCGTCAAAGCTGAGCTTTGGTGGAGAAGGTGGAGCTCAGGCTCAGGAGAGGCCAGCTATGCATAGCAATGGACACTGTGTGCAGAACTTTCCTCCTTCCCTTGCTTCGAAGCCCAGTATAGTTCAGCAGAAACCAACAGCATATGTAAGGCCAATGGATGGTCAAGATCAGGCTCCTGAGGAGTCTCCAAGATTGAAGGTGCCAGCTGAAACTAGCCTGCTCTGCACCTCATATAGAGGAATGCCTTCTGCCAAAGCTGACTCAGCTAGGACCAAGTCAAAACTGACAAAATTTAATATTCCCAAACAAGAAGAGGTAAGTGCAACAGAGCTTTCCATGTGCCGTTGATGTACTAGTTAATAACTTTCAAAACACTGAGGCAGAAGTCCTACATTGACTTTTTTTCTCCTAGGAAGTATACTTTGCACTGCGTTTTCAGGGTATTCATTTTTACTCTGTAAGTGGCAAACTTACACAAGGACTTAGAGTGGGGTGGGGAGGGATTCCAGGTCATTCTTCAAATTTGCGATTGTCTTAACCGCCTACTTGGTGGCTAGTCAGATTTCTACAGTTTTGGTTCCCATTTGGTCTGCTCTCCTTTAGTGCTTAAATTGTATGATTTCCAGAGAATCCCAATTGAAAATGGATTTTAGCTGATTGACTATTTCTTCACACCTATGTAATGGTGGTCAATGAATAGCATTTAAAGTCTGAAATGGGACAGGGGTTGGCTGGTAAGAAGTCAGTGCCCTGGTTCAAAGGATATAGATGTCTTTCTTTCTAATAGCATCGTTAGCATGTACAGATGAGAGCTGGAGATGAACAGGTTCTGTCAGCACTCAAACAGCAAACTGTGGTTGCAGCTGGAGTGCCAATTGGCTCCAGCTACATGACTTAGAAATATTGGTACCGTCACAACAAATAGCGGGCTATTGTCCAAAGGCTGGAAGATTAGTACTGCGATGTAAAATGGGAGCTTCATTGGGTCGTGGAGAAAGAAAACAAAAATGTATATGTCGTGTGTGCATGTGCGCACACACGTACAGGTTTGATAAAATGGATTTAGGGGATGGTGTATGTATCACAATGTCATGGTGTGGTCCCTAAAGAAGCCATCCCTGGATCCATAGGTGTATGCCAGTCACCACCCAATCAACAATACACTTTATTTATTTCATAGACTCATAGAATTGTAGTGTTGGAAGGGACCATAAGGGGCTCAGACCCACAACTCTGAGATTAAGAGTCTCCTGGTCTATCAGCTGAGCTATCCCAGGTTTTATATTCTTCTTCTTCTTCTTCATCATCATCATCATCATCACCATCACCATCATTATTTTAATTATTATTTTGTATACTGCTCTTCATCTGAAGATCACAGGACAGTTCACGATATAAAAATACAAAACAAGAACATGAAATGCACAATAAAACAAGAACAGGAACAAACCAATAACCCTCCTCCCAATAGGATTATTGGAAATATATGTTGTTGTTTCTGTACAAAACAAGTTCCTCTTCCATTTTTCCTCTCGAGGTTTCCCTATCTACAGGCAATGAAATAGCACTTGAATGCAAATTATAGGCCATTATTTTTAAATATGCAGGAAAGGTTGATTTCCCATGCAGTTTAGTTCTTCATTTAATATTGTTAATCAGCTTTTGAAGGTTCTCAATATCAAGACATAAAGAGAATCTTAAAGTAATTTTTGCAGAAATTGTTTTAATGAGAATACCCTAGCTGTCCGTTATGTATAAAGGTATCAAGTGTTCGTTCAGGATTTAATTTTTAGAAGTCAGTTTCATCAGCATTAATCAGAATTCATATCCGACCTCCTGGACCTTTCAGAAATCATCCTACTTCTCAGGGTAAATGATAGCCTCTCATCTCAAGTGCTGCTGTTTCACATTTAGAATTTTATTGTAAGCGGCTTATGAATTATATTACTAGAATGATGAAGGTATGAAGTGCTGAACAGAAACATCTTGCAGTATAAAATAGGCCATAGAGAGACACTTGTTTCCAGTATAGCTCTTCTAAAATTATTTGCTAAAGATGCATCCATTCTCTTTTATACTGAACTTATGATTCATGTATTGTTCTTGGTAGATTGAAAAAGCCAAGATCCAATGTCTGGACATGCACTAATTTTTCCTATATGCCCTTGTATTTTTAGACATATAAAGAATTGTACTGAACTTACCTACTAAGTAGCATTATGTTCAGTGGGTCATGTTCCCTCATAAGTCTGTTTAGGGCTGGAGAATTGAGGGGAAATTTATAAATGCACATGTTAATTAGGTTGTACTCTTTATTTTGTTAGGTCAACTTCCAGTGTGACAAATGAGGCTTTCCTTAGTCAGAAAATCTATGTAATTGTTCTTTTTCCCAGTGAACTTCAGTCATTTTGTGGCAGTTGCTGGCTTGGGAAACATTTTACAACCTATTTTTATTGATGAATTCCTTTTATAATCCACATCAATTCATAATATAGACATCAACTGTCCAGTCCTATATATTAAAACTGGGGTCATATTTATTGGCTCTTTTAATTCTGTGTTAATGTCTTTAGAATTTTGACATTAAAATTAGAATTTTACACATAAAAAACTTCGTGATTAAATTGCATTAGTTTTTTTCATTGGAGTTGTCATGGTTTTCCTATATGCAGTTTACAGAAGGGTTTATGAACAGTGCCAGTTTTAGGAACAGCAGCTATAACTTAAATGTATCCTAGGCAACAAACTCAAAAGTTCGTATATCCAACCTTCCTATTTATTCTGTAGCCCTCTGTGCCCTCAGGTGACCATTCCTGAAGATTAGGGTATCCTTTGGAATGGCATGGGTAATGACACAGGAGCAAGACTGTAACTGGAAAGTGGAATTGAAGTAAATGGGGAACACTTATCTTATGGGAGTAGAAGTTCCACCTGCTCATGCTATCATCAAGTTTGATCCAAGCCCAAGAAAGCATATCCTGAGCCAGGATTAGATATATTGGTTGTCAGGCTTGTTTGCTTTTCACAGAGCAAACATCCCAGAATATTCTATAACACGGGGGCAAGCCACATCTAGGTACCTCATCTAGGTGAGTCTAAACAAGTCAGTAAGCAGGCAATAATTAAATCAGGCATGTCCAAAGTCCATTTTGGGGGCCTAATCCGGCCTACTGGTCGATTTAATCCAGTTCCCGTGGCAGTATATGTCCTGGGGTAAAATCCTTTAAAAAGCTCAACAACTTTGGGGTAAAAATGTGAAGAAAGCTCAACAACTTTGGTCGGCCCTCACGCATGTTCACTTCATCAAATCCAGCCCTCTTTGAAAAAAGTTTGGGCACCCCTAAATTAAATCCTTGCCTAGTATGGTTGCTGTATTTTACCACTAACCATCAACAGTAGCCACAATAAGGGGATTTCCCCACAATTTTTTTTTAAAGACAAAGCAAAGAACAAGACACAGAGACAAGCCAGTCAAAGGCACAGGCACCAGTTGGCAGAGGTGGCCCACCCCATTTAACTGCCTGAGGCAAATTGGAAAAGTGCCCTCCCCCTCCCCTGAAGCCTTGCTTACCAGGGTTGCATGACAACGGGTGGGCAGGGCACCAGCAGGAGCGCTGCCTTGTGGGATTCTGCCACCTGAGGTGGGTGCCTTAGTCCACTTCGTGGGCGAGCTGGCCCTGCCAGTTGGTCGTATGAATGCTTAATACCCACTGCCCTTCACAACCTTAGCAGGTCCTCCATTCCCTTGCTGACCTTTCGCTGTGAATGTGTAGCTATGCTACGCTCCTGCCAGCCAGTGTTGACAATGCAATGGGCCAATGGTCTAACTTGGTATAATTTATCTCCCTATGTTCCTATGTGAGCATGAACGTCATCAGTAGGAACAGCAGCAACAGTAGAATCATGGGTCCATCCAGTGCTTTTTTTCTAAAAAAAAAAATGTTTAGGGGTACTCTCATTTTCCTACTCATTGAAATACTGCCCATCAATGAGGGCAAACTTAGATTCACAAAATGTTTAGGGGTATGCGTACCCCTCTGACCCCTCCAGAAAAAATCACTGGAGCAGTCTACTCTGTTCTCTTCACCATTATGGGATCATGGATCATGTTCCTTTCCGTTGTAAAACTGAATGGAAATATCCTGACAATTTCCACTTAATCAATTTTTGGGGAGCATGCCTCAGATTTCTGGGGTGTAACATAAGCCATTTACCAGTTGTAATGTTTCATCACTTGCCTGTGCCATCTCAAATCAGGTTCTAGGCTGCCAGAATATATAAGCTGGATAATACGACATCCTAAATATTATTCCAAGTGGACATTTGTGACTACTGTGATAATATCAGTCCATAAACTATTTGTCCTCCTTGCACAAAGTTATCATTTGTAGTTTAGAGTGCACTTTCGAAAATGAACCTTTGTATTTAACTTCCAAAAGGAAACACAGACCAATTTCTAATACAGTTTTTAATTTTTGATAATTCCTTTTTTCACAAATGGTTCTTTGGAAGATACACTGTACATTTGCTCCTCTCTCCATGGTTTGCCACTCTATATTTTGAAGAACATAATTTGCAGTAGCAAAAGTCGGGGAACATGCTGAGCCTAGACATTTATTTGAAATGCCATATTATGTGAACCTGTTAATGTCAAGACATATCTTAGGAGTATCACATAAAACTGCTGACCTTTCCTCAGCTCTTGATTACTTTTTGTCTTTCTCAATTAAGGAACTGTTCAGAACCCAGTTCACTGTGTGACCCTGAGTATATAAATCTACACTGATAATTTCATGGCACTTGTACATTAGAAATTATGGTGCATCTATGGACATAACTTACTGCTCTACCTCAGTACATTGGACAGACTGTAAAACAGATGGAGCAGGAATTTCTCAGATATACTGCAGGAAAAAACACCCAGCTACATAAAGGAGAGTATGGTGAAGCTGTGACTCTCTGAAATAAGGGGCAAGCTAGATGATATGACAGCACAACCCAGCTTGGATAACTCAGAATGGGAAATACTGATTTAAATATCAGTTTATGCCAGTGGGAAGGGGTAGCTGCCAAAGCTTCCCCTCAAAAGCTGGTCTTGGACCCAATGAGAGCAAAACTCCTGCCCCCCAATTCTGTGCTTTAAATGGTTCCTACCCTCTTGGTAGAGACGCGGGTGGCGCTGTGGGTTAAACCACAGAGCCTAGTACTTGCCGATCAGAAGGTCAGTGGTTCGAATCCCCACGACGGGGTGAGCTCCCGTTGCTCGGTCCCTGCTCCTGCCAACCTAGCAGTTCAAAAGGATGTCAAAGTGCAAGTAGATAAACAGGTACTGCTCCGGTGGGGAGGTAAATGGCGTTTCCGTGCGCTGCTCTGGTTCGCCAGAAGCGGCTTAGTCATACTGGCTACATGACCCGGAAGCTGTACGCCAGCTCCCTCGGCCAATAAAGCGAGATGAGCGCCACAACCCCAGAGTCGGCCACAACTGGACCTAATGGTCAGGGGTCCCTTTACCTTTACCTTTTACCCTCTTGGTGGTGATACAACATACTAATCTGCCACCATAATGTCTAGCATAGCTGTAGGCAGGGCTGGCCCAAGTCATTCTGCTTCCTGAGGAGGAGCAGCGGTTGGTGCCTTGCCCCCATGCTAAGGTCACATCCGCACCATACAGTTACAACACGTTTATAGCACTTTTATAATCCCCAACGAATCCTGGGGCTTGTAGTTTTCCCCTCATAGAGCTACAGTTCCTAGCACTCTTAGCAAACTATGGTTCTCAGGATTTTTTTCGGGTAGGGTATGCTTTAAATATATGGTGTGGCATGGTCACTGTGCATATTATCCAAGGCTACCCGAATTATTTTGGCACTTGAGGCACAAAATCTCGTAAGCACTTATTTTCCTTCCTGGCAGTAAAAATACAACAATTTTTTATAAGGTTCTTTACACCTAAAATATGTTGCCTAAGGCAGCTGCCTCTGTCTACCTAATGTTAAGGCCAGCAGCTCTGGCCCCTAGACTGCTAGCTACAGATTTTGGAAAATTAATGAAGGAGAAAGTTCATCTACTCGCTTTTGATTTACAGGGGTTCTTTTTCCCCCTCAGTGTAAACTGAGTACTGGTGCAGGGGGACTTGGACCAGCTAACTTAGTTCACATAAACTTTCCTACTGGTTTCAAGATTTCTCAAGCCTAGGCAGTCCCACTGCCTTAAAAAAAAAAAAGCAGTGTCCCTTTCTCCTTCCTATTATTTTTTTAAGAAAACATATTTTTATTAAAGATTTCTTGGTTTACAAAAATATGTGTAATGTCTTTTTTTCAAGTTACATTTTCTGCAGATCAGTTTCATCTGTTGATACAGGAAGAAAAGGGGGGAAGAAGTGGAGGGGGCCATGGTGAGTGGGGGTGGGGTCAGATGGCAAAGTTTCTATTCTACTTAATGTATGTGTGGGGTTTTGTGTCAGCATCGCTTGTGCAGGTTCTCTTTACTATTTGCTTGTGTTTTTTGTGACATCGGATATTGCATCTGCACATGTCCACGGCGCCGGAAATCGCTTCTGCGCATGCCCAGACGCTGAAAATTGTGCCTGCGCAGAAGCGATTTCCGGCGTCTGGGCATGTACAGAAGTGATTTCTGGAGCCACGGAACAGAGTCCCCATGCTGCGCCGCGCCGGTTTAGCGCAGCGTGCAGGGACTCGTTAAGTGGGCGGCTTGGTTCGGGGGCAACTCATGGGCCCCTTCCGGCCCATGGGCCTTAGGTTGCTGGCCTCTGGCCTAGGGTGTGGTTGTTTGTGATTGTCTGTGGTGAACTTTGTTTTCATGTGTGAGTGGGGTGGGTGGGTGTTTTTGAATCAGGTTAGCCATATTGATTCATATGCTGCTGGTGGATTCTTGTTGTCTTGTTGGGCTGTGTATGTGATAAAGGGGAGCCATACCGGGGTGAAGGCATCTTCTTCTATTTGTCCCCGTGTCAAGTTTCAGTTTGTTGGTTAGTTTTTCTAATAAGACTGTTTCCCATACTAATTGGTACCAGTGGTCCATGCTTACTCCTGACAGATCTCTCCAGTGTCTGGCTATGTTTCTGGCTGCTGAGAGTAGGTGAGTTATGAGCTCTTTATGATGTGAGTGGGCATTATTATTTTGGAAGATGTTTAGTAGGGCCAGTTCTGGGGTGATTTCTAATACTTGCTTAGTTATTTTGCATATTTCTTGTAATGATAATAATAAAATATTATGAATATTCTAATAACAACAACAACAACAATAACAACAACAACAATAATAATATTTCTTGTATGATTGTTGTCCAGAATAGTTGAATTTTGGGGCATTCCCACCACATGTGGAGGTATGTGCCTGTGGAGGTGCATCCTCTCCAGCACTTTGGTGAGGTTCCTGGGTGTATTAGCGCTAGTTTCCTTGGTGTTAGGTACCATCTGTTAGTGAGCTCTCTCCTTCCTATTAGAGGCACTATCTAGGACCTGTGGTAATCTGCCCAGAGCTGTGATTCCTAAACTTGGGTCTCCAGCTGTTGTTGGACTACAACTCCCATCATCCCTAGCAAGCAGGACCAGTGGTAAGGGATGATGGGAATTGTTGTCCCAAAATAGCAGGAGACTCAAGTTTGGGAAACCCTCAAGAGTAGTAGCCTGTTGCACTATTCACGATCACCTCTGTATAGTCTGTCCAGCTACTGTAGCACTATGGTCTTGATAAATCAGCCATCAGAAAATTCTCACTGAGGGCTTAAGAAATGTTTGGTGACCTGTTTATGTCATTTCCCATTTGTTTGCCTTCCAGATTACGAACCACATTTAGTATTTCAATTGAGCTGCAGGTTTTTTCTCTTGTCCTTGATTTGGATCATTGTTAATCCTACATCAAATAAAAAAACATACGAATGCAGTTAGCGCAGCAGTTTTCTGCCCCTTAATACAAACAGTCTTATGATTGTTGCTTAAACAAGAGTGATAGTTATTGGGATGCACATGTAATGAGTGGAGAATCACTTTGACTCCGTGGGCCAGATACTTATCAGACCAAATTTGACAGGCAGGGACAGTTGCCAGCCTGACAAGCACCTGATGTTACAGGTGGTTTGGTGCTTGGAAATCCCAAAGTCAGTACTTCATATATGCACTTCCTGACTCGTGGCTTGTTGTGGATGTTGCTTAGTTTGTGCTACCTTATTGGAAGTAGTCCATCCACACTGCATCTCTTAAATGCACCTCCAAATACACATTCCATTCTAAGTAATGTGATGCATTATATTACTTTTAATAAATCACAAACTCGGGTGTGTTGACTCAGAGAACATGAAAATAAATGTGTTTGTCCTCCAGTTCTCCTGCCACTCCCTGCCACAAGTCCTTTAAACTGCTAGAGTAGAATTGGGGAAACATTTTCAGCATGAGGGACAGATCCATGTCAGTGCTCTCCCCCATAGACCATTGTTGCAAAATTAAGGTAAATATTTAAATTATTTTCTTAAAAAAAGATATTTGCACTAAGGAGGCTAAGCAATGTGGCAATCGAATTCCACCCCTCTTTTGTTATTCTGGTAACGAACTGTAAAAAGTCCACATTTAAATATTTTTAAAGGTCCATGATTTCTAAAGGCCCAGTTTCCCTTGCTATTGTAAGGTCATGATTGTGGTGTTGTTTGCACAACATGAACAAGTTAATTTGTAGTCAGAAACACAGTGCAATAAAATTTCGGGCAATAAATTTTAAAGCTCTTTCAAATGTCACTGTGCTTCTAGGTGACTCCTACTTTTAAATTTGAAGTCAACACGTAAGAACCTACTAAACCTTTCTCAATGAGTCAGTTGTGTGCATAGCTGAATGGTTAATATGAAACTGGTGGAAATGACCACGTAAGATTATTTTAGTTTGTTCATCATCGTTGTTTGATAATTGTCCTGAAATTAATGGCAGCTACAGAATATAAAAATTTGACTGAACCAAGTATAAATATAGTCAGCAATTTAGACTGTTCTGATTCAGTATGAAAATGTATTTTGATAATAAGTGGATTCCTATCTAAATTCATGAGTTCCTTTCATGACACTTTGGGTTAAGCCTGAAATAGATTAATCTTTTTTTCTGATAAACTTTTGTAAGCTGTGATTTCTCTGGTGACCACATTTAATTGGATATTAAATAAAGTGCTTATCTTTATACCAACACATTTTTACAGCTTTCGTTTTTCACCTGAGTCATATTTCTTCAGCTGAAGAACCAGAATATGTTTGATTCAAACCATTATCTGCTAAGACTAGAATTAAAATACGTTAAACATTGGTTTTAAGTATAGGTTTCAGGGTGTGTGGGTTTTTTTAAAAAAATATGAAGACAAATAAATAAATTACTTACAATTTAGATAAGGTTTTTGAGCGTTCAGAGGGCTGCATTTACATGATATAAATGTAATAATAAAATAAAATATCAGGAAGGCTTAGAATAGCCATGTAAGGTAGAACAGCACTAACTAACCTCTTGTTGTGGGTAACTGCTCAGAAGAGAGGCTTGCCTAAGATCACGTGGTGAGTTTGTAGCTGAGATTATATTTTATGCTGTTTTATATGTGTTCAAATGGTACTTCATTGCATATTTGATATGTGGCTTATAATATGCTTTTGAGAGATTTCCCCCCCTTGAAAAGCAGAATACAAATTTATTTTAAAAAATAAAACCAAGGCTTTACAACTCTTTTAGCACAGTTTCTATGCAATTTTACACCTACCTACTCAGAAGTAAGTCCTACAGGATCACATGGTGTCAGTAACCCCCTGCGTTGGATCATGGCCCCCACAAAGACTTACTCTGTTCTGTTGCTCTAAATTTATTTACTGTATAGCTCTATGTTTTCCTATATGTCTTCTTTTCTTTATGGGCTTTGCAAAAATAAGCTTTGCTCCCCAAAAATCCTTTGGATCACTGAGGAGCTCTGGATTTAATCATTTATTTGGTAATGCACAGCTGTGTGTGTGTGTGTGAAAATCCTACAGTGCTCTGATTTAATAAAAACAAAACAAAACAGTTCAGAATTCTGTCAGTAGTGTTCTAGAAAACCTCACATTCTAAGGCCTAGTGGAAGACACACAAAAGGCACCAGATAAGCTTGTGTGAACCTGCAAAGTTGTTTTTTTGTTTTTTGTTTTTTTTAAGTATAAGCATTGGCTACCTTTCTTTATAGCCGTGTGAGGCACATGTGAAAGCTATAGCAATCCCAGCCATTGCTCAAGGCCAAGTGAAAGTTGGGAAAGGGGAAAGGCGGAGAGTTTGGCATTGTATTCATGGGAGTGGTGATGGAGGTTCACTTTCATTTTCCTCTTACTAAAGAAAAGAAATGGTAAGATTGCTATGTAGTTGTAACCTTTAATTCCTTTCACCTTCTCTAACTGGATACATTGTTTTCTGAAGCTGACAAAATTAAAGGTACCAGCGGCCATGCTCTGGCTAGCAGTGACTATATACTTTTGTGATGTAAGTTGGTAGGAAGTACATAAATAAAGGTTTGTTGTGGCATTATAAAAGCACCTGAAGACATCATTCTTAATTTGCTTGTCTAGCAGCAGGGTTTGTCATCTAAAGCTGTTCCAGTGTTTGCCTGGCCAGCAA
Source organism: Podarcis raffonei (assembly GCF_027172205.1). NCBI lineage: Eukaryota > Metazoa > Chordata > Lepidosauria > Squamata > Lacertidae > Podarcis > Podarcis raffonei. The sequence continues at coordinate 76,053,155 of NC_070605.1, read as the reverse complement.
GAGAACTTCTTAGAACATCTGATTTCTTCTGATTTGGGAACAAGGTGTAAAGGTTTTGTCCTATCAGTAGAGATGAATGGAATAGACTGCAGAGGCAATGTACAGTCTGAACTTAGGGTTTATGCGATAGATGTCTCTGAAAGGTCACAGTGCATCTAAAAAAGATGAAGATCAGCTCTACCAAAATAAGATGGAGCATCTTTCTAACAACAGCCTCTAAAACATATTTTCAACAACTTTTATTATGGATCTCCAAGTTTCCACACAAGCTTATCATTACTCATTTCTATTCCACTATTCAGTGATGTGCACTTATCCTCTATAATACGCAAAATGTCTTACAATCTCACAAACCCACATTGTAAATGCCTTTCTCGGGTAACTCCAGGGACAGATGTATCTAACAATAATTGTATGCACAGACAGCGCAATTCTTTGCAAACTAGTTCTCATTAAAGTCTTGACATTAACCGTTTGCAGGTAATTATGCTTTACCACATTATTTAGTCTACAGGATGGCACTAATGATGCAGTAGCACTAATTACTTCCGTTGGTATTGTGCATGTACAGGGGTGAGATGGATAGCTATAGTGTCAGTTGGAGGCATGCGGATTTTCTCATGCAAACACCTGTCTGGGTTTTCTAATTGCCAGCACAGCTGCATAGATGATACAGTTTACACAAACACAGTTGTCTGTAGTGTGTATGTTGGACTTGATCATCTCTAAGTTTAGCCATCTCAGATCTACAGAAGACAAGATTATTATTTGACTGTCAGGATCATATCCATCTTTAGAGAAATATGCTCTTTGATTATGTAATTGTATGTCATAATCTAGCATAGCTCGGGATTTCCCCAGGGGCGAAAGAAAAAGAAATAAGGTTCTGCCGCATTGCATGACCACCTTGAGATGATAAATTTGAGTTGGGGATGAGGGTCCATGGGCAGCGCTATACCAAGGTCTCCCTGAAAGTTGTGGGGGCCACATCTTGGCTTGGTGTTCTGAGCTGGGCAGGAAGTGGGCGTGGGGAATTTCTCTGTAAATCCCTTTCAGGGTCGCATCCCTTTCTGGTTAGACTTAGGCTTTCAACAGCTTATGTCTGGAACAAGGTAAAGGGACCCCTGACCATTAGGTCCAGTCGTGACCGACTCTGGGGTTGTGGCGCTCATCTCGCTTTATTGGCTGAGGGAGCCGGCGTATAGCTTCCGGGTCATGTGGCCAGCATGACTAAGCCGCTTCTGGCGAACCAGAGCAGCGCACAGAAATGCTGTTTACCCTCCCACCGGAGTAGTACCTATTTATCTACTTGCACTTTGACGTGCTTTCGAACTGCTAGGTGGGCAGGGACCAAGCAACGGGAGCTCACCCCGTCGCGGGGATTCGAACTGCCAACCTTCTGATCGGAAGTCCTAGACTCTGTGGTTTAACCCACAGCGCCACCCGCGTCCCGTCTGGAACATTAGTGGATCTTTTATTCTAGCCCACCCTTGAAGTGGATAGCACCAGAGAGATTTCTGAGAACTCCAGGACACTTTCCTTTGGGCATGAATAACGCTAGATGAATAGATACAACTTTTTGCAGAAACCCTCTCCTGCTAAGGAGAACCTGATCCATTCCTTGGTTTACCCAGGGATTTCGGGTCGTATGAACTGAATACAAGCAATACAAATTGCCTAAGCCTTGGTATTGCTGTTGGCAGCTGGCAGGGGTTTGATGTTCCTCTATGTTGTTGTATGTAGAAGAAGAAGAGGAGTTTGGATTTGATATCCCGCTTTATCACTACCCGAAGGAGTCTCAAAGCGGCTAACATTCTTCTTTCCCTTCCTCCCCCACAACAAACACTCTGTGAGGTGAGTGGGGCTGAGAGACTTCAGAGAAGTGTGACTGGCCCAAGGTCACCCAGCAGCTGCATGTGAAGGAGCGGAGACGCGAACCCAGTTCCTCAGATTACGAGTCTTCCACTCTTAACCACGACACCACACTGGCTCTCTGTATGCAAGGAGGTAAAGAAGGTGTAGAAAGCTGTCATCTGGGAGGTATTTATACCCCAGTTGCCAAGAGAAGAGGGTACCCAAAAGATAAGACAAATAAGAGAAGTGAGAGCAGTGGAAAAAACTGGACAGCAGAGGTTATCTGACGGAGGTGGGGAAGAAATGGTTAAGGATACGGGAAAAGGAACAAAAATTGAACGGGAGGGAATGGCAGTACAGTGGTACCTCAGGTTACAGATGCTTCAGGTTACAGACGCTTCAGGTTACAGACTCCACTAACCCAGAGATAGTACCTTGGGTTAAGAACTTTGCTTCTGGATGAGAACAGAAATCACACAGCGGCGGCGCAGCGGTGGCAGCGGGAGGCCCCATTAGCTAAAGTGGTGCTTCAGGTTAAGAACAGTTTCAGGTTAAGAACAGATGTCCAGAACTAATTAAGTTCTTAATCTGAGGTACCACTGTACAGAACATAAGAAGAATCTATCTCATTATACTTCTAAAAATTTATTAAATTTCTATTAAATGTGAGTTGATGTGATGGTGAAGATATCTGGGCTAGATCACTGTACTGAATTTCTATTGGTATTGTCAGATGTGCTTTGAAATATGTAAGATTCCACAAATGTGTGAATTCAACTATGCTTGACGTACTTTAATATTTATTAAGCTGTTTAAGCACTTGCTTTTTTATTTTTTACAGTGTGATATTATATTTATGTTCTTGGTTTTAAAACAGTTATCCATCCTGAGCTTTTAGGAAAGGGCAAGAAATAAATAGGCTCTTCTTAACAACATCTGCATAATTAAAACAGCGATAAATTTTCCGAAGTTTGCAATTAAATTAAATGGCGATCAAATAAAATTGCATTCATGGGATGAAGAGTACATTCTGGTTAATGATTACCTTACGTAATTCAAGGTTCATTGCCTATTATTGATTGTACTTTATATTTTATAATCTGATCTTAATGAGCAAAACTAGAGGAATCACATGCAAAGTGTTAATGATGGTTTCACCCTTAAAGATCTTTAAGAGGAGAAAATGCAAATTTCTTTTGGTTACGTGGTTCAAGTTTTTCTGTATGCAAATATAACACATCTGTGTATTTACTTTACTGCAGACATAACTAGCAAGTGTTTAGTGATGAAATCTGTTCTTAATTATGATAGCAGATGTCAGAGTAGGAAGTTTCCCCCCTTTCTAATGCAAAGTCGCCTGATTTACTCATTTTCATATGCATTTGTTAGGGTTGCCAATGCAGAGAGAGAAGCCTTTATGAGAGACTTCAATTTGCTTTCTGTGTGAGAGCCTGTGCAAATGGACTAAATCTGCACAGCAGGGAAGTTTTATCTCCTTTCCTCATGCATTGCAAGCTGTTGTTTCTGCCCAGCCCAAGAAGAATATAAAGCTACTCAACAAATGAGTGAGCTGTTAAGTGCTCTAGTAAGTATTTTAGGCAGCGGCTCCTATAACTTTGCTGTGCCTTACTAAAGAAGTACAAGCATGACGTCACCGTTCTGGGGTAAATGGCATTAGCAGGCTGGTCTTAAAAAGGTATTTGCAAATAGACATACTTTTTCTTGGATGCTTCGTTTTTACTGGGTATTTGCTAAAACTACCAACAGGATGGAAATGATTAGAGCCTTTTTATTGTTGTGAAGTAGAAAAGTTGCCTGACTCTCTTTGATTGGTTTGAATCATAAGGCTACTGAAGCTCTGTTTGTGTGTGCGCGCACATGCGCGCACACACGCTTTCCTGTGTTCGTTTACAGAATCCTATATTCACTAACTGGAAATAAGCCCTATTGAGTTTAGTGGGATGCAGCCCAGTAACTTTCCTTTCCTTGAAGACACTCACATAACAGTTACAAGATCTTCTTAGTTACAATATCTTCTTAGTTACAATATCTTCATGGTCCATAAAGGTAAAGGTAAAGGGACCCCTGACCATTAGGTCCAGTCGTGACCGACTCTGGGGTTGCAGTGCTCATCTTGCTTTATTGGCTGAGGGAGCCGGCTTACAGCTTCCAGGTCATGTGGCCAGCATGACTAAGCCGCTTCTGGCGAATCAGAGCAGCGCACGGAAACGCCATTTACCTTCCCGCCGGAGCTGTACCTATTTATCTACTTGCACTGTGCTTTCGAACTGCTAGGTTGGCAGGAGTAGGGACCGAGCAATGGGAGCTCACCCCGTCGCAGGGATTTGAACCGCCAACCTTCTGATCGGCAAGTCCTAGGCTCTGTGGTTTAACCCACAGCGCCACCTGCGTCATGGTCCATACATATATGCAAAAAAAGCATTGCAGCTTTGGAATCTTCAAGGCAGTATTTTCATTTAAAGTATGTTTATTTAATGGAGTTTAGAACAACCTTTGCCTTTATTGTAAAAAGAACTGTATTTTGTTACTTCAGTCCCTTGTGTACACTCACAACCAAAGTGAAAGTTTTAGTTGCAGGCATAAACCGTACAAACATAGAATCTCATTTTTTAAATTTATCAGATGCTTAAATTCTCTGTGAGTGGAAGTACCCTGATCATGCATGCTGCCTTTTGTTTATTATTTTAGGCATTGTGACACCACTTAAATAATTACCATACATTTCAGCACATTTTTATATTTGTGAAATACACACTGTTCACATTGCTTTATATACAAAAGGTGTAGTAGCTGTTATCATCCTGTCCTCAGTGCCTAATGCCGTGCTTAATGTAATTAATCTGCAGAAGTGCTGCTCTGTTTTATTGTGTCACTAAATTTGCCGGCAATATAAGATGTAAATTGATTATGGTGAGTGATAGCTTGCTGCTTACAAAATGTGCTTCAACTATAGAGCAAGGTGAACATACATATATACTTCAATAAAATGTATACAAAAATCTCACCCTTCTCTGGTTGCTGTAATTTTGAGGCACATTGATTTATACATTGTTTGGAAGTTCAGCGCTTAAAGAAAAAGTACACAAGGACCAGGACATATTCAACTGATAACTTCCAAAATAGGGTCCAAAACATCCACCCATCTAGTTATTGAAAAGAAAAGTGTAGTTTGTTATTTGGGGTTGGACATTAGGCAGAACAAATTTTTGGTAGGCTTTACTCCTCGCACAGAGCTCTTAATCGTTCAATTGTAAATTTAATTTAATATGTATTGGAAAGTGGTTTTCGTTTTGAAGTGCTTAATTAAAACACTGAGCTGTGACTCCATGTGCATCTACATGCCTCCCCCCCACAACAAGCCTCAATAAACTTAATGAATGTCCAAGTAAGCAAGAATACAGATGATCAAGCTGTTGAAGAATCAATCTTGTATCTAAGTTATTGTGTCTCTAAGCGTACAGTGAATGTTTTGTTCATATTTCTGTGTTCACTTGTTTGTATTTGCAACCGCATGTTGCCCGTATTTATTTCACTTAATGCTTTCTCTTTCCCCCATAGAATATTTTATTGGAAAAAATTGATTAATTAATAGCGAATGCTCAAGAGCCATTCATCTTGTGAGTCTTTGGAATAGCAGCATTATGCTAAGAACAAAATTTATTTTGTAAACTTGTTACTCAGCTGTCTGCTGTGAACTATCCTGGTATGTTGCCGGGAATCTCATTTGCATTTGATGGATCGAGTCATAACTGAGCACTTTCCTTTAGCATAAGCTTATAACGGTTCTGAAATAAAGCTGGCGCATGTCCCATAAGTAGGCTGGGTCTTAAGTCACAGAGGTGACAGGATTGTCTGTACTGGTTTCTTTCCATACATTTATGTGTAGATGTAGCTTGGTGGAGTGATGAAGGAGCTGGGAGACCAGGTTCAAACACTCCATGAAATTCAGTGGGTGACCTTGAGCCAGTCACCATCTCTCTGCCTAAACTGGTTGTTGTGTGGATAATACAGAGGGGGAAAGCCATGCATACCACCTGCAGCTCTTTGGAAGAAGGGTAGGATATAAACTCAATAACAATCATATTCGTTAGGGATACAATCCTGTTGTTGCAGCCTGGTTTGCACATAATGCTAAATTGTGGTTCGAGGACCCGACCCCCGCGTCGAGGAATAAATACACAAGGACACATGATATATGGTTAATGGGCATGAAATGGCCACAACTTTATTGATTACAGCAGTGAAAAAGGTATTGGCTTAGGCATTGGATGTTTAAAACATGGTGGGTTTATTCAGCAGTAGGTGGAGCCTGTTGATGCAAATCCAACGAAAGCTCACCCCTGATGTCACCGAGGGTCGTGCCATGGCCTCCCGCCAAGCAGGCATCGGACAGAATACACGACCGCCAGATTCCTTTAACGGAATACCCCTAAATTGAAGGCATAGGCGATGGCCACACCTAGCTCTTCGACACAGTACAACACATTAATCCAATGCCTAACCTACCCACCAATACCACAAAAGTTGTGACGATTGCTACGAGGTAGGCGAAAAAAACCAAAAGGCCGAGTGCCAAATGGAAAAAAATTCCTACCAGGCCCCCCAGGCAACCGGGGCGACCAACCTAAGGTCCATAGCAAGGCCAAGTGACCTAAGCCCTAACTCAAAGGGAGTGGAGGGTGGGTGACCCGTGACGGTGCGGCGAAGAGTGAGACTGAGGCGAGGCTGGCGCCGCAGCATTAAGCTGCCAGGCACGCCCCCCGGAGGCACCTGATTGGCTACCTGCCGGTGGGCGTGGGCGCCAGCCAGGTGAGTGAGGGATAGCAGGGGGCTCCCGCCCCCTGGGCGGGGCGCGGCTTCCGCCCACAACCACTCCCCTCTCTTCAAGGGAGGAGAGTCCCTACATGGATAAGCATCCGTTAGCTCAAGCTGCTTGCTGTCTTTCAAACAATTACTCTGCTTCTGGGTTGTATTCAACTACATCTTACTCAGATTAGACCAATTAAAATTTATGAACCTAAGTTAGTTGTGTCCATTAACATCAGTGGCTTGACTCTGTTGCAAGACATGCATTAAATACCATCACCTCATGAGAAGAGAAGACTCCCTGGAGAAGACACTGATGCTGGGAAAGATGGAGGGCACAAGGAGAAGGGGGCGACAGAGGACGAGATGGTTGGACAGTGTTTTCGAGGTTACCAGCATGAGTCTGACCAAACTGCGGGAGGTAGTGGAGGACAGAGGTGCCTGGCGTGCTCTGGTCCATGGGGTCACGAAGAGTCGGACACAACTAAACGACTAAACAACAACAATGCAAAAAAGCATATATGCAATGTATTGTTTTTAAAATGTTAATAGATTTTGGTTTTGTAAGGAAAATTTCACCAGTCCAAACGGCCAAACAGGCCATGCTCTCTCTCTCTCTGTCTGCGTGCTAGCGCGCTAGCACGCGCGCGCACACACACAGCATCACACGCTGGAGTGTGAGTTCCCATATAATCTTCATCTACCTCAGGGCTAGCCATCTAGAGGCTCGGAAGAAACGGGAGAGGTTGGCTAGGTGGACTCATACTGTTAGCAGTTTTGCCACCAACTCAGTTTAATGTGGCCCATGTCTGGCATAGCTCAGTTAGTAGAGCATGAAATTCTTAATCTCAGGGTTGGGGGTTGGAGCCCCACTTTGGGCAGGGGTTGGACTAAGATGACTCTTGTGGTCCCCTTCCAATGCAACAATTCTATGATTTCTATCGTCTGTGTATTTTGGTATGTTATACTTGTAGGAATAACGAGGACAACGGGAGGTTGAGTGCAGGTGAGCTGTGCAGAAGCACGCTGGCAAGCATGCTCCAAATAAGCTGCCGACTATCTCTGCAGCGGCTCCTTTTATTAGCAGAAGTCAACAATTGGAAACAGTAGTGAAACCACCCTGAACATGACGTATTTCCATCTAAGCACATTTCCAGCGTTAGCAAATACACGTGTCAGCAGGTGTTTCCCTAAAATGTTTTCCCCAATACTTGATTACGTCTGCGTCCCCGGTCATGCTCCAGCCAAGTGTTATGTCTAGTAACCAAATCTGTGAGTGGACAAATGGTCAGGGGGAAAACCCTGTTTGCTAGCCAAGAAGGCAAAAGATCAGGGAGCGTGGGCGCAACGCTCCTTGGCACACTGTTGCATGCCTGGTGCGAGGTTTGCCTCAGCACAATAGGAGCGTCACCTCCACAATACTTTTGAAAACAGCCTCTGTTATGAAGGGAGGAGAGGACAGACAAGCTATGTTTGCCATGTGGGATATATATCAGCAAAGAAATTCTAGGTTTGACAGGACTGTCACTGGGCCTCCATGCCTGCATCCTTTTCCACTGTAGAGATTAACTTCCTTTGTCAAGAAAGGTTCATCTCACCTCCTTTTAATGTAGAAAACACACCAGCCAGGCTTCCCATATTTGAAGAGGATTTCCCCTGAAAATAATTTAGCATGTGGTTTTTATCTTCAACAAATCTTGGCAGAAAGACAGCATTTCCCATTGCTGCTATCATCTTGCTTTATTTGAAAGCTTCTGTAACCTAACATGATCCATTTGATCCTTTAAACCTTCAAAGCATCTCCGTAAGGAAAGGGTCTTGCTTTTGAACATTGCACTGTGAATGGCACTACAAATAATTTGTTCTCTATATAAGCTCACCAACTTCCCTCCTAAAAAACATAGTGCATTTTTCTAGCTACAGAATGACATTCTGTTGTTCTTTATTTATAATTTATTTTCATATTTATCTTTCATATACTGTATACCCAAGTCTTTCTTGTGGAGGCTATAAGGCATTTATAGCAATGGAGCAAAGAAAAAATCATTTAATCCGAGATTCATCCATCAATGAGCAATTTATTAAACATAAGTAGAGTATTTCAGCTATGTCTTGATTGGCTAATTTTGTAGAGTCATGCAGTATGTACAGATGACAGGTAATATGAGAATGTTTGTTTAACTTGATAATATTCTGACAATTTACTTATGGCTAGATTGGTTTATATTTACAATTCAAATGCATTGGTAATCGCTGGTCCTAGAAAATGGTGATTTTGAAAAAAATACAATTTTTTAATGTGAAGTCTGGTGGTTTTGGTTTTTCCTGTTATTCTTTGATCCAGCTTTTTTAAAAAAGTATGCAGTTAAATTGAAATATCAGAAGATTAAGAGAGCAGAGCTCATGGGAGGAGAAATGATGTAATTTGCTACTTAATTTGTAAGTATGCAAAATGATGACATCATTGGCAACATAAGAAGAATACAGATAGCATCAAGGAAGGAATCATAATCATAGAAAATAACTGCGGTGGTTACTGTTGCAGATAGCCAGCCTTGCCAGATGTTAGAAGAATTTACATTTGTGTAGCATTGCCTACTATCTCAGAATGGTTGCCTGTACCATTCTGCCAAGTGGGAAATAGGATATTTCTGCATTAAGAAACAGAAGTGCTTGATTTTATGTAGCCACCCTCTCTATGGGCAAATGAACTTATCATGTTTGCATCTATATGTCTCTCTTACTGGCCCCTGACAACTAGGTGCAACTTCCACTATGCTGCTCTATTTAACTGATAAGATGGATTCCACACCATATGATGGTTTCTTTGCACACTTGTTCACTTGTTTTTATTTTAAATATGTATACAGCTGCCTTTCAACCAAAGTTCCCTAGACATAATGTAATAGAAATATATGTAACATAGCCTAATGGCAGCTTAGCCAGTTGTCAGCTTCCATGTTTGAAGGTGCAATATTCTCACCTGCAGGGTAGCTTTAAAGTCCTGATCAGCAACCAGTTTTAGAAGGTGAGCCATTTCGAATGGGAGAGAAAAAGGAGCAGAAGTCCAAGCCTTTCCTCCTCTGGTAGCCTGGTAGTAAGCCTAGCCACCAGTTTGTTTTGCGAAACGGCTCAAAAATGTGTCACCCCCATCCTCATCCCATTGGGCTAGTTTTGTACCTGCGTGGAGGTGGTTCACAAAGAAGTCCATCTTGGTTGGCCTACCACTCTCTTGGGATTCTATCATGTGCAAACCCTTAGCCATGTCAGTCTCGCTCCTGTCTGATCAGAGAACAGCTTCAGTGAGTTACCAGAAGCCCAAAACAAAAGTTTGCAGAACATTTGCAAACTATGGCCATTACACCAGTTTTACAAATAGATGACATGATTCTGTATGACCAAAATGTAGGGGAAAGGGGATGTTCTGTAGTTCAGAGGTTGCTCGTGTGCTTTGCATGCACAGGATCTCATATTCAGATCCTGATATGTCCAGGATAGCTGCTGCCAGGAAGTGTAGAGAAGACTAACTGGCCCAATGGACTGATTCTACAGAAAGGCAACTGCTTGTTAAAATTAGCAAAGTGCTTTGAAGTCAATGTGTTTGTGCAGCTTTGCAGGTGGAGATCTAAGCCTGAATCCCATCTCCAACCCCCAGGAGATGTATATATAAACAGGATGGCGTGTTCTGATTTGATCTACAGTGCTTTTAAATGCTCACATTTCTCTGTTAGGTTCCTTTAATCTATCATTTGCAGTGTTTGTTTAGGGATATAATTGTGTATCCAATACTTCGTGATCATATCTATTTCATTCATACATTTTTTTAATAAATGAAATCACATAAGCATTTTCAAATATTGTCACTCAATGTAATTGCTTCATTTGTCTGCTTTACAGAATACTATACTTTACTGCCCTTAAGATCATTTTTAATTGGGGTGCAGAGCTTTGAACAAGTCAATTATTATTTTTTATAGTAAACGGTAATTAATGTTTCATTATATTTTATTAGGCTCATTTCATTCATCTGCATTGGAATTAATCCAGGCTTTTCTAAATATTGTACCTGTATTTGTATACATGTGTGTGAGAGAGGGAGAGTGAATATGAATGAATGCAGGCTTTGACTTGAAGCCAGAGAATTGTGTGACTAGCTATGCGCACATTCCATAGATTTTTAGACTAAACCCAGCCAGGCTTATGTGTCTTTGTCTTTTTATGTTTTTACTTTTTGATTTTACATACACTGTATCACTGAGAAGAATTTCTAAAATTAACTCAACAGTATAGAAATATAGAAATAATAATAATAATAATAATAATAATAATAATAATAATAATAATAAACAACATGTAGAAATTCCTCGGTGATGATTTGAGAAACGCATGAAACCATATAAAACCTGCTGGTGATATAATGCAGCCTGTAGTACTCTGGCCCACATGATGCAAGGTTGTGTCCAGTTTCTCAGCTAAACTAAACACATGAACCAACTGAGAGCCAGTGTGGTGTAGTGGTTAAGAGCAGTAGACTCATAATCTGGTGAACCGGGTTCGCGTCTCCACTTCCTCCACATGCAGCTGCTGGGTGACCTTGGGCTAGTCACACTTCTCTGAAATCTCTCAGCCCCACTCACCTCACAGAGTGTTTGTTGTGGGGGAGGAAGGGAAAGGAGATTGTTAGTCGCTTTGAGGCTCCTTCGGGTAGTGATAAAGCGGGATATCAAATCCAAACTCTTCTTCTTTTGAAAAAACAAAACACATGAACCAACTTGGTCTTTCAGCAGTGCGTGAAGTAAAGGACATGTTTAGCTGAAATACTTGGAAAATATGAAGGTGACTTGATAGATACTGGGGCGGTGAAGGAGTAGAAGGCACAGATTCTTGACTGTGAGAAAAATGAAAGTAGACAATGTAAGATAAGCTTAAGTGAAGCAGAGACAGCAGGAAGGAGAAATAGAAAAGGAAAGAGAAGAGATTTGGTTGTGAGCAGGAAAAGCAAAGTCCTTCAGTATAAAGACTAGGGCTTTCCTTTGCTGTTTTGTAGGATAGGATAGGAGAAGGAAGTGATTTTTTAAAAATACTGCCCCATTTTCACAGGCATGCCTCTGATTATGTGCATCTACAGAGAATGACCGCTCCCCACATCAAATGAGGGGCGCCTTTTGCGTGGTCGTGTGCAACCCCCCAGATCCCAGTGCAGCTCCTGGTAGTTTGGGCTGGCTTCATCCTCCCCAGGCTGGATACCTGGAGGTCTCCGCCTACCTCAGCCAATCGCCCAATCCCGCCTGGGGAGGCGTTGCCAGGGGATCGGCCAGGTAGGGGGGGGACCATCCTGCCCACACGACAGAAGGTGAATCCTACCTGTGAAGTGTCAGTTGGCTCCAGAGCTTCTCCCACCCTGCCCTCCCTCAGTTAAGTCTTCTTTTGCAGGTTAACCTCTTCTCCACAGGTACGCAGGCGCTGCTACGTCAGGGCCAGAAAGGAATTTTCCTGCATTGGCAGGTTTTGCCTTTTCCGTAGCAAAACGTCTCAACTTTGGTGGTTTCAGGCCTTGGGCGGAATCCTTTAGTCTATCTTCCTAAATGGGGGGAGCATGAACCGGTGACCCCCCCCCCTTGCGGCGGTGATCCCAGGGTTCCCCGTTAAAGGGGTATTGAGGGGAGGCATTGGCCATATGCCGAGAGGTTGTCATTGCTCTCCCCTCCGGCAGTGAAACAGGGGGAGGGCTCTCTGCTTGAACTTATGTTCTCCAGAGCCAGCCCAATCCCCACACACTCTGGATAACCCTGATGTCTTTCAGATCCCCGGCTGGGGAATGGGAAGGATAAACGCCCAATGCCTGAGCCAAGGTCTCCCTACATCTGAAATTTAATAAAATTGTGGCCAATTTTAATCCCATAGCATGTTGTCTTGAGGCATTATTCCACACGGGTGTCGCCTGGGGTTGGGGGACTCTGCCTGTCCATGCAGCTAAATTTGGCAATTGTATATGAGGCACATTTCATTAAAAACACGAGGTCTGGCTTAAAAAAAAAACAAAAAAACTTTTGGCTGAAAGCTGTTTATAATTATTTTAAGAGTCTTCAGGGTACTAGACAATTATTATTTTTTTACTTTAAAATGTCTCAATTGCGTCCCATGATCGTTAAGACTTAATTTTTTGTATCTATAGCAAAAACTACTAATCATTCACTGATCTCCACTGAGCAGTAGTAGAAAAAGAAATGCTATTTTCGTATTCTGCACATCATGACTCTCATTAAAATCTCATAGAAATGATGAATTCTGCTTGGGATACACCGATTATAAAATAAATATGTCTGAGTTTGTGTTTTTGGGCTTGTGCCCTGGCTCCCAATGGTAAACTTAGTCTATTAATGTCTGATGCTTTAAAGAAACACAAAAGCCCTCAGGCTAGTTTTGTATTGCAATATCTCAGAATAGTGGCTGCATGTATTAATCAGAGCTTTCAAACGAAAGTAGTAAATTGTCCTTGATCTTCAGTAACTCAGGGCCAATGCATATAGCTACAAATGGGGCTTCTTATAAAAATCCATGCACACTTAAAAAAACCCCCATATGCCTGGATTAAATGTGCATGTAGAGGTAAAACCCGCTGTGTAAAGTGCGAGTATGGTATACTGTCTGTTTCACAATCATGTAATAACTAAGTGAAGTACCATTATGGAATGCATCATTATAATGTTAATGCTCATGCTATAGTTGTGAGAACATCACAGTGAAAGACCTGAAAGAAACATAAGTAGGACTGGTCTGCACAGCTTATTGTCTCACTGCCAGTGACAGACTGGGACTAAAAATCAGCCCCAGCGTATGAAACCCAGTGTGGCCCACATGGAAGAGGGTATGTGCTTGGTTTATTCTGCTCTGCAGGGTAGGGCTTGAACCAATGGCTTCATGTTACAAGAAAGGAGATTCCGACTAAACATACGGAAAAACTTTCTGACAGTAAGAGCTGTTTGACAATGCGCTAGCTAGCATACCATCAGTTCTTAAAAAAGTTGAACTTGAAGGCAAGGCTTTAGGCAAGGGGTTGTCTGCACTATGGAGAACTCTTGTGAGAGGACTTCCAGAGTTTAGGAACTCCCTAGTGAGGCTGATCCTAGTGTAGGGTTGCCACCTAATATGGGGTTGTCCCTTATTTCAAGGGAAAATGCTGCAACCTTTAAGGGACGCAGTTAGTCCCTTATTTCTGCCTTGCTTCTCCTTCCCTCCTCTGCTGAGGTGAGCGCTGAGCTCAGCTCCTCCTTCCCTCACATCTCTACCAGCACTATTGCCTGTCCGCGTTCTCTGTCTCTGTCTGTCTGTCTCTCCTTTCCCTACCTTACTCCCCCATTATACTAAATCCAGTGAGTGACACAGAGGATAGCCGCAGAGGACGGCGAGAGTTTGGGGATGGGTTGTAGGGGCAGGGCTGAGAAAGAATGGAGTGACTTTGGAGGGATTGCTTTGAAGTCATTTCTGCACGTAAGTGTCCAGCTGTATCAGACTAAAGCCCACTCTGGTCCAGTATGCTGATTCCCACAGCAGCCAGCCACAGCCCAAATCTTCCAAGTACCCAGAAAATAGGATCTTGTTGCCAGGACACCATAGTCCCACTGTTTTAGATCTGCAGCTTGGCTCAAGCTAGCCCTGCTCCAAATCCCACCCCCTAGTTTTCGTTTCCATGAAAGAGGTGTTGTTTCTGTCTCTTTAGTGGAGAGCAGAAGAACTTCAAAGAAATTTTGCGGATTGGGTTGTGTGTGTGGTTCTGCTGCTGAGGTGGGCAAGCTGTCTTTTTTAATGGAAGAACTTGTTTTTGTTTTAAATACTCTAAGGAGTATATTTAAATGCTCTAAGGCAGGGGTCGGCAAAGTTTACCTTGCCTGAGCCGGTTCACTCCAGCGGAGATCCCTCCATGGGCCGGATTGCGTACCCGCCCGCAATTTCCAGCGTCTGTGCAGATGTGATTTCCGGCGCCGCAGAAGCAAGTCCCTGCACTGTGCTGGTTTAGTGCAGTGCGCGGGGACTCATCAAGCGGGTGGCTCAGTTTGGGGGTGGCTCGGGGGCCGGTTAAACGACCCCCATGGGCCGCTTGTAGCCCATGGGCCTTAGGATGGCAATCTCTTCTCTAAGGAGTGTGAGCCTAAAAATGCATGTCAATGCATAGAGTTGTATGTGTGCCTCAGAATCTTTTACATGCTGAGTTTGTAAATTGTGCCATTATTTCCTTTAAAAACTAGACACTCTGAAAACAATGCCCTGGGTTTAAAAAAAAAGCCTTCTGAAAATATTATTTGTTTTTTGTATGCAACAAATGTGAGTGGAAGGCACTGTATGAGTGTATATTAGGGCAATCCATAACGAATGTTAAATATAAAGGGAGAGGAATATAGCACTTGTGACAATTAATGTCAATACAGTTTGCAGATTGCTTGAAATGACATTATAGTGTTGCACATACTTATGCAGCACAGCTCTTTGAAACAAAGCCATTTTTCTGCTTTCTAATGAATGCTGTATTGTTGGTCTATCTCATCAACAGAAAACCACCGTAAATAGGACTCCTCAAAATTTTATCTGTTTTTACCCAGTGGAGGAAATCCTGTCTAATATAATTAGATACCTGCAGGCATGTCAGAAATAATTGAAACGTTTACGCTGAAGATCAATACATTCAAAATTTTGGCAGGAGAGTCTGTCACCTATATGACCCGAATATATTTTATATTTAAGACATTCAATTATATTTAGAAAGGTGCTGGGGTTTTTTAATTGATTGTCATTTTTTTAAAAAAACAACAACACATCAACATGTGTATCATCCCACTGTATGTTTTAAAAGGCTCATGCAAGACACATAGATGTCTGACGAATAGTATTTAAATGGTGGAAGGGAAAATACGATTGAAAGTGTATGTGTCTTATTGTCTATCCAGGTAGGGCTGCTGACAGCATCCCAAATAGCTTTCCTGTCGCCATGTGGGAGGTGATGGTAGTAGAGGTGGTAATAATGATGATGATGTGAGAAAATGTGTGCGTAAACAGAATTAATGACAAGTGACAGGGCTGCTGCTTTCACTGAGACACAGATCTAAAAATGAACAGCACCTAACTATCAACACCCCCACCTTTCTACCGGTCAGAGATATCATCCTTTTGGGGAAAGATAGCCAGCGAGGTTAAAGCGATTTCATAGTGCCCTAAGTGTATTGAAAGCATCCATTATTTTGTCAATTGCGAAGTTAAAATTGGCCAGCTTAGTTGCTTTACCTGACCTCGCTCCAACATTGTAACCTCCATATATATATATATATATATATATATATATATATATATATAATCTCACATCGGAGTTCAAAAATATTTCAAGATGAAATGAAATCATTAATTTGGATTTAAATGGAAAAGCTCAGGCAGAACTGGCTTCAACCAAGCAAAGAAAACAACAACATTGAGTTCCTTTCCAATATATATATGCTTTGCGTAAAGGCACCATTTTTGTTGAGAAATATTTGATATTGGAAACAAGTGGTGGGATTTCTCAGTCCATCATTAGTGTTTAAGTAGAAAGAGGCATGTGATTTTTCCACATAGGGGACACAATAGAAACAAAACAAAATCCATACAATTAAAAATAGTACACTGATCTCGATAGCCTAGCTTTCTGCAGAATACACCCATTGTTTATATGAGTCCTTCAGTATTTCCTAAACACATTGGGGCATTTTTCCATATGACTAATCAGATCTATTAATTCCAGTAGGTTTACTTGAGTACAACTTTGTTTAGCCAAACTTAGTACCTTGATTCTCAAACGCCTTGATTCTCAAACGCCTTGGTACTTGGAACCCAAACACTGCAAACCTGGAAGTAAGTGTTCCGGTTTGCGAACTTTTTTCGGAAGCTGAATGTGTTATGCTTCCGATTTGAGTGCCACACTTCCGTTTTGAGTGTTACACTGAGATCTGTCTATTTATTTTGTGCTTTTGTTTTCGCGGCTCTCTTTTTTTGTTTTTGTGACTGTGTGGAACCCAGTTCAGCTACTGATTGATTGTTTGTGTGACTGCAGTACATTGTTTATTGCTTTCATTTTATGGATCAATGGTCTCGTTAGATAGTAAAATTCATGTTAAATTGCTGTTTTAGGGGTTGTTTTTAAAAGTCTGGAACAAATTAATCCATTTTGCATTACTTTCTATGGGAAAGCGTGCCTTGGTTTTGGAACACTTTGGTTTTGGAATGGCCTTCTGGAACAGATGAAGTTTGAGAACCAAGGTACCACTGTAAGTTCAGACAGTAGTGAGTTAAATGGACCAATTGTATGGCTGGGAGTAAGGCTATAACCTGGATTTGACGCAGTCTTCTTCATGAGACGAGTGCTGATTCAAACCTGGATCTTCCCTGTCCTAGTCTGATACTCTAACCGCCAAACCACTCTGCCTGTATTTTATTATTGTAAGCCACTCTGAAAGTTCTGACGCTCATTTAAATTACGACTGAATCAATTTCCCCACTAAAATATAGATGAACAATCATGGGATGTGGCATCATTGTGATAGTGTTTCCTCCTGTTCCACTTCACTGACTGACGCTTGCAGGAGACGTGAAATGCTAGCACCACGGTGACATAAAAATTATTCCAACTACATGCTACTGGAAAGAGTTGGTGGTTGTGGGCAGTGGCATGGTCAGGGGTATGCATATATGTGTCTCCTATAACATGCTGTTTAGCCTCTTTTTTTCTGTGAAATGAAACATGATAGCATGTCAGGCTCCTTAATCTTGTTCCTGATATCCTTGCAAGACCACACATAAAACAGTCTCAAAATGAATTATATACATAGATCACAATAGCCAGCCAAGATTCGGTGGCTCACGTCCAAATTAATTAGCATTCAGCTTGGGGAAAGCAAAACACACACACAAAAGATGGAATAATGTCCTCAAAATATTCTAACGAACAAACTCTGGCTGTTTACACATTGTCGTTTTAGTCTGGCTCCAGTGCGCTCCCAACCACTGGCTTTTGAATCTGTTCAGATGCAACGTTACCTATGATGCAGAGCTGACTGTTGTTTCTTGAAAAATACTGCCGCTTATTGCATTTTCCAGCAAACCAGTTTCAGTCTGGAAGAAAATCTTAACGTGCATTCCCTTCACAGTTAAGCAGGGGTGTGAACGTTTGAGACAGCCATTGCTCGTGTGCAGATGGCAGTGCATGCACAGATGACAGTATTATGAATTGGAGTTTGGGAGGGTTGAAAGGGCAGGTAAGCCAAACAGGTGTATGGGGTGTTGGGAAGGGGTGGTACCTCTGGTGTGGGACGCATTGTGCGCCCTCTGGGGTGGTTTGTCCGCCATTGGTCCCCAGCCTGCACTCAGCGTTACAACCAAGTATGAGGAAACAGAAACATGGCAAATTACAAAATCACTGTAGCTTCCGTGCTTCCAAAATCCGTACTTCCATCTCCGGGCATTTGTTTGAAGTCAAGTAGGAAAGAGGTGTCATTTTGACTTTTTCCAGGTGTGAAAATGTTAGGCCATCTCTTGTCTTCAAATCCTTTGATTGAACAGATGGATCAGTCTTGAGCATTCTTTGAAAGTGTCCTCTTCATTGCAAGGCCTGAGGCAAAATTGCCTCTTTGTAGAGACGAAGGGTGCAGCTATGTGGTGAGACTGTATATCAATATAAGATGTTGTGGTGGATAACTTATAGAAGAAGGTGGTGCAAAGAAGTTCTGAGCAGCGTTCTTTCAAAGCATAGGGTTTTTCCAAAGCAAATATGCTTCCTTTTCTTCCGGCGAGAGGCAGTGTAGAATGTATAATAACAAGGGGGGAACAACAACAACTAGTGCTGTTTATCCTTATTCCTCAGTGTCAGATACATCCTCACATTAACATCTTCCCTTGTAAGTGGTTTGTAGCTAGATTCTTAGGAAGAGGATGGAATATTTCTGCAAGAGGCGATGATCAATAATCGGCATTTATACTACTTGGAGCAAAACATAAGATCCACAAAGCACAAGCTAGAAGGTTAATACTGCCTAACTCATAAAAAATATTAACTTTATAGAGCCAAACATTCAGTAAGAAATATAGGACCTACCTAGATGAGACATGAGGCATCTGTGATCAGATCTCCCAGTGTTTCTGGGGTTTGTCTTTCTTTCTTAAAAGCAGTGATGGGCTCTCTGACATGGACCAGGAGTGTGGTGCTAGGAGAAAGCCCCTTTAACACTTTTCTCCAATACGTGTTTCTGTTGTAAATGTTGAGTCTGGCAGGGTTGATATGGCCCTGGGAACATAAGAGCTTCCAGACTACTCTAAAGCTTTGATGGAGCAAATGCTCACATGGAGTTCTCCTAGGTGCTGCCCTCTGGACTTCTATATCTTGCCAAACACAAAAACGAACTTTCTACATACACTCATTCATGAATTTTTGCATATCCTCAGTCATGTGTCTTCTGCACAATTCATGCAACAGAATGAGCATGTTTATTCACGTTTTGTCTCTATATACATACAAACTTCAAGGGGCCCAATTTAACTAATGAATCACACTAATGGAAGCCAGTGCAAGGTCTTCCACTAATGCGTTGGGACCAGGGCCGTCTTTAGCATATGCACCGCCAGGGTGCAAAGATCCGCCCAGCACCCCAAAATTTAGTTTAGCCCCCAAATTAACTTTTATTATGCTTATGTCACTATTATCATTTGAGAAATAACGCTCACGCATGCGCGGCTCCAAAAGGAGTTTGTGTGTGTTTTGTTTAAAACCTGCTTTTCTGAAGAAGACAAAGAACACACTAGGAGTTGGTGTAAAGACTCCACACATGCGCTTACGGTTGTAGGGAGGTGTCTGAAAGATGAGATGGGCAGGCATTGTGCGCATGCGTCGGAGAGCCATCTCGGGCAGCCTTTCATTGTGGGAGCAACCTTATTTCTAGAGGAGCTGGGAGGGCCCTTGCGAGTGTGCCTATACGAGTTCCTCTTGGGAAGGTTCCGGAGCCTATGTGCGAGATCAGTCGTGTCAAAGGTGCTGCTGACCCCGCTGCCACATAGCAGCTCAATACAATACACTCAGGTGGCTTCAGCAGCGGACGTCTGGCGCCCCCCAGAATTTGGCACCCAGGTGCCCCACACCCCTTGCACCCCTGGGTAAAGACGGCCCTGGTTGGGACTTTTCATCCTCTCTCCTCCCCTTGTGGGCCTCTGCCCCCAATTGGCTGTG
This sequence comes from Podarcis raffonei, assembly GCF_027172205.1. Classification (NCBI taxonomy): domain Eukaryota; kingdom Metazoa; phylum Chordata; class Lepidosauria; order Squamata; family Lacertidae; genus Podarcis; species Podarcis raffonei. The sequence continues at coordinate 76,033,237 of NC_070605.1, read as the reverse complement.
TGGGGATTGGGGAACCCCCAAAACAGCATGGGCAAAGGAAAGGGGAGATCATTCTGTCTGACAAGCTGACATCCTTGCCCTGACAGAGCAATATCCTTAGCACTTCATCGAATTCCTCCCGCAATTCTCTGCACATTTTCTAAAAATGGAAATCTATGGCGGATCCTGAACTATCAGGCCCAGTGATATCACTGAATTGTACTGAGTTGTATGTATCCAACACTTGCAGTGTTCCACTCATTTGATGATGCTTTCTCCCAGTATGCCCACAAAATGTGCTCCAGATGGTCGCTCAGCCATTTGAAGCAGATTTTGAGGGTGCAGGGGAGGCTGCAGGGGAGAGGAGAGCAGAAAAATTCCACAGTGTAAAGCAGAAGAATTTTGTTTGACTGGGATGGCAATGTTTGATGCGCTGTATCTTCTCCCCCAGCTGCAATCAATTATACATCTCCAACATTTCTTTGCAAGGCAGATTTTCCAAATGCAAGTTGGTTGTATTATGCAACAAGGTGGAGCAAGTCTGTAATGAAAAGCCAATGTAGAAACTGATCTGCAAATATGTAATTAGCAAGATATTTCATAAAATGAAGGCTGTATGTTGTTAGACCTCAAGGCCTGTCAGAGAAGACTGTGGGACATGAAGACTCATGCAATTGTCATTCCTTATGAAAGCCTTGAAAGTAGTGAGTTTCAAGCTGGTACCAAATAAGATTTATGTCTGAAAAGTAAAACACCACCTCACTTATGGCAAACAGGGCTCAGGGGGGCTGAAGAGCTTTAGTCTCACTTAAGGATTGGAGCTTAATAGTGTCTAGGATCCAAAGAAGGAATGTGTTTGCACAGGAAAAAACTAAATGCATGGCTGAAATTTCACTTAAATGTTTTCTCCACAGTAATTCCCCCTGACAAAGAGGCAAGTTACTGCAACAGTTTAAAAAGTGAGAGTTTGAGTATCTCTGAAAACCGTTGCAGAGAAAAATGGGGGGGGGATTGCATTCATGATTTCCCCCCAGATGCTCTTATCCTTCCTTTGGATTCTCATTATTACATTAGAGTAATGTGCAATTCCATTGTGTTTAATAGAGTAGTGTAAATTAATTCCAGCATTTCTGGAATTTTAATAAGGAGACCACTGTCAGGTTTTATGCTTCTTTAACATTTATTATTCAAAGTTTGAACCGTGGGTGGGATTTATCTGTTCTTTTGTTTTTAGCCTTCACTAGCTCAAAATGCTTTTTTTTTTCCTTTGTAAATATTTTCCTCCAAGCAAGCAAGCATTCTCGACTGCACACTCAGGGAGGTTATTTATTATGCTTAATGGCAGCTTATAGTAAGTCGTAAATTAAAGGAACAACTTCTATGGTGTTTTTAGGTGTGCCAAGGGTATGCCATTTTGCTAATAATTTGTACTAATGTAAATTGTGAAGTGACATTTATGAACTGCGTTTGGCGTCATACATAAAACTCCGGCTAAATGTAGAAACATTGATCTGCTGTTTTATGAGCCAATACTTTTGTACAGGTCAGAGTAGTTTTTGCCCCGAGCCTTTACTAAGGCCAGAGTGTTAAGTTAATAAATGGAAGGTTTAAATTTTATAGACTAATCACTTGGAGTAATCAAAATTTGCTTTTCAGTAGCCAAGTGTGATGTTTACTATCTCCCCACTTTGTAGAAAACGTTGCGTTATGGTCTTGTAGCAATTGTGCATTTTCTAAAGCAACACTTTTGTGAATTTTTATCCCCACTTCAAGCCAATAGCCCATCTAGTCCAAAATCCTGTTCTCACAGTGCTTACGGGAAGCCTGCAAGTTGAGCAGGACAGCAACAGCACACATAAATTGGTGCTATATCTCCCTGAAAAGTGAGAAAGTATGCATCATTCTATGCGTTTAATATGTTGGAGTTGCATGAAAGGCATATAAACTGCAGACATGTAATATAACTATGGGCAAATGTGAAAAGTATATGATATTTCTAAAGTTTCTCCTGGTTATAGAGGTGAAGTTGGAGAACAATTAGGTATCCCAAAAAGTTTTGAAAGCAGTGCCTTTTTTCTGGGGGTACTCAGGGGTACGCATACCCCTAAACAGTTTGTGAATCTAAGTTTGGCCTCATTGAGGGGCAGTATTTCAATATGAGTAGGAAAATGAGAGTACCCCTAAACATTTTTTAAAGAAAAAAAGCACTGTTTGAAAGTATAAATCAGTTTTCTACATCTTCTCTCATATATTATATTATATATATCTGTAATCACCTGATCTCATTTCTATTTAATGTACCTTAAACTTAAATAGGGTTGCCATATTTAAAAAAGTAAAAACCAGGATACCCTCCCGGCAGATGTCAAAGAGTTAATAAAATGGGTTTTTCCAGCCGGAACTCTCTGGAACTCAGTTCAGGCACCTCTCAGGTGGGCACCATTGAGAATGAGGGAGGTGTTCATGGTAAGTTCTGGCACCTCTTTTTCTAGAAAAATAGAACTGTAAACAGCTGTATAAATTTTTGTAGATATCTGAAGCCTGTCCTGTTTTGGGAAGCTTTTAATGTGTGGTGGGTTTTTTTCTTCTTTCCCTCTGTATTTTTGTTGGAAGCTGCCCAAAGTAGCTGGGGCAACCCAGTCAGATGAGCAGGGTATAAGAAATTTGTTGTTGTTGGCAGGGATTTCCCCCCCAGTTCCAGCACCTGTCAGGTGGGCACCATTGCCATTGTAAGAGAACAAGAGAGGTGTTTATGGTGAGTTTGGCACCTCCTTTTCTAGACAAATATCACTGAATTGGTGATGATGATGCTGAAGAAGAAGAAGAAGAAGAAGAAGAAGAAGAAGAAGAAGAAGAAGACGACATGTGGAGTTTGGCATGGCATTCCACCTCCGCTGTTCCATCTAGGCAGCAGATTAGTTAATCCCTGAGCAAAGTAGGATTCCTCCCCACTCCATAATCCATGCTGTTTGGGTGAAAGGAGACTTTACTTACTCTACACTGCAGTTTCTGTAGGGTTAACATTTGTGATTGGTTGTCCTAACAAGACCAGCCCTACCGCAACAGTGGTGGTGGTGGCGGCGGGGGAGTCAGCACAGGCTAAATGCCTGAAAAATAAATAAATATAAGGTCTTAACAATATATGGATGGATTGTAAGAGAAGGGGTTAATTGAGCCTCTCCAGGGAGGGAGCTTCAGAGTCGGGTGCTGCAACTAAAAAGGCCCAGTCTTTCTTGGTCCCTCCCAACCATTCCTTCAGTAGTGGTGGAACCCAGAGCAGCACTGATGGGAGGTTCATGTGAGAGCAAGAGGAGGCTCTTCATATATCCCGGTTCCAAACTGCTTAGGGCTTTGTGAAGAATACCCAGCCCTCATTAAATACAGATTATACAAACATGGGATAGTATGCTTGGCAAAACAGGCTCCTGAAATTGCTCTGGCTTCCACGTTTTGACGCAGCAAATCACTTTTTATATAAAGGTTTTGTTGGCAGAGTCTACTCTTACCTGAAATGAAACATTTTCAAATTCCTGGTGGGTTTTTTTTTGTAGCTTTACATCTTTGGTTTTATTCCAATGCCAATTTGAACAATCCTGCAGAAGCCAAATATGTACAAGTGTTTATAAACATGCCGTTATAAAATATTAGTGTCTTTTGTCTGTGTAAAGATAGGGAAACAAACTGAACATTTATTGAGGGACCGGTCCACAAATTATTCTTTGGCAATAGAAATATGTTTTGTGACAAACCTAAATCAACTTAAAAAAAATATCATAGAGGTAAAAACGGCAATGTATAGATGGTGCACATTCAGTATAAGGTGAAGCTTTTTTATGCTATGCATGAATGCCTTTGCTGAAAATGGGAAATCTAAACAGCTGCACTATTGTATTCAATTGCTGTCAAAAAATAATGATTTGCTGAGTCTAATAGATCACCATTTGGTCTTGGCAGCTGTTACTGGCAGGTTATACAGTACAGAATACATGCTGTGCATGCTATATTTCTGTCTTGCTGGGGTTTCTTACTATAAAGATAGTAAGATATGCAGCCAAATCAAAAGTTAATAGCATCGGACCAGGAGTTCTTAACCTGTGGGCCAGGAATATGCATAAAGAGGGATCATACGGTCCTTGTTTTTCCTTCATTTCATAGCTTTTAATAAAACATAATATGTTTCCAGCTCTTATGCTAGATCGCGAAAATGACCTTGAAAATTGTGAGCTGAATATATCTATGTGTGTGTGTATTGCAGCCGTGCTTTGTGAGATCGGCAGATAGCTTGAAAAAAGCTTTAAGCGACACATGCTGCTCCATTAGTTCCAATCAAAGCACTCTGGGCTTTTTTATTCTCTAGCCAAAGATTTTCACATTTCTCCGAATGAGTTTGCAGACTCTCATTGTGTGCCTCAAGAGGGGTGCAAACATGTGTCATGGGGCTTCTTCCAAATGGAAGAAAGGAGGCATTATCGAGGTTTCTTATATTATTATTATTATTATTAATTTATAATGTTTGAAAACATGATGCGTTTTCAAGTATGGTAAAGGGGGTGGGGACACACCACACACAGTACAATATTTCTTTTGTTCCTTGACCGTAGTTTCCAAATGGCGCTTCAGGGAACTCTGTGATTCCTCAGAAGCTTATCAGGGGTTCATTGGTGACAAGATCCAAAATGGAAGAAGAGCGTCCCTGAAAGACACTGCGTGATGGTGACAGGTGGTTCAGTCACTAGACGACACTGGGCTTAGTTGTATCTGGGTGAACTCAGGAGTTTCCTGCTGCTGTTCTGTTTATGTTGAAGAGGTGCAGTGGGGTGTTCCTCACCTGGCCTTCCTAGTATGAAGGTTACTGCTGGTAGCCAAGTCAAGAGAGAGAGAGGGGAAGGGAGGCATAGCAGTAGGAACTTTGGATTGACTCAACTGCTGCACCTGCACCCACCTCCTTCCTTGCCACCTTGCCTTTCTCCCTCTATTACTGGTAGCAGCCTCCACACTGGGAAGCTTGGTGAGCATGTTACCCCACCCAATGCCATCCTGCCAGCCATTACTGGTTCTGTTCTAGCTCCTTGACCAGTGTGCCCTCTTAAGCCCTCCATGATGCTCAGCTTGCTTCTGTGCTAGGATGGGCAATAACGTCTCTGCTAGGTGAAGCTGCAGAGGAGTACTGCTGGCTGGCTGCATTCTAGGCCGTTCTTTCCATCACACAGAAACCTGAGAGGCTTGGCTAGCACTTTGTAAGATACAGTGGTACCTCTGGTTACATACACTTCAGGTTACAGACACTTCAGGTTACAGACTCCACTAACCCAGAAATAGTACCTCAGGTTAAGAACTTTGCTTCAGGATGAGAACAGAAATCGTGCTCCCACGGCAGCGGGAGGCCCCATTAGCTAAAGTGGTGCTTCAGGTTAAGTACAGTTTCAGGTTAAGAACAGACCTCCAGAACGAATTAAGTACTTAACCCAAGGTACCACTGTATGCAATAACTGGCTTTCCCCAATAACCCTTAAAAAAAATAAAAAATGCAACATTCAGGGTTTGTGCCAGATATGAGAGATTCCCCAGTGGCTCTCCCTAGGGAGGGAAAAACATTTGAAAACCACTCCTTTAAGGCACAACAATTCATAAAATTATTATGAATTTTTCAAGTCAAAATGTACTCTTAAAAACCCCAGCCGAAATTCCTTCTCGGTTTGCCTTACTCTCAAAGCAGTATTGGATATTGCTGGCATCCGTCTGTCTCAAAAGACAACAGAGAGCACCTCAAGGGGCAAAGTCAAACCGCTGGAGAATCACAGCGCCTGCTGTAGCTGCAGAGACTGGGAACTCGTAACTGCTGCCTCCTATGTTGTTTTTGCAGTGTTAGCAGCACCAAAAGTGATCTCTCTGGGGGACAAGCCTGGGCAGTGTGTATGGGGGATGCTGGGCTTGGCCTCAGTGATGTGCCCCAAAGGAAAGCAGAGCAATACTTTGGGCACCAGCTTGGCTGCAGGAGTTGCTAGTAGGAGGCATACAAGACGCTTTGCAACTGTCTTAGGGATTTGTGTATGTATTTGTGTATTTGTGTATGTACATATGCTGTATGGAATCTTAATGTTTATATTATTTTTCTTTTATATTGTATACCCACCCACCCACCCACACACCAGTGGAAGTTGATTGGAGATCTGTTTGGTGACAAGCAAGTAGCAAGTTTAATTAGGAATAATAAGGCTAAATCTATGGGATGCAAATTGACCCAGTTACTTACTTACTTAGCCTAGATTCTTCAGCACATGTATTACTTTTTAAAGAGTTTGTAATTCTTTTTTTAAAAAACACCCTCATCCTTTTGCATCATCGGTGAGGATATCTGCCCCACAATTGTTATTGTTAGTATTTTAATTTGGGAACTCATTGAAGAGTTGCTTATCTCCTCTCCTTGCAAACTTGAGAATTACCCATGTTCCTTTCATGGTAACATTCATCAAAAATTATGCTGCCTTCACCCCTTCTAAAATAACAGTGAAGATAAATGGATCGATTGACCCCAAGAGCAGTTTATTTATCCCTTTAGTCACACTTCAGTAGTAAAATCAATATTTCTCTGAAATATCTGATATTACAGTGGTTCCAGTAAATACTGACGCTCCTGAACTATGTGTGTGAGAGAACAGAAATTTATTATCAGGTTAGATATTTTAGTATCTATATTGATTTTTCTGTGAATGCTTGTGAAGTTTTTTATTTATCTGTATCTAAATGAGTGACATCTGCTGCTGTGTGGTGGGGGGGGAAGCTCCCCCCCCCCAGTAATCAAAGCCCTGTTGAAGGAAAAAGAAAACTCATATCTAACAATCTTAGTGAAAAGTACCTTGTCAGGACTGTATGCTTATTTTGAAATGATGCACTGTCTAGTGGACTGTGTTTTCTCATAGTGCCCCTTTGTTGGACAAATGCGCAGCATGGTAGGTCCCCCCCCCCTTTAATACAGATGTTGACACCAATTGATGTATAACTACTAAATTGTTTTGGAGTGCTGGGTGGCTAATGGCTTGCCGTATGGATGGAGCAAAGGGAACAGAACTGATAGAGAAGGGGCTGGAAGAGGGGTCATGTTTGCCTCTGTCTGTTTATGTATGTTTCTTAATTGAATATAATGATACCTGATAGAAAAACATTATCTCAAATCAAATCTTTCTACTGTAATCCACACATGCTTAAGCTTAAATAGAAATGGTGCGCATATATAGTGGGGGGAAATTGCAATGAAAGTTCTGCAACAGATTTGAGGTGGAATTGAGGCCCCCAATGAACTGCAGAGAAAAAAGATCTGGTGTAGTTGGTAGTGCTGGTGATGGTTCCTTCAGCTTGTTTACTTTCACTCCAATGGTTGTCTCATGCACGTGGTTATGTGCAGTTGCCAATTTGTAGCTTTAGACAACAATCCTCCAAATGTTTACATCAGAATAGCTCTATTGAAGTGTTGGATACCAGGTAGGCAGCCTGGATTGTGCCTTGATAGGATTGTAATCTGATAACAGTGTGGTTCATAGAACTACCCTGAGGGTTGTAGTTTGATGTTTGATTTTATCTAAAAGAATGGGAGCAGGTTACAAGTGATTTTAAAATACTCATACAGACAGACAGGCAGATAGATAGACCAGCTATTACATATAGAATATATACAATGCCGGTGGGTCTCAAACGCTCGGTGAGTTAGGGACTTCCTCTGCATGTGAAGACAAGGCTCCGGCAGATTGAGCGGACAAGACCAATTTCAGCTCGGATTTCTCCAACATACCTAACTGAATCAAATGCACACCCACAGCTGGAGAGGTCTGGATTGAAGCCTAGATGTCTGTTATTGGGTGGTGGCAGTAATGACAAATTAGAGATAGTTTTGGCTCTTCCCTATTCTGCTGGAACTTGGTATCACTTCATAGTGGCACAAGTGTTTGTTTCAAAATATTTTATTTTGTGCCCTCTTGCCACAGTTCCTTCCCCCTACAGTTGCACCCTGGTCTTCAAAATCAGCCAAAATGTTATTTTTTTTAAATATAGCTGTGGAAGAAGAAGCAGGGACCTGTTTGTGAAGAGCAGCCAGGTGGAAAGAGTAATTCTAACCTGTGCAGAGAGAAGGCTCATGCTTCCTTGTTTTAGGATCTGCATAGGTGGCAGCAGTACTATTGGAGCTGAGAGTTTCCTTTCAGCTGCAATGCTGTTAATTCCTTAGGAAGGAGAAAATCTGTGTAGAGAGGGCACTGCCATCCGTTGCTCTTTCTTCAGAAACTCTTCCATCACCTATTCATACTGGTATCGCTTGTGTTTATTTCTTCCACTGGAGATGGTGTATGGAAGCAGAGCACGACCAAACGATGGAGGTTAGGGAACTGACTTATTATACCACAAAATAACATACGCCAGGGGTGGCTAACCTTTGTCCCTCCAGATGTTGTTGGACTCCAGCTTGGGAATAGAATTGAAATATTGCCCACATAATTGTGGAAATTGTTTGATCGTTTTTAAAGCCTGTAGCTTTTGTATTTTATCTCCAATCCAAATCTTCATTACTGTCATAGACCAGCATAAGGTAAAAGCACCTCCATACATAAATAAAACATGCTAGATAGGCAATAATGCAACTGCAGAAATAGAGGGTACACATAATCATTCTCTCAGTTACAGTAGACCAGCATAAAACATGTAAATTAGACAGTCAGTTTTAGACCCACTGTGTGGCACATACCCTCCTCCAACGTATGTCAATCATAGCAGCACAATATCTGGCAAGTGAATATGTTATATCAGGATTTATATCTTGGAGCAGTAAAGAGATATAGAATTGCCCTGTGTGTCTTGGAAATTTGTGTGTTATTGGAAGGATAAACCTAGCACGTATGTTTGTGAAATACTAGCAGTGGAGAAAAAAACATGTCCATTTTTTTCACTTTATCTTATTTTACATTGCTTGAATAAGTTTTGGCTCGTAAGTGGTTTATAGATTGGGTTGTTGTTGTTTTTTAAAAAAAATAGCAACAACACCAACAAGAACTCCCATCAGTCCTATCCAGCTTGGCCAGTGGGTGATGGGAATTGTAGTCCAAGAGCATCTGGAGGGCCACCCTTACTATACGGCATGTGCTTCTTTTAGACAAAACAATCAGATGAGATATACTTTAACAATACATGATCATATTTGGCTCTGTTTGCTGAAAACTTATAAGCAATGAAGTGTGCTGCTGCTTCCCTCCTTTCTTCTTGAAAATTGTCGTTAACACAAGGAGTAATGTTTTTAAGAGGTCAAAAGACACAATGCAGTGCCATCATTTTTATGACCGTCAAATTAATTTATTTATCCATTGCCTGCACCTAATGGAGATTGACTCTCCTGGTTCCCTGCTGTAATGATGTTCACTGAGTTGAAAATGAAGATGTTGGAGGATAAAAGTAGTGCTCTGACTGCTATTGATTAACTGTCTTGTTTGCTTCATTGTTCAGGTTTCATTAGCCTCTTGGGCAGAGAGGCACCCCAGTATAGCATCCCTGACACCTTGCTGAAAAGACGCAGGCTTTTAAAATGACAGCTTTACTTAAAATACAGTTTGATGTACAATTGTTGATGGCATAGACAAAGACAACACCCAATAAGTTATAAGAGAAATACAAACAAACAAATAACAACTCACTGAACTATACTCATATCAGTCTCATATCAACAATAGTCTGGAAAAAATGTTATTAGGTTATGGATATATTAACTGCAATAGTAGTTTACAAAACACACACACACACACACACACAAAACAGCAGAAGAAATAGTAAAGGAAAATGTGGTATTTTAAGAGCTGGCCCAATGCTTTTGCTGTGCCTCCCCACCACGAGGGCCATCAGCTGAAAAAATATTGTGGTGCCATGCAGATACCAGTTCCTGCTCTCATCTATCCCATACCCCCCAACATTTTGGGAGGGCAGTTCAGGGCACCCAACCTTCACCCTGCTAACCCCATCCCTCGCCCCGTCTCTGGCTCACCCACTTGCCCTCTGCTTCCTCCTCCCCCATCCCACCTACCTTTCTCCAGTTGTTCGCCTCTGCAGCACCTGGCCTGCGCCATGTCGGGAGAAGCAGTGTGTGCCAGGCCAACCTTCTGGCAGGCTATGCCTAGCCTGCACAACTTCCCATCTTTTGGTCCCTCACCCTGGCGTGACCAGCACGGGGCACCAACATCGGGACATTCAGAACTGGGGACAGAAGCCGGTCATAATTGATCATGTTACAATGTTATGAAAGGTGGAATCATCTTTTTTCTTTAACCACCATGTCATTTGGCAGTTCCCGTCTATCGCTGAAAATTCACTGCAAACCTCATGGCTTTGTGCTACACGTATTTGTAATCATGAGGTTCTCATGGTCTTCTTTTCATCATGGGCACAATTCAGAAGAAAGTAGGTATGCTTAAGAAACATTGAAATCAATATGAGGCCCAAGGAGTGTTCAGTGGTGTGTGTGTGTCCCATTGGTTTTATTATGATGTGCCCAGTAGCCTTACCATCATCCAGATTATGTTTGAGAAAGGGCTTTGTACATGGAATGATACATGCACATAAAGATGGGGAGGGAGCTTCCTGCCCCAATCAGAGTTAACCCAAATGTGAAAAATCTCTATGCACGTAAATTGCTTGTAGACACTATTCCACCATATTTGTTGGCAGATTCGGGGTGGGTAGCCTCCACAACCACCTTCACACATTCCTTGAATGCATGGGTGGGTTCACTTAATCTCCCCAATGAGAGGTAAGCAGGCAAATAAAGCATTAAGTCCCATGGAATTGAATGGAACTGGAAAACACAAAAACCTCCTTTGGATGATCATTTTTCTGTATTTTTTCTTAAACATTTTGGAACAGCCATTGCATCTTTCTAACACATCTGATCAGAGGTGTACCAAAGCTCCTTTGTTCCATTGGCAAGGAACTGTATTGGTGCCCCAGGAGATGGGAGGGCAGGCAAGCACGCTCCTAGTCACCCAGCAAAAGCAGAGAGGTGTGATTTTTGCAGTCCCCGAACTTGGCGGGGGCAAACCTGGACAACCCCTAGGGTTCGCCCCCACATCAGATACGTGATAAATGCATTGAATTCCCACCCACTCTTCCCAGTCTGCCTCCAGATAAGATATTGTACATGTGTTTGTGTATAAGTTCATGCATGCACATTAATTAAAGTTAAAATATGGAACTTACTTCTGTCCTTGTGATTAGAATGTGTAAATTTCATGGCAGCAGATAGTAAGAAAGCTTGAACTGGATTAATTTTTAATCCTCTCCCTCCCCCCTTAATAGTGGTGTTTGTTTTGTGGATAATCTATGTAGCTAGGTAAAATGGAGAAACCCGAAACATCTGCTAATCCTTTCACAATCAGAATGGTTTTGTTTTTTGTTTTTATCAAAGCAATGCCAGTTAAATGTAAATTTGTATTTCAGGTCAAATACAAATTTCTGCGTATCATTATTTTCATTTTATAATTGCGCTAAAAGCAACTGAGTAAGGCCTGGATTGTAAGCCTCCTTGGGAACAATATGTATGCTACCTTGAGTTCCATTATGAAAGAAAGGTGGGATGTAAAAGTAAGCGCTATTGGCAAAACATTTGCATGGCCTGAACTGGGCCCATAAAATATACAAATGGTGAGGAGTTTCTTCAGCAGATGCAGAAATGGGGGAAAAATGCAGAAAAATGATTTAACACATACAAAGATGTTTTTGAATGAATCAGACTTTGCTATTTAATTTACATTTCGAGGGCTCATTAGGATGATGAATGACACTGGTGGAGAACAAAACATACTTCCGGAACAAAAGAAAATCTCTGTAGCCTAATAACATTTTATGCCAGCACTTACATTTGTCAGAAGTGGATGCTATTTATCCCTATGATTATTTAAAAATCATTTTTATTGTCCTTTGTTCTGTGTCCTCTTCTGGGAATTTTAATTCAGAGTTTTGACACCTGCTTATTAACTTGCCTGAAGTATGGAGTACAAAGGCTCGTGCTATATAAATAATTCTAACCAGCTATGTTTATATTACTGGCAGCTGTACACAAATTAGCTCAATTTGGATTTATTTCATCTCAAAATAAGAAAGCATTCCAGACAGTGTCACCTTTAACTCACTCATACACTATTGAGATGGCGAAGCTCTAATAAATTGCTTAATACCTGGGCCATGAGCATGTCACTTTCTAGGGAGAGACCTGCAAGAGTGTCCGATTGTCTGATTCTCCCTCTCCCTCTCCCTCCCTCCCTCCCTCCCTCCCTCTCACTCACCCACACACCCACACACCCCCTGCATACCCTCCAACATTCATCAGATGAAAATAGAGACATTTCTCACCCCCCACAACTGACCCTCTGCAACCCCCCCCATTTTTTGTGACTGCAGACCTTTCCCCATCAGAAGAAGGGTGAGAAATAGGACACAGCACACCCCCCCTCCACCATCCATTAGAAAACCCCTTAATCCTGATTTTATTTTATTCCTTGGCAGATCTGCAAAATAAAAGCACGCACCAATAAAAAAAATTTTTTTAGAAAGGGGCAAGTTTAGACGCGGATGCACAAAAGCATTTTTTAAAATAAAAAAGACCCTTGCACTCTGCTTCACTCTGCTTGCAATATGGCAGCCCTAATTAAAACAAATACTGCTTCTCCCCATTGAGTGTGTTTGAGTGTGTAACATTCTATACCACATGATTGTAAGAAAACCTCTCAGTTGTTTACAAAAATATAAAGTAACACATTAGAATTATTGATTAATTAAAAAACAAACAAACCCTGATTTTTAAAAACGAAAAGCTAAAAAGGCTAAAAGCTAAAAAGACATTAAAACACTTCTACGTGCCTGGATAGGTTTGCCTAAACAAAAATGTCTTAAGCAGACAGCAAAAAGAATACAGCAAAAGGACCCTGCCTAAGGTCAATAGGCAGGGAGTTCCAAAGTTACTGCTGCCACACTAAGAGATTGAATCCTTACACATGTGGTATGAGTTTTATGTGGCAGCTGTAGCAGGGCCAGATCCGCAGATTGAAGCGGCTGAGTGGGTATGCATGTGGTAAGGTGATCCTGCAAATAAACTGGACCTAAACTGTTAGGGTTGTGATTACATCCTAGAAAGTCAAAGACACTGCTTAGAATTTATCCTACCTAATGTGGAAACTCTTCCCCATCTTGGCTATGTTGGAGAGAGAAGCTGGTTGTGATGAATTACTGGGGAAGAGAAAGACAATCTATATGGTCTGCACATATTGGATAAGATTTGGAAACTTGAGTCCATTGTTGTGGATTTATTTTAGTAGTGTTATACCTTTTAAATTCCACATTCACCCAACGTTTTCATATTCTGTCCAAAGAGGGTGCCAGGTATTTTACCATTCATGACCCACCATGTCCCCCCAAAAGCTTTGTGCACACTTAAACAAATACATATACACTTGTGCATTTGTTTATAAACGCATTTCACAACGTCATGCACATTCGAACTGCATCTGAAGATAAAATGTTAGTATGTTTGGGTGCATTACGCCTCATTATCTAATTGCTTCTTCAGTATTCTGCAAACGACCTGATGTTTCCATACAGTATAGCCACGCAGTATAAATGTTGCATGTATACACATTTGTTTCCTGAGTTTCCTGCTGCCCAAAAATAGTTCTGTAGTTCCATCAGTGCATGAGTCAGAGCTCTGGAGGATGAAAGAAATCAGAAATTGCATTTGCATGTGGTAAGGAAACACTTCAGTGTAAGCTTTCCATAGAAGTGTGGAGCAGTAAATGCCACACAGCTTTAGTTTATTCATTATGAAATGATGTGGAAGTGTTTGATCTTACACTTTTCCTTCCATAGTCAGTCCTGACTTTCTTTAACGAGTTTGGATGGCAATACAAACAGCTACAGTGAAACAGCAAGACTGATTTTTCCCAAGAGCAATTGTACTGCTTATTCGTAATGCAAGTTTGTTTCAATCTCTCTCTGCAGTGGTTGCTCTGACAGAGAGATCACTGGTTTAATTTTTTTCCCCCAAATACATGAACAACCTCACACATGAAAGTGTATATTCCTATTCAATGTGTAAGATATCAATGAACAAATTCTGTGTTTTTCCAGACACACACACACACACACACACACACACACACACACACATTATATCCCCTTTTCAACATGGTGTAGCAATGTTTCTATGATTTATGCAGCTTGATGTGAAATATTTTCTATTAAGGTTAATCAATTAAGGGTCAGAGCCAATGCATAAATGAATAAATGTTGCAGTTCTTTTCCAAAAAGGGTTCTGCATTGCACACTTGTAGGCACGTGGAACCAGATATCATTGCATAGGATATTAGCCTTCATGTCTGTTTTTGTGAATTTCTAAAGGCATTTACATATATTTTTTTATTTTAAAAAACAGCACTCCATATGAATATATTTGCTTTCATTTGTTGCTCATCTTCATCCCTTCTATTTTCCTTCTTTGCCCCCACGGCCATTTCATCTGGTTGTGGCGAATCATGTGGATTTTATTCAAAGACATCAGGAGGCCACATTTGACATGGTGGCAACATAAACGCTCGTAAAGAAAAGCATACACAGCACCTCAGCCAATCAGATTAAAGAATGTGAGGGCAAAAAGTAAGGCTAGGGAAATGAGAGTGAAGGAGGAGGAAAATGGGGTCGAAATGAAGCTGCAGCTGAGGATGTTGAACACCATCAAAACGCATAAGATCATCAAGATTAGCTGAGGTTTCGTTCTTTGTTTTGCAGTAACTCTTGGGCTATGGAGACTGAGCCAATCTCAAAGTAGCTATTCAAATGTTTGGGGAAAGGGTCATAGCTCAGTGGTAGAAGATCTGCTTTGCAGGCAAAAGGTTCCAGGTTCGATCTTCCTGTTCTCCATGAAATCCTGGAGAGCTGCTGTCAGTCTTTGTAGATAGTACTGATCTACATGGACCTATGGCAGGCATAGGCAAACTCTGGCCCTCCAGATGTTTGGGACTACAATTCCCATCATCCCTGACCACTGGTCCTGTTGTCTAGGGATGATGGGAATTGTAGTCCCAAACATCTGGAGGGCTGGAGTTTGCCTATGCCTGACCTATGGTCTTACTCTGTATAAGGCAGCAGCATCCTATGTCCCTAGCGTGAGAAAATATTAAGCAAATATTCACCCCTATAAGTTCTTCCAATTCTCTGAACATATTACTTTTTTATTTATGCTTCTGCTTTGCTGTTCCCCCACCGCACACAAAAGAAACTCAAAGCAGCTAACAACAATACAGTACACGCAACAATAAAACCAAACAAAATGCATTAAATAGCCACACCAAGTTTTGATTCCATTCAACCTAGGATTTGTTTTTTGTTTTTTTCATTCAGATCCAAGTAGGGTCAAGGCCATTAAGAGGATTTGTGGACTAGCAGACATCAAATTAACACTCCCCCTCGCCAGAATGTAGAGTGGACCAGATGGATGTATCTACTCCCATTTCCAAGTAATTGGGCACTCACACTAAGCGTAATTAGTTTTCTTTCTTTAAGCCAAGGCGTTAAAAGTGAGTCACTACTTCCAGTGATGGCACATTAGTGGACACGCTATGGGCATTCTCTTGGCCTCCCAAAGTCACAAACTTCCCCATAAGCCCCCAATAAGACAGGTTCTGGCTAGGTGTCCAGATTCCTCTACTCAAAAGGGTGATTGACTACTTTAACCTGTTCCTGACCGGGCTCAGGAAAGACAACATTTGGTGCCCAGTGAAGGGGGCTTCTAATTGATCAAACAACAAAATCCCCTACAGAGTAATGCTATCTAGTATGGCCTTCTTCCTTTACCTTATGTCTATACCATTCAGGCTGAGCTGCAGGTCCCTGCATGCTTTGGTGAAAAGCTTTGGTCTCACTATTCACCATCCAGTGCTCAGCATGAGAGGGAAAGGAACTTCTAATTCCATTGTGCAGGCCAGCAGTGAAAACTACAGAAATATATTTGGGAGCAGGTATCAGAAGGCCTTGTCTCCAGCCTCCTTTGTGCGATGAACTCAAGCTCAGATCAGAGGGGGGGGGGGGAGAGAGAGAGCATTGAATTTCTTCAGGTGTAAAAGTATTTAAGGTCAGCACCCCAAATAAATCTTATGTAATAGTTTCTTTATTATGAATTCGTGGCCGTAGCCTAGGTCCATTCTTAATATTTCAAGATGGCTTTGGAAATATCCGTGGTCTTATCCGTGTTGCAGATTATGGACAATATTGATACGATTTCTCAAATGATTAGATTTTTCTTTATGTTCAGAGAACTCCATCTATTCAGTGATTTATGATTCATTTAATTAGAAAAGCTCTTAACATTCAGGCAGAGTACAGATTCTCCCCTCCCCCACCGCCATCCAAGCCCAAAGGTGCATTCACCGTAAAATAATAAAATTTGTTCTCTTCACTAAAACCTTTATAATTATTCAGTAATGATAGAACAAGAGCTGATTAATAGGTTATTAATTGTTATAACCTTTTAAACATATGAAGCGAACACTCTTAGGGGCTTTTTTATAGCCACAGAGAAATGGGCTGAGGTCTTTTCCCCATCGTAGTAACTGATAAATGACTATGCTAGAATTTCCAGATATCCTTAATAGTGCATGAGCCAGGGTGAAAATTACTCCGAAACTGGATAATACTACCTGTGGCTTTTGGGGTTCTTGTTAATGGCAAGTATTCCATCATCAGATAAATGTTCAGTGTTTTTCTTGGGGAAAAGGGCAATGACTTGTCTCCCCTTCCTGGCTTTTCCCGGATACTCTCCTTCCATTATTCTATGTTCTTTCCCTCTCCTCACATCCCACGCCCATTCCTCAACCTCCATAGGGATGCCACCTCTGGCACCTCTTCCCCACCCAGGCAGGTATGATGGAAGCAGTTTCTATGGCCCATGGGAATTTCCCCATATTCAGACTGCAGTGATACCCACAGATTCTTGAAGTAGGTGATTCTTCAGTCCCCCATCCTCCTTGCCAACTGAAGAGGAGACTTGCAGAGCTTTTCGGCCTTAGCCTTAACTCCCTTTTTTCTGCTGCATTCGTTCGTATAATTTTCATCTCAGTAGGACTGAATACCAATGATCATTTATAAACAGTTTTTCTCATTATGTTCATAGTTATGGCATTATTTTTTATAGCTCGCTAATTACAAACACGCGAAACAGCAATGTTTGGTGTTAAATAATGTAAACAGCAATGTAATTCATTTTCACATTACATAGCTTTTATTGATTTATTGCTAATTTACTTTTTAAAAAGGGGGGATGGGTTCGTGGAATAAACTATCTATTTCAATAAGTTGGGCTGTGTAGTACTAGCTGGTGTTTAGATTCACATTACAGTGTTGTGGAAAGGTCAATTGTTCCATAATGTCCTCTTTTGTTGTAAGTGTCATTTTGTTACAGAAAAACAACAGCTATGCAAATAGGTTCTTGTTCTTTTTCTGGAAGAAGAAAAAACAAGCTTGTTGAATATATGCAGTTGCTATCCTATTCAGGCTTGCTTTGGAGTAAGTTCCATTAAACACTAAACATCAACACCCCCCCCCAGTGCAGTTTTTGAGGGGGTGTGGGAGACTTCAGATGGGAAGAGTGCAATATGAAGTCCTGTTGTACAAGTGGAAATCTGTCCCACTTGTGCACAGACACCCCTGGAGTCAACCCTTTGGGACTTACTTCTGACTAAGTATTCATAGGATGGCTGTTTTAGTTGCTTAAGGCTGTTGGTTTACACCAGGGGGCTTAAGTGTTTATATTGTCTTTGTAAATTGCTTTGGGAAACTTTTTATGAGGATAGCCACTAATCTGCATTTGCCCCACATTTGTAATAACACCATTGTTTAGTGTTGCAACCCCTACACTTTGGAACTCCCTGCTTATTGAGATCAAGCAAGCCCTTTCACTCTTGTTGGCGCCTGCTAAAATCATTCTTGTTTAGACAAGCCTATGTAGCTGCTTAGGAAATTGAGATCATTTTAATCTGTTTTAGTATTTTAAATTTCGTATGGTTGCGATTTTTAAAATTGATGTTACTGTTTTATATTTTGAAAACCGCTTTGGCATTTTTTTTTTTTTACAAACAAGCAGTTTATAAATTTTATTAAATAAATAAGCAAGTCCCACTGAAATAACTAAGAATTGCACTGGAAATCTCATTGGCCCTTTACAGTGAGATGTCTGCATCATACTCTGTTAGACAAACGTGCACAATATGCTTCTGTTCTGAACAGCTGCATCTTTGCAGGTTTTCTAGGAAAAAGAAAAACTTACTGGAAACTGAATTTTCTTTTAAGGGAGCTGTTCTGGGTTAACAACGTGCATATGATTGTTCTTTTTTGACAGTTTGCATTTAGAGGCAAATCTATCAAATCCATGCTTTCTGAAACAATTTGAGAACCAAAACACATCTATCATTCATAATGCACACTTACCTGAACTTTTAAGTGCAGTTTTTCAACCACTGTTTGCAAAAATGCATATATTTGGTAAAAGTGTGCATTAAAATGAATATATTTGAGAAAATACAAAAATGCACTGTATAACGAGAAATTGCCCGCAGAAATGTATAGTCAACGCTGCATACAGGTATGTGTTTATTACGAGAAATGCGCACTAAAGTGCTGAAGAATTTTCATGAGGATTTTTTAAATTTCTGAGTAACCATATATTCTAAATGCTAACTTTTTAAATAAATCGTTCAAAACTGAAAGCTTCTGTTAAAAAGTGGGACATAAATATTTTAAATTAAATAGAAACATAAAATTGACATGAAAATGCAAAGCACTAGTGGACTTTGGTTTTTATTAAGGCTGGGCACTAATATGCTGTGCAAATAGGTTTATCTGCTACAAGGAGAAAAAGATCCAATTTCCTCTATGGAAACTTTCCAGAAAAAATAGGTATCTATTTGAAACAATTATTCATGCATTAATGCACTAATAAACATGTTGCAGCAGATAATGTACTATGCAAAATACATTTTCAAAGAAGCCCAGCTGGCTCTTCTGGAAAGACTGTGTTTTTAGAGGCAAGGAACTAAGCCCTAGGTACTTTCGAGAATATCCTGCTTTTGCTGAGTGCAAGGAGTGCTGATAGGAATCCAACAGCATCTAGCAGGATGAGCTCTGCAATCTGCAGTAGCAGTTTTAATTATGACCATTTTCCAGCAGCGTGGCAAGAGAATATGTTCAGCTCAACATCCATTTTAATAAATAAGAAAAGCATTAATATACTGTGACAAAGTATTGATTTTCTGCAATCAATCTTTCACAATAACAATAAAAGCCTTATATTTTATTAATAGAACTATACAGTTCCAGTCCATTACATCTCCTCTTATTGTTTCTGGACTGCAATGTGTGTTTTTTATACGAGCAAAATGTTAAAGAGTTATGAGGATGCCTGGCTAGAATGTCTAAAAAACATTTCACTGGAGGTGCCCAGGCATCTTTTATAAAGTGAAATATTATCAGTGCAGCTGTTTATAATTGATTACTCCAATGTTGCTGGAAAACTAGAGAGGGTTGAAGAGGTTTCATTTCCCCCGCTCCTAACCTGAAGAGGTTTCAATCACAGTGTAAAAATCCCAGGCCTTAGTAACAAGAAACAGTCTGCACTCCAGAATCATCTCAGCGCTTGCATATGAACCTGTTTTTCTGTGGACATATTGAACACACAGACCATTGACAATTACTCTTCTACAATATCGTATTCAACTCTCTGAAGAGCTATTGTCTATATGTTAAATAAAACCTATGCACCTTTACCAGTGAGTAACAGTACAATCCTATGCAGTATAATGGGTGTTGGGACAAAAAATTCCCATACTTTCATATATTCACTAATGGGGACTGAACTGGCAGTGATTAACCAGGAATAAGACCTTGGGATCATAGTGGATAGCTCAGTGAAGATGTTCACACAATGCTCAGCAGCTGCAAAACAGGCAAATTTCATGTTAGGGATCATTAGAAAATGGACTGAGAATAACAACATTGCCATTATCATCATGCCATTATACGAAATGATGCTGAGAGCACACTTGCAATAAATATTGTATACAGTTCTGGTCGCTATTGTAGAGCTGGAAACGTTTCACAAACGGGCAACCAAATGACCAACAGGTTGGAGTCACTCCACCATGAATAAAGGTTACAACATTTAGGCTTTTTAGTTTAATGAAACAGGCAAGTAGAGGATGACAAGATAGAGGTGTGCAAGATTATGCATGCAGTAGAACTTGAAGCCATCCAATGAAACTGAATGTTGGAAGATTCAGGACAGACAACAGAAAGTACTGCATCAAACAATTAAACTACAGAATTTACACTCACAAGACATAGTGATGACCACCAACTCTGATGGCTTTAAAAGGGGATTGGACAAGATCATGGAATATAAGTCTCTGTGTGGCTACTAGCCACAATGGCTATGTTCTACTGCTGGAGGCAGTATGCCTTCAAATTTCAGTTGCTCGTCACCAAACCATGGGTGAGTGCTATTGCATTCCATCTTGCTTGTGGGCACCCCATAAGTATCTGGTTGGCCATTGTGTAAAAAGGAAGCTGGAAGCTGGTTTTGGCTCCATTTAATAGGGCTCTTCTTATGTTCTTAGATCTGCTCAGAAGTAAGTCCCTTTGGGTTTGGGTTGAAGCCATCATCCTATACACACATACTTGTGATTTAGTCCAATCCTATGCACACTTAGTTGTAAGCCCATCAAACTAAGTAGGACTTACTTCTGACTAGAGAGATGTCAGACCCACTGTTTTCAAGATATCTTATTCTCCGGTAAATGCATAATTTCATTCTTAGTGGGATGTATCAGTGTGTAGTCACTGTGCATCTGTTATGTACTGAGTTGAATAGGATCCAAAATGCAGCAGTCTGATTGGTCCTGGAACAATAGGATCCAGAATGCAGCAGTCTGATTGGTCCACAGGAGCCAGCCAATCCAACTCCAGGTGGAAGTGGATCCGCAACCTGATTGGCCTACAGGAGAATCCCAGAATTAGCCAATCACGTGGGGCCCATTGTGTAAATAATGTAAAGCAGACATTTTGGGGGAACTTCCATTCCTCACTACTCTGAGCTGAATAAAGAGCATGAAATCCACTCGACTCCGAGTATATTTCAGCATCCTCCAGCATTATATAACATTTTTAGTCATATTTGTGAACACACAAATATGGAGTGAATTTGTACCACCTGAAAGCACTTTCTTTCCACGCCAGCATGCTATAGCAGAAGCTTTTATTTTATTTTTCAAGAGGAAGAAATCACAGGAACGGAAAGAAAATGTGCTTGCTGGCATTTTCCATCCACAAAGCAGTAAAAGCCATTTTCCTCTGAGATTTCAGACAGTTTAGTGTCTCTGAACATTCTGAACCTAGCTGAGAGAGCAGAACCTCTGCACTGATAAGCTTTTGAATGAATCTTATCTTGAGGTTCAGAGCAAAACTGCTGGGCAATAAATGGTCAGGGCTTGTGGGACTTGAGAGTAGCCTCCTCCCCTCCAATAAAACCAGGAGCACTCTCCTGCAAGCTCTGTAAAAGGCTGGCCAGGTAAAGGTCAATTAGAGGGGAAGACAGAAGCTCTCAGAAAACTGGGTCATTTTAGAAGCCAGACTGTTTTGTGATGCAGGACTTTTTGAAGCAAGAAGCCTTTCTTTAAAAAGCGAATGTCTTGCCCAAATGAGGAAGGGGTGGGGAGAAGGAGAACACTTACAGTACTGGTAGACCAAATGGAAGGCAAGTGAATTTTATTTTGAAGAAGCAAAATATTACTGGAAACATTAAGACAAACAATAACAATGTCTTTAAATACAGAAGAAGGAAGAAAACAGCCAAGAAGATGGTTGGACCATTAGCCAACAAATGTGTGAAAACATTACTGAAGACTGCAGAGTAACTGGATTTTTTTGCAGCAGTCTTCGTTATGAAAGATATTTGACAGATATTCATGCCTGAACTGCTTTTCCTGGATCTAATTGACAAATTAAAAATTAACAAGTTGCTGCTGGGTCTTGATGACATCCACCCCGGGGTTGTTTAAGAACTCAGATGTGAAGCTGTTGATCTAAAGTTATCAGCTGTTGTTGTTTCTCACATCTTTACAGGAAAGTGTTCTGGGCACCCAAAGACTTTTGGCTTGGGGAATATTTCAATACAGCAGTTGGAAAGTCCATGTAAATATGCAGTACATCAGAAAAGTGACAATATACAGTTCAGCAGCAAAATTCAAATTTCCCTGGGGTCATTGTCCTTCTGACTCAGGCAACTTCTGAAAAGCAGTGGCCCCAGCTCTAAAACACAATCCACCAAGATCCCACCAGAGATGGATGAGCGTTATGTTACGTCTAGTAATTTAAATCATTGAAATTGTAAATGCTTGTATGCACTACCATGTGTTTAAATTGGATTGGCTGGTAACTGAATTCTAGAGAGTTCTCTGGTACTTCTCATGTGATTGACTAACGTTGGTCACATGGGAGCTATCTAGCGAAGGAGAGACTCAGTTTTATAGGAAGCAAGATGACTGTGTTTTAGAATCCACTGTGAACACTGCTAAGTTGAATAGAGTGTTGGAGTGCTTCTTCTCTGCTCAAAAGAAAGAGAACAAAGCTGTAGGAGAAGGTAAAAGTGGAGATCTCATAGGAGCTGCAAAGCATGGCCTAACTGAGACACAGAAGGCTGAATGCTGAGCTTTGGAAAGAGAGGAAAATAGTTGTTTGGAAGTTAGAAAAAGAAACTATAAGCCCATGCTTGGATAAGCACTTGACTATAAATATTATGCTATAATTCATCTATAAGTTTCTGCAAGTAAAGTTTTTGAATGTTAAAGTCTGGACATTGGTTTAATTTCCAAAGAAGAGTGTCAGTCCTATATCTGATTTGAGCTTCTTAGCTGTGATTATGCTATACTTACTTCAACAGAATACACCCTTAATACAGTGTAATTTCAAACTGTATCTTACTCAGCTGTGTTGTACAATGTGTTTCCTCTTGGTGCAAGGTGATGTTGATGAACATTTAGGAAAAGGAGTATAATAGGTAAAATTATGTTTACAATTTAACATTTTCTGTTTAGTAAAAGTTGTTCTGGCCTTTAATTCCACATTCATTTTATTTTGTGATGAAAGGGACAATTTATTGAGAAATTCTGTGCAACTGGAGTAAAGCATAGCAACAGTCACTTTGTTTCAACAGGGCTTATACAGAAAAGGCTTCTGATGGATTATGGCCTTAGAGCCAGTGTGGTGTAGTGGTTAAGAGCAGTGGACTCGTAATCTGGTGAACTGGGTTTGATTCCCCGCTCCTCCACATGCAGCTGCTGGGTGACCTTGGGCCAGTCACATTTCTCTGAAGTCTCTCAGCCTAATTCACATCACAGAGTGGTTGTTGTGGGGGAGGAGGGGAAAGGAGATTGTTGGCCGCTTTGAGACTCCTTAGGGTAGTGATAAAGCGGGATATCAAATCCAAACTCTTAGAGTTAAACTGCAGTTTTGGTGTTTTTTAACTGCATCAAGTACATTAAGCAATGATTCTAACTTATTGAAATGGGGACAAAATGAACATTGTTTAAAAAATTACTTAATTTACATTTTTGCAGACCCATCATTTCTCACTGTATATCTGTGTTACTCCTTGTTTACAGGACAATGGGGGAGGAGATGACAGCTGCGTTGAAGAAATTTTACGGGTAGGACTCTAGTTTATCCTTCTATTATTTATTAATGCTTGATCTGACTTGGTGCTTCCCAGGCATTCTATAACAGATACCAACAGTTTGAAATATAAAGACCAGAGAAACGAGAAATCTATATGTTGCATGGGCAATATGATGATTGTCATGATGTGGTTAGTCACTAGATGGCACTGGATTTAGTTGTATCTGCATGGTATCAGGAGTTTCCTGCTGCTGTTCTGTTGTCATTGGAGAGAGAATAATGTTCTCCTATAGCGTCCCGGAGAGTCTTCCTTAACAATGATGTCACTGTAGGCTAGACAAACGAAAACAAGGCCCTAACATTGGTTTTTCATTTTCCTTAAAAGGAATGTGGGGAATTTATGGTATGTTCATTAACCTGAGGAAATGATTTATGTCTGTTGCTGCTCTAACTTCCTTCCACCAAATATCTTAAATCCAATTGTTACTGACAGGAATTGAAGACACACGAGGCTTCTATGAAAACCTTACACTTATAGGAGAATTATGGAAAGCTCACATTTTAATTATTATTTTCTTGTATAAGTTGCGAGCAAGATGCTTTCATTTCTCTTCAGTGCATTATAATTGTTTGGCATTTATTGAATTCATATTGTTCTGGTATTCTCTTGCTTCCCCATCCCTCTTAAGTAATGAAGCAACATGTCAATAAATGGGAAAGTGAATACAGTGGTACCTTGGTTGCCAAACTTAATCCATTCTGGAAGTCTGTTCCAAAACCAAAGCGTTCTAAAACCAAGACGTGCTTTCCCATAGAAAGTAATGCAAAATGGATTAATCTGTTCCAGACTTTTAAAAACAACTCCTAAAACAGCAATTTAACATGAATTTTACTAACGAGACCATTGGTCCATAAAATGAAAGCAATAATCAATGTACTGTACTATAAAATAAATAAGACAGTATTGTAGATGATAAAAATTAAAATTATTTTTTTCCTTACGTGCACTGATGATAGTCATTGTTTGGAAGGAGGGCTTTTATCCATTTCTACAGTCACACAATCAATCAATCAATCAATCAGTAGCTGAACTGGGTTCCAGATAGTCACAAGCCACAGTCACAAGTCGGTCCCATAAAACGAAGAACAAGTCACAGTCAAAAAAATGAAAAAGCCACAAAAACGCAAAAAAATAGCAAAAACAAAAGCTCCAAATATCACCTCTGTGTTGCATGGGTGCTCGGGATTCAACAGCCGACAGCTCAACAGGAAGCCTCTGATTAGCAGTGGGGGACTCAATTTACAAACGGAACACACTCAACAAGAAGCGGAACATGGTGTGTGTGTGTGTGTGTGAACTAAGACAATATGTAAAAAGTCAGGACCATATTTTTTAAAACTCAGCATATTTTACCAACATGTAATTACTGTATTGGCCTGAATACAAGCCTCACCTTTCCCCCAAATTCCGACCATGAAAAGCTAAAGGGCAGCTTATATTGGTGACCTTACGGCGCGGGGCAAACAGTGCCAGGGGCACAGCAAAGCTGTGCCCGCCCCGCGCATAGTCCCCTGCCCTCTCCCCCAAGGCCGGGAACACAGCGGACCCCCACCCCCAGTATGCAGCCATGAGCAGCAAGGAATGGAGTGGCTTATATTCAGGTATTTCCCCCTTATTTCTCCCCCCTCCAATTTTAAAGGTGCGGCTTATATTCGGGTGCGCTTATATTTGGGCCAATAAGGTATATAGAAATAAAAAATAACAAAAAGATAAAACCTCTTCTGAGCAGTATGGTGAAATATAATGCTGAAAGACATATGAATAAAGCCAGCAAATACAAATAAACAGAACTTTCAGCTTCTAAACAATAAGATTAAGCAACTTCTAGAAGCAATGGTAGAATACAATGTGTACTGAAAGACAGGAGAATCTGGTAAGTTGAGCAGTTTCTGACATCCAAATGACCTGTTTACAATATTAAGTCCCAATGTGGAAGCTCCTTTGGATACACATTCCATTTACACCTGTAATTCCTGGTCTAGCAAGTGATATACACAAAGAATCTGGTTTCCACATGTGGATCTCCTTAGTTACATTAGGTTGCGTGTCTGGGAAAGCCTTGCAGCCAAATACAACAATCCTACTTCATTATATTTTTGAATCAAAAATTAAAAGTGAGACAAGGTCAGACATCTGAGAGCAGATGTTGAGTTGGTCAAAATAATTTACAAATATATTTCCTGAAACAGGAAGCAAGAGTGCAGTGTGGGCTAAACAAGATAGACTTCTAAATATAGTTCTCAAATAATATAGCTAGAAGTTGCAAGAAAACATGATCTTTTCCGTTTTTCTTCCTTCTTACAATATGGGAGATCTGTTCTGGTCAGGATTCTTTCCATGTAGCTTGGTAAAAACTTGTTCTGCTTGAAAAGCACGAATATGTTATTCCGCCCCTCTCAGTTTGTTCGTCTTTATTCCCTTAAAATTCCATTAAAGAAGTCTATTAAAATCAAAAAAATGTGCTCTTTGGAGACTTCATTTTTATTCTAGAAAATTGGGATCCTACTGAGGTATAAATAAAGCCTGTGAGTGAATTCTGAGCATATTTTAAACTACCTAAGAGAAGATTAAGATGGCCGAAGTTCATTGACTCAGATTGTCAACAGTATGCTGCTAGCTGAAATGATTAATCGCTTTGATAGAAAACAGAAGTAAATTTATCAAAAGGGAAGAAAAATAAGCAGGAGGGACAGTGCTGACTATAGGGGCAAGTTGATTGGTTGTTTAATAATGCATAACAAAGTGTATGTCAGATTATAAGGAAATCACACGTAGCTGAAAGAAAATGAAATAGCATCATGGTGAGAAATATTTGTCTTATTTAAGCTAACCAGTGCAAGCTTTGAATCTGTTGAAATCAATGAAATTTCCTGACAAGTAAAGCCTTTTTTAAAAAAGTCACATGGGGCATAAAATGTCCCAAGAAGAAATCTATCATCCATCCATCTATCTATCTATCTATCTATCTATCTATCTATCTATCTATCTATCATCTATCTATCTATCTATCTATCTATCTATCTATCTATCTATCTATCTGATCAGTAGGGGGCTTCCTTTTCTAGTATTGCAGTAAAATGTGGCCCTATGATGGTTATTTTTAAATGAGACTTGCTTCCCTGGATCAGTTTTTAAGTGCTACGCTTCTGACATCACACTCATGGGTTTGTTCTGGGACAGTTAATTATCACAACATGCAGTGGAATTTGGCTAGGGTAGTAAAATGTCCTACCACCACCACCAATGTTGGTTCAAGGTTTTCTTCTGTTGGATGAGGACTGAAGTGCCAGGAAGTTACCTATATAGAAAATGCTGTCCATCAGTGTTAATTACCTAGATCTACATCCCTAAGCTGGTTTTGAACAGCATATCCCCATATCCCAGGACAATCTTCTTTCAAAACTGAGTGATATGGTAGAGGGAACATTAGAGGGAATGTTTGTGATATGGTAGAGGGAAAAGGTCAAAAGACTCAAGGCAGGGCTTTTTTCCAGCCCAAACTCAGTTCCGGCACCTCTCAGGTGGGCACCATTGCCATTATAAGAGAACAAGGGATGTGTTGATGCTGAGTTCTGGCACCTCATTTTCCAGAAAAATAGAACTGCTCACTGGAAATACCAAAAGCAGGGTTTGAATCCCAATCGGGTATTTTGTTATGGAAGTTCCATTAGCAAAAATAGCGGTGGAATTCAGTAACTTTCTGCTGCAGCTCTAATGTTTTGTTGTTATGCCGTAAGGGCTGTTTTAAAATGTTAATTTATTGCTTTCTTAGTTAGCTACTTCCTCAAAATCAAAAGCTGAGTACAAATGTTTGAAATATATACACACATTACAAAGTATAGTACACACATGCTCTGTGGAATTATCCACTTTGTTCTATATTACAAGCCTTAGATAGCGGTGTTTATGTACTACAGTTCTTTTTGACTTGAAAATGTGTATATTTTGGGAGGGGGGAACTCATAGAAATCAGCACTTACTGTGTGTCAATTGATCCTTTAATATTTTCTTAAATGATGTTTGACTTGCACTGTAATTTCCTAAGAAGATGGTATGTCTTGATGGAGTATTGAGCACTTAAGAAAACCTAGACCTTTTGTATCTGCCACTTATTTCCTGATTATCTTTCTGGAGGTCAGGCCCTTCATTTTGACACTTAATGAATAAAATGTCTACGTTGCAGGAAATGGGATAATGAATTGTGAAAAGACATAATCAGCAATGACTAAATAATTAAGGGAATTGAAATGTAGAGTCATCAGGGAATGCATTAATAATAACATGATTTTTCCATATGCTAAAAATGCTGCCTTAAAAAAAAAATCAGTCATCACACATGCTCTGTGGCAAGAAGAAAGAAATTTAATAGGAACTGTAATTAGATGTTCTGCTTTTAACTGACTGAATAAAAGATGAAATCATATAGAAAGTATATTTAGATACAAGCCAGAAAGTAAACTGATTATTATTCATAGTCCTGCTAATAGGAGCTCTAATTTATGCATCTAGTGGGAATCATGTTAAGCAATTAGGAAGCTGTGTCACACTTCACTTGCCTTTATGCATTTACATATTTATATATTTTTCAATAACATGATAACATTTCCCATCGTTTAGTCTGCAATCCTATAACCACTTACCTGGCAGCAAGCCCCATTGAACTCAATGGAACTTACGTCTAAGAATGGGCTGTTAGTCGCCTTTATTGCAAGTACCTGCCTAGAATATTACTCTGACATTCTGTCTAATACATATAGCTGCTGCACTTCCAAAGCTGTCTGGTGTTCATGGGAAACAGCAACAAACATGCTTCTGGTTTGTTCTGTTTTTTCAAAGCCAACCTACCACATGCCACTACACTTATGGAATGGGCACTGCACTCAACGCATGCTCAGCCTGGAACCGCAGGAGGGAAACACAAACAGAAAAGGCACAAAGGGTGGGCACACCCTCAGTGCCCTTGGCAACACTTGTCAAAACCCACCAGTCAAGGACTGTGCTGGCAAACATGTCCACTTGTCACCTTCATGTGGAGGGAGTCAATGATCTTACAATGGGCAGAATGACCCAACATACACCCCAGCATTATGCAGCATGCAAAATAATGCCACACTGATCCCTGCCTGCTAGCTCCAATAGCACAGCCAGCAATGATCCCACTACTGCTAGGCTGAAGCTATCCCTACGGGCAAGTTATACTCCTCACAGCCACCATTTTGAAGCACATAGAGCAAAGGGAAGAAAGGAGAGTCCATTCAACACATCACCTACATATCTCTCTGGGCAGAACACCTGAAGAAGCTGCACATTAGCCTTCCTGGGACAACTGTTAAGGACTCTTGACAAGTAGCCAAAGGAAGGAACCAGAATGAGCAGTGAGAGCAGTCATAGACACAGGCAGAGAGCAGCAGCCTCCAGTGGCTCACCAAACAGGACATGAGGTTGGGGAGCAGTAAATAGGAGTTCAAGCCTCAGCAGAAGAAAAAAGGGGGCAGGATTTTTTATGCACAGTGTTCCCTCTTTGTTTAGCATGAATTTTCTCCCTGTTTCTGACCCTTGAAGCTTTAAATATGAACGATATGAGGCCAAAGTGTTATAGCCCCATGCAAGGCATTCTTATAATTTGAGTTATGTTTTCCCAGTGTGGAGTTTATATACTGGTGTTTGTATGCTGAAAGTGCGTCCTGAATTCTATCATATGCTTATGCTCTGCCCTGGTGACATGAGCAGAGTAGTCTCAAACCCATGAGCAGCTTATATTTAATGTTTCCCTTCTGCTGAAGACAATGGATGGGGAATTATTTGTGCCATGTCTGAGGTGTTGTGCTAGCAACACAGACATGATCATGGATTGAAGGAGTGTAAGATACGGTTAAGGGCCAAGTCCAAGTATTGAAGATCTCTCGGTATGGCATGTGTGTAACCTGCTTCTATTTCTGCAAAACAGAATAATCCCAGAAAGTTAAAAAGTTACTTTAGGTCTTTCTCCTGCCTCGCAAGCCACAGAAATCAGGTTCATGATTTCTTGGCCCCCTCACTATCTCTTGGCTCCAGGCTTGACGTTTTGGCTGCAGAGCATCTTTTATAATTAGGCTGGCAAAAATTTCTATTACCTTTCTCTGCTCACTCCAAGGTCTAATTGACAGCTGTTCCAGTCCCGCTCCCAGATGGCCAAGCCAACACCTTGAAGTTGAGCTGCCTCTGATATAATTTACTTCCACCTGTCACGTTAGGGAGCTTTCAGGCTAAAACAGAATTTATTCCCAGGAGCAGCACTTCTGACTTCCTTATGTTAGTTACTCTGTAGACCCACTTATTTTCCTCCCTCTCTCTGTTCATTCAACTGTTGTCCTATAACATGTTGACCATTTTGTTAAGTTGTCTTTGCATATATATTTTTAACAGCCGGATTTTGAGGGCAAATGTGAGAGAGAAATTATTGTTTCGAACTTTTACTTATCAAGTCTGGAGACCTGATACTCATTACAGAATTTATTTTTGAAATGTTGGTGCTTCATTTATGGCTGTCTCTGTTGTCCCTGCGTAACCCTTGTCTAATCATTAAATAAAATCGGAGTATTACTACATTAGCAAAACAACAACACAACCCACATGATTGTTTAATAGGGTATGTTGCAGAAAATGGAGTGTTAAATGGTCTCACTAGATTTTTATTTTGTAAGAGTGCATTAGGAAGCTGCTTTGGTAGGGTGCTGCTTTCATATGTGGAAGAAATCACTTGTACTGTACATCATTTTTATATCTTGTTGCTAAGCAACATATCATGGTGCGAGTATTGCAAAGGTGTCTGCTTTCTCATTAAAAATGTTCATGTTGCTCTTTAATCTTGCTAAATTAGTACTGTTATTTGTATTATGTTGCCTCCTTTTGTGTCTATTGATTGAGGTTTCCAGCCAATGGATTTTGAAGAAACCTATCAGGGTTTTATTAAGTTGCATTTGCATTTGTAACTTAGACCATATGTGTCCATGATACTCCCTTGTTTCTCAGTTCATCAGCACTTGTTTTCAGACAGGGAATTGAACATTTGTGCTCACAGTCATAAAGGTAATTGGAATCATGGTCTAGGCTGTCATCTGGATCTCATTACATGTCATGGCAAGACTCCTACTGGCTTGGATCCAAAACAACAACAACAATAGCCATGCAAAACCCTGAGCGGAAATAATATAGCCACTAGCTCTGCTCTGCAAAGCACTAACAGAAGAGTTTAACCAATGACACAGTGAGTCAAGAGTTACACAGCAGTGTGCAAAATATGGACGGCAAGCAAATATAGATGGGGAAAATGGAAACATAGAAGTGTGGCTCAGCTGAAAAAATAAAGGGCTTGAAAAAGATCCTTGGGTGATCCTCTGTGGAGTGGGGGGGGGGAGGAAATGGGGTCTAGGGTTTATATGGTTTATATGGACCTGTGCAGAGACATTTAAGAACAGCCTGGTTGCATCATGAACATTCCAATAGGGCTGCCACTTATATGTGTTTTTGTTAATGTTCCTGTTTCCCAAGAGCTAACCAAGTCTTTGCGCAGTATGGTTTTAGTATAAATTGGCACCTTGTGACATTTTGCGAGAGCTTGTGCATTAAACTGTGCAATGCCTTGCGATAGTATGTATCTTGAGACATTGTGCTAACAGGGGCTTCTTGTGGTTGGCACCTGGCTGTCTTGAGAGACAGTGGAGTGTGCCTCGGGGGTTGAAGTCAAACTGCTGTGTTAGCAGCACTGACTGACCTCCCCAGGGTGCAAAAGCCTGGGCAGTGTGTATGGATGTCCTGGGCTGCCCAGACAACAAGATCTCACTCTTGGCCTCACTGATGTGGTCCAAAGGAAAGCAGAGCAATACATTTGGCACCAGCTTGGCTGCAGGAATTGCTGGAAGGAGGTGTACAAGGTGACAGCCATCCATCTTAGCAGGAACACACAGCCAGATTTCAGCTCTTTTCCCATGCAAGGTTCTTGTGCAAATTTGCAGGCAACCTTTCCATTTGCAGAAGGGGCTTTTGATTGGTAGAGGGGCACAGCTGGATTCAACCCACAGGTTTTCCCTGAGACATCTTTAGGAAGTAGCATTCTACTCTCTCCTAATTTGATATTGCTACAGTTCCTATTATTTTACAAAGCATCCTAATCTATAGGACCAATTTTACTATGGACTATTCTAAGCACATATATATTATATGTCGTTTCTGCGAATTAAGCAGCTGAATTTATTTTATATTTATGGTCTTCCATATGCACACTGCAGCAGTATAACATCTTATATTGTGTGCAAATGATTAAAAGGATAAAATCTTTACAAGATGCGTAACTGCTTGAATTACTACTCTCTCTTATATATTTTCACATGAAAATGTAAAGGCCAAAGGCATTTCCCCACATTTAGTACCATTAAATCCATCATTAAACCTCTTGCTAAACACAGAATAAATTTAATAGAGCACCTCAAGTACAGATGCTGATGCCATGCTGTTAATATTGTTGCAGATAAAAATGTAATAAATATTGCATTGCCAAGATAGCATTAGTCATACTATTGATTATATAGACAAAACGAACAATATCATTGAGATTAATGACCACCGTATATTTGTGTTAATGTGTTGATCTAGTCACTAGGATTGATACAAGGATCCTAAAACATTGCAATATTTTCAAACAGAATGTTTATTCATTCTTTAAATAAATACATCATAAGGTTTTCTTATTTATCTGTAAAAAACAGCACAAGGACATCGCCTTTCACTGCTGGTTGTTCTGAAAAGGTTACAGCATGTAGTATTGGGTATTGGTACAAGTTTTTAATAACATACTGAAATAAAAATACAACTTGATTATGAAACTACCTGTTTTAGACCATATGATTTCATTTCTTTTTTAATTGCAATAATTAAATTCCTGTTTTCTTACCACCACACCTTAATTTAGCCACATTTGTCTACAGTGCAGCAACCATAAATACTGATTGGATGATAATTGTTCTTGTATGCTTTTTGATTTACAAACATAATTTTGGTATGTTAGCCACTTAATTGCATTTTCATTACATATGTAGGTCCATGCCATTTTACCTTACACATTATTTGAAAAATGCCAGCAAGAATTTTCTCATCCTCTGAAATGGTCATTGCGTTTGTAGATACACTCACTGCCTTTTCTTTCTGCCTGAGGAGTATCCTAGTGGCTCCGGTTGACAAGGAGATGTACTTCGATTAATGCTGTTGTCATCTGAATAGTTTCAATATCTATTTTATAGTCGCCCTAGTGGCACTTTACATAGATTAAATGTGAATTTCTTCTAGTGTCTGTCTAAGATAATCATGCACAGTAAGCATTATGGACCCTTCTTCAATCAGTAGAATGTTGTGGTTGCTATGCCAACAACTTGAGATCCAGCATGTACAACAGAGTGTAGAAAAAGTGGATGTCTGCCTAAGCCATAGTTTCCAGATCTTCTAATATGGCCCTCCAGATGTTGCTTAACTCCCATACCCCCCAGCTGTTTGGGGTAATGGTAAGGGTTGAATGGAGCTATAGCCCAGCAGCCTGTGAAATGCCACAGGTTAGCCAACTCTAACGTTCTAATGTTCACCCTACTAGGGATGATGCCATCTGGGTCCACATTCTCCAGTGCTTCCTGAGATTGTCAGAGCCAGCACTCGGGAGATGGTTCAGAACACAAGAAGAGCCCTGATGAACCAGAACAAAGGCCCATCTAGTCCAGCATTCTGTTTTCACTGTGGCAAAACCAGAAGCCCCCAAAAAGCATGCAAGCATACCTATGATTCCTAGCAACGGGTATTCAGAAGCATACTGGTGGTCTAACATAGCCATCGAGGCTAGTTGTCTCTTCCTCTCACCTGTCAGCACAGGTTTCCGCAGATCATTTAGGAGAGAGATTGTCAGCCTAGACCAGACAGTCCCTGTCAGAATGATGAGCTAGGCACCATGGTGGGGAGATAACTCTTGGCCAGTTAAATCATGCTGGCTAGGCTGTGATGGAGAGGAACGCAGTGATGGGGTGAGGGTGCAATTTCCCTGCCCATCACAGTACTGAGCTAGGCTGTAATGCAAAGGAAAATAGCTGGAGGAGAGCTCATAACAAGGCACCGCAAGGGGACTTAGCATGGGGAAGATCATAGGAAGGGGTGATCTCTGTGTGTGCGCACTGTATGTGTAGCGCTCTGAGATAGGGTGCATTTACATGCTCGTGTGTGTTGGCCATGCTCACTTTTTGGCTGTACCCATTGTGCCATGCAACCTCCAGATTAGAGTTTGCTGGCCCAATCTTCTTCTTAAGACAAGAAAGGTTAAGTACCATTGAGTCATCAACCAGCCATTCACTATGTGGCCAATGCTGAGATCAAGACTGAAATCCCATTTGGGACTAAGCCCTGATAAACTCATTGGGACTCACTTTCAACAACATGCAAATAAGTGTTTATGTAGGAATTGTCCAGATATTCTCAGCAAAGTATAGGAAGCAGGATTAAGAAAGAAATTAAACTGAGGCTTTACAAAAGCCAAGCCATTTCCCACCCAAATAAAATTCCCTGTTTTCTGGTATTTTATTATTACCAGCACATGTCTTGAAATATTTCTTCTAAGCATGCATTGCATGCATGGCGGAGGAGGACAGTATGCATACAAAATGCAAATCTGGAGTCTGGCATGGTACCCAGATGTCAGTGAATCGTCTTCACACAAAGATTTGGGGTTAAGGAGGGGCATGTGTCCAGAGGGGTCAGGGGAAGGTGAAATAATCCAAATTGGGCTTCCTGAGGTTAAAAAGAAATCCATAAGACCGGGGGGGGGGTAGAGAGAGAGAAGTTGAAAAGGGACGAGAAGCCCAACTTGATGGGATTTCAAAGTGAGGTTAATTATAGAAAATAAAACTGATTGGAAAGAATCTGTACATTCTTTTAGGGTCAGCTGAAGGTTATAGTGGGCAGTTCCAGAACCCTGAAGTGGATATTCTCCAATCCATGGTCAATGTGCAGCGGAACCTCTGTTTTTGAACGTAATCTGTTCCAGAAGTCTGTTTGACTTCCAAAATGTTCGAAAACCGAAAATTAAAGGGCTGGCAACAAAGTGAATAGTGAAAATGGAAAAATGCACCGCGGAAACCGTTCGACTTCCAAGGTGTGTTCAAAAATGGAAGCATTCACTTCTGGGTTTTCGGCGTTGGGCTTCCGAAATGTTTGGCAGCCGAGATGTTTGAAAACCGAGGTTCCACTGTATAAGGAGTCTGCAAGACAGCAAGCAAATGATTTTCTTGGTTTATTGGGCAAGGTGGTCTGGTTTATTTGTGCAGGTCCATATCCTACAACATTCCTCTGGTGAAAATGGGGGTGTCCTATAATTTATATTATATTATATTATATTATATTTATTATATTATATTATATTTATTATATTATATTATATTATATTTATTATATTATATTTATTATATTATATTTACTGTTGTGGAGGGGGGGATGATTAACAAAATCAATCCTCATGGCAAACTGGGAATATCCCCTCACTCACCCAAGTTTAGGATATTCCACCATTCTTCAGCAGAATTTCTTTTTCTTTGAGAAAAATAAGTGGCTCACATAAATGTAAACTAAGTTTTAATAATAAAGAAAACTGTAAGAAAATAACATAATGTCTGAGAGAAACTGAAACAACACCATGAGGCAAGTCTGAGGCAAGAAACGGCAGTTGGTCCCTCTTAACTGAAGTTCTTAACTGAACACACACGGAAGGGAGGGGCTGATTCCGGAGCAAGACACAAAAGCCCCTCCCACCAGATATCATGCACTCTACTATTCAAATTAGGCCCCAGTGTTTTTCTTACATATACCCCACCCATCTAACTGGGTCTCCCCAGCCACTCTAGGAGGCTTCCAACATATATAACAGCATAATAAAACATTAAAAAGCTTCGCTATACAGGGTTGCCTTCAGGTATCTTCTAAAAGTTGTATAGTTACGTATGTCCTTGGCTTGGGGGTCACATAACTCCAAATGCTCCAATGAAAATAAGGATGCCCTACCATACCCTTTCCCATTTCTCTGGTGAAAATAGTGACGTTCTAAGGAAAAGTGGGACAATCTGGGATCAAATCAGGAACTGGGATGGCTTCTGTAAATCCAGGACTCTCTGGAACACAGGGACACTTGAAGGATCTGCAGGTCTGGACAAACATGGGGCATGGGCACAGGCAGGATTTTTGTTGGGGGGGGCAGAACCGATGTGATTGCTTAGTTAAATATTTGCATTGCTCAGTTAAGTATTTCTATTCTATTGTTTTACTTGATCGGGGGAGAGTAGCTGCTCAATGCACCTAGTTGTATGTATGTTTTGAATAGTGTATATATGTAATTTGACTGAAGAATATTTCAAACTTTATTTCAAGTTAAACCACTTTGCCCAGGAGAGGTGGTATAGTGCTTAGAAACCTCAATAGTATGTTGAGGCTTTATTCATGATTGTAAAATGCTTTGAAATTGACAGATAAAAGACAACTCATGCTGTTAGTGCTAAGTATTATTGCTTTACAGGATGAAACAAAAGAGAGAGGGGGGCAATTACAGGTTTAATACTCTTGACTATGAACACAAGCACTGTAGCATAACAATTGCATAACATGTTAAAAATAAATATTTATCTTCAAACATAAGCATAATTTAAAATAACCTGGCACTCTGTTTAAAAATGTTCAGTTTCCTGCAAACAGATAGCAGCATAGAAAAGAAGAAGCCATGTGATGAAGCATAGGGAATGCTGTGTTGCTGTCACTCTGGAGAGCAAGTTGCTGATGTGTAGCTATACTTGGAAACACATGGAGTTGCTCCATTTCTAGCTCAGAAAACAGTTTCATTCCAAAGGAAGTTGTTTGTTGTGAGAGTAAATGAAGAGCATGCCTTTTGTGTCATTGTAACGTGCCATCTGCTCCTCTTCGAGTCCCAAGTGGAAGGACCCAGTTTAAGAAGTTAGCAGCAACTCTACTTTCACGTCTTATCCAAGTCAAGACTACCTAGCTGGCCTCAATGATCAGTCAAGTATTTAAAAGCACCTAGTTTGCAAGGGTTACTAAACAATTTCTAATTACAGGATCAGATACATAAATTGAAGACTAGTTGATTGCACTAGTACCGCTTATTCTGTAGACAGAAAGACAACACAGGCTTAATTCACACTCTGTGACTGTGTGCAAAACCTTTATGTATCAGCGAAGAAGAATGTGTGAGAAGGGAAGTGTTTTTCCACACATTAATATCCCAAGATGAGTTTACCATCTGGCACAGTGGATT
This sequence comes from Podarcis raffonei, assembly GCF_027172205.1. Taxonomy (NCBI): domain Eukaryota; kingdom Metazoa; phylum Chordata; class Lepidosauria; order Squamata; family Lacertidae; genus Podarcis; species Podarcis raffonei. Next base: position 75,996,140 of record NC_070605.1, on the reverse strand, counting down.
TCAAGTCACCGAGAAGTCTTAAACACAAACACTCATAAAGATACTTTTAACAGAGCCATTTGCTGGTGTGTATTGTTTTATTGTTACAGCAGGATGAAAATAATTTTAAGGAAGGAGTTTTCATACAGCGTTTTGAATTCTCTATTGATAACTACACTGAAAAGGTCCTGGCGATACCTTAGTAGCAAATATAATCTGCTTTGTTCTTTGTAGGTATGTTAAATGCCTTGATAAAAAATTGTATGAAGCTTGTACGTAGCTGCACCAAATGTTACAGCCAAGCCTGTAACATATAGCTAAGAACAAATGGTGTAATAGAGAAGGGAAAACTATGTTTCACTTCTGTACATGACTATTGTGATGAACATGACCACTGTTTACTCCAAACTTCTGTTGTGGTGTTTTTTTCATTTAACTAAGAAGTTGCTATTAAGACTGAAAAACTTGTAGCCCATGGTTACAATTTTGGCAGTTCCAACATTTTTGGGTAATGATACTATCACATAACAAAATAATGGAAGCTAAATTTCATGTGGATATCCTATTTGTGATAATTAATATGCATTCTTCAAAAGTCTTCATCTAAACCACACGTAAAACCTCATTCCAAATTGTAACAGGTGATGAAATGGGCACATTTAGATGTGACAGCAAACCATGGTTTCCTGTCTTGTGCACAAGCAGCCATGAACCTTGGTTGTGTGCAGCCTTTCATTTCCTCTTCCTCCTCCACATGTAAAGGGAAGAGACAGCCAGCCATTTGTCATTGTGTTCAAATGCAGCAAACTGTGCTTTGCCCTTCAAACCAGAATCTGAACCATAATTCGATCTTGATTCATAAATGGCATCTTGTGCTTTAGCTGATAAGTGACAAATGCTAATAACCTATTTTTTCACCTTTTGTTGTTGTTAACCCAACTCCCTCATATTTCATCTAAATATTGCAATTTTATTTTAACGCTAATAACCATATATTGAACTCTGCTCTGTACTTCTTATTTCAGCACTAAATGAATGCATGTGGCCCAGATCTAGAATGAAATTAATCCCAATATGACCTTGTTCAAATATTTTAGCACCAAAAATGTAAAGGCTACTGCAGATACCTTATCTGCTGTTACACATGTAATGGTTCAACTTATTTAAAATTGTTTTTGCTTTATGTGCAACAGGTTGTGCTTTCATTTTATTGTACTTTTCAGCCTAAAAAAACCATACCAAAAGACATCTCTGTTGCAGATATAAACAATGTCATATAAAATTTCTTCATTGTTACTCGATTTCCCCATTAATGTATGTTTTTAACTGTCTGCCAACCTGGAAACATTTTCTTGGCAACTCTGGCTGATTTGGAAACACTGAACATTTTTTCCATTCCTCTTCTGTCCGCATATATTCTGCCATCTGTCATGTTCTGGAAAACAGACAGTCTCATATCATGTTCTTTAAGGTTTTTCACATTCTCTTTTATATTTGTTACTTGAAATTGGTCCAAGGTAATCTTCAGTCTATAGCAACTGCTTAGTTAGCAAAGTTTAAAAATAGCATGCGTGTTAGTATGCACTACATGTACTATTGTAGCTGCTGTCATTATTATTATTATTATTATTATTATTATTATTATTATTATTATTAAATCTACAGAGACCTGGACCTGAATTATCTTAGCTCTTTTCTGCATAGTCTCTTTCCTCATTCCCAAGAGTCGTCCATTTATCTTCATTATCCACTTGTTCCAGTCTGCTGATAGTTTTAACCAGGAAACAAGCTGTATTAACTTTGCATAGCAATTCAGGAATTAGAATCCACAGTTCTTGGAGGAATAAGGCCAATGCACCAATAAAGATTGTACCTTGATTAATCAAATAATCTCAGTTTGCCTGAGCTGGGCCACTGTTCAGACAATTGTCTCATCACATAGCCCACTGCTTTTGTTTAAGCACTTAGTTTCTAAATAGATACTGAGATGCAACAGAGGAACACGATCAATTCTTTTCCTTCTAATCTGTTTTAGGGGCAGGAGGAAATGGATTTATTATAAAAGTACCCTGCGTTCTAAACCGCCCTGTGATCTTCGGATGAAGAGCAGTATATAAATTAAATAAAATGAATATGTAATTATTCTAGAAGGTACTTTAACCCAGTTGCTGAGCTCTTGGAAAACAGCTATTTACATCAGGGGTGGGAAGAAGACAGATTGGTATCTACTAGTAGACCTCTGGGTGATTTGCAACTAAAAGACTATTTTCTTCTTCGAAATTAGGCTAAATTCTAATTAAGAAAGCTTAGGGGAGGAAACTAGCAGGGGGGTTTCTTTTGTATAAACGAGCTGCAAACACATTCCTGGTACTTAAAGCAATTCCTGCACTGGTTAGGCTTGTGCTCAGAGGTACTATGCTCCTTAATTCACTTCAGTGTGACTTTGCCCCAAAGCAGCTATATGGTACCTGCTGGTGTAAGTTGGTGGACATTGGGGTTCTAATAAAAAGCATAGCAGATTTTGGATGTGCCATTCTTCATGAAAGTACTGAATGACTGACCCAGGAAGGTTAAGTCCTCTTGAAAATGAATTTGTCATATCCAGATTTTGTTGGATTACATCTCCCAGCCAGCATGGTCAGTAATCAAGAACTGATGGCACGTGGTCCAGCAACTTATGGAGGTTTGCAAGTTCCCCAGCCCTACTCTAGAAGGATTTCCAAGGGCCAGGGAGATGTTGAGCATAGCACGTCCTGATTTACTTCTTATTACAATTAGAGGGACGTGGGTGGTGCTGTGGTCTAAACCACTCAGCCTTGGGCTTGCCAATCAAAAGGTTAGCGGTTCGAATCCCCGCGATGGGGTGAGCTCCTGTTGCTCGGTCCCAGCTCCTGCCAACCTAGCAGTTGGAAAGCATGCCAAAAAGTGCAAGTAGATTAATAGATTAATTAACAAACGCCGGCTCCCTTGGCCTGTAAAGCAAGATGAGCGCCGCAACCCCAGAGTTGATCGCGACTGGACTTAACTGTCTGTGGTCCCTTTACCTTTTTACAATTAGAGGATTACCGGTAAATTAATAAATCTTAGGTCGAATCTGATCTCTCCCTGGGCAAAATCCTGGGAAAAAACAGAATCTGAACAAGGCCTGTGTTGAAAGGCTTTTACTGTGTGATTTTAGAAATTCCTGAAGATTACTTGCATCTTATTCTTTATCAGATGAGAGTTATAAGAAGAATTAGAAGATGAAGAATTTTACTAGAGATAAGTGAATGAGAAAACAGTTTAGATTGCAAGCTAAATGATTTTCTGATTTAAAGGCACCCACAGAGGTGACATGTGGCTAATAAACTATTTAACATTTGTAGCCCCCAATAAAATAAAAGGCTGCGTCTTTTATTAGAAAATAAACTTTTTATCAAAGAGGGATTAAAGGTAACTGTCATAACTCACAATCTTTAAATAGTTTTCCCTCTGTTTATTATTTCAAGATTGTGTGTCAGGCTAATCAACTGACAAAATGCTGTTACATATTTTACTGCAAATAATAATAATAATATTATTATTTTCCCCTGTACCCACAGGTCTCAGGGCAGTTCACAGGATAAAATTACAATATAAAACCACAGAATACATAACCCAAATAAAAACAGAAACACCCCCCAAAAAGAAAACACAAAAGGGCATTGGATGACAGTCACCCAAAGGCCTGGTTGAAGAGGAACATTTTTGCCTGGTGCCTAAAGGTGTATAATGAAGGCGCCAAGTGAACCTCTGGGGAGAGCGTTCCACAAGCGGGGAGCCACTGCAAAAAAAAAGGCCCGTTCTCATGTTGCCACGCCTTCTCAAACTCCACAGGAGTGTGAGATTCCAGGGGTCGAGGCGTTTACCCAGGGTTTGTGTTTCCTTTGGAAATGAGGCACAGTGAAGACTGTGGTATCTTTATTATATATGGTTTATTAAATTATATTAAATATAATTTTGAAATCTCTTTTTTTTTTTAAGGAAATGACCCATTCATGGCCTCCGCCACTTTCTGCTATTCACACACCTGGCAAAGTGGAACAAAACAAGTTTCCTTTCACCAACAAGGTAATTAGCTTTATCTTTAACCTTTACCTTCCTGCATTCTAATGAGGAACCTGAGCTACATGGGCCATATCCAGCACAGTAGCTCCCCTGGAACAATGGCTTTCTGTGTGCATAACAGTTTCCTGTTGGGGGAACCATGAGAACAGATTTGGGGGACATGTGAGGGGAGGAAAGAACGGAAGTCTTATTGTGCCTGTGGAATTACACATGCAGAGCATTGGATACAACCCTGTGTCTTAACTGTTTATATACCATCCGTGTTTCATCTCCTTTGGAGTTGAAGATTGAAAATATAACCAGAGAGCTGACCTGAATGTAGTATTTTGCATAGCTTTGCAACTTCAGATCTACAAATCAGGCCTTTGGAACATTTCAAACCTAGTTGTCGTGTGTGCATTTTCCTCCCCTCCTAACTTTAACTTGCATAAGACAATCTGCTTTTTATCAACATTCATTTAAAAATTATCCTCATGACTGGTTACCATAAATCTGCCAAACCTACACCATCATCTGCTGCTTCTACTCACCTCTTTGTAAATCTTCTGTCAAACCTCTGCCCTTTTTCTGTACTTCTGCTTTCTGTGTTATTGACTACTGCTACAGGCCAATGATTGTATCAGGTCTTGTGATTTGTAAAATATCAGCAGCACACTGTTGATTATAAATAAGTGTGTGGTTGTTTTTGTGTTTTTTTTTAAAGTTGTGTTGTGAAGTTGTTGCCATTCCAAAGTTGTGTATCTGAAGTACAGGAAGAGAGGCAATGCCAGAATAAAACCCCTAGCAGCTTCATACACTGGAACAGCCAACCACATTGGTTCATAAAGGGGAATAGCAAGGTAGAGCAAGAAGTAGGATAAGCAGTTGTAACAATTAATTAGAAAGGAGATAGGAGCATTAAAGTGTTTCCTATATTTGTATTGATGTGGTAAATTAACCACACATCTCGAGAAAGCGGTAGTTTTTGCTCATTTGTGTTTAAAAATATAATCTTGATTATGTTAGCCCTCAGGCATTTTGAACTACTTTTAACCTGTACTTCAGCTAATTGCTAGTCTGACAGCTTGAAATTTACACTGTATTAAATAGGCAATTAAAATTCCACAGGCTGTCATGGCTGCAGCCAAGCTTATTTGATATCAGTCTAGAAATCAAAGCTAAATAACTGTCTGTAAAAAATTCATTTTATTCCTATGGAATATGCTGTATAACAATAAAGAAAATTTAATGTCAAGTAGACTTATTGGCTTCAATTCAGCTGGGGACTCAGTGGTATGCCAGACATACCATTTGCACAGCTGGTTTTGTCTTCCAGTTCGTTCTTCAGCCACCCCTATGCTGAATTGCTTTTTTAAACTTAGGGGTTGGTGGCAAATATAGTCCAACCCAGTGATTCGGTAAAAGAGAATACAGAAATAGGAAGCAGCAGAAACAGCAGTCCACAAAGCCTTGAAGATCAAGGCAACTGAATACAGGAGTGTGTATCCTCTAATCCCAGTGGCAAACTGAACATTTCCAGTATTGCTCAATTGGGGGCATAAAGTTTCAATTTGTGGTCATTGTTATAATACTGGAAAAGAGAGCTCTATTCCATGTTGCTTTGCTTTCTATGTTCAAAGCTATACCGTGGTACCTTGGTTCTCAAACTTAATCCATTTCGGAAGTCCGTTCCAAAACCAAAGCATTCCAAAACCAAGGCACACTTTCCCATAGAAAGTGATGCAAAATCGATTAATCCATTCCACACTCTTAAAAACAACCCCTAAAACAGCAATTTAACATGAATTTTACTATCTAATGAGATCATTGATCCATAAAATGAAAGCAATAATCAATGTACTGTACTATAAAATAAATAAGACAGTATTGTAGATGTGCACTGATACCTGCATACAGGATGTTTCCTTACACACACATTTTTTGTGTACAGTGGTACCTCAGGTTACAGACGCTTCAGGTTACAGACTCCGCTAACCCAGAAATAGTACCTCAGGTTAAGAACTTGGCTTCAGGATGAGAACAGAAATTGCGCGGCGGCGGCGGGAGGCCCCATTAGCTAAAGTGGTACCTCAGGTTAAGAACCATTTCAAGTTAAGAACGGACCTCCAGAATGAATTAAGTTCTTAACCTGAGGTGCCACTGTATATGTTTTATTTTTAATGGCTTTCTGTAGCTATATGGTATTATTTCATAATAAACTTAATGAGCACAATTTTGCACCGTAGTTACATTATTTCATTTATTTATTTAGACTTAGGCTCCATCTTTCCTTTGCTATGGAACCCAAGGCTGGATCTACACTGACCTTTTTAACATTATTATAACGATATTAGCTATATCGTTCTAAAATGTCACAGGGCATACCACTAAAAAAAATGTTCATTACCTTAACGTTGTTCCTCCATAACAGCAGTTTCCCTTACTGCTTGGTTCTTGGTTGCTCTGCAGTGCTCTCTGGTGCCACGTTTTAATAATGCATTATTAATGTTCTTAGCAAAACGTAATGTGACCCTTACATTTTGAAAACCATTCTTTAACTCTTTCTTAATGTTATAAACCATGAGTGTAGATCCTCTCCAAGGCTTCTAAAACTCCAAACAAACATGATTTGTGTATGTGTGTGTGAAATACGAAAAAGAAATACTAATAATACCACTATAAGATTACATAAGTGATTCAGCAAACAACAGGACAGCAGGTCAGCAAAACAGAAGAGTAAAAAAAACCCCTCTTCAGCCAAATGCCTGGTGGGGGCGGAAATATCCTTGTTTCCTCTAACTATCTCTCTGAGAGTTGACTCTATTTACAAAGGGAGATTGCTTTTTTACGGTGCCACAACTTTAAGGAAATGTCCTCTGCACATAAACTTTGCCCTTCTATTTGAGGGACTTATTTTGTTACTGCTTCGGTTGCTGTTGCACAGCAAAGACCACAAGGGGCAACCCTGCCATGTCCCTCCACATGTTATCAGTCATTATTTTATCCAATCCATTTGCCCGATAACTGCTATAGATTGTGTAAATTTGTGTATTTCAGTTCACTAGCCTTTTGCCATGTTCTGACTACCTAACAGTTGTACCAGACATCTGCACGCCAATCTATCCAAGGCTTTAGAAACGTCTCATGAGAGTAAAGCTGCCAGTTTTCCTAATTTTCCTCCCATAGCTAATGATGTTTATTGCTGTCCACACTGACTCCCTTAGCTGGGGACATGGGGACATTACTGTAACTATCTTGACATTGACTTCTACATTTCAGTTGTCTACCTCTACGTTTCTGTTCCCCCTCTCTTATGTTTTCGTCTGAGTGTCCCTTTGACATCTGAATTTGCACATGGCAAAAACGGCAAGCCCTTTGAGCTCCTGTCTAGTTAACTTGGGAACCCAAATGTGTGTGGTTGTATGACTGATACTGTTCTCTGGAAAACCTGAAGAGAACTGATGTCTAGAGTGGCAGCCAGTTTTAGTTTCGTTGTAGTAAGAAGTTTATCTGTGTCCTGCACTCCAGTCTACTGCGTCATTGCTTTGCATAGTTTGCAGCAAAGATGACATGGTGTTAGAAGAGAAATTGAAAGTAAAGCAACAAATGATAAAAAAGAAAAAATACCCAGCTAAATACTCCTGCAAAATGTTTGAAGAAAAGGAGCAGAGAACTGGATAAGGTGGAGACTAGAGTTTGAATTGCACTCTCTTGTAAGTGGAGCAGATAAGGAAGATAAGAGAGACTTCAGTGAGTGCTTGTTCTTCGTGGCAGGTAAAGAAGCAACAGCAGTATTTGATCCCTTTCAGTTTGATGATGACAATGCAGATAAGAGAAGCATTCAGGTTTTGATTAATAAATGTGAAACATACTGCACGCAAAGAAGGAGGATTGCATATGAAAGGCACATATTTTTCACAATACTGAAAGTGAATGATAGAGTGAAATCCACAAGTCCACTTAAACAGCGTTAAATTAGTCCAACTCAAACCAGATTTACTGCTTGTTAGCCAATCAGGATATTTACATTGATATAGAAAAATAGGGGTGGTTGGCTTTTGCTGCTCAACTCCCCAAGGGACTGAGTCCCCATGTCCATGATCAGTCAGAGATGAATGTATGGAGACAGGATGAGGTGAAAGCAAGGCCAATCTTTATTTTTCTGTTGCAACAGAGTTCCCTCCCCTCCTAGCAAGGAGGCAAGAGAGACCCGGAACCAAGAAGAAACATCTCTTTTAAGGGTTTGCATTTTGGCATGGAGAAGGACATTGCCTCTACAAACAGTCAGAAATTACATCACACATAAGGTGGGGTTACTGTGGCTCAGGCAGGCCAAGGTGCGATATTCCTGAGGAACTGGCAAGTTTTACATAGTTCCAGACACAGTTTACACACAAAATAGCATTTGTAAGACAATCAGGATGCCGGTCAGATATCCCTGAATACAGAGCATCTGGGCAAACAATGGCAATTAATACAAAAGAAGTTCCTAGATATAGGAGAGGAATCCCTTCAGGAACTTCCCCTGATTGCTATCTGCCTACATGTTCTCAGGCAAGGGCGATTAAGGAGGCAGAGGAAATAAGTCTTCAGGAGAGCCAAGAGGGTTTTTGGATTGCTCTCTTGTACTGTTTTATACGTGGTTTATATACTTATGTATGTGTGTTTACCTTGTGCAATTATCAACATTTATTCTATATTTGAGACCTTAGAATTCCTATAACAATATACTCAGTCAATAAAAACAGTAAAATAGATACATACAAAATATGTTATACTATACATTAATATAATTAAAATTATGCTACTACAGAAACTCTTTGACATATACTTATAGATATCATCTAAAACTGTAAACAAGTTCCATAAAGGCAATTTAACAATTCTGGCAGCTTTTGTACATCACATAATATGAATAGCCAATATGAATCTTATTTTACTTAAAGGAGAGTTATTTCTAATCCCAACAATAAGGGGCTTGAAATAGTGGATGCTCAGATCTAAATACAAAGGGCGTTCCAGTAAAAAAGAAAAGAAAGGTGTATCATGTCTTCTACCTTCGAACATCTGGCTGGGCAATGTCTGGCTACCCCATGCTGAACACCACAGCATCCCTCAACCTCTGTCAACTGTCAGGCATTGTCTGCATTGGGTCAAAAGCCATGCCAACTCACATGAACAACTAAAAGGCAAATATGGAGGCAATTTCCCAGGAAGGACTGCAAATGTTTGATAAATGTAATTGAAATTATGAGTGCGCTCAATTGGAATTTCAGTTAGTAGGTTTTGATGTCAGGCCGTATTGAATCTAAGAGCCACGATTAATTTAAATTTGCTACAAGGAGTAATGATGTAAAAGAAATAGGATCAGTGGGATGCTCATACATATTACAAAGTTGTGTCTCCGGGAGTTTCTTGCTTATAAAGAAAGTATTCCATTAAAGGAAAACCCTACAGGTATCGCCCATGCTTCATACTTCCATCTTGGAATGTCCCAGTGGCTTTTAGTGACAAAGTTCAAAAGCAACTGGATTGCATGGAAAAAAGTAAGGTGATAGTCAAGATGAAAACGAGCCTTGTGTCAGCAAGCTGTATCCTCTGCCAGTTGCTGTGGCCCCAACGTCACACCAGGATCCACACGGACACCTGTGAATGTAATACCCAAGCCTAAGGTCTTTGGAATGTCAACTGGGAAAAAGAGTGTCAACACAGAGAATGGAGAGAGATGGAGAGAGAAAGGTCAATTGTAAAAATGTTGAGAGGAGAATTGTAGGAGGAACGGGAGTGAAGAAGAGCAGCTGAGAAGAAAGACAAAGGAAAGCACCGGAGTGGAAAAACCAAGCATAAAAAGGAAGAGGAAGGGACAGAAAGAACAGCCCTCAGCTGGTGAGGAATAGCAAAACGCAGCAGCCCAAGGAACTGTGAAAGTGACTTTCACCATCCTGATGAAACTGTGCTTGTAACTTACCGTGGGTTAGGGCTTATTTGTCTTTTTCCTGTATATTTGCTAGTTAGTTAATGCTATGACTCATTTAAAATGGTAAAGATTAGTATATGTACACCCACTCGCACCATTGACTCTAATGCGATTGCCAATCTGCCCTTCCTCATCACAGAACTCTGAGGCATTACGCCATCCCTCATTGCTGCCCCATTGGGTTCTGGTGGTCAAAGAGTGAATAACCCACCCGCTCCAACTACCACTTTCGCAGGGCCATTAGTTGTCCTGTGAAGGTGGGGGAGGGTATTAGAGACTTTTGGTAGACCATGCAGATTTTCATAAATTCCAGGTTGGGTGTGCTTACCACAAATTATTCCTTCCTTCAGAAAGCTTCACCACCTCTTCCAGTGGTGATTAGGCTGCCCTCAGCAGCCCAGCAGTATTCCCTTCTAATTGGGGACAAAATTCCCAGTGGGAATGATGTTGCACCTTAGGGATAAAAGCTGGCTACCCAATCCCAATAATGCCCCAGGGAATGGAGCTACATCATGGATATAGTGTTATTGTCATAGGATATGCTGTCTCAGGGGACGCGGGTAGCACTGTAGGTTAAACCACAGAGCCTAGGACTTGCCGATCAGAAGGTCAGCGGTTCAAATCCCTGCGATGGGGTGAGCTCCCTTGCTCGGTCCCTGCTCCTGCCAACCTAGCACTTCAAAAGCATGTCAAAGCACAAGTAGATAAATAGGTACCACTCTGGCGGGAAGGTAAGCAGCGTTTCCATGCTTCTCTGGTTTGCCAGAAGCAGCTTAGTCATGCTGGCCACATGACCCGGAAGCTGTACGCTGGCTCCCTCGGCCAATAAAGTGAGATGAGCGCCACAATCCCAGAGTCGGTCACTACTGGACCTAATGGTCAGGGGTCCCTTAACCTTTACCTATGCTGTCTCAGATTAGAAGGGACTACTACTGAGCTCCCAAGGACAGCATGGCTGCAGCTTGAAGTGGCTGCAACATTTTTTTTCCTTGTAAAAGTAGAAGAAATGGAAAACCCTGGGCCATCTCAGCATTAAAGGTAAGTTCACCGCCGACGCCCATTCCCTGCTCCATGTTTGAAAATTCACCTACCTCCCAATATTAACCTACTCTTCAGCAAATGTTTCCACTAATATAATTTCTGAAAATCGCTGGGCCAATACTTTGGACCAGCACTTAAAAGAAGCAGTTCTAAGAGAGCATGCCTGCTTTCAAATAAATCACCATAAAGTTGCCAGTTTCCAGAACTATTTCATCTATGCCAGTAGTGAATTTGGGAAAATCCTGCCGGATGATATGAATGCTAGGCAGTGTACATTCAACACACCTTTGACAGGTTCAGACTTTTAAAAAATCAGTATCGCTTCAGAGCTATACCACAAGGTGACTCAAGGCAGACATTTTAGGGAGGATTTTTTCCCATGAGGAAAGGTCAGGCAATAACATAACGTTTGGCTAGAAATGTTCCTAGAAGGAGTTCCTAGACAGAGGGAGGAACCTGAAAATGAATAGAGAAAAATGCACACCTGACATTTCAGAAATAAAATACCAGGATATTTCTTACCCAAAGAAAGTCAAAACCAAATTGACGAGGAGCATTTTCTAGCTATTTCATCCGCTTAAGAAATCATCTGTTTTGTTTCTGCTATTTTCAGTAGTGAAATTCTGGTAAAATTATTTTGGGTGGAAGAGAATCAGAGGGGCCAATGTCCCCACCTCGCTTAGAAGCTATGGTCTAAGGTGCTTTTTGAATTTTGGGAAATTCAGAATAGTTGCCACTATAAAAGTGGGGCTGTTTCATTTACTCTGAGGGCCACCCTTATAGGGGATAGCACCTGAATATCTACAGAAAAACACACTTTTACAGGATAAATGGATTGTTCTTCCTGTAGCAAATTTTATTTAGTAGACAACTGTTAAATACCCTTCTGAGTTACTGAAGCCAGCTTGTTGAAAATAGACTTTCACAATGTATATGCCAACCTTTTGTTAAACCTGAAATGGTAGGGAAATCTTGACGATATGGATGTCATAAAAAAGAATGGCTTATGAAAACTTGGAGAGGATTTATTTGATAGCAGACCCAAAGGATTTAACAGGTACCACATGCCATCTTTTTGAGAGAGAATATCAGGGATTAACAGTGCAGTCTTCATCACATCTATTCAGAACTAAGGCCCACTGAGTTCAATGCTAATTATTGCCCAGTAAGGGCATTAAGATCAAGAAATGGAACTTTCTTAGTGTTGGTGGCACTGCTGTTGTGCAGTGCAGTTCCTGCTGAAATATGAAAGACTCCAACTGTATTGGCATTCTCCCAGCTTCTGAAAATGCACTTGTTTACACAAGTGTTCCCTTGATATCTCGACCTGAGTCTCCTGTTTTAATAACTGTGTTCTCTTAATGGGATTGTTTTAATTCATATTTTATATTTTAATGTTTTAATCAGATTGCTTTATGGTTCAATCTGTTGATGCTGTATGTTTAATTATTCTGTATTTCAACAATATGCAAGCTGTTTGTATGATTTAGAAGCCATCTTGTCATTAAGCAGTATATAAGTTAATTACAGTGGTACCTCTGCTTACGAACTTAATTCATTCCGGAGGTCTGTTCTTAACCTGAAACAGTTCTTAACCTGAGGTACCACTTTAGCTAATGGGGCCTCCCACTGCCGCCGCGCCACTGGTGCGCAATTTCTGTTCTCATCCTGAGTAAAGTTCTTAACCCGAGGTACTACTTCCGGGTTAGTGGAGTCTGTAACCCAAAGTGTTTGGAACCCGAGGTAACACTGTATTATTATTTACTTCCAAGTACGCATGCTAATGAATCACTGAAATAATTTGATGAAAAAAAGTTGTTTTGGTTCATGAAACCATTTTTCCTTGAATTACTAGGTCAATTCCATGTATGTTTGGCTGAAACACTGCAGGTTTAGATGCAACTAAAATAGAGAGCACAGCTCAAAGTCCTAGAAGAAAGATTTGATTTGACTGATGGATTTGATTTATTATATTTTTATGCTGCTTTTCATTCAAATGAATCCCAAAGTGGCTTGCAAACAACAAATAATAATAACCTAATAGAACATAATAGAATATCACCAATACAGCAGAAAGCATATGGAATAATTAGCAATTCATCAGTGAAACAATTACAATATATAAAACACTGTTAACAAAGCAGCAACTAAAAAATAAGTCAACACAGAGTCTCTCTCCTCTCACAGTTCTTCCTTTTGAAACAGCTCCCTTAAGAACAAGGCCAAAATCCCAAAGATTTCTAGGAAAAGTCAGCTACCTAACAAAGTTTACACTCTCTAGAGAGGTTTGACCATTGTCGGTGTCAATGTGTTATGAGTTAAAAGGACCAGTAACAATTCAGTGAATGCCAAATAGGTAAAGGTAAAGGGACCCCTGACCATTAGGTCCAGTCGTGACCAACTCTGGGGTTGCGGCGCTCATCTCGCTTTATTGGCCGAGGGAGCTTCCGGGTCATGTGGCCAGCATGACCAAAAATTGCCAGAATGCCAAATATATAGGATTAAATTGTTATAGAAAGGCTAGCTTGTTGTACGTACCATCAAACTACTGACAGCTGTCTAACAAAACTATATTCAAATAGCAAATAGATTTCAAATGCCATAAATCTAGACGTACAATATGGTATTGGGCAACTCACCATATCTCATCCTTAATTTCATATCTGTGAAATGTGAACCACAGTAAACAGTGAGAAACTGTTACTGCTTTTGCAAATTTAGTGATAGGGTTTGCTATAATTCTAACAAAAATATATTAAATATATTCTGCTCTGAAGAGGAGGCAGAATTTAATATATCTTGCTTATTCTGTGCCTCAGCCAACCAACAATGACAAGTTTACTTGAAATAGCTCATAATTTAGAATGCATGTCATTTAGAAAGCCGTTAATCCTTATTCTCTGTTAAAACCACACATATTTATGCTAATTAGCTTTATTGTTGCAGTTTATTTTGTTTGAAATATTCCAGAAGAACAGTAAAACTGCCTTTGAAAGTGGTACTTGCCATTGTTTATACTTAAGTGAAATGCCATTTTCAGGTGCTGAAGGAGTACTCTGAAGATTAGGAGACCATAAATAATACACAGCAATGCATTCTCAGAATCAGCAAGACACTTGCAAATATAAAACATTACACACTTTTATCACATATCTACTCTTTAAAAGTCTCATAATTGCTTTGAATTATTCAAAAGAAATTTGAGCTGACATACTTGGAAGACTTAGCACAATGTTTTGCCAAAATGAAGAAGATGTTTCATAAAAACATCAAAACAGTTTCAAGTGTGGCGTAATTACACATCACTTTTGCTAAGTACATGTATTTGCTGGTCTGCTGGAGACTAATATGAAGTTCAACTGCACCGTTTAAGACTGTATTCGAACTTGCATAACTTTGGGTTGATGTTTATGTTATCCCTTCGTAGCTGCAGCAGCAGGAGAGGAGGGGCAACAAAACCTACTTTGTCCATTGGTTGGGACAAACTACCATTTGGCTTCTCCTCTTCCTGAACTGCCCCCACCCTGTAACAATTGCATCTAAGAAATAAACATTTATGTAACTACAAAAACAATTAGTTCCGGAATTTGCTTCTTTTTTCATTCCCCCATCCTCTCTTCCTTTTGTTTGTCTATTAGAATGTAAGCCTGCAGACAAAGATGGTTCTGTGTTCCAATCTTGGAACAACACCTAGAGAACTTTAAGCTGTTTGTAAATGATGACAATTATTATGGCTTTCCTAGGCAGTTGTGGGCAGTTCTATTCACTGTAGGTATGTTATTATTTGGTGTATTCTTATATGATCTTTCCCCCTCTTGTGAATAAAGACTAAATACAGTGGTACCTCGGGTTACATATGCTTCAAGTTACATACGCTTTAGGTTACAGACTCCGCTAACCCAGAAATAGTACCTCGGGTTAAGAACTTTGCTTCAGGATGAGAACAGAAATTGTGCTCCGGCGGTGCAGCAGCAGCAGGAGGCCCCATTAGCTAAAGTGGTGCTTCCGGTTAAGAACAGTTTCAGGGTAAGAACGGCCCTCCGGAACGAATTAAGTACTTAACCCGAGGTACCACTGTATGATATATCTGTAAGAGGAAAAACAGCAGATAAAAATTTAGAATACATGCCCTACTTGATGGCATCTGCAAAGAGATGAAGGGAGGAGCTGAGTGTGACCATTGATTCACACCATTTTATTCCATTGACCATGACATCTGTCTACATCACCTAACAGGGATGGGTGTGTGTTGGGTGGTGGTGCTCATTTTTAGGTGGGTTCATTTGATTCTGGAGGGTAAATCCCATGTAGCGCTGAGAGAACATTACACAAGTCCTTGGTCTTTGGCATATGAGACCCTGTAGGATTCTGTATTATCCTCAACATTTTCAACATAATAGATTGCTGGAGCTGATGTCATCAGTTTGCTGATGACACACAGTTCAGTCTCTAAACTTAGGGAGGGAGTGGAAACACCTGACCTATTGCTTGTCAGCTAAACAAGGTTGAATGAGTGAAAAAAACAACTTAAAGCTAATCCAGATAAGGATTTATGGCCTGTTCTGAAACTTTGCATACCCTGTGTGCAGGATTACACTTCCCCTGAAAGATCAGGCTCCTTGACCCAGCACTTATTTTGGAGGATCAGGTAGCAGGGAAGACAAGGATTGCTGTTTACCAGGTTCTCTAGCTATGCTCTTGCTTAGATGTCTGTCATTTTCATTCTATCTCCAGACTTCATTATAGTAAAGTGCTCTAATTCAGGATGCCCTTGGTGTTTGGAAAGTTTAGCTGGTACAGAATAGTGCTGCCCAAACTGATCACTCTAATGTTAATCAATCTGTGTGTGCTTTGTTTCTGGATTCAAGTTTTAAATAGTTAGGGATCAGGAGATCCAAGTAACTGCTTTATCCCACTCTGCCTCTTGGCCACCTTCCACTTCAGCCTCGGAGTCTGAACTGCCCTCTGCCACAGTCTCTTCCCGCTCAGTAAACAGTTACCTCTTATGCTTCCGACACCATCTCCTCCAAGTCTGCTCCTTCTTCTCCCTCAGACCACTCACCGTCATCCCATCACCACTTCCCTGGCTCTGAGTCTTCTTCCCCTTGGGTGTTCCCCAGCTGGTGCCTCCCACCACTCTTCTGCATCTAACCATGACAATGCCCCATGTTCAGAAAATACTATTCTTAAGAGAGGTGCTGCTTTGTATGCAAGAGGAACTGGTCTTTTAGTGTTGTGGTGCCAGCCCCCTGGAATCAGTTACCAACTGAAATTAAACAAGTGCTTAATGTTTTGATGAAATGATCTGCTTGGTGCTACACTGAATACAAGCTTGTGTCGATGTATTGCATTGTATAACTGCTCTAACTACGTGAACAGATATATTATTCAGCAAGAGATAATTCATTGTTTTCAGTGAGCATTGTGGATTAACTGAATAAATTTATTGGTTTTGATTATTGGTTTTTTTCCCTGAGGGGTTATGTTGGTGATTAAAGATATCATTAATTGGATAGCCATGGGTTATAAAAAGATTAATTGTTTACAATTAATTTATAGTGATTTAATATTTTAAATTGTTTAAGATTAGATTGGAGATTAATTGTGCTGAGGGAATTAATGAGGAAGTTAATGGAAGATTATAAATTAAGCTATTAAAATTATAAACTGTTGATATATTATTTGAATTGTTTATAAAGATTCTCTGGCGGCCACTAAAGTGCTGTGAAGAACCTGCAGACACTGAGCAATGCCTGGGCAGCGACAATGGCCTTACTAGGCATGGTATAAGGCTTCCACAGTGGCATAGAGGTTGCTAGGCTAGCACTGTGTGAAAATGTGCAGCAGCAGCAGCAGCAGCAGCCAGTGAAATCTGTTGACAGCATTGCCCATGCCAAGTACTACTGCCGTGCCAATGGCTGAATGTCTGCACAATGCTGACTGGCTAAGCATCTCTACCATGTGATGCCCATCACTAATGGCATTGAGCACTCCCTCACTTGCCACCCAGCTTACTCGCCATTGCACACATCTTACTGTCTCCATTGCTGCAAATATTGTCTGTATAAGCATGTGCTATGTTGTGTAACCTGGTACTTCCTTTCACTGTCTGGAGAAGGGGAAAGGTAACAGGCAGGGATCCATGGCTGCGTTTGAACTGTATTGGATCTTGGATGCTTCCATTTTTACGTCAGCTGCTCTCCTTTTGCCACACCTGTCTCTTAGCAGCCTGACTGAATAGTTCTGAACAGCGGGTCAGAGAGAGGAGATTTCCTCCTGGTTGCCTCCTAGCCCACTTGGAAGAGGGTGTGGGTGGTAAAGGGCTTCAGGAGTAGCCAGAGGTTTACAAAGATGTGCCTTTCCTTTCCCCATCTTCCTGCCAGAGTGGCTGAAGCAGTGTCACAAGTCATCCCAATACGTATACAGGAACCTGGGGGCTTCCGTAAGTTGAGCTAAGCATTGAGATTTACAACAAACTGTGTTTGCTATTGTTAATACAAAGCATGTTCATTGCACTGCTTTATGTTTTTAATTTATCGATTAGTATAACCGATTCATCTTTTTGCTCTTTCAGGACTCCCAGCAGCATGTCTCTACGGGGCACAGCAATCAAAGTAAGAATAACTTTCACGTTGCAGCTGCATTTGATGGAAATTTTGCTCTTATAGGAACATAATAAAAAAATGAGGAAGAAGCAGTGAAAAAAACTATCCACTGCATATTTTGAATTGCAAAAATTGTGTATAGCCAAAGTTACCATAAATCACCCCCTTCCCAGTCTGGTTGCAAGGTACTGCCACTTCTTCGCAACTCCTCCCTCAGTTCCTGCACCTTCCTTGAGTAGGATCTGGATTGGTGGAGGAGGGAGAGGGGGCCTTCCCGACTTCTGTGTGTTGGTTGCTGGCTGTGGGGAGGGGAGCCTCCTGGGGAGGCCTTTTCCGTGTCTCTGCCACCTTCCCCCACTTCTCCATATGCGTGCCAGCAACTAGCAACTATGGAAGGAAGAGACGGAAGGAGGCAGGAGGCAACGAGAAAGGAAGGCTGAGAGATACAGAAAAGCCAAGATGAGTCCTTTCAGTTGTGGATGGGATCGTGGTAGCCTATTCTGCAGGAGCTGCAGCCAAGCGCCTATAAGTGAATTTGTGCAAATTAAATGTGCATATGATGCGATTCCGCTCACAAAGCACCAATTTTGAAAGCATCCTGTGATTAACATATAAGCTTGGATCCTAGGATAAGCTAGCTTCAATAAGTTTTGAAAGAGAAGTTTCCCACCTGCAGCCACCTTCAACCCCTCCAGAGGTTCAGGAGGCCCTTTTGAACAAAGTCGGTGGGGGTCGCTAGAGGTCGGTGGCAGGTTGGAGGGGATGGAGAACTTCCCTTCTGTGAACTAAACTTACCTTAGGATCTAAGTCTGGTTTTCAGACCTAGATTCTTCCCTCCCCCGGCAGTCTCTTCAAAGCCCATCCCCATCCCACATTGGTTAGGACGATACCCAACTCTCTAGAGAAGCTTTGATGGGATAGAAAAGGCAAACCAGAAGTGTTGTTGCAAAAGCAGGTTTCTATTGCTGAAGTAGGCCGCCAAAATTGGATCTCACTTGTCTTGAGATTATGTATGCCTACATCCCAAGGAAGGACAACAAACACATTGGGTTCTTTATTTCATTCCTGACAACCTAATTCTTAGGTAGAAATGCAGCCTAGAAGTAGTGATTTAGTTACATTTTAATGTTGTTTAAAAATGTGGCCTGTACTGTAAGGGAAGATAAAACTGTTATGTGAGACACGCTGTTAGCTCTTTCCTCTGATATCCCTGATGGGTATTAAGGTTGCCCTGAATAGTGTTGCAGACCACCCCAATCTCTGCATAAGATTCCAGGGGTTGCAGACACTCACCCAGGGTTGTGTTTCCATTGGGAAATCAAGGTACAGCTGAGGCTAGTTCATCTAAGAAATACAGTGTGTTGTACATATATTTACACCTGGGTTCAACTTTGGAGAGAGTATGCAGCAGTCCATCTCAAGAAGCACTTGTTCCTCACAACAGTGTAGCATTGAAGTCCAAGGCATTCTGCACGCCATCTCCATGGCTCTGTCCCATCCTGCCAAGATGGTTCTTTCAATCAATCAATCAATCAATCAATCAATCAATCAATCAGTCTTTATTGCGGTCAAGGACCAGCCAAGATGGTTATACCCTGTATGGTCTCTGCCTGGAGTTCTGGCTCCACTCTCCTGCTGCCCAAAGGCCCTGGCCAGAAAAACCCAAACCTCATGTGAAATGACACTCCCCCCCCCCCGTGGGCACAGCCTGCCTCCCTGTTTACCTATGTCATGGAAGCTGAAATCCTAAACCTTTCTGCACCCACCATAACATGGAAACTTCCCTCTCTGTCCACCAGCAGAGAAACTCTTGCCCTAATGATGGCTTTGTTTCTTAATGGCTGCACTCAGCCAGCCTTGCCAGGCTGGTTTGACACCTTAGCATAGACGAAGTCCAGGAATTTCTGTGTCAGCCACAGCTCAAACAAATCTTCATTAATTCCAACTTTTGCTAATTCTACCAAAAGCTATAACGATATTAAAGATGCATGGCCCTATCCTGTTCCCAACCTGAAAGCATCCTGTTCATAAGCTATATTGTGTTAGCTTCATGATCTGTTATGCAGCAGATAGCACTATTACAGAAGCTGTGTTTGAAGACGAAAAATGCTCTGTGCCAACAGATGAGCTTTGAGAAGAAGGGTCACCTACTGAGCAAGGAGAAATCTATCCAGAGGTGAAGATGTTAGAAGGCTTTTGGTGTAATATAGGGCAGCACTTTTCTAAGGGAAAGGTCGAGGATTAAAAGCGGTGTGGCAAAATGTAGTAGAGTGTGGTGCTTGTTAATTACCAGCCAGTGTTTGACACTGTTGGGAAGAACTAGCACTGAAGAAATAATGAAATGGTAAGGAGCGTGGGTTTCAGTAGCCATATAAGCAGCAACAGCAGGAAGTACTAAAGAGAAAACTGGAGATTAAGATGAGCCAACTGCTCTGAATACAACTTAAGGGAAGCATAACTTGAATAATTTGCTATATGAATAACTTGTTTGATCAGAATGTTTGCATAGCGCTGACAATCATCTCCTGCATCAGATTGTGAAACATACTAATAATGGAAAGAGAAAATTGCCATGAAGAGGAGAGGGTTGTTGGTGCACATAGTAGTGTTCCCCCTGGCTGCTTACTGAATAACAGCACATTATTTTCTAACTCACACACACATCCTGCCACAATATGTGGAGACTGAAAATGTTTGCTTCTGTTTTCAACTAACCACAGTTGTCTTTATGTCCAAACTGGAAACTGTGGTTAGTTTAACAATAATTTATCTGAACGAGCTAGGATTATGAACTATTTTCTGAAGTTGGCTTGGCCAAGCTAACCATCATTAATATGAACCAGCTTGTCCCAGTTCAGACGTAATGACAAATGGTGGTTAATTTGAAGCAGGAAGTAAATGTTCTTGACTTGCTCCTTGTGGCCACACTGGAAGAAGAGTGGGGAGCACTCAAACCAAAGAACCAGCCATGCTAGTTTTTTAGCACTAAACTATGGTTTAGCACTGCATCCAAATGAGGCCATTGCAAGCAACAGCTAGTGTTTGAAGATGATAAATTAGAAATTTGGAGAAGTCAATATAGTTCCCTAAAACTCCCATTATTCCTAGCCAGTGATCAGGGATGATGGAAGCTGTAGCCCAAGAGCATATGGAAGGTACCACATTAGCTACCCCTGATATTGAATATCAAAATTATTTTACAAATTTGGAGAGATTCCAGCAGGCCCCTCCTTACTTGAGCATTCTAAGAAGGCAATAGTGTCTATGTTATAGACATAGATACAGGGCTCTGATGAGTGCATCCCATTTAGATTATTCTTTTTCCCCAGCAGTTAACATATAATTGCCTCTCTCCTGAAATTACTTTTTTATCTACAGTGCTTTCTGTACATTCTGCAATTATTAATGCAGTAGGGCTCCTAGCAATAAGCATTCCTCCTTTAGGAAAAAGATAGATATTCTAAACAACAGAAGTTATACACAAAGACAACAAAGGTGTTGCTTTGCTATTTTATGCTAGTTCCCCCTTATTGAGGTTCATCAGAATATTTGATTTTAAAAAATACAAATGAAACAGAGATATGTGCATTTTTCCTTCTCCACTCCAAGAAGTAGTTCTCAGCCTGAATTTAAACATTTGATAATTCATCCAAAACAATATGCAGGCCAAAATACAGCCATCCTTTGAAATTACACTACTCCAAATTTCCATATATGAGGACAACATCTTCCCTAGATTAGTGATTTCTGACATATACATACCTTCCTGTGAACTATCCATAGAGGTAGTCATATTCGTTTGCTGCAGCAGCAAAAGCAAAGCAGAATCTCGTGTCACCAACAAATTTATTATGTTGTAAGCCTTTCTGATGGTTTCCAGTCTATGAAAGCTTATGCTATAACAAATTGGTTAGACTTCAAGGGAACACAGTATCCTTCATTGTCTTTATGGGAAGATTTTACCCCAAAAAAGGATTATTCCAAGGACAGAATCTCCCTTCTTGACCAATCAGAGCATTGTGGGTGACTCAGGCTTTGTATCACATGTTGATTTAAGAGCAGTCAATGGGGACATTAGATTTGAAGCTTTACTTCTAAGTGGTATGTTAATTCTTAAAGGCACATAGGGCAGGAAAAGAATAGCTAGGCAGAGATGCCTCCTAACTATTGCCATTTAGTGTGGCATGGGACTTAGTCATGACCAACCTAAGTCCCATTAATTTCTGAGCATGGTCTGGATCAAACTCAAGAGATTCTAAAAGGCAAAGCTATCACTAATTGCATTAATAAATTTCAACTATGTTCCCTATAGCCACATGTAGCCTTAAAAAAAATGTGATTATATGCATTCTGAAAAGCTGTTAACATAATGTACTGACCTCTCCAATTATGGATGATTAATATTCATTTCTTTTTCTTTTTCCAAGGAAAAGGTGATGTTGAATCAAAGAATCCAGAAAACAGTACATCACATACATCGTAAGTCAGTTTTATATTTGTGGCCAGAAATAATGGGTATAGTTTCATTTTCCTTGACAAAAGAATTGTATCCATTTGAGATTCTCTCTACTTTTAAAGGGCTGCTGTAAAATATGCTTTCAGCGATGAATTTTTCACTAATTGTCTAGTAAGCTTTAATATCCCTTGATTTCTAAAGAGCATACATAACAAAGAGAATGTATACTTTTTGAGTAAGGATGGTATAATTTCATAAAAAATTGAAAGGCTTCCTGAGTTAAATCAGGAGCTTGACTCACTAGTTAAAACATATCATGTTGCATTTTGCCTTAGATGCACTGATGCAATTTTTAAATGCTGCATTCTGCAGCTTCACCTTTGAATTAAAGAAATCCATTTATACTTTCTTATCAGTGGTCTCCCTCGATTAGTTGATGGTTTTGAATTAGCAAGAGTAGTGAAAAAGAAAAGAAAGTGTATTTGTAATATATCAGTATTCACCATTCTAAGGTGAGAGCAGCTCCTTTTATTTGTTTTGTTTCAATAAAAAAAATACTCAACTGTTTCTACCACTATAAAACACCAAATAAACAAATAGACAGACTGAGGTTTCAAGCTTGGGGGGAAATCAAAGAAATCCTGGCTACATAAGTAAACTTAATTTAGGTCAAATGGTCAGAGTTAAGTCTCAACCTTTTAACTTGTTTGAATGGGCAATTTTTCATGTAACAGTACAGACCTGTGAGTTTTAGAGTTCATCATGTCAGTTATTGATACCCTTTGGTTCAGAGAGTATTGTATCATGTAAAGGCACAATGAGGGTGATTGGGTGCAGAATGCTCTTAATAACAGTAAAGCATGTAAGTACCTCCTCAAAACAAATATATAAAAAAAAAACAATTTGACAGAGCCTGGTAGCAAAATCTTTGTTACAGAATATGAGGGGTGAGTACCGTATTTTTCGCCCTATAGGACGCACTTTATTCTTCCCACACATTCTATGACTAGTTCAAGGCAGAAGACCAGGCAGGCTCAGAATCCCACAAGCTGAAAATCATGCCCAGATGTTTCTAATGAACTGCAGCTCTCTCTGATTCAGTTATATGGCAAGTTCTCACCTGAATCACTGGGCCTCCATTCATGGCAACATAGCCTATTACAGCATCATCCCTATGCCCCTGGTTGATATGGAGCATAACAGCTCCTCCTGAATTGCAGAAATTAAGAAAAAGGAGGAGGCCAAAAAAGGAAAGAGAGATGGAGGCAGCTGGATGGGCACCTCTTACTCCATGGTGCACACTTACCTTCTTTTTTTTTATTCACGGCCCTTTTAGGAAAGGAACTGAGGTTAGTGAGCTAAAACACACTTAGAAAAAATGGTTTGAAATTTCACGATTAAGTCAAATTTTCAAGTAGCTTGTTATCGGTTTACTAATGTCAAATAGGAGCCAGTGGCATTTCCCAAAGTGAGTGATCTGTTCATAGTTCCTTCGGTCCCAACAATAACAAAAAAAATATGAAGGATTCTTATCTGCAAAAAAAGTCTATAAAGCATATGTATATAAAGTAATTGCTTAGTGACCTTATAAACTCAAAAGGAACAAGTTGATTTTGTTTCTGCAAATCTGAAACTCCATATACAAACTGAACATTCATAGGTACAATGGCAGTTAATTCATCCTTTCACTGGATTTATTGCTTCCATCGAACATTACTCTCACAGACAGGTTTATTACCCTCCTGAATCAGGCGGAGAGCCATTCATGAGTGGAACATTTACATTTAAGTCTTTCTGAAGGGAGGAAATCAACTCCCTCCTATCTGGATTACTCCATTACCAAAAACTTTAAAAAAAGAGAAAAAGAAAACTAAATGTCATCGCTTCTGGCATCTATTTATCTCACAAAGTTCCAGGCAAGATAATAATAATAGAGTCTAGGAGTGCCTACTAGTCCTACAATGTACACTGAGACAATTGGCTCTTTTGGCCACAGTTTTTCCAGACTTCTGTGCTGAAAAACCACATCCAGAGGCACTTAGGGATGAAGCAGAAAAGGAAATGACTGCAGTTTGTGTGTTCATCTGTGATCAGGAAAGGAAATCAGTCAATAAATACCATTGTTCGTGTTATTGTCTGCCTTGGCTCTCATACTCAGTACTTGGACTCTAGGCTCAGTAATTCATTAAGACTTTATTCCACAATTGAAACATAGTTCAAGATACAGGTAGCAGAATCAATTGTTCAGAAGTAGGGCTCTGAGCTACATGGCTAGGAACAAGCTAAGACAGTGTCTCAACACTTGACATGCCCCCTTTGCTCCCATTTTGAAGGCTGCTGCAGGCACAACCTTTCTGCAGTTCTCAGCCCATACAATGAAACTGGGCAAGCCAACAGGCACCACTGGAAGTAGGGTGGGTCTGCTTCTGTCAGTGCATGTAATAGTGCATCCTTGGAGGCAGCGCCTGAATTTGCTCAGCCAGCTCACTATGCAACCCAGGTTCCCCGCAGGTTGTTTCAGCAACCTCAGTCTTAAGGTAGGGTAATGACTGACTTGCTCAGCTCCCCCTTCTCCACTGGGACGAATGGCAACATCTGGGTGGGGATGTCTCCTAACAGACTATCCGCAACCCCATTGCCAAGAGACTCAGTAATCTGTTTACATTCTTCCTCTCCTTCTGACAAATCCTGCCAGGACTACCCCTCCTTGTCTGTCACTGTGGGGCTCATGACATTGTCATTTAAAAAAAAAAAGATCTGCAAACAGTACATAAATTCATGACTTTTGGCAATAGTTCAGTGTTTCCTTTACAATGAAATGAATGTGGGCTAAATAAATAATGACATATAACGGAAAATCTGGCAGAAATTGAACTGCAGCAGAATGGAAACATTGCAAAAAAAATTTCACACACAGAATGGGAACCACTGCCTTCTTACATCCCTAATAACACCAGTGGTAGACTTTGGGCTCTCAAATTTCAATGGCGCCCTGTGTGCCCACCTCTCACACTCTTTTCTACAGCATTGTTGTGGTGCCCCCTCCAGTGCAGCCAAATCGGTTGCGCTACCCTAAAACCGCCACTGGTAGCACTGTAACTTTATGCCAGGTTTTGCTGCATTACTTAAAGATGCTAAATAGATATAACTTTTCAATCTACCTGGTGTATGTAATGAAGTAGACTCTGTCCTATGAAAACTCATGCTCAATAAGCCATTCCATTGTTTTGAACTGCATCACCATCTTTTTTTTAAACTCAGGAGGTTGCCAGAAACAGTGTGGCACAGGTGTGTTGCGGTTTCAAGGAGAGAGAGACACCATGCAATTTGAAAATTGGATATAAGGGAAACAGCTATTATTCTGAAGGTGCCACTATTGCACTAGATACAAGATGTTATGGCTGTCTTCAGGCATTGCAAACAGATGACAGCAACAGACACAGGAATTGCTCTTGTTCTGCTTTCATATAATGACTGGAACAGGAATTAATGTATCTTCTGAGCCGTAACGTTTGAGAGTAACAGATGTAGGTGGATCAAATATATATCTCTGCAGGGTAGATGCATGGGTCCCTCCTTTGAGCATCACACAGGAAGTGAAGGTCACTAGCGTGCCCTCTTATCAGCTAAACACTTTTTTTCTTTCTTCTTTACATATAAAATTAGCTCCATGATTGTATGGAGAACCTGCAAATGGATGTGTTTGATTTCTGCCTTGTTCACCTTAATTGTTGTGAGGAGCAGAGCCTATTTTATATGTATAATTAAAGAAAAACCCCAATGGCATACAACAAAGGAAATATATTTGTACGGTTTTTTCTTTAAAAAAAATTATAACCTCTGGGGCTTCTTTTTCTTAGCATTTTTATACTGCATCAGTGATTCCTTGTAATATCTGCCTGTGGGAATTTCTCTCCCCCCCCCCACCTAGACAGCCTACCAAAAATGTACCAATTTTATAATGAATGAAGTTAGTGTTTCTTAGAGTGATGGAGGTCTTGAAAATTGTGCTGGAAAAAGTCTGATATTTATCCTTAAACCAAATATCTGGCACAAAATGTACTAGCTTCATTGTACTGTTTCCACCTGTTTACTTTGAGCATGACTTGAGGAAAGCTAACCAACTACTGTCAAATATTATTGTGCTCACTTCAATGGCTAGAATTTTAAAGACAATGTCATGCATTTATTAATACCCTTTTGGAAATCCACTCAAACATACACACATGCACAGCACATTAAACTACTTTTTACTTGGAAAATAAACACCTTTGGTAGCTTCCTCTACAGAGCATACACACATCTTTAGAGAAGTCTATTTGTTTAGATCTAAATAGTTAAATCTAACTATGTATAGCATATTGATGTTAGATATACTGTACATTCAAATGATTAAAAAATCACACAAAATAGGGCTGCCATATGTCCAGATTTTCATGAACATATATGGGATTTGCCTGTCAAAAATAGTGTCTGGGTGGAATTTCCTAAAATCACGAAATTGTCTGGGGAAACCCATGTTGGAAATTTCCTTTAAAATAGCTGGAAAACTTCATTTCTTTTGGAAACAACTTTGGCCAAAACCTCAACACCCCCCCCCCGAAAACAACTTTGCCCAAAAAACTCAAAAACCTCTCCAGTTTTTAACTTTTAGAAATATGGCAACCCTACACAAATACTATCTGAGATATTTATCAGAGTGAATCAAAATATACTGTTTGCCACATCTCTATCTAGTACAGAATAGGTCCTAGGTGTCTTTTCCCACAG
The DNA here is from genome assembly GCF_027172205.1 of Podarcis raffonei. NCBI lineage: Eukaryota > Metazoa > Chordata > Lepidosauria > Squamata > Lacertidae > Podarcis > Podarcis raffonei. Next base: position 75,969,247 of record NC_070605.1, on the reverse strand, counting down.
ACTTTTGCATGTGTTTGTGATATGACAAAAAATAAAAATAAAAATCAATGGATGCTAAAAGTAGAAACTTTTTTTTAAAAAAAAAAGTATTGGCGATTAACCCATTTGGAATATGTTTTGCTTAGGTCAGCTCTGCAGTATAGTAGTTTATTACAGTAAATGGTTTGTTGATTTGTACTTGGATGATACAGACACAGGAAGGCAATGTGAAATACTATAAATTAAATATTTAGAATGAGACAGGAAGATAAGATGATGTAAGTGTTGTGCAGAATTTTTAGAAGGCTAGAGAAAGATAAGGCAGTATAGTTTACTGTCTTTGCTTCTTTCTTTTGATGACTGTTTCTTTTCCAGAGGATGCAGTCTTAATCAAAACCTTACTTAAAATATGTAAAGAAACAATAACCTATCTCTGAGATGAAAAAAAAAGTCGCAGGAAATAAATGGGTTTCTTTCTGGGGTTATAAATTGGTGCTGTGTACGTTGGAGTGCAAGGTGAAGGCAGAATCCATTTGGTTTTCTGGAACCAGCCCTTTTATCTCTGAACTGATGTTGGGAACAGAGAAAATGTAAATTCTGTACTGAAATTTCAACAAAACGCAGTGGATGTTTCATAGGCAGAGGGTATTTGGGTTCTTTTAATTTCTACTCCTTTCCTGTACCTTATCAATCATTTGTAATACGCTTTGATGCCCTTCTCTGTCTACTGAATGATAATCATAATAATGTTTAGTATTTCCAGAATGTTTCTCCCCTCTACCCCATAGAACTCAAAAGTGTTCTGCATACCTTATGTCAGTGGTCCCTTTGAAGGATGTTGATACTCTTTGTTATCGCTGTTGCTACATCCAAGTTACACATGGAAAAAGCTAAGGTTGAGAGGTGGCAACTTGTCAGATAGGGCAATCCTAGTAGTTCTGGCAAGCTGGCAGCTAATTCATGCCAGTGGAATGTTAAAGCAGTTTAGTCGGGATCCTATTTGCTCTTTTCAGCAAAGTCAAGAGGAAAACAGGAGCAGTACAAAAAGTAAAGAGCACAGCAGCTCCCACTGTCACTCCTCCAGCAAACATAGCAAAATAGTTGGCTTCCACTGATCATGGAGTGTTGTGGTGGCAATGCACATACATAGCACAAGCCATGGAAGACACAAACTCATGCATAATAATGGGAACATACCTGTATGCATAACACAACCTGGCAGATGCAAGGACACCATGACACCCTTGCCAGTATCAAGAACAGTGGCACATGCAGCAAGTGCCTAGCAATCCATAGATTCCAGAGATTCCTGGACACGGGGTCTGGATCTCCCCTACTAGAAACCATCCTTTCGAGTGCAGAGTACGAAAGGAAAGACACTCCAGCAATTAGGCTCAGCTTCGTGTTTTGGGTGTGGACGTTCTGGCCTTGACTTCTGCTGGCATTTGCTCCCTACCAGTTGCCAACTGGCAGACTGCCTGCCCATCCAGGAGATGGAGAACTCTTGGAGAGCCTACACAATGAACTGTCCTCATGAGTGCTTATTGTATACACTGGGAGCAACATCATAATTGGTGGGAATAGGCCTGCCAGGCTGCTCCTCAGTAGCATGCCACGAGAGACACGGAGACAGCAATGAACAGTTGTCAGCAACTGCAGCAAACTGCCTGAACCTAGGTGTTCAGTAGGGATTGGTGATAACATGACTGAGGGGGGGGTGGCTTGTTCTCATGGCTTTGACTGCAAAGTAGGGGGTGGGAGTTAAACAGTAAAAGGAGCACATAGGGAACAAAACTTGTGATAGCCTTAACCCAACCACCCACCCCTCTATAGTATGATGTTCTAAGTTTCCCAGCCTGGTTCTGATACTGATAGTGAACTGTGGAAGGCACAACATTCTTAAAGCTAATTTTGGTTTTAATATTCTAGGGCACCAAACATTTGAGGTGCAAATCAATGTAGAAGTACTCCCATTTTCGTACTACTGGGAATCTATGGGAAGACATACTTTAGTCTTACCACAATATGTTTGGGCTATTTAACACATCATTCCAATAAAACAGAAAATTGCTGAAAAGTTGCAGGTGTGATTTGTAATCCAAATTTACAAATTAAAATTGCTCCTTCCTTCTTGCATCTCCAAATAGATTTAAAGTTACATTGGTTAAACAATTTGTTTGTAACTGTAAACTTTTCAAAATCCTTTTTGGTTTACCTCTCCATTCTCAGCTAATGTTGGTTAAGAAATTCTGTAATTTGAGTCAATAGAGAATTAATAGTTTTAAGAAGGATAGAAATGTGTTGGACAGAAGGCAAAATAACAAGAGAATGAATTCTGGCATTTGTCCAATTCAAATAACTAGCACTTTGCAGGGGCGGGCAAACTTAGGACTGAGGTCATAATATGGAAACAGTCTGTTTCACAGACTTTTTACGTTGAATATGATCCAGGGTTTTGGTTGTGTGTGTGTTTAATGCAGATCCTATTAACATTTGAACACTGAAGCTCATCCAGGCAGGAGATATTTTATAACATTATCATTTGCTTTTTTTGCTTTTTAACTGCAAAGATTTTCAGTGACAGCTTCTCCAACTTTACTTTTAAATTGGTTTTTGAGAGTCAGTCCATGGGATCTAAATAAACTTCATTGTACAGAATGTGTATTTTATATGCTCATCAATTTTTATATTAGTCTATTTCTTTAAATTTACAAAAAGCAAGGAAATAGAAATAGAAATAGAAATTTTAACTACTATATAATCATGTTATTCCGTTATGATCAGCTAATAATTTTGAATTTTAAGTATTTTTCACTTAAGTTAATGCATTTTAACAGACTAATTTTTATATCTAACAAGGCAAACTACTACATTACATTGCATCAAGATCTGGTCTTGGATTTGACTGAAGCTATTTATTTTTAATTGTGGTACATATAACTACTTGCATCGGTTAGGATGTTGTTGCAAGCAAATATAGTAGCCTTTGATTTTATAAGCCATAACTGGAGTCTCCGTTCTTCAGGGTAAGAGTGTTTCCAAATTATCGTTACAAATTGTAGATCCTGTATTAAACATGAGCCTTGGCTCTAAGTATTTATTTTGGTTTCGTATATTATGCATGCATGCAGTTCAGTTTATGATTTCTAAACTCTTGTTCAATTCTCCCATTGAAACTAGTGGGGCTTAATAGGAGTTAACTCTAGCCAGACCATGCCCACATTTTGAATGTGTTTCTTTTTCTGCAGAGTTTTGAAACTCAATTAGTGTCTCAAAGTGAACAAATTAATCAGACTAGAAATTGATTGAAGATTTTTTTTCCTGCATATGTTTTTTAAAAGGTGTGTTACAAACTAAGCACAAACTGCATAATATATTCCAGTAGTAAGAGCAAGTATTTTCATAAACGAATGGTGGATTCTCTTGGAATCCTTTTTAAAACTGTACTTAACAATTTTACTGTTTTAAAAAAGGATACCAATAGACTTTTCCAGATGTTATTATTGTTGTTCTTTTTTTATGCGGTTTCCAGACAGGAATTCTTTTTTTTAATGATTCAGGTGCTATGAGTTATATTCAGTCGACGATAGCAAAGCAAGTGGGAAGCAAAATATTATACGACTGAATCCAACTGCTGAGCAATCTCTTGCCAAGTGATTGATGAAACTTTTGTCATTGATTCTTTTTGTCAGGATTCATTGCATCATAAATTAAATTGTATATCCACTAAATATGGGTTCTGAGATAAATTAAGGGCTCAGAATAGCTTGGTGTTTTTTTTTACAGTTATGCAGGATCTGTATAATATGCAACTATGAACAAAATACCTTTGTTCTCTTTCTAGTCATATAAGGTTCATTGAAAAGAACGTCAGCTTTAGACACAGGAAACCTCGTTCTAAACATGGGCACATATCAGTAAATAAATGTTGTTATTAATTAAATATTTCAACAGATAAAATTTAGGCTGCAGGTTTTAGTATTACTCCACCAGGTCATTTCTTAGGAAGAAAGGTGGTGTTCATCATAAGACACTACTACTACTACTACTACTACTGCTGCTGCTGCTGCTGCTTATTATTATTACTACTACTATTATTTTATTTATTTGCTGTCCATCTGACTGGGTTGCACCAGCCACTCTGTGTCACTCTCAATAAAATATTAAAAACACAATAAAACATCTACCATTAAAAACTTCCCTGTACTGGGCTGCCTTCAGATGTCTTCTAAAAGTCAAATTGTTGTTTATTTCCTTGACATCTGATGGGAGGGTGTTCCACAGGGAGAGCACCATTACCAAGAAGACCCTCTGCCTGGTTCCCTGTAACTTCACTTCTTGCAGTGAGGGAACCGCCAGAAGGCCCTTGGATCTGGACCTCAGTGTCTAGTCTGGACAATGGAGGTGGAGATGCTCCTTCAGGTATACAGGGCCAAGGCCATTCAGGGCTTTAAAAGTCAGCACCAACACTTTAAACTGTGTTCATAATTGTACTGGGAGCCAATGCAGATCCTTTAGGACCGGTGTTATATGGTCCTGGCTGCTGCTCACAGTCACCAGTCTAGCTGCTGCATTCTGGATTAGTTGTAGTTTCCAAGTCACCTTCAAAGGTAGCTTCACATAGAGTGTATTGCAATAGTTCAAGCAGGAGATAACCAGAGCATGTACCACTCTGGTGAGACAAAGCCCTACACTCCACTCCCATGCAGAATGGAGCTTTCAGCTATTCATTACCCACATATATTAAACCTAGAAGTGATACTTGAGGAAATATACAGTTAAAAATCTTTGCATATGCTCTAACTAGAGGAAGAGATGTTCATTCTTTCCCTCATTCTTCCAGCACATGCTGAATACCAGAATACCAAGGAGTTACCCCATTCACTGAAACGGCAGAGATACTTTCTCAAGCACATTGAATATTGCATATCTAATTGCAAAGCAAAGTACCACATTTATCTCTGCTATAAAGTAGCTGGAGAAATGGTTGCTGTGGGAAAATATAACAATGAGAATCCACCTGGAGTCACTTCAGGCCAGGGCTAAGCCATATGTTTTAACAGTACAATTAAAAGCAGCAGTTTTAGGATGCTGATTCCATCCAGTCTTTTAATCTTACCTGTTCTGGAGCTGTTTGCCAGTCTTTTACAGTCACTGTTTCCTTCCTTATCCATTTACTTCCCCTTCCTTCCTCACAGATCTCAGCCTATCAGGTATCATATATAGGATGCTCTAATGTTATGAAACTGGTCAGCTTTTGTGATGTCAGTAAAGGCAGGGAAACCCATTTTGAGTGAAGGACGTGCTTCCTATTTGGTCACATGGACAATTCTAGCCAATCAGGAATTGTTATACAAGCCTAAGTCTTTTGCAGCAAACCCATAAAATGCCCCAAAGGGGTTTCTTATGATGATGTTGATGGCTTTAACAAATCAGGGGCTCTCTTTCTACTTCAGACATTACATTTTCCAATTTGGATGCCAGTCAGGTATACCTTATATTTCATAAAGTGAGAACTGAGTAGTATAGTAATTAGAAGTATGAGTACAATGGACCCAATGGAATTTGTTTGCATGTAAACATGCATAGGATTTGTGCTATTAAATTCCTCTAGGAAGAATTTTAAAAACTAAAGTTATTGATTCAAGATGTGGGAAAACCTATTTCTGGTCAAGGCATTGCTTTTAGTTTCAGAAATGGTGTTTGGCAGGATATGTTACTACATGTGAAGTCTGTTGTATAGGACATGATGTTTGGTAAATTGTTTTTTCAGCTATTCCAAGCTATTGGTGCATAGCGCCAAGGTTGCAGGTTCTGTCACCATATGGGACAGGGTTCCTTTCAACTCTACATTTCTATGATGAAGTTGTGGAATGCCTTCTTTTTAAAAAGGTGCTCCAATGAATAATAAGCTATGAGTCTAGTAGTATTTGATTTCCAACGTTTTGCTATTGCTCTGTATGGCATGTCAACTGCTAATTGCTTAAAGCCTCGCCTTCCATTCCATGTTTTATTATGACATTCCTTTTTAAAACATATTTTTTAATTATATGCTTCTTCTACATGGAATGCCCAGTGGACTTTCACCCAAGTTTTTCTATTTTTCTATTTCATTTAAACAATGTACTTTATTTAAATACTTTACACCGTGGTTTGTAAGTGGTGTACAATGAGTTTGCAAAAGATTTGTGAAATCAGATAAAATTAACCATAGAATCGGGGGGGGGGATGACTTAAAATGCCTGCTGAAATTTTTAAAAGGCTTCATCAAGTGCTGGAACTTTAACAGGGAGTGGGCTTGTCTACTCTCAGCCAGGAGAATTGGGTCCTCAATACTGAACGCATGGCTCCTGCTGGATATGAGCTGAGCCATGAGGGACTCCCAACAGTGACGCTCAGAAAGACCTTAGTGATCAGGCAGGGGTATAAGGAATCAGGAAGTCCTTGAGGTTTCCTGGACCAGATTTTGGACTGGGTCCAAGGATAGCACCACATAGAACACAATGCAATAATAAGTCTTGAGATTAGCAGTGCATGAATCACTGTGGTTAGGTTAGCCCTTTCCAAGAACGGCCGTAGTTGATAATATACCAGCCAAAAGACACTCCAGCCACTAAGTCTACCTGAGCCTCCAGCGATAAAGATGAGTCCGGGAGCACCCCTGAGCTATGAACTTGCTCTTTCAGAGAGAGTTCAATGCCATCCAGAACAGGCAGCTTGGCCAGTCTTCCAGACACAGGAACTTCCAGCCTCCTCCACCTTCCCATTGTTCAAACTCTACTTATTCATCCTCATTTGACACACAGCTTTACATATTTTATTTTTGAAAGGGTGAGTTGCCTTCCAACCATCATTCAGTGTGTGGAACATGTGCTTACATTACTCTAGAAAAAAAAGGAAAGAAAAAGAATGAGTCAATTATTCAATTGCCCCAATCTAGAAAATGAGCTTCCTGCGGGTGCGTTGAGGGATAAGAGCTTACATTTGAACACATATCCACATTCTGATTTTGTTCTGTGAACTGCCCTGAGACTTCCAGGTGGTATATAAATTCAATCGATCAATCAATCAATTCAGGGCTGACAGATTGTGTGTAAATACTACTGGGTCAAGATGTAAATAGAAGAAGTACACAGCTTGCATAAATATCATTTCAAAAGAAGGGAGTGACAGACACTCAGAAAGCAAAGGTTTGACCAACAGACCACATACTCAATTCTCTGAAGTGCAAAGATATACGTACAAGTTTTATTTTACAGCACTGTGGCCAAGTAGAACTATAGAAAAGTGAATGCCCTGGTAGGTGATCAGAACACATGACATCACTCAAAGCTGTGTCCCACATGAATGCAATGGAAACATTACAAGCAAGGAGAAAGAATTAATGTGCCAAATTGGAGCAGAATTCCAAGGAGGTGGATTCCTGAGGTAGACAGCAGGATATCCATAATGCACATGGTAGGCATTACAAACATGTGGTATTTTTAACATCTAAGGTCAATACATTTTCACTGGAAAACTTTAAAGTTTGTGTGAGCTATTTAATTGTTTTGCTGTGTGTTGGGTGATGAAGTCTATAGGCTTCTTTCTTCGCGCTTACCTGAATTTTGTGGTGCAGTTTTCCAACAATACGTTCACAAAAACGTATGTACTGTATTAGGGGAAAGTGTGCATAAAAATAACAACAAAACAAGATAGAAAAATTCATTGCATTAGGGGAAATTGCTTGCAAAAAAAATGTGTAGACAAGTCAGTTGCATATAAATGTGTATAGTTAGGAGAAAACCACACCAAATGCTGAAGAATTTTCATAAGGATTATAAATAAGACACAAAAGATTGCTGCAGAAATGTGGAAAACTGGCTTTAAGACTGGAAGCTGAGAGAACCAAAATTGGCAGATTCTTCCACCCTTGTGGGTGACCAAGCCCAAAACACTTTCTCTGCTTCTTGAGTTTGTAGCCAAGTCCAGAGCCATGAGTAAAGACTCAGGTATGTGCTTGTGCAAACAGGTGGTCAGTTTCCAAAAGGTGGCAGTCCAGGACAGGCGAGGCAAAGCACAAGAGTCCCTTCACTTTAGTGATGAGTTGCTCAGGGGAAAGAACCAAGAGTTGCAGAGGGCAAGGCAAGCCTCTGTTGGCTCCCCTAAACAGCAGGTTTCTCTGATCTGAAGTTAAAGATCCTGACATCATAGCATGTGATGTTAACTATAAATCAGGTTCAAGACCATGGCACATAAGGAGGTAAGATGACCTTTTACTATGAACCTCAGTTCCAGGGAAAATCTCACTGAAAGGCTGCTATTTGTTGAATGAAATCACATAGTAGGAAATTGGTTTTCTTGTAACAAAGTTTTCTCTGTTTCGTCAACTAATAATGTAGAATAAATGCATCACATGGATATTTTTCAGCTGTTAACTTTTACTGATTGCATAATGTATAATCACTCATGTTTTTCAAAGAACCACTTATTTACAGCAGAAAAAATAGCACATATAAAACTCAAAACTAGTGATTTTTTTTACTTTCTTTTATAACTAATTAGGCTGAAGTACAGCACACAACCAATTAAACATAAGAATTTCACAGAATCAATATCTTGTTTTAAATGTCAGCTAATTAGCTTGTTTATTGCAGTCTCTTGATGCAGCAACTATAACATTACCTCTGAAATGTATCATACAGAATTAATTGGTTGTTTAGAAAACTCTCTAAATGAATTTGCTTGAATCAAGAATCTTTAACAGGATGTTCACAATGACCTCAGTGCTTAAACCCTTTCATATGGGAGGGGTTCAATTAAGATCTGATTAAAGAGCCACAGTTTTAAATCTGACGAATTAATGAATTGATCCTTCAAATTAATCAGTCTTTTTGGCCCTAACACAAACTGAATAAAACCTGAGCTTTAGGTCTTAATCTGAAATACTATTTTTAATGTATATAATATCCATGGTGTTTTCCAGAGAAAAAGCAAATCCCTTTCTTAAAGGTACCACAGAACCTGCTCTTTTTCATCATTCCAACAGCAAAGCCCCTGATTTATGCTCAGATCATCTCCTGCCCAGACTTCTACATCTCTCTCTCTCATCCCCATCCTCTTTTGTCTGATCTCTCTTCAAACACAGCTGCTAAAACCATTATATTTTGATTGCATCATGCTTCTTTTAAGATTATTCCACAGACTCTCCTCATCCCTTTCATTCAGCACAAACACCTTGTTCCTGGTCTCAAGAATCTCAACAGATATGCCTCACACTATTTTTCGGCTGTTATCTTTTTCAATTCATCTTTGCCTGGGACCTTTGTTCTTCTGATTTGTTTGACAAGATTTATATACTGCTTAATTGACAAAAAGCCTCTGAGCAGTTTTCCTACGTTATAATCTCTGAGGATGTCCCACATTATTCAGCCAGCCACATCTAATATCAAAAGCTGTCCCCCTAAGCTGTGCCAAATTTCTCAAAGGCCTACAAAATTTCTCTTGACTTCTCTTTTGCCCTGTTCATAAACTCTACAACTTATTCCAGCAAACATATTGTGCCTTTCCCCTCTCATTTCCTGTTTTAACTCCCTCCCCCAATAATTCTACACCAGCGTTCTCCAACCTGATGCTCTCCAGATGCTTTCTATTACAGCTACCAGCATCCACAACCATTTGCGATGCTGGCAGGAGCTAATGGGAGCTGCAATGAAATAAAATATGAGCATCAAGTTGGGAAAAGTTGCCCTATGCTATAGACTTTTTGGAATAGGAATGGTTCTGTCTCTTATTTTGCTATGAGACGCACTATGGGGTTGAATCTAGACTAACTAATCTGTGTTCAGTTCCCATTGAAATAAATCAGGTGTAAATCACCATGCTGACCTAACCTGTTGAATTCAGTGGGACCCAAGTTCAACAGGAACTTAGTATGGATACAGCCCCATGATATTCTACAAATGATATGTAGTACTCTATATAAATATTCAGATCTCTTAATTTTGCTTTGCCATATCCAAGGTAAAAGTGTAAACCCGTGAAAATAGCTGAGGAAGCAAATTATTTTGAGGAAAGAAAGAGAAAGGCTTTGCAATTAACTTGACAGGAAGGGAGATACTGCACTTTCAGCAAGCTGGTAGGCAATTTGTAGAGTGTTAACACCACGGAAATAATATAATGTATCACCACATATTACGCCCTTCATGTTTAAAAATTAAGTAATATTTTCAAAAGGCAGCAGCAGGCTGTTAGCAGAAATTGAAGGCGTATAAACTTACCAAAATAGCTGTTAATCACTAGCAACCAGAATGGACTCAATGGAATCTTAGGAAGCAAGATGTGACTAGGTAAACTGAGTAGCCCCCTTGGACACTTTATTGCTTAAACCTGTTTCTTCCTGCTGTGGTAAGTGATTAGTCCTGAAACTTTGGCAGGCTCCTTGACTGATGGGAATGTTTAGGCCAGTGCAGAGAAATAATCTTCTGGTAAGTGACCATCGTTCTTTCATTTTCATACATGCTCTCATTTTTATGTGGCCTCTTTGATCCTAAAGTGGGATTATGTTGTAGATCTCTTTCAAGCTTTGGACAGTAAAACTGTCATATTTAAGAAATTATTTTGCACTATCTACCGCCAAGGATGTAGACAAGTGTTGTGGAACTGTATTATAATTATTTTGTCCTTTTTAGCAACGTTTTGAGAAAGGTTGGGTTCTATTTTGTTTCTTTTTAGAAAGTTTCTGCACTGAGGCCTGACTTGGTTTTGGTTGAGAGCCAGTGTGATGTAGTGGTTAAGAGCGGTAGACTCGTAATCTGGTGAACCGGGTTCACGACTCTGCTCTTCCACATGCAGCTGCTGGGTGACCTTGGGCTAGTCATACTTCTTTGAAGTCTCTCAGCCTCACTCACCTCATAGAGTGTTTGTTGTGGGGGAGGAAGGAAAAGGAGATTGTTAGCCGCTTTGAGACTCCTTCGGGTAGTGATAAAGTGGGATAGATTGAGGGCACAAGGAGAAGGGGACGACAGAGGATGAGATGGTTGGACAATGTTCTCGAAGCTACCAGCATGAGTTTGACCAAACTGTGGGAGGCAGTGGAAGACAGGAGTGCCTGGTGTGCTCTGGTCCATGGGATCACGAAGAGTCGGACATGACTAAACAACAACAACATCAAATCCAAACTCTTCTTCTTTAAGATCACATGCTGGGTGAGAGCGGTACACAATGAAAACTATTCAGTGGCGATGCAAATTTTGCTGAAAGTTGTTATTGTTTACTCATTCTCCTCCCACTCCAAACCCCAGCACAGAAATGGAAGTGTTAAATTGCCAGGACTTCTGAACCCTTAGCAAAGATCCAGAGTACCTGGCAAGCTACTATTTCAAGGAATCTTTATGCTGGGAATTTCTTGGTGGTAAGGCTTTGGGGCCTAAGGAGAACCATGGACAACTGACCATCCTGTTGTTAATGCGACAAAAAGTGGTTGCAGAGCAAACCACGGGCCCCCTCTATATGCTGGGCAAGCGGGTGGGATCCATTTCCCAGGCAGAAAGCCTAGGAAAATAGCCCCCGGGCTTCCCCATCAGATCTTGGCAGGCAAGGTGAACACAGTCCCACAATAAGGCCCACCAGAGAAGGTGAACAGATTTTTGGAGCAGCTCGGAATGCAAGGGTTTCCCCTTCAAAACAACAACAACAAAATTGGCAATGCCCAGAAAGCCAGCCCTTTCACCAGCCATTTATCCTTCCCCTTCTCCCACCTCTTTACCTGAACTTACCAAGTTGTGAGGACAGAAGAAAGCAAAGACAGAGGAAAGGGCTGGTGAAAACCAAGTGCTGTTTCTAAGCTGCTCCTCATTTTTCAGTGAAGATCTCTGAATCAACTTAGAGCCTGTGTTACTACTGCCAAGAAGTCTGGGAAGTGTAGCTGGTAGGTGAGTTGGGATAAATTAAAAACTACACTTTCTAGAATCAGGAATGGGAGAAAAGTTGAAGTGGAGAAATCCCTCCCCCCAGTTTTGAAAACCCTGAGGCATTTCGAGACAAGCCAATATTCAGAGGGGAGGAAGTCTAGCTCAACCCATTTCATATTCTGATAATGTGTCTACTCGGTCAGAGCTTGACTACACAGTCTACTCACCACATGAAAAGCAGCTCTGTGCAGCCAAACTCTGCCTGTAGAAAATTCTGGAGGCTCCTGGGGTTGGGGAGGGATACACATTAAGTGGAAACCACTGTTGGCCTCTTTTCCTGCTCCCCCCCCCCACCTCTGCTTCCGCTTAATGGTGGGTCATATTCCCAGTTTCTTTCCAACTCCCAGGGGACAATTAGTTCCAACAGCTTCTTCTTCCTGTGTGCTTGAGTGTGTGTGATTTCTGTCACCTCCAGCTTTCTCTGCCTGTTAGTGGAGTAGTCTCAGAATTCCCAACATGCACAACCTCTCACAAAGTAGGACTTTTCTGACATAGAGAGTGTAACATGTAGGCAGGCTCTTATTCAGCGTTGCATTTCAAAACGCAGTCAATACATTGGATATAATCAACATGACAGGAATGTAACAGTTCATTTACCAACCCTTAATGGCTTGGAAAGGAAAAGCAGAACTGTGAAGATGGATTCTACCCAGGTGGAAAATTGCAGCTATTTATTTCTCTTTACTGAGATTGCTAATTTTGTTACAGTGGATTGCAGCTTAGTTTTTCAACAATTTTGCTTTTATGTTTGGTAATTAAATCTTGCATTGCTATATTTACTTTACAGCAATGTCAATGTGGTGGGCTATACCATGTCTGTACTATTTTAATTAGCATTTGCAGTATTCATTTGTGGTTTTTAGTATTGGAATTTAGGAATACAAATATGTGTTTTAACTTACTATTCTCTACTATTTTATGTGCCATCATTTTATGTACTAATAAGAAACTCAGTTCTCCAGTTCTTGCATAACCAAAGTAGAACCATCCAGAAACTCAAGTTAAGAGGTATAAATAAGGGAGCAATCCTGAGCACAAGAAGCTGTTGTAAAGCTAGCCAGGGTAAATTAAACCATCATAAAGTTACACCAGATTCACATTCCATTCAGCAGTAGGGCTACTGCTGCTTCTTTGCAGAGGGAAAACAAGCCTTTAAAATAATCTTCTATGCCAGGTAACATGATCCAGTTAAACTGGTTTAGGATCCATTCCAGCCTAAGTCCCACTGCATCCTAAGATGCTCATCCCACTGGATCTTGCCGTAGGATTGCCCCCTAAGGCTTCCAGGGGTAAACAAACAAACTGGAGGTGTGGAATGGAGCCACTAACTGGATTCCTGAACACACGCCCTCACACTGCAACACTTTGTTGCAGGTCACCCATTAATGACAGACTCTTTCTTCGTGTGCCTTTCTTACGTATCCAAAACAGCAAGAGGAGAGACACCAGCATATTTGAAGGACCCTTGGTGAAAGAGCAAAACAAGCAACCAAACTCAGCTGCAATCCACACTGAAACCCTTTTCATTTGTGGCCCATCACTGTACTAGTATTATTGGCAAATGCTGTTGCCATTCATGAGGCATAATGTGGAATGCAGAATTGTATCTCCCTTTTTAAATAATGCCATCCTATGGGAAACACTGGCCTGCGAGTGCTTCAACTGGAAAACAGCCTTTACTAAAGGTGCTGCGGACTGTGAAGAAGTACAAACTCAGGACGGAAAGGAGAAATGAGCTAAGAGGAAGGCACGTTTGGCAAACCACTCACCATGATCAACACCCGCCCGGAAACTTATGTCCCCACTGTAGAAGGACGTGTGGATTCAGAATTGGCCTCCACAGTCACTTACGGACTCACTGTTAAGACCATGTTCATGGAAGACAATCTTACTCGGCTAGGAGTGATCGACAAAGAAAGAAGAAAGAAGAATATTGCTTATAATGCCATGCCGCTGCAAAGTGTTATAAAAAAAAGTGGGAGGGTCTTAATTCACATGGGAAGTAGGAGGATTTTAAAAAAATACAGTGCTACCTTGGGTTAAGAATTTAATTCATTCTGGAGGTCCATTCTTAACCTGAAACTGTTCTTAACATGAGGTACCACTTTAGCTAATGGGCCTCCCGCTGCCGCCGCCCCGCCACATGATTTCTGTTCTCATCCTGAAGCAAAGATCTTAACCCAAAGTACTATTTCTGGGTTAGCGGAGTCTGTAACCTGAAGTGTCTGTAACCTGAAGCGTCTGTAACCCGAGGTACCACTGTATAACAAAAAGTCATGAGCACCTGTATACAGTCAGTGAACCCAGGATGATGAGCTACTGATGCAGTTGGTGGAATGGAATGGAGTATCCTGTAGAATGGCATGGCTGGAAGAACTGAATAGGAATACTCCATGTCAGCATTTGCTGCAGGCCCCACTTGTACTCTAATGCACAATAGAAGGTTTCTAGAGACATCCTAGTGGGCTCCACTGAAATATTTGCAAATTGCGTTTTGGTTTTTTTAATCGTTCACCTTCCTATGCAGGGGCAGAAGAACGGGGTGGGTGGGTGCAGTCCACCCTGGGTGTCACCGCTGAGGGGAGTGACATTTGGTGCACCACCCGCCCATGACTCCCAAGCCTACCCCGAGCCATCGGGGGAAAGGGCGGAGCTGCGCCAACTTGATGGCGACCTTCCCCCTTCGTTTTGACAGCTCAGGGGAGGCTTGGGAGTCGCGGGTGGGCGGTGTGCCATTGCCCCCGCTCCTGGGCTGCTTCCTGGGGGGGGGGAAGCCTCCTCCAAGCTGTCAAAAGGAAGAGGGAAGGGAGGAAGGCGTGCTGGCAAAGCAGCACAGCTCCCTTCCCCCTGCCCACCCTCCCAGGAAACAGCCTGCCATGGGCGACTCGCTCCACCTCCCATGGGCCGCTCGCTTTGCCCCCTGGGATGATCACTGCTGGCGGCGCCCCCCCCCGGACACTCATCCCGCCCCCTGGAATGCTCCCCCCCCCAGGTGCACAGCATGGGTGTCAGAGCAGCTAGTTCCGCCTCTGTTCCTATGTTAGCAACAATCTTCTGGGTTTTTTCTGTTTCCTTCTAAACAAATAAGTGTTGTGGTTTTCAAAAACACAGCAGCAAAATTGGACATTAGATTTTTAGCATGTGGGACTGTTTCAGTGATAGAGTTGCCACAACAGCTTGTTTAAAATGGCAGCTTCGTTGATACTGTGTTAGCAGATTGTCCTAAATGAAATTCATGCTTTGGATGTAGATATGCATTAGGCAAGGTTAACCATCTGTTATGTGATGGGAAGAGGATAAGAGCAGTAAATTTCACTTCATTAACACTGATTGAAACATGTGTCCACCCATTATTCATGAAGTATTTATGTTTTGATAGTTAGATATCTTTTATCTGTGTGTTTCAATAGATTAATCTTAGCACATATTTTTCAGAGGTATGCCTTTTCTTGGAGTTTGCAGTAGATGGTTCATTTTGCACAAATAAAAAAAAACCAGACTCTGCATGTTTTCCAGTCAATATTTATTGATGTTAGCTGATTTGACTGACAGTCAGAATGCATGCAAATTCTCTCAAAGAATAATGGGATCCTAACTAATGGGATATTCCTTTGAACTGATTTATTATTATTAAAGAAACACATGACCCAGTTTGCCACCTGTTTGTGATTCTAGGAGAATTACAAATATTATCACTTACCCTCTGTTTTCTATTTTCAATTCATGCCAAGCAGCTTCATAGGAATTCTGGTACTTGTCTGCTGCTTCAAGTTTAATAGATTTTATTTCACCTTTCAAATAAAAATATACCAGATCAGGGTCAAGCATTCTTAAGAAGCCTGGGATAACAAAAAGGTCTTTGTCTGGCACTGAGAATATGACAGTGCAGATGCCAGGTACGCTTTTCTGAGGAGAACATTCCAGAAACATGATTCTGTCACTCAGAAGGCTCTCTACCCAGTCATCAAGCCAATACCTCAAGCAGTTAACTTTGGTTAAGCACCAAGAGGAGATACACTTCAAAATACTTGGGAGCACAGGAAGCACATGACTACTGTGTAGTTAGACACTTTGAGGACCCCTGATGCTGTGTGAAGTGTTAATTGCCTCCAAGTTGGATTGTGACAGAGTCACACTTCTGGACTTAAGAGATAAATGATAGCAGTGACCAAAAAAATTGACTTCATGCAGAGTTGTCAAGCATTGTACTTTTTTCTTGTCTGTTATGTGAATTTATACTAAGTAGAAATTATATTTCCTAGCCACTACTTTGCATACCATTTGGGGTAAATTTGCAGTGTTGAGGTCTGATTGCTATTCAAGTGTAACAGCATTGCCTCTCTCCTCAGTGGAAGCAAGTCTCATTGATGAATCTTTAGCACGCACCAAACTTTTTCTGGTTGCTTCTGGTGTCCACAGGATGGCACTCTGTCGTGATCCTAGTGGGGATAGGGCCTGTGTAGAAAGCAGAGTGACACAGGCCTGGAAAAAAGGGAATAATATGTCCAGCACAGTGTTAGAAACTGAGATATGAAAACTTAGGTGCTAAATGGCACCTTAAACCTAAGTTATGGGCGCCACAATGGAATGTCTAGGCGCGCTTTTTTATAACAAGAATACAAAGCTGAAAATGAATGAACTGCAGCTAAAATCTTACGCTTGTTTTAATCTGAAATCTTAAGTGCAGTACTGCTCCCAGAGCTCCGAAAAATTCTCGTATTAATGAAATTACCTGTCGCAAAATGCACCTAGAACAATGGGACTTTCAAATGCTGGTCCAGCAGCCTCAGAAGTAGGATCGCAGCTCTCTCAAATGCAAATGACAACATAGTTTGTTGCCTTTCAATGATGCTCTGGGGGAAAAGTTTCACTTTTCATCCAGACAGTACAGCTGTTGAAATGGGAAAGGGAGGAACTTCACACACAACCCTTTACACACCTGCCTCCAGTCTCAAAACAGGGGTTGTAGGAAGAGCCGCTAGAGCAGCTTGTGTGGGTTGAGTGGAATCTCTGCATATTGTGGAGGAGCGCTTCAGGTTTCTGTTTTGTTCTTGTTTCTATACTGGCTTTTGATGATGTTTCTGTAAGTCGCTTTGAGTCACTTTTGTAGGGGAAAAGAGAGACCTATAAGCATCACTATCACTATCACTAATTTATACATTAGAAAAGGTGAAAAACCATTCCCTCACAGATTCCTGAGCCAGTCATGAGACAACCAGCTATTTCCTTGAGCAACTTGTGCGATCAGTTCCCCCACACCTCATGCTATTTTGCCTGATATGCTAGCCCTGCCAGGTAGCATCCTCACAGGCCTCATACTCCCGCCTCTTCCTCTGCTTCCCTCCATTATTGATCCTTCCCTCTAATATACTTGGTGGCAGCACCCATCACGTTTCTGTTCCCTGAAAGACCTGCCTCCCTTTGTACAGGAAAGCTGAGTGAACAGACAATAGTTTGTTTTTGTTTGTTTGTTGTTATTGACCAGGCCTTGCCCTGGTGAAACCAGAATCTGGGTGCCCTCCACCACCCACACAACGTCATCCTTGAAGCCAGATCCATGTGTGCATTTGGTCCGATTCACCAACGTTCTTCTTACATCATAGTGCCACATAATTGAGAGGCTTTTATTATCTAAACTATATCTGAATTGTTTTATGGGACTTAAATGTAGGTCATTTGTTGTTTTCTCTTTCCAGGATGTTAGAAGATGACCTCAAGTTGAGCAGTGATGAAGAGGAGAACGACCAGGTAACAAAA
The DNA here is from genome assembly GCF_027172205.1 of Podarcis raffonei. Lineage (NCBI taxonomy): Eukaryota > Metazoa > Chordata > Lepidosauria > Squamata > Lacertidae > Podarcis > Podarcis raffonei. Next base: position 75,951,560 of record NC_070605.1, on the reverse strand, counting down.
CTAAAGTTTTTCATTAATATAAAAATTGCATGATCTAATGATAGAGGTATGCTGATGATGTCATAACTCATTTAAATATTTCATAAGAAGCATTTCATACAAAGCTGAGGATCCAGTTAATAATGTGTATAGAGTTATAGCTCTTGGATGGTATCCAATGGTGGCACAACTAGAAGGCAGCTGACCTTTCCCTTCTCCCCGCTCATAAGACTTTCTCCTGGGAGTCAGGGCAGTCCTCTGAGCAGTGATGGCTGTGTCATATAGGGCTGAAGTAAAATGGGGGAATTGTCCTCAGCCTAGTGAAGAGGTTTTGCTCCAGCCATGGCTGCACTGGCTGCAGTGGATGGGAGTTGTCATCCAAAACAAGTGGAGGGCAACGAGTTGTTAAAGTGTTAAAGTGCTAAAGAGGAAATGATATTTCCTCATAGCCTCTGCCTCTCTTTCTTCCTAGAAATTAAAGCACTGTAGGATGTCCCAGGGGAACAAGCCCAGACAATAACATGGGATTTTCCAATGAAAGTGTATGGCTACAAGAGCAGAGAATGTGTGGTAGCATGAAAATGCTCTCAATGTGTTACGTTAAATAAATAAGCTTAAGAGTTAGAGAAGAAGCTATGAAGGAGGAGGAAGAGGAGAACAAAGTTGAGCTGTTCATGTGTCAAGAAGCTTGCTGTAATTAATTAGCCACACACATTAGATCCTTAATTTTAATTACCTAAATGTATTTTCCTCCTTTGCTCCTCATCATTTATCCAGTTAAAATCATAGTTAAAATTTTATAGGCAGTGATCAGAAGAGCTAATGTGGGGATAGAAATTTTTCCTGCTTGCCTATTTAATTCCACCGACTTTGGAGAAGAACTTACCTTTTTGATCCCCAATCAATATCTGAAGAGCTCACAATTAGCAGACCGCTTGGTAGTTAACATAAATCTGCAAGTTAAAATGACCCAATTCCCTTTGATTTATAATACATAGAGCAATAATTCTGCCATCATCCTTTCAGAAAATGTCTGAAGCTTTGTGTCATGGAGATGTTAAAATCATACTTAAGATTGTTCAGTTGTCATGATTATTGCCTCTTGGTTCCCCTGAAGTGTGGAATGACACATGAAATATCCATATTTCGATTCTCTGTTCTTCAGTATAGAGGTCACTGGGCCGTTTAAATCAGTCTTGGGTGTATTATATTAAACAGTGATTGCTAACTATTATGCAAATATCCCTCCTTCCTTTCCTTCCTCCTTTCTACTTTGCTTCCTATCATTTTAGGATAGAACATTTTATAGAAGAAAGTAGAACTCTATAGGGAAGAAGTAAGCCACTGAAGCCAGTTGTGGAATTCATGTCAATCAGTGTTAAAAGAATTTGACTGACTAGTTTACATATGTGGAAAAATAATCTAACTTATTTTTACAACCTCAGGCTTGTAGGCAGTTTCCCCACCCTTCTGCAGGATCAGGTTGGTTGCCACTGAGGTTTTGTGGCTGTGAAAATTTATTGCCCACAGAGCCAATCCATCTGCATTCAGCAGCTTAGTCTGAATAAATAGAGCCATTGTGCTTGTCTGGAATATGTAACTAAAGTTCATCCAGTCTGTTTGCCTCTCACATCTCCTGAGGTTCATAAACGGCAACACCCTGGTATGTACTCTTGGCCTCTGCCAAAGAAATTGTGAAATTGTATAAATAGAAGCTAAAGAAGCAACCAAAATCCATCTTTAGAGACATGGCTTCAAAATGGAACTCTGGCTGTGAGTGAAAGAAAAAGAACTTTGTTGTAGTACTTTTCAAGTAGTAGCACTCTCTCTCACACACACACACTTAGTAAGTATGTGCTAAAATATTATGATGAATTCAGATTACTTGAACAATCATACCAGGTAGGACTATACCTAGCATTTTCGCTCCAAGACTAAATAGCAGCTTCAGTGGGGCAGTGTTTTGTGGGAGCTGGGACTACAGTTAACCCCCACTGCCCCATATGTCAGCCCATCTTCCAATCCTATTCATGCGCACACATGACTGCTACTTAACAGTTTTTAAACTTGTGTATCATCATCAAATGACATGTTTAACATAAGCAATACAATTAACTTGTTTTAATAAAATATAGTCGAAACCTTTCAGGGGACATTAAAGTTACTCTGCCACCTAAACCTTAGCCTTCCCTAAGGGCACGCTGATATAACTCCCAAGCTAAAGTATTTTAAATCTCAGCATTCCAAGCCCAGATTAGCTATGACAGTTTTCATTAATAGTGTCTTAGTAGTAATGCATCTAAAATTGGCTAACAAGATTTTAATAGAAGATGGTTTAATGATTACGTTTAATGATTTCAGCAGCCACTGCCCTTTACAGCAGATGCTCATTATTTTTAAAAAGCCGCCTTCTATGTATTGCTGTATGTCTGTGCCTGAAAGAAATGGTGCAGAGACCAGCTCTGTAGTACTGTGTGTACAACACAAAAGAGACTTGATTTGAATGTGCTTAATAGAGATAAGGTCAAGTGTATATTCCACAGCGATGCGCTGAAAGTTCTATGCTTGTCATAAATTATGTAAAGTAAGCACTTGGATGGCGTTAGAAAGTGAAGGGAATGTGGGCAGGAGCAGAGAGGGTTTGCCAGGAAGGGCTGCTGTTGCACAACCTCATTCATCTCTGTGAGCTCGGTGAATTTAGCATTGCTTGTGCAATTACATTGTTTGGTAGGTGACACCCAGAGGCAAGGTGGAAGCTTAGAAATGGTTATGCAGAATGTAAGGTGACCTGCTTCCCTGATAATTCTATAGTCTGCACTGAACCTCCTTCTTTCAGCATGTCCTCCTCCCCATTAGCAGGCACCACCTGAGGACATATTCAGTCCAAAGTATGGGTTAGTGCTGCTTCAGTGCGCAAAACTAAATGTGCCTCCCCCCTCTCAAGTTTTAGGCAAGCTATCAAAACTCTGTCTGTCTGTCATCTACCTATTTTTTTCCTCTTGCTATCCACTGCCTTGCAAAACCCTATATAAATATGGTGTGCAGTCCCTAAGGTGGTTTGATAGCGTCTTGTACACCTCCTTCTGGCAATTCCTGCAGCCAAGCTGGTGCCAAATGTATTGTTTCACTTTCCTTTGGACCACATCAGCGAGGCTGAGCAGGGGGCCTTGTTGTCTTGGCAGGCCAGGACTTCCATACACACTGCCCAGGCTTGTGCCCCGGGGAGGTCACTTTGGTTCTGCTAACACAGCAAAAACAATGGAGGAGGCAGCAGTTACAAATTACTGGTGTCTGCAGCCACAGCAGGCTCTGTGATTCCTCAGTGGTTTGACTTCACCCGCCCCCCCGAGGCGCACTCCATTGTTTCTCGAGACACACCACCACAAGAACAACAAACATCATCATCATCATCAACTACAACAACAACAACATATATTATTGAAGAATAAAATATATGCAATAATAAAAAGGAATATCATTATTATTAATGAACTAAGTTGATCATACATACACTTCAAACACTAATGACACCTTCTCCTCCCATTTATCATTTTTCCATTCAGGGCCATCTTTTCTTAAACTTACTCTTTTTTTCCTTTTTTTAATGCCTAGCTTTTGAAACACTTGTCTTCCACATTCACTGACTAAGCAGAGGTTGTTTCATTCTGCCCTTGCTTTTATTGTGTGTCAATCGTTTATATCATAAGCTAGATTCTTTAATATAGAACGTACTGGAGAGATGCTCATTGTGTCCATTACCATAGTTGTGGCCAGGTTACAGCAGTAGTGTAGCCTGTTTACTACCCAGCAAGTACAAGAAATAAGTTGCATTGATTGTTCTTCCCGACTATGAATTATCCCAGCCTATAATTAGGGTCCAGTCTATTTTCTCCTCTACATCAATAACTGGTGGACACCTCTCCCATCACATAGTTCTTCTTTATTGTTAAAAAGGAGTTAGTAAAGTTGTTAAATTGTAACATAGGTTTAAATGCCTGCAGATTCAAAGCTTAATGCAGCATATAGTATCTGGCCTCAGTATTAGCATTTTTTCAAATTTCTCTGACCATTGTAAGGCACAGGTCATCTCTTCCTCAGCTTCCTTTCAGCTTGTTCCATGCATTGCTGTACTCTAATTACATTGAAGTTGCTCACTTTTCACTCCCAATTACAATGGAGGCATTCAGTTTCCCCTTTGATTTCCTTTCACCAACAGATTGCAACTCACGGCAGTTTGGGGGTAGTTTGTTTTACCGACACTGAAACCTAAATATTTGCTGATTATTTCCCCAACCTCTGACTTGTTGCAATAAAAGCTGGAGATAGAAGATGCAATCTGAAGAGAATGAGAACCACAAAATTATTACTGCTGTTAGAATACTTGTGTTGTCTCATGGACTTGAAGTACAGCTGGAACTTTTCCAGAGTGATTAATAGGCTGAGGGGAAATCAATCGACCTAGTGCTGAATGAATCTATATCCACTAATGGAGGGCTGGGGGAAGAGATGGACAAAATCTTGTATCTTACAATTTATGGCAACTGAGGTATCGAAGCTGAGCAATTCACCTGAAATTCTTCGCTCTGTATTCCCGACCATCAATGGTCCCCCCTCCCCTGCTCCTGCTTCTATCACAGCAGTATTGTTAAAATCCACTTGAGCAGAATCTCAACCCTTCTTTGTGTACAGTAGCAAGTTTCCTGAAATAACTGTATTGATTTCAAATAAAGATAAGGAGCTATAAACACAGCTTCAAGGGAACAGTTTTAGGTCAAATACCTGGGCTCAACATTCCTTATTTGCAACACACACACACATACACGGTGTTCCCTGAATTTCTGGTTCTTATCTGTGAGCATTGTTGCTTATGTAGCTAAAAAAGCATCACCTGCCACAACAGGGGAGACAGGAGAAGACCCCAAGGTTTGCAAGAGTGCAAAAAGCCTGGGGGGGGGTGTGGATAGGAACTAAGCCAGAATGATAAACCAATGGGGACTTAATGTGCTTAGTGGCCCTGGAATGCTGTGCTGACTGACTCTGCGGGTGGTGGAAACAGAAAACCAGGCGCAAAGGAAAATGGGATGGAATATAATGAAGGAGCAAATGGCAGACTAAATGAAACAGTCAAACAGGAGTACGCCATGTTGTTGCAGATCCCGTTTGCTAGAATATACAGTGGTACCTCGGGTTAAGTACTTAATTCGTTCCGGAGGTCCGTTCTTAACCTGAAACTGTTCTTAACCTGAAGCACTACTTTAGCTAATGGGGCCTCCTGCTGCTGCCGCGCTGCCGGAGCACGATTTCTGTTCTCATCCTGAAGCAAAGTTCTTAACCTGAGGTACTATTTCTGGGTTAGCGGAGTCTGTAACCTGAAGCATATGTAACCTGAGGTACCACTGTGATGTGTGCAAGGGTGCCATTGCTGTTCTGGTTTTTGGACAACCCAGTGTTGCCCTTTGTTTTTAATAGTCACGAAGGAGATATAGATTGTGCTGTGGTAGCTACAGCAGCAATGAATACTTAGCAAATTGGAACTTGGGAAGTGACCTTATACATCCAGCTCAGTAGTGTCTGTATGCTGACTAGCGGCAGCTTTCTGGGGTTCCAGCCCTCCCAGAAATGCTGGGACCTTCTCCATGCAAACCTGGTGCTCTACCACTGAGCTATAGCCCTTCCACAAATCCGGTCTGACTCTGTCTCCAGAGAAACAGGAGAGCATCCCCACCCCCCTGTTTTTTAATAGAAACGCCACCATGGTATTTTGTAGCCTGTAGAAAAAATATATTTCCCAGCTTGTTTCCACATAGTTTTCCTGCAGATATTGGGGAACCTAAAGATTGGGGGTCAAATACAGCCCACCTGGTACCTCTATCTGTCCCTGAAGAACACTGAGCAGACCATGCTTTCTCTGCAAGCCACACTCCTCATTAACCCTTCTCTGGGACCCCTCTAGTGGTTTTATCTGTCTGGAGTCTATCACTGAAGTAGATGGAGGATGGAGAGTCATGTGTGTCTTGTCACACCCACCAGAAATATTCAGGTCCTGGAAGGATGTGCATGAGGGAATGTGGCTTTCAGGCTGAAAAATGTTTCCTGTAGGTCTTTGATTTTTTAAAAAAAAAATAGTTGTCCACTGGCAAATTGTCAAAACAGAAATAGTCAATATGAAATTTCTAGAAGTGGCATTAACACCGTTTAAATAAATAAAACATCAACGCACAGCAAGAAGTTGACAAATAAACTAATATTATCTGACAAGGGTGATTATGGTAAAACAGATGTTTATGTAACATTTAGAGGGGCCAAAATATTTTCAAAAGCTGCTAATTAACTGGCACAGAGGAGGGAAGTGCATCAGTTATACTTTAATAAGCAATCAGCTTGTAACTTAAAAATGAATCTACACTGAGCATAATTTTCAGGGATTAGGTGACTCACTTTTCACATCTGAGCCCCACAGCCGACAGAGCAGCTCAGGCATCGAAGGGGAAAGAGTTGTGCTGGTGGCAGAACCCTGTGCACCACAACACACTTTCTGCAGGGATGTTTTCTTACCCTTCTGTTTTTTGGTTTAAAATGTATTTTTAATGCACGCAGCAAGTACATATTACAAATGATAGTAACTCATAGTACACACACTACCGAAGTGAAAAACTCGAGTCAACTTGAGTTCTGGAGTGTATGTTGTTCAATGTTGCATCTTTGTACCAAAAACCTGTGCAAGTTAAAAAGAATTAGTATAGCAACATGGAAGAAAATGAGTTGGCAGGAGATTACTTTTCTACGCAGCCTAATTTTTATTTGATAATCGTCTTTGATAATTTTCTGTCAAATTAGTTGCGCTGCCATAGGCTGTGTGCATAGGGTCCTTAAAATAGTCTTACTCAGTGACACTGGGCTTTGTTGTATTTGGGCGGAGTCAGGAGTTATCTGTGGCTGTTCTGCTCTTGTTTTGGAGCGGTAATATATTATTGTCTACCTACCTTCCTGAACGGTATGTCATCTGAGCTTTCCATGATCATGACATAGTCTGAAGCAATTTTTCCAAGTTCTTCACTTCTGGCATCTTGCCCATGTGAGCGATTCATCTGCTCTCTTCCTTGCGTGAGCTCTGGTTTTTTAAAAGGAGCACACAAGGCAGAGTTAAGGGCACGCTATTTTTACACCTTTCAACATATAGTTATATCACCTGTTGGTTATCATCATACATAGGTATGTGATCATCTTCCAGTTAATTTCAAAGATTACTCCAGGGTAATGGAATTTGAACCAGAACAAAAAACTTGTACCTTACACAAGCTTTTAGAGATTCAAACAGACATTCTGAGAGTACATAATTTCTTAATTTCCCTATCAGATCTTGGGGGGGGGGGCATCTTTACTAGCGTCATAGAATTATTTGTTACTTATGAGCAAATAAATACAAAGAAGAAGAGGAGATGTGGCAGATCTGCTTATCAAATTTGGGAAAACTGTTCTATTTGGACCCATTTCAGGTCTGTAGTTAAATGGTTCTGAAAAGACCTACCAATATCAGCTTGTTGTTGATGATGATGCTGATAAAAGAGGCAGATGCACCTCCCCAGGAAGGGCATTCCACAAGCTGGGAACCACCACTGAGAAGACCATGTTATGCCCCAACTGGACAACAGCCGGCGGTGGCACCAGTTTGAAAAATCCTGAAATAAAGTGTTAGAATTAATGAAATAATTGCAGGGTGGGTCATGCAGCCTGTCACTCACGGCAAGCAGGAAAGATGAAGAAGTCCCACTGAAAAACAAAGAACCATTACTTTCGATTGTAACCAGGATTTCTCTCTACAAAGATAAGGTTTCTGACTTGCTAAAGTCCCCTCACATGGAGATAGTGGGACATGCAAGGTAGAATTATGAAATATGCAGAACCATCGTTTCGTGCTGTGAATGAAATTGTACCTAAGTAGACCATCAACAAAGTCTTGCACCAGAGAGACCCATATTCAAACTTCTTCTCAGCCTTAAAACTCAGCTTGGTCAGGATAAAATGGGAGGAGGATAACCATATGTGCCACCTCGTGCTTCTTGAATGTAATAAAATGTAGTCCAGTAAGCACACAAGTTATGTGGGGGCTACATTCCATGGATCGCATCTAAAACAAAAAACGTGTATAGTCAAAACACTTCGGGTGCAATGGTAGGTGGGATTGCCAAAGTCTTTTTTTCCTGGATGCCCGCCCCCTTGCCATTCCCCCCACCCATAAATAAAAAACTAAATTGCCAAGCATGTAAAACTGAATGCACACAAGCTTACTGTACATAAATATAGCAAGGGGCTACTCTATTTATAAAGATCTTACACAACTTTGGGTGTAAAGTAATCACCATTGATTTAATGGTACAGTTGTTTGTACGAACTCTTCATTCCAAAGAGTGTTGGCAGAAATCCAGAATGTATGAGATTAAAGCCAAGGCCAAGATTGTAGCCAAGACGATCGTAATATTAGGTATATTCAGTTAGTCACTGAAAACGAAGCCATCCATGTCAGTACATTCCATGAGACTCATGTCAGCAAATGGTCAATAAAGAAATTGGAAGCTAGTTTGCTGATAAAAATGGAGCGTCCTGTTAAATTCGTAAGGCTATGATTTTTTCCCCTCCACAATTTAACGTACTAGCAAGATCTGGATTCCCCCACCACCTTCAGCAGGCAATGACTGAGAGGTAAAGCATCAATGGAACATTCATCTGCTTTTGCAGCACAGTCAGAACTTGCCAACAGTGTATCACAGCGATGTCTTAGAAAGCCTGCAGCAGTTCTTGCATAGTTTGCTAAACGTACAATTCTGTAAATAACAACAGATGATTCCAGAGACCCAAATATGTGCTGTCTGTTTTGCAGAAGAATGGAAGGGGACTAATGGTAAATGAGATGGTGGGAAGGAAGGGAATTATTTCCTGCAAGGTTTGGGGTTTTTTTTTAAAGTCATTTGAATAGAATCGTATGGATGGAAAGATCTGTGCTTTAACCATTTTGGGGGCTTTATAGCATACTTAACAAAGTGTTATTACATCTTGTAGATCAGAAATATCCATATTACTGCAACTTGTTAGTACTTTAAAATTTGGACACGTGATAGGAATGTGTGTGACATGTGTTGTTTTTTTAAGTGTTGATTGAGCTCCTGTTTTAAAAGTCAGAGTTATAAAATAAACATCTCTGCCCTTCCTTCCAGCAGGCAGCACAGAGATCTGCTCTCCGGGTTCTATCCGACAGGTACATTTTGTCATTTTTATGAACTATAAATTGCTTTATGAAACGCTGAGCCCTATTTATTGTGGCATATAACTCATAATCGGATTTTGTCCCCAAAGTATCTCTGAACTGGGATGCTAAACATTTTTGCATGCTTGGATTTGTCATGCATGCGTGGAGTTTATTGCTGCTGGGGTAAAAATCATAGTCTTACCGTATTTCATATGGAGTATGCAGAATCCCTTGTTGTGGCATGAAATGAGAGATATGAAACTGCATGAATGATGCAGTAAATTCTGAGCTTTAACATTTTTTAAGACGTATCTAGGCTCATTTCTCAGCGATAAGTACACCATTTATTTCAAGATGTTCTCCTTTTCCCTTTTCCTTTTTTCCCCCTTTCCCTTTTCCTGGGGATTTTTTTCTAGATTTGATGCCCTTATAAAACAATGTCTATTATTCACATTGGTCTGAGGCTTTTCTTCTCTCTCTCTCTCTTTAATTTATTGGCAGTTCTTCACACTTGCATAGACAACAATACTTACGTTAACTAATTACTCAGACTTTACTTGTGCAAAACATCTACTGAAATATATGAAATGTTCTGTCATTTTCCTGAGCAGGGAAGGTATACAGGAATGAGGTTATAAGCCACGCAGTGTAGCTTTACCTTAAAGAACTTTTAATGAAAATAGATTGCTTGGAAGTGCAAAGGCTGCCTGTTAACACAGTCTTGATTTTATGTAAGTTTTAGGGAAAAAGGAATGTTGTTTTTGGAAGGTACATTTTACAGCACCTCTTTTTAAAAACAAAACAAAAACAGCCTACTAGATTTATATTTACCCACAAATGAGATACTGTGTCATGCAGGCTGACACAAAGCAAATTCTTCCATGCCTTCTTGGCAGGCATCTCAGCCCTTCTGGCCCAGACTCCCCCGCCTCCCTGAGAATAAGCAGTAATTGACTTTGTAAGGCAGCTCAGTCAACTGCTTCTCCAGAGCAGAACCTGCCACTTAGGATGAATTATACGTTGTGCATGGGTGAATAACATTTCTTTATGGTCTGAGGCTGAGACCATCAAAACTATCCCACCTCCATTGACAAGCCCTGTTCTGTTTAAAGTGTGTGTGTGTATGTGTGTGAGAGAGTGTGTGTGTTGAAACAGCAGGAAAAATAACTTGTCTTTGCAAACTTATCAAAAGATTGAATGCTTCAAGCTGTGTTAGCCAATCTTGCAAAGGGAAAAGGGTGCTGGGAGACAAAGGAACACAAACATTTGTGATAAATATATGTTATGTAGAACAGGAAGAAAAGACGCAATCATACCTGAATGTATGGAAGGCAAGTTCCATTTGCTCCCCGGTTTTGTATATTCTCCAATAGAATCAGAAGCACAGAATTATCTAAAAGTCCTTCATTCACCACCATCTAGAAAAACCAAACATCTGCTGCTGGGTGGTGACACCTAAAGGATCTGTAGTATGGTGTCACCAATAAACACAATGTAGATAAGAGGTTTTTCATTGGAGTGGCCCAATTGATCTAGGAGGAAATGGACTGCCTGTTCTTAACACGCTCTAAAGCAGAGTTGAGGGACCTCAGATCTGGAGGCTAAAGGCAGCCCTCTTGGTATCTCTGCCTGAGCCTTGAGCCTTTCTCCAGGCCATGCCCTGTCCTTAGCCACATCCTCTCTTCCCAAGCCACACCCCTCAATCACCCTTATTTTGCATCTCTTTGAGTAGTTCCTCCTGGAATGCATCCTTAGATCCAGATAATGCTGCTTGCTTGTCTGGATGGATGGCTGTGTGAACATAGAAACCAGGAAACATTTACATTGGTTCCACCACCCATGTTTGCCTCTGGTCACACCCAACAGTGGGTCAGTGCCCAGAAGGAAAAGAGGCCCCTGGGTTGAAAATTTTCCCCACTACTGCTCCATGAAATCAGTTGCCAAGACTAAAGGTCTCTGTCTCCTCACTGCTGTCTATGCCTCCTCCTCTCCAGGGCTTTCCCCAAGCAATTGGAGACTGTGCCTGCATGCAGCCAATCTCTCTTCTGCCCTTTTCATGCCTTTCCTGGTTCTGGGAGACAAGGGGGAGGGGATCTTGCAGCAACAGGGGAAGAGACACCTGTGATTCTTCACCAGCCTCTTGCCCTCCCTCCTCCCACTCAGCAGCTTCAGCTTCTCGATTTTTCTCTGCCACAGACTGTCCCAGCTCACTAAGCCCTTTTGCCCCTTCAGCTTCTGGCACCTCCTCATCCACACATTAGGCATAGCATGGACGTCTGCAAGTGGAAAGCCTGCATATCTAGATCCCCAGGGCCTGGAACCCTATACAATCTGCATGTGTTGGCTTTCTCTCTAAATAGTTCCTTGTGTGGATGGTGGGGCTGGGGGAAGCTGTGTTTTGTCAGTGGTGGGGCTAGCAGCACAGCCCTGCTGCCCCTTTAATTGTGTGGACCTCTTTTCATGTTTCATGTATGAAGAAGGCTTGCATTTCTAAAGATTCAACAGGAGTCAGACCACCAGTACTTTGAATTGTTTACTACTGTGGGCTCTTACAAGTTTGCTGTCATATGAAGATTTAATTATTATGCACTCTCATCTTCTGCCTGTTTATTTCCCTTGGATCAGGGAAACCCATGTAGGCAGTCCAGAACTCATATATGTGAACCAGAGGAGGCTTTTGGCACCCAGGAATGACCTCTCAGTATTTTAGTGAGACGACAGACATAGCATCTCCTGGTGTGTAAAATATGCAAAGTACCATGGGGAGGAAGAGGATAGATGTGTGTGGAATATGAATTGCCTCAGCATATGATTAACCTCACTGGCTATGTAGTAAATAGAAGATAACTGTGATCAAAAATGAATTTGTGCAATTTATCAAGCTGAGCAACTGTGCATTTTGCAGTGAGGCAGGAAGTCAATTCCAAAATCTAGGGCAAATAGAGCAATAGGAAATTGCAGGGACTAAGAAGTTAATCATACCTTTTGACTGCTTTCATCGTTTTTGAAAGACAGAGTCAGTAGAGTCTTCACAGGAATGCTTCGCAGCAACTGATCAGAAAATAGTTCTTTCAGCGAGTCCTTAAATACCATTTGTGATCACTCAGAACTCAATAGACTTTCTCACTTAATGCCCTTTGATGAGTTTGATTTTTTTTTAAAATGTGTATGAATTATAAATGAGTAGACCTCAAAAATATTTACAAGAAAAACAAACATTCAGTGAGTAGAATCTAGAAGCCCTAAATTATTATTTGATGAAATAAATTGTATATAGAACAATATTAGAAAGATCATCTTAGAAACCACTGTATGCCTTTGACCCTTTGAAATTTCTTGAAGTTACTCATACTCTGTAAATAACAAAAGGATATAAAAATTAATACCCTGATACTATACATTTAAGCTAATGTGCGTTCATGTTACGTCAGAGCAGTAACATTTTCTGTAGTGGTTGTTGTTGGTACCTTAAGTGTAAGGCTTTAACCTAGCGCAGCAAGTATGGGGAACAAGCTGTAAACGCATTGTCAAACAGTTGCTGTGAATGCCTGACTCATGTGCAGGGGAAACCATCTGGTTTGTTAATGAAGAAAAATATTTCTGTTTTATTGTTTGTTTTTGACACTTGAATATTGCATTGCCTTTGGGCGGTGAGAAAGCAATAAGACACAAATTATTTTCAACTTTTGTAATGGCTCCAAGTAGCTGTAACTCCATCTGTTGATGAGGGCAACTCTTCCATTAGACTGGAGAAACTATCACCACAAGGAACAAAGAACAAAGATGGAAGAGGAAGGATGTATTACAAATTGTGCATCGCATGCTGTTGCCGTTCAGATCAGAACCAGCTTGTGTCCTGCAGAAAGTGGCGTCATATGCTGACTCTGATGTCGCCAATGTTATGTGAATTCTGACAGCCTTTGATAGAGTTCTTCATCAAGTGATTGCATTAGTTCCTCACACATTCATGTCTCCAGCATCATGTCAGCTGGATCTGAATCCCTGGATAAGCTCCATTTCACTTCAGAACTGAGAAAATTTGGAACTATTCCAGTGTTAAAATTAACATGTGGAAAGTGGGTCCTACAGATTTGTAGCCCTGCATCTTTTTGGAATGGCACCACTAAAATTAGAACTTTGTGAATGAGGCATACAAATAATCTCTTGTGATGGGGTAACTAATATGATTTTTAAAATAAAATAAAATAAGGAAGTGCCTTTAAGGCTGCAAGGAGCAGATTCCTTTCAGTATAATGGAACCAGGGCTTTTTTAAAGCCGGAAGTCTTCAGAACTCAGGTAGGCGCCATTACCATTCTAAGAGAATGAGGGAGGTGTTCATGGTGAATTCCGGCACCTCTTTTTCTAGAAAAATAGCACTGAGAGGGACTGTACTTTGAGATGGATGTTTAACTGTACTTTCAGTTGGTGTCTGTTTTGTGTATAATCATTTGTAAGTCTGTCCCACCTTTTTTGACATTAATCTGCATGTTTAAAAAAACACATAAACATTATTTTTTAAACTTGCATTTTACCCAAAATTACAAATGTCATACACATTTTGATACTTCTTTTGAGCCAACAACTGTATCACGAAATCGTGTACATTTTGTCCCAAAATACACAGGTTACATGAATTTTAATATTTGCACATTGTTTTTGAGCCAAGAAATTGTGAAACCTGGGGGATAACAATTCCTGTCTGTCTGGGAAGTGTGAATGAGGCTGGTTTGCTTCAAAATGTGGACTGACTGAATCCTTTAGCATCCTTAACTACAATCGGATATTAAACTAGGTTTCAGTTGGGGACAGAGCTAGTCCTGCCATTGCAGCAAGTCATCATTTATTTACTGCTCTTAGACCCCACCCTTCCTCCAACGGAATCCCAGAGCTGATAGCAACGGTCTTAAAACACGATACAAATACCATAAAGCAGTAATTATCACCAAAACAGGAACAGCTTTTAAAACGCCAATGCAGTGAACAAAAGCCTGACAAAGTAAGTTCCTTTTAAGTTTATGCCTGAGCATCAGCAGTGTGTGAGACAACCAGATCAGAAAGGAGTTCCGTAACTGGAGAGCCACCACCATAAAGTATCTGCCTTATGCTGCCACTCTATGGCTTCACCCATTGATGGCACCACAAGCAGGGCACCTCCTTGCAAATCTTAAATCATGGGCCAGATGATATCAGGGGAGGTGTTCCTTCAAGTGCTCATGTCCCAGGCCATATAGGACCTTGTACATCAGTTCCAACAACTTTCAATTAGGCAGTACTATACAATCCCAACTTGCTGCCCCGTGTAACCAGTCAGCAGTGCTCTGCACTAGGGCTGTTCCATGTAGAGAGGCAATCCATCTTAATGGGACTACACCCTTTCAGGGGAAGTTAGATGCAGCACATCCAAACTTCACAGGGAGTGATCCACCCATGTTAATGGGGTAATAATACCCACCACCACCAGTTCACAACCCATCCACTTTGTTCTAACTTCAGAAGAAAGCATTTGCTCACGTTTGTGTCGGTAGACATTTTAAAAGTATTGTTTTGAAATGTCCTGCAGCGACATACAATAAATGTTTATCTTTTTGAATTGTGCCCAGAAAACAATAGGAAGTCAAGTGCTGGAGCATTGTTGCAATGTGCCCCCCCCCCAATAACTTATTCAGCCTCTTCAACTCAGCTATACCAATTTCTATATTATTTTATATGAAGGAAAAATCTCTATAGGCTCTAGAGCCTTCAGATATTGGGATTTTTCTTGTTGAGAAGCATTTCCCCTTTTCCATTGGGAAGTCCTTTTAGGGACATCTATATATGTTGGATTAAGTATGGGTCTGTCAATAGTCTTTACTAGATCACAATTGTTTTCCTGAAAGTTACAGCTAACCCGTTTGTTTTAAATGTGGCAATGCAAAATTACTCACATCAGATAGGATGTTTTGTAGTTGTATTTCTGGTGTTATTTAAACATTACCCATGCATTATTCAGCATGGTTTTCATTTTTCATGCTTTTGTGGAAAGAAACAATTGAACTTTGAAGAGGTTGGGTTTTACTGCGCAAATTACTTTGTTTCCTACACCAGAATGCTTTTCATCTCTGTGGAAGTATTTAATTTTCCTATTCATGCAAACATATGTGCACCAACATGGGATTCATAAATTATACTTCCTCCTCCTTGACTGGTACAATAAGCCTTAATTTTTTTAAATAAATGAACAGATAGTCTGTCAAAATATTTATTGTAAACAATCCTGGAGGATTGTTATCAGGAACGTCATCAAGAGTTGCAAATTGAATCAGACACTTCCTGGTTGTCATTAACAAATATTTCCTTTTGCCAGGACAGGGGGTGATATGCAGTTGGGGGAGGAAGAATTAGTTCCCCCTCAAGAAGTGGGGTGGCTCTTCTGCATAGCTGCATAAAGGGTTATTTCTTGAATTGCCATGTAATCCTGCCCTTTATTTATTCTGCTTCCTACTCGTTTAAACGCACAATAGGGGGAGTAGGAGGAACTGTGATGTTTATTACAGCTGCCTTAATGGTGCTGCCTTTTACAATCCCCATGGTGAATCTTATTTCCAAGGCTTCCTTTTCCACTTTCCTTCATTTCCAAATGTTTTGCTCCTTTGGCTGTTTTTCAGATTTTCTTAAGGTAAGTGCTTTCCTCTTCTTCCACCACCACCTCCTCCTCCACTCCTACCCTGATTCTCTCTCCAACATAATGCACTCGTAATCTGTTCCGCAGAATTCTTCTCATGCAACCTTGAAACCCTATGAACTCTTAGGTCTTACAGACACACACAAAAAGTCCAGCTTTAAACAAATAAACTAGCCTATTTCATGGCGTTTAGCTCTCTGGAACAAGTCAGCCTTCTATTGAAAGGTTAATGTGCCCTGCATGGCTAGCACACTCTGACCTTTTCTTCCCCACACATATCTTTATAAGTGGCTCTGTGAATACGGAGCACAATGTAGCCAAAGTTGAGCACTATTTATTTTCATTTATTTCATTAAGCACATCAAGGGCAGACTTTGGTCATTCAAATTGCAGTGACACCCTGTGGGAAGCCAAAATTCGGCACCCCACCTCTCACCTTCTGTTCTGCTCAATTCACTACGTCATAGTTGCAATGCCCTGTTGCACCCCCTCGGCTCAGCGCCCAGTGTGGCAAAACCAGTCACGCTGCCCTAAATCTGCCTCTGAGAACAGGTTTAATGCTGCAGTCCTATGCATGTATAAAGTAAGTCTCATTAGCACTGCAGACTAAATCAATGGAACTTAATACAGTTGTACCTTGGTTTTCAAACAGCTTAGTTCCCAAACGTTTTGGCTCCCAAACGTCGCAAACCCGGAAGTGACTGTTCAGGTTTGTGAACTATTTTTGGAAGCCAGACATCTGATGGGGCTTCCACGGCTTCTGATTGGCTGCAGGAGCTTCCTGCACTTTGGTTTTCAAATGTTTTGGAAGTCGAACGGACTTCTGGAACGGATTCCGTTCGACTTCCAAGGTACGACTGTAGTGCTCAGTTTTGCTTGAATCATGCCTTACTACTTACTACTTGCTTGCGCCAGCCATAGCATTATCTGGTTTTCCTCTACAGAGCTGAAAATTTATTCTGTTTCTTGATCTGCAAAATATCCTCCACCGGGTGGTTAGTGTATGTCCAGATTCTAAAATAGCTATACTGCTCAGTTTGCAGTGCAATGTCTGTGTAGTCTAGATAAGAGTAGGCAATTAGCCTTGTGAATCATTTCAGATTATTATTACAGATTTTCAGAGGCAGCTTCATATTCAAAGTAAAAATGTGCCACCATCACCTATAGATTTAAGAGACCTTTATTTGTAATGAGGAATAGGCAGATCAGTCTATTTTTGGTCAGTATCAGTTTTGTATGTGTTCACTTCTATATTGTGTCCACATTAATCTGTTTAAAAAACAAACAAAAACTCCCTACAAAAAAATTGTATTTAGGTGCATTTTAATTTATATTTATATGCACATTTTAGCTCAATATGCATATGTCTAAATGTATTTTGTCCTAAAATACGTATTTTGTCATGGATTCTGGCATGTTTTTTGAGCCAAGAACTATACCACAAATCCGAGGGATAATTACATTCTAATCCATACTTTAGTTTGGAAGGCTTGGATCAAGTCAGTTCACATTGGAATTCACAGGAGCCAAATTTCTCAAGCATCCCTACTTGTAACCAGCCATCATGCATATACAGTGGTACCTTGGGTTAAGTACTTAATTTGTTCCGGAGGTCCATTCTTAACCTGAAACTATTCTTAACCTGAAGCACCACTTTAGCTAATGGGGCCTCCAGCTGCCGCCGCACCGCCAAAGCATGATTTCTGTTCTCATCCCGAAGCAAAGTTCTTAACTCGAGGTACGACTTCTGGGTTAGCTGAGTCTGTAACCTGTAGTGTCTGTAACCTGAAGTGTATGTAACCCGAGGTACCACTGTAATTCATACAGCTAATCAGAAAGACATCTAACCCATAAAATTTAATGCACATTGAAAG
Source organism: Podarcis raffonei (assembly GCF_027172205.1). Classification (NCBI taxonomy): domain Eukaryota; kingdom Metazoa; phylum Chordata; class Lepidosauria; order Squamata; family Lacertidae; genus Podarcis; species Podarcis raffonei. The sequence continues at coordinate 75,933,801 of NC_070605.1, read as the reverse complement.
CCATAGTATCCCGCCATACTATCAACCCCAATTCCTAACTTCTACTTCATTAAATAAGGGGTGGAATTTCAATTCCCCCCTGTTTCTCAATTTTCCAATCTTAGTTCCCCACATTTGGCAGCAATTTGTGATTTTTTAAAAAAATAAAATAAAAACCCTCATGAAAATTTATTGGCATTTTAGAGTGAATTTCTCCTAATAAGCACTTTTTTTATATGCAGTGTTTACTAATGCACTCAAATAAAGTTTGCTCTGTTTAGATAAATTGGGCTGCTGGTCTGTTGAACTTGGCTTTCTGATTCACCTGCTTCAACATCCAAGTAGCCCAACTGATTTGTGGGCCATCCAAGCAGGCACTTGCCTATTTCTATTTCTGACACCAATGGTTCCCAATTGGCTTTCAGACACCACTGTGGCAAGCCCCATTTCCTCCTGGCTCATCTACATGACAAAGATAACAAGTTGCAGCATATCCATAGCCGTCAAACGTCCCTTATTTGGCGGGACAGTCCCTTATCCCAGCACCATGTCCCGCTGCTGTCCCTTATTGATGATGTCCCTTAAATAAGCTACTGAAGGTAATGGGGGCCTTTCTATGTCCAGCTGTACTTTGTCAACAACAAATTGTTGCTGTTTTTTGTGTTGAATGTATGCTATATGGTAATTTATGGACCTAATAGGTATCTAAAGCCATTTGCAAGCAACAAAATATGAATTTATCAAAGTAATTGCTGATCCCTTATTTTGGCTGCTGATCCCTTATTTTCGATGCTGCCGGTCCCTTATTTTCAAATCTGTAAGTTGACAGCTATGAGCATATCATTCCTGAACATGGGAATGTGCAGGCCTTGCCCAAATACCAGATTCTCTCTCCCTTTCTTTCTTTCTTTCTTTCTTTCTAGAATTGGCAAGCCTAGCAACAAAATGCTATGACTCTTAGGAGGAAAAAGAAGTAAATCTCCTTAGGAAAACGTAGCAGTCCTATCCAGAACTTTCCGTGTTATGAACTGACACGTTGTGATTTATGCCCTTGGAGGTTTCATGCTAAGGAAACGATATATTTCAATAATGTGAAACCTTCTCTTACCTGCTAGTGATGAGAATTCCTGCTCTGCTTCCTGTGCCTCATTTGACAAGGCCAAAGAGAGCTTTAAAAAAAGGGGGGGGGGACTTTTATAGCTGCCAGTGATCAATGGCATGGCAACATCCAGCATTAACAAATGCCAGTTGAAATTCTGCTCATCTCTAAATCATGGATTTACCGGTTCAATAAATATGCCATTTAAAGTCCCCCTTTTATAGTAATGATATTTCATTGTATTAATAATTCACAACAATTAATAGGATGGGTTGTGTAGTGACTTTTATGATGCAATTGCAATTAGAGGAATGCCCACCATAGTTCAGAATTATTTTAATTATTATGGATAATTAGTCAGCTTTAATTTTTGCATTTGTGGGCCTCTTATGGCTTCTCAAATTGCTCCTTTGCTATCACCTCTTGGTAATTGTTCCTAACAGAGGGAGAATTAGACTAAGCAGGAGTAAGTAATGCATGTTCCTGTGTGAGAATGGCTCATCTTTAATTATCTGCAGTTGGAAGGCTTAGGTTCTAATTCATGAGAAGCATCGCTAAGAAAGGCTGCACGGGGTCATTAGTTTGTTATGAAATTTCATACCTGATTTCAGGGGGGTAAATTTTTGGTTCAATGTAGAAGGGAAGGTGGCGGATCTTGGGGTCTCAAAATTCAGCTGCACCCTCTGTGACGCCAAAATTTGGCCTCCCCTCCATTCTAAATACAGTGGTACCTCGGTTTTCAAACGTACAGTGGTACCTCAGGTTAAGTACTTAATTCGTTCCGGAGTTCCATACTTAACCTGACACTGTTCTTAACCTGAAGCATCACTTTAGCTAATGGGGCCTCCTGCTGCCGCCGCACCGCCGGAGCATAATTTCTGTTCTCATCCTGAAGCAAAGTTCTTAACCTGAGGTAATATTTCTGGGTTAGCGGAGTCTGTATCCTGAAGCGTATGTAACCTGAAGCGTATGTAACCTGAGGTACCACTGTAATCCGTTCCAGAAGACCGTTCGACTTCCGAAACATTCAAAAACCGAAACTAAATAGCCAACAGCTGGGCTTCAGGGTCTTGCACTCAGCGGAAGCCGTGTTTCCTGTTCGACTTCCGAGACATTCGAAAACTGAGGTGCCACTGTAATAGGTGTGGTTCCCCTGCAGTGCCCCTGAGACTCCATGCCCAGTGCAGCCAAACTGGCTGTGTTCCCCTAAATCCACCTCTGTGGTAGTTGTATAAGTTACCGGTAGCTTACATCTGAAATATAGTTTCAAAAAGTACGGAACAGTCTCAATGGCGTCCTGCTAGGAACAAGATGGAAATCATATTGTGTGTGTGTGTGTGTGTGTGTGTGTGAGTGTGTGTGAGTGTGTGTGTGGTTTTTTTTCATGGCCAGAGTGGGAGACATGGATCCAAAACCATCATTTATTTCAAATTCTCCAGCATTGTTATTTATTTATTTATTTATTTATTTATTTATTTATTTATTTATTTATTTTTGCTGAAGCAGAAATTAAAAAGATGAAAATGACTTCAAAAAATTGTTACACCACAGTACTAGAACCGTACTAAAGGTACCCCCGCCCATACGGGTCAGTCATGTCCGACTCTAGGGTTGTGCGCCCATCTCACTTAAGAGGCCGGGGGCCAGCACTGTCCGGAGACACTTCCGGGTCACGTGGCCAGCGTGACAAGCTGCATCTGGCGAACCAGCGCAGCACACGGAACGCCGTTTACCTTCCCCCTATAAAGCGGTACCTATTTATCTACTTAAGGGACGTGGGTGGCGCTGTGGGTAAAACCTCAGCGCCTAGGACTTGCCGATCGCATGGTCAGCGGTTCAAATCCCCGTGGCGGGGTGTGCTCCCGTCGTTCGGTCCCAGCGCCTGCCAACCTAGCAGTTCGAAAGCACCTCCGGGTGCAAGTAGATAAATAGGGACCGCTTACCAGCGGGAAGGTAAACGGCGTTCCGTGTGCTGTGCTGGCTCGCCAGATGCAGCTTGTCACGCTGGCCACGTGACCCGGAAGTGTCTGCGGACAGCGCTGGCTCCCGGCCTATAGAGTGAGATGAGCGCACAACCCTAGAGTCTGGCAAGACTGGCCCGAACGGGCAGGGGTACCTTTACCCTTTACCTATTTACCGTATTTTTTGCACCATAACACTCACTTTTTTCCTCCTAGAAAGTAAGGGGAAATGTCTGTGCATGTTATGGAGCGAATGCCTGCGGCTGGCGGGGGGATCTGCTGCAGTCGTGAGCAGAGGATCCATGGTTCCCCTTCCTTCCATCCTCCGTGGTTACAAAGCATGGATCCACATGGATCCTCAGGATTTTTGCATTGGGCTACTCCAAACTCACTGTCAGATCACATGTCTGTGGCCACAGCATGAACCACAAAAATCATATATCCACTATTTTGTTTAGAATATTTTTTTCTTGTTTTCCTCCTCTAAAAACTATGTGCGTGTTATGGTCTGGTGCGTGTTATAGAGCGAAAAATACGGTATCTACTTGCACTTAGGGGTACTTTTGAACTGCTAGGTGGGCAGGAGCTGGGACCGAAAGACGGGAGCTCACCCCGCCGTGGGGATTCGAACCGCCGACCATACGATCGGCAAGTCCTTGGCACTGAGGTTTTACCCACAGCGCCACCCGCGTCCCAGAACCGTACTAAATATGGTCTAATCCCATTAACTTCATTGGGATTTAAAGGTATCTAGAGCCAAGAACCGAAGGTCAGATGGATACCTAGCCCCAATATCTAACATGGGTCCTGCTTGCTAAGTAACAATTATAGTATAATTTAGCTTGTGAAAGGCAAATGCCAAAGGTCCAAACTACATGTTTCTGTTTTCCTCAGAAATAAAATACCTGGGAAGTTTCCCTCCTTCGCACTGTGTGCCTGATGCACTCTGGTGTTCGGTGAACATTGGGAACATGTGCACTGCCAGGGCAACATATAGCTCTTCTCCAAAATATTCAATCTATGAAGGAACAGAGGAATGCGAATGAAAAACTGGTTTGCCAAAGATTACTCTTAGATAGTGTGTTGGCCAAAAGGTTTACTTGTAGAAAGCATGGTAAAGCTATTGGAACCCATAAAAATCTGCTTTTAGTTAGTTAAAAGTGCTTAAGACAGTTGAGCTATATCATTGTTTTATCGTCCTCTGGATGGAAGTTAGCTCAAAAGTAATGGGCATGTTTCATATCTGTGTTTGAAGCCACAGTTCTTTGGTCAGGTTCAGTCTGTGTGGCTTGACAGACACATTCAATGCACAGGCTTAGAGCCAAGCAGTGCAGCTGCATATAACATTAGTCAGACTGCTGTTTCCTTGCTGCAAAGCATCTTCAAGCGGGGTCAAATAATAATTTCCTCACCTGCTCCTTCACCTCTTGAAAGTTCCCCACTAAGGTAAGAGCAGCTTGTGAGATTCAAGGGGAAAGGGAGGTTAAGAATTAAGCAGTTCAGTTCCATTTCTCTACAACCTATCACCCACTCCTAAGAAGCAGGGCTCATAAAAAAAAAGCAGTTGCCAGGCTAACATATACACCGGCACTATGTTTTACAATTTTGCTCTAAATATGTATTATTATTATTATTATTATTATTATTATTATTATTATTATTATTATTATTAGTTCTTGCAGTTTAAATAGAATGATATGCTATGTCGAGATATCTCTACCCTAGCATACTGATAAACATTCATGTCTCCCTTTGAATAAAATCCTGGTTCTTTGAGTCTAGCACCTTGCAGTTGGGGGGGCCTCTGCTTCTGCCTGTCCTAAGAACAAAACATGACACAAAAGATTGTTACCAGGTCTCTCTACCTTTTAAAAACAGACACACACAATTTTTTATTGGAGGATCAGCACTGGGGAAAGATGTATATAACCTGTGCAAAAGTAGCCTCCCAAAATTTTCAGAAGGCAAAAATGGGAAAGGGAAGAATTTTGGTATTGTACTATTTTAAAAAATGTTCCAGGACACTTCTTCATAGCATGAGAGGGTGGATTCTAATGAGAGGGCAGTTGGAGAGAGATTAAATCCAAATACCTTGAGATCACAGGGACGCGGGTGGCGCTGTGGGTAAAAGCCTCAGCGCCTAGGGCTTGCCGATCGAAAGGTCGGCGGTTCAAATCCCCGCGGCGGGGTGCGCTCCCGCTGCTCGGTCCCAGCGCCTGCCAACCTAGCAGTTCAAAAGCACCCCCGGGTGCAAGTAGATAAATAGGGACCGCTTACTAGCGGAAAGGTAAACAGCGTTCCGTGTGCTGCGCTGGCTCGCCAAATGCAGCTTGTCACGCTGGCCACGTGACCCGGAAGTGTCTCCGGACAGCGCTGGCCCCCGGCCCCTTGAGTGAGATGGGCGCACAACCCTAGAGTCTGTCAAGACTGGCCCGTACGGGCAGGGGTACCTTTACCTTTACCTTGAGATCACAATCTGGATTAAGAAAGCTCTCAAATTACACGAACTGCAGTTTATTTCGCAGTCTCTTGTTGCTTTGATTATGATTATTATATGATGAACAAATGTGCCATTGTGTCTTTTTAAATGAATTAAGAGATCTATCTTAAAGTCTTCAAACAACTGCTTCAGGATGAATCAGGAGATCATGGATACTTACAGACAGGTTTCTATTATGGGATGGTGCTCCTTAAGTGTGCAAGGGTAGTTTTGTTTACGGAATCCACACAATGCTGTTGGCATCAAAATACCAGGTTATATTTTACCCTCTCTTAAGCTTAAAAAACCAAAAACAACTTTGTGGCCAATAAACTGTTTGCAATATTGTCAGCGACCCATTTGCTAAGGGTTGGCCCTGCTGTTAGGCAGAGCGAGGCAACTGCCTCAGGCTGCAGATGCTGAGGGACAACAATGGTAGCTTGCTGACTGTTTCTCTGGAGCCCCTATTCATTCCCTTCTATTGGAGGATAGAGCTGTTTGCGTAACACAGCCTGTTCTGCACCCACCAAAACTAGCTAGCTACCCAACCATGCACTGGAGGATGCTATGCAAAGTAGGATTCAACTGTCAGTCCTGTCAGCTTCTGCATGTGGAATGTCCTTCACCTTGGGCAGAAAAATATATTGAGCCACCACTACATTTGCAATTTAAGCTCCTGTCTGAAAGCACCCCATGTCACTCAGATACAAAACTCAGAGTACAGAGGTACCTCAGGTTAAGAACTTAATTCATTCTGGAGGTCCGTTCTTAATCTGAAACTGTTCTTAACCTGAAGCACCACTTTAGCTAATGCTGCCGCCACGCAATTTCTGTTCTCATCCTGAAGCAAAGTTCTTAACCTGAGGTACTATTTCTGGGTTAATGGAGTCTGCAACCTGAAGCATCTGTAACCTGAAACGTCTGTAACCCTAAGCAAACATGTATAACAACTGGCACGTGGGTTCAATAGCATGCCAGTTTCTCCTCTGTCCATGTCCAAAGGACCTGAGTGCCTCCTTCCCTTACGCCTTCTGGAGTGCAAAGCATGACGATAAGAAAAGGGTGCACTCAAATGTCCATCTCTCCTTCTAGTCTGGCTCCTAAAAAATCTTCATGGCTGCTATGCCTTGCAAATATTTTTGCACCTCTGGTGGCAGTGCTCTTATCATTGCATCTTTTACTTATTTACATTTATCCTGCTCAGTTCAAAGCCCACCTTTTTTTATTCTGCCATAATATTCATGGCTACCTTTGAACCACGACAGATAACATTAGGTTGCATGCCTGGGGTATTTGTTACCTGTTTATGTACATTACTTGATACAATCTGCTCTAATGATGAGCCACAGTATCCTTCACATTACCTACTTCAGTCATCACCTCATTGATTGCTAGTTCTTTAACAAGGTTGTGCAAATCATTTAATGTAACAGAATCAGAATCAAGTTCATACACAAGATCACCCCTTCCCGTTTTCTCTCAGTTAATCCAGAATAGCTACAAACACCATCAATATATATACAGTGGTACCTCGGGTTAAGTACTTAATTCATTCTGGAGGTCCGTTCTTAACCTGAAACTGTTCTTAACCTGAAGCACCACTTTAGCTAATGGGGCCTCCTGCTGCTGCTATGCCGCCGGAGCACGATTTCTGTTCTCATCCTGAAGCAAAGTTCTTAACCCGAGGTACTATTTCTGGGTTAGCCGAGTTTGTAACCTGAAGCGTATGTAACCTGAAGCATATGTAACCCGAGGTATCACTGTATACACACACACACACAGAGTGGTACCTCGGGTTACAGAGGCTTCAGGTTACAGACGCTTCAGGTTCAGGTTACAGACTCCGTTGACGCAGAAATAGTACCTCGGGTTAAGAACTTTGCTTCAGGATGAGAACAGAAATTGTGCGGCGGCAGTGGGAGGCCCCATTAGCTAAAGTGGTACCTCAGGTTAAGAACAGTTTCAGGTTAAGGACGGACCTCCAGAATGAATTAAGTTCTTAACCCGAGGTACCACTGTACACACACACACACACTACTTTTTTTCTAAAAAAAAAATGTGTAGGGGTACTCTCATTTTCCTACACATATTGAAAGATTTACAAAATGTTTAGGGGTATGCACCCCTCTGCGCCCCCCCCCGAAAAAAGCACTGTGTGTGTGTTTGTGTTTGTGTGTGTGTAAGTGTAAAACCATTCCCACATAAAAATACATTGAAGGATGGGGATAAATTCACACTTGAGAGTACAGAGGGAAGTTAAAATGTGTTGGTGGTTAGCCTAGCTCCATTAAATTATCCTGAGTGTGTGCCCTGAGTCTTTATGCAGTACACATATAATGATCTTCCCAAAATAGCAATTGTAGCTCTCACATTACATCTGGAGATGCAGATATAATTTATGGGAATGCACCTGTGTCTTTAAAGCGGAAAGTGAGAAGTAGCCTTAGGCATGCTGTCTTCAGCGGCTTCTGAGTAATTAGAAGATAATTATTGGATATGACATCTTTTACTTTGTTATTTTTGTCCAGGTTTTCTTTTAAAAGAAATTGGCACATTTATATTTTAAGTAGCTTCGAACCAATGCCGTCACAACATCAAACCATATTAGAACATGTGAATTGTCAAAGCAATCTTTTCAGAACTCCATCAGCAAACACCATGGTTTATTAGCATGCTTTCCCTGCAAGTTTCCACCCTCCCCCCCCCCCGTATTACTAGCTATGCAAGATGCAAATGAAGTATCACACATGGCTTATTCTGAACATCACACTGTAATTAAGTTTGCAGATGGCCGAAAAATAAACAGTGCTTATTCATATAAGACCAATATTGGAAGAGACTTCAAGAGATTGCAAATAATTTCAAATGGATTGGAAGTTTATCCAGAGTTTCTCTAGTGCTAATATTACTTAACATATGGGCCCTAGATTTCCCTCACAAGGAACCTCCCTAGAGCCCATGTTGCCAGGATTGATATGGGTAGTTATGTCAGGTTCTTACATGTTAATCACCCATACACAGCCCCTACCTAGGGCTTCATTTGTCCCCCATATCAAATGTGTCCTGGTTTTTGTGTGCCAGTTCATTAGTTACAAATGGGAAATGTGATGGATGCAGTGTTTGTGTGTTTGTTTGCTTGCTTGCTTTTTAAAAGGTGCTGAGTGTCAAGCGTGTCTGAAAATCATATTGCCTGCTTTCAAAGGCTATACCGTAATAACAAGAGGTGTGTGGAGTAATGCAAAACAGGACTAAGAGCTCCTTTATCTTAAACATTTGTGAAGAAGAGAGAACTTCAACAAATCACATCCCCCCCCCCCTCAGCCCTGGTATGGCAAACTTCACCTGTCAAAATTCTCTTTTCTACACAACTCCTAAAGCTGCATGAGCTATATTCTCATTTGCATCTGGCTAGGCTAGTGAGGAAGGGGCAGGTAGTGGCTGGTGGCAGTAGTGACTGGAGAGCAGAGTGGTGCTGCTTTACCTGCCTTTCCAATGCTAACATCACTGCCGATAACCCAAGACGGCGAGGAGCAAGGCAGCAGGAAGGTCAGTGCGGTGTGGCTGCAGTGGCAGGAGTGTCAGATTAACTCTACTGCTGCACATGCACCATAGCTATGTCCCCACTACCTTGCTCTTTCCCCCTTTCAGTTACCAACAGCAAGCTCCACATTGGTAAGCCAAATAATAATAATAATAATAATAATAATAATAATAATAATAATTTATTTATACCCCACCCTCCCCAGCCAAGACCGGGCTCAGGGTGGCTAACAACCAATAATAAAAACAAGTTGATTAAAATACAATTTAAAAGATTAAGATACAACATTAAAACATTAGGATGCAGCCTCTTCACAGAAGGAGAAAGGAAAAAAAGAGGGGGAGGGAATCAAACAGATTCTAAGCCAAAGGCCAGGTGGAACAACTCTTACAGGCCCTGCAGAAAGAAATCAGATCCTGCAAGGCCCTGGTCTCATGAGACAGAGCATTCCACCAGGTCAGAGCCAGTGTTGAGAAGGCCCTGGCTCTGGTTGAGGCTAATCTAACTTCCTTAGGGCCCGGGACCTCTAGGGTGTTGCTATATATGGACCTTAAGGTCCTCCGTGGGGCATACAGGGAGAGGCAGTCCCGTAGGTATGGGGGTCCTAGACTATGAAGAGTTGTAAGTAAGTAATACCACCCCAGCCCATTCTGCCCTGCTGACCACTACTGGCTAGGAATCTATGATTATTTCAAATCTTCCTGAGGTGAGCATGATGCAGTTTTTGCCCCAAGAAACTACTGATTGCTTCTTTTTTTAAAAAAGCACTATTATATTGCTGTTTACAGACCAGTTGTCATACTGATCCTAGGATGAGAACAACAAATGTGTCAACATAATGTGTCAGCATAAGTGCATTTAAAGCATGCTTTCCCCAAAAAAATCCTGAGAACTGTAGTTGACTCCCCACAGAGCTACAGTTGCTAGCATGCTCAGCAAACTACAGTTCCCAGGATTCATTGGGAGGGGAGTCATGTGCTTCTAATGTGCTTTATATGCATAATGTGTACGCAACCTTACAACCCTGAACACAGTTTGACTTACTTGAGGAATATGCTGTGGGCTGGGCTGTTAAATTTGCAATGCCTTCAATCTTACACACACACACACACACACACACACACACACACACACACCCCTTGGAAGAAATGTCCAGTTCACCACTGTCTAGCTGTTTCTTTTCCTATTTAAATATCCACTTCCTGTGGAGGCTGGGAAAGAAATTTACTTTTCCAGGCCAATCCTATAAAGAGTTAACTTGCACAGAGCGGGCAGTCTAGCTGCTCAAACTCAGCTGATGCAAGGTCAACGGCAAACACAACCAAGAAAGTCAGAGTTGCTTTATTTTTCTTGTGAGCAGGTCAAATAAAACACTGCTGATGTTCCATTTATCTGGTGTGACAAGCAAACACTTGGCAGCCATTGCAAGCGCACACTGGAATCTGGCACCAGTCTCCTGGCCCAGCTGTCAGCCTGCTGACTAATCACTTCATCCTGAAGTTAATGCAGCTCTAGGTTTTTAACACTCTTTCATCTCACATACCCAGGCGCTCAGTCCTTGGAGAGAGCTATTTACTCTGGTAATGCAGTTATTAATTATAATTTCCCCCCCTCCGTTTTTGGCAGTAGGCTACTTGCATTAATTCTTTTCTTCAGCGTTTCTCTAATGTTTACAATCGTCATTGCAGGTGGGGAGTTATTTTGACACTGCTTCTTCAACTTATCAGCAAGCTGTAATGGAAAGCTCCAAAAAAATATTAGATTGGTTTTCCTTGGCTTTGTGTGTGTGTGTGTGTGAGAGAGAGAGAGAGCGTGCGAGAGAGAGAGAGCTTGTTAAGGTTTTATTTTTAGCATTGTGCTCAGGGATTTAATTATTTATTTATTTATTTATTTTAGCTAGCATAATATTGTAGCAATTAGACTCTTAAGCACCATGCAGCATGCACCTGGTTTTTGTTTGGAAGGCTAATTTGCCTTAGGTTTGCATTATCAGATGGTACTTGCAGTTCTGTCAGCATAAATAGCATCTCTCTCCCAAGGACAGAGTTTAAGATGTAGGTGTAGCCTGCAAACTCTCTTTTTTTGGCAGCGGTCGCTTCAATTGTTGTGCTCGTAAAGGTGGCACTGTAAATATACAGTGGTACCTCGGGTTAAGTACTTAATTCCTTCCGGAGGTCCGTACTTAACCTGAAACCGTTCTTAACCTGAAGCACCACTTTAGCTAATGGGGCCTCCTGTTGCTTCCGCGCCGCCAGAGCACAATTTCTGTTCTCATCCTGAAGCAAAGTTCTTAACCTGAAGCACTATTTCTGGGTTAGCGGAGTCCATAACCTGAAGCGTATGTAACCTGAAGCGTATGTAACCTGAGGTACCACTGTACTATTATTGGGGAAAATGTTATTGCAGAAGGATGGGATGTAGTCCTTTCTTAAATATTTTCTGGTGTAAGACCCTTTTCCCACCCACCACCCACTTCTACTGAGATCGACCGAGTAGGAACAGGAGAATAAACCTTTTCTGTAGGGACATCCCAGTTGTGGCCCACTCTCTGCCTCTGTATACCCAGTGCCTACAATTCTTGTTTTTATTATTAATTCAATTTTTACCCTGCCCTTCCTCCCAAAGGAGCCCAGGGTGGTCATACTACCTACAGAAGTAACACAGCATAATTTAAACATTTACAAAAAATTAAAGCAACTAAAAGTACATCGTTGATTTATATACAGCAGTTTCCAAGCTCATGCCAAGCATTCCAGTTTCTTGTATTTTTATCCACCCCATGCTTTTGGCGATGTATGGCTGCTGTTTATGGACACTTCTGTTAGTATTTTATCCAGATTCTTTGCTTTCCATGGCTCTGGTTTGAAATGTGGTTTATTTGATTATGTATTTTACATTTTTATTTTAAAAGATTGCAAGGCACCATGGACATTTTATGGAGAGGCAGGGTATAAATTAAATTTCCAGAGCTCTCACTCATCAGGGCTCCCATTTTTAGTATAATTTCCAATTCCAGTAAGGTTGAAAAATATTCTTGTTTCCTCAAGACTTCAGAAGATGCCCAAGAAAATTGTCAGGAAACAAAAGTAATATTTAATTACCTGGTTCACTCAAGGACATTCGTTTTCGGGATAGTACCTCTAAATTCCAGAAGAACCAGGGCTCTTTCACCCCTTTAATAGGAATTTTAACACATGGTGCTTCTCACAGTGCTATGTGAGGGGAAAGTTTGTATGCTGAAATCCTGTTTTCTTCTTTTGCTCACCCTTGACTATTAAAGTTCAAGTGCATTAGTTCAAAGAGAGCCTGGCAGGCCATAGAATCTAAATGACACTTTTAGTCATCTGACTTGGGAAGTAAAGTAAGAGTTTTAAAATTTTATCATCACCACCACCATAAGATTCAGGTTTATCTGCCACACGGGCACAATCCTTTCTTGTCTTAGCACTAGGGATGGAGGAGAAATTTTTATTTTGTTCATGTTTTAATGAAAAAACTCCCTAATTCACGCAGTTCAGTCCAATGTGCAAAATGAAACATGATCACCGTTCAAATTTTGCACTCGTCCAACTTTTGTGAAGCAGTTCTCTGACTGAACATTGTGAACCAAACCTGTATTATGTTAGGGGAAATTCCATGGAAAAATATTTATATTAGTCAAAACTGCATACAAACATGTGCATATTAGGGAGAAATCCACACAAAAAACGCTGGTGTATTTTTGTTAAGGATTTATTTATTTATTTAAAACTCCCAAAATTGCTGCATAAATGTGGAGTGCTGGATTTAGGACTGGAACAATGAGAAACTGAGGGAAACCAAAATCATCCCTCCTTTGAACTTATGATCAAACGGGGGCCAGAAAATGGAACTGCAAAGAATTGTGAGGATGCATGAAGCGAAATTAAAACCATGCTGTTGGGTCCTTTGGGGCAGTTATTCTTCCCATCGGATATATTATGCCATAAGTAAACTATAAGGTCAGTGAAGCACTCCTTTCTGATTTGGGTAATGACTTTTTGTTTGTCCAATCTGCAGAGGAATGTCATTTAAGTTCTTAGTTCTGAGTGGGGTGAAAGGGACTTGTCACCTTCTGTGACAGGTATGGGAGATAATGTGGGAGTTATGGTTTGGTGAGCACCCTGAGGCCCCCTTGAAGGGGGAGGATGTAGTATCTAGAACAGGGGTCAGCAAACTTTTTCAGCAGGACCACTGTCCCTCAGACCTTGTGGGGGGCTGGACTATATTTTGAAAAAGAAGTATGAATTCCTGTGCCCCACAAATAACCCAGAGATGCATTTTATATAAAAGCATACATTCTACTCATGTAAAAACACCAGGCAGGCCCCACAAATAACCCAGAGATGCATTTTAAATAAAAGGACACATTCTACTCATGTAAAAACATGCTGATTCCCGGACCATCCGTGGGCCGGATTTAGAAGGCGATCCGGCCCCCGGGCCTTAGTTTGCCTACCCATGATCTAGAACATGCATGCCTTCAGGGCTGTATGACTAAGTGGCACAGTTAAGGAGCACCTTTGGGGCCTACCTGTAACATCTGACTGGAGTTGTTGAGCTCCAGAAAGGGATGGAGCATGAATGCCTCCCCAGTCACCTGAAAGGGTGGGGCATCATCATCATTTATTATTTATACCCCGCCATCTGGCTGGGTTTCCCCAGCCACTCTGGGAAGCTCCTAACAGAATATTAATAAAAATAATAAAGCGATAAAACATCAAACATTAAAAACTTCCCTAAACAGGGCTGCCTTCAGGTGTCTTCTAAAAGTCAGATAGTTGTTTATTTCCTTGACATCTGATGGGAGGGCATTCCACAGGGCGGGTTCCACTACTGAGAAGGCCCTCTGCCTGGTTGCCTGTAACCTCACTTCTTGCAGTGAGGGAACCAGCAGAAGACCCTCGGGCAGAACGGTAGCGGGTAGAGGATGGGCTAACTCCTGGTCACTGGCAGCGTTGGCACAGTTTTTGTTATTCATTAGATCTCACACCTTGTTCCCCTATACAGATTGAAATGTTTAAATAAATGTGGCCCAGTTCAGCCAACCTTCTGCATCTTGCCTTATTTCCCTGTGTGGCAAGGGCACTGGTTTCTGGGGCCTAGGGCACTAAGACCCCCCGTCTTTTTATTTTTATTTTGGAAGGGGCCAGTCCCCCTCAATGTTCAGAGCCCCCCTCCCCAGCAACATCAGGACATCATGCAGCTATGCGCCGGGCCCCTCAATGCTCTGGAGAAACTGGTGCCTCCGCTGTGTGGTCACAAGGTGCAAATGAACTAGGAAAAAAGAAAAAAGAAAAAAGTGTAACACTGTGAGGGAAAATAAAGCTCCTATATCCACTGGGAAATTAGATGAAATGCATGAATAGTCTGTGTTAGTTTTCTTAAATTGGATGTAGGGATGCTAAAAGATGGATGTCATTGGGCAAGAGGAATTTGGCTGTCCAAATGTCAGTGCCGTTTTGTGTAACTTACACTGAGGCAGAATATGACAGCATCGCTTAATAAGCCCTCTGTATCTGATTCCAGTGAGAACTTGGCTGCATTCGGTTTTGAGGGGTCCTCCTATCAGAAACATATAAGCCAATTGTATGTTTAGAAAAGGGCAATAAATATTAACCACAGCCAAAAGATATTGACTTTGGAGAAAAGACATGAAGATCTGGACATGTATAGTTAGGCTTGAGCGATAACAAGAAAGGCAGCGATCGAAAGTACATTTTCTCCCAAGCTCTTTGAAATAAATGAGACAGGTAAATGTGTTTAGGATTGGTGTGTTAAGAGTCATAGCACTTTTCAGATTTGAAAGGTTTCAGTGCTAGCCAGGCAAAGATTTAGGATTGTGGGATAACTGTGTATGGAAATAGACTAAAGATAATAAATTATATGAAGGCACTGGTGCTAAGCATGAGGGGCATCGCCTGCCAATGATATGTTTTAAACTATTGAGCATTTAGCCCTGGATAAGGTAGGGAGAATGTATTTTTGTCTGAGTAATTTGAAAGCAGTGCAGATTATGTGCTAGACTGTGTAAAAGACTCTTCAACTGCACAGGAAATCAATTGAAAAACTTAAGTGGTCACTTCCTTTCAGACACTCAGGACGATAGCAGTGCATTGAGATATTAAGTCATTGATCATATACACTTTCAAAACATAAAGTTCAAGTAATTTGACTGAGGAAGAATTAATCATGAACTGTAATTAAACGTACAGTATATCCAAGCACTTACAGAGCTATAATGTTGTCATTGGCGGATTATAACTAAATACTTGTGACTGATGAAATCACATTGATTTAATGAAATTGAAAGGGAGGGAATCTAAATTCGCAATCCTAGATGCTTGGGAGGCGAGCGACTTTTCATTCTGTTTGTGAAAGAACTCTGCTATGCAGCTGGGGCAATACCCTCAGTGCCACCCCCACTGTGCCCTGCCCCCACCTGCTTCTCCTTGCTGCCACCAGGTGCTTGCTGCCTCCTCCTGCTTTCCCACCACTGCGAGCTTGCATCCCTCCACACCCATGCTTCCCTGCTGCTGCGGCCCACCCACAGCCTCATTGCCATGCCAATACCACAGCCAACCTGCTGTTGCTCCGCGTCTGAGTCCTGAGAAGTTGGAGTTGCTGTGGGTTGGTGGTTCCTTGGTCCTGGAATTAGCTGAGTGGCCTGTTCTGGAGGGGGTTGCACTTCCTTGAAGGAGCATAGCCTGGGTTTTCTCATTGATTCCATCTTATTGGAGGCATGAGTGGCTACAGTGTGACAGAATGCTGCAGCTGGCAAGCAAAGCCCAGGCAAATAAGACATGTAATAGGGCTTTGGTGGTCGTGGGACCTCAATTGTGGGATAGTTTTCCTCCTAAAGTTAGCCGGATGCTGGCAATGGCAAGTTTATATTGACATATGGAAACATTCCTCTTCTGCCAGGCGTTCTGAATCTTCAGTACAGTGGTACCTCAGGTTACAGACGGATCAGGTTACAGACGCTTCAGGTTAGAAGAAGAAGAAGAGTTTGGATTTGATATCTCGCTTTATCACTACTCTAAGGAGTCTCAAAGCGGCTAACATTCTCCTTTCCCTTCCTCCCCCACAACAAACACTCTGTGAGGTGAGTGGGGCTGAGAGACTTCAAAGAAGTGTGACTAGCCAAAGGTCACCCAGCAGCTGCATGTGGAGGAGCGGGGAAGCGAACCCGGTTCACCAGATTACAAGACTACCACTCTTAAACACTATACCACACTGACAGACTCCACTAACCCAGAAATAGTACCTCAGGTTAAGAACTTTGCTTCAGAATGAGAACAGAAATAGCACCGCTGTGGCACAGCGGAAGCGGGAGGCCCCATTAGCTAAAGTGGTACCTCAGGTTAAGAACAGTTTCAGGTTAAGAACAGATCTCCAGAACGAATTAAGTTCATAACCCGGGGTACCACTGTACTGGCTTATTTATTGAGAGGGACCAAAGGAGGGATGTTGTATACAGAATTGAACCATGAATTTCAGGTGCCTTGTTTTTGTGTCATTTTGTATGTTGCAACCTGCCCTGTGATCATTTTGTGATGAAGTTCAGAAACCTTAGCTGGTGCAGTATTCAACAGCCAGATAGCTTTGAGCATCTAACACCAATCTTGGTCCAACTGCCTTAGCTGCCAGTTAGTTCCTGGGCCCTATTCAAAGTGCTGGTTTTGACCTATAAAGCCTTAAATGGCTCAGGACTGCAATTCCTCAGAGACCACCTATCCTCATATGAACCAGCCCGGACCCGGTGATCTTCATCTGAGGCCCTTATTCATGTGCAACCTCCAGAGGGTGGCACCATGAGAACTGGCCTTTTCTGCAGTGGCTCCCTGTCTGTGGAATGTTCTCCCCCGGGAAGTTCGCCTGGCCCCCTGTTGCATATCTTTAGGTTCCAGGCAAAAACATTCCTCTTCTCCCAGGTCTTTGACTAATTAAACAATCTATGGTCCTTTAAACACTTTGTGTGCACGGTGTGTGTGTTATTGTTTTGTTTGTTACTATGTCACATATTTTTATCTATTTATGCTGCAAACCACCCTGTGATCCTTGGTTGTAGAGCGGTATATAAATTTAATAAATACATTTCTGTGTTTGCTGGACAGCTGCATAAGCATTTTCTAATTCATGGTAGAGCATGTATTTTGCAGGTTCAATCCCTGGTATCTTGGGTTAGGGCTGTGATAGACTCCAGCCTCAAACCCTGGAAAACTGCCGCCAATAGGTGTCAACAATACTAGATGGACCCTTTGGCTTGACTCGCTTGTTGTGTCACAAATTGCAGTCTTACCTGGCAGATGGCAGGTAGCTGCCACCATTAAGCATAGTAGAAATGGGGCATTGCTGAGGTGGGTAGCTAGTTGTGGACTGGGAAGCCATGAACATGCCCAGCAGCAACAGACTGGGTTAAAGAGCAACTGTTAGCAAGGAAGGACAACTCCTCATCAAGGTGGGAAAGAGGTTAAAGTAATCAAGCGTGCCCCAGCAGCAGCAACTGGACTTACCAGACTAGTCTGATGAACACCAGTAGCACAGGTGCAGAAGCAGGATGTTGTCTCGTTATCAATACGAACAGAGCAAGTGATTTGAGGGCAATTGTGCCCGATAGAGCTGGGCAATATATAGATATATCGCCCAAAACCGGTTTGAAGTCCTTATCATGATAGCAGTTTCATAATTTTTGACCTGACAATATATTGCGAATCATGGTGTGTGTGTGTACATGTGCACGATGCAAAAATGACAGTGTAG
The DNA here is from genome assembly GCF_027172205.1 of Podarcis raffonei. Taxonomy (NCBI): domain Eukaryota; kingdom Metazoa; phylum Chordata; class Lepidosauria; order Squamata; family Lacertidae; genus Podarcis; species Podarcis raffonei. The sequence goes on along the minus strand of NC_070605.1, from coordinate 75,915,961 downwards.
GAAAAACCATGAAGCAAGCAAATGGCTCTACATAGCTCTATCTTTATTTCAGACATTGTGATATATCAGTACATCACGATGTTTAGTTAGTGGTATATTGTGAAGTTAAAAACCAGATATCACCCAGCCCTGTTCACCTCTACATAAAAAGGTAAAGGGACCCATTAGGTCCAGTCGTGACCGACTCTGGGGTTGCGGCGCTCATCTCGCTTTATTGGCCGAGGGAGCCGGCGTAGAGCTTCCGGGTCATGTGGCCAGCATGACTAAGCCGCTTCTGGCGAACCAGAGCAGCACATGGAAACACTGTTTACCTTCCCGCCAGAACAGTACCTATTTATCTGCTTGCACTTTGACGTGCTTTCAAACTGCTAGGTTGGCAGGAGCAGGGAACGAGCAACGGGAGCTCACCCTGTTGTGGGGATTCGAACCACCGATCTTCTGATCGGCAAGTCGTAGGCTCTGTGGTTTAACCCACAGCGCCACCCACGTCCCTCACCTCTACATAGTTCTGTCCTTATTTCAGATGTCATGATATATCAGTATATTGCGATGTTTAGCTGGTGATATATCACAATGTTGAAAACCAGATATCGCCCTGCCCTTGTGCCCAACATCGGAGTATTCAGAGCCTAGTTATTTGTGGAACTTGTTGGTATCGCTAATGAACACACACATTCTTTCCCTCCTTTCCCTCTTTTTGCAAGCTCTACGTTTTCCTCTGTCCTGCTGATGTGATGTGGAAAGTTGCATGGTAGATGCTGCACCTTAATTCAAATGCAACCACCATTGCTAAACTTCCTTCTGGACAAATTCTTCCAACAGGCCTCTGTTTGCCAACATCTGCATTAGTGTGAATCCTGCAAAAACAGAAGTTCTTTTTATAGGGTATAATAGGCATGTGCCTTGATTTACGTTCTCTCTCCCTCTCTCTCACTCCCTCTCTCTCTCTCTCCCCATTCCCTCCCACCTTTTATTTGGGTCTGGCAGCACCACTGTGCAGCAGTCCAGCTGCAGGATTTCGGGGATCACCAGCAAGTGCTCCAGCAGCAGCAGCTCCAGTGAATCTGAGAGCAGTTCAGAATCCGACTCAGAGAGTGAAAGCAGTTCTACCGAGAGCGACAGCAAGAAGCCCTCTCATTACTCCAGCCCAGAGGTAAGGAGTTCTGCATCTTTCACTCCTGTTAAAACATAATGAGCAAGAAGTTAAGTTTCCAAATCAGTGGAACCTTTGTCCCAAGTAATGCGTTTAGTTAGGATCAAGAAGGTTTTATGCAGTGCTTTTTTTAAAAAAAAAAAGGTGCCAGATCTCACCATGAAGTTGTTACCGTAAGTGCCACACCTTTAACACACTTTTTACATGGGGGGGTGGGTGTGGGGAAGGTGCCAGTACTGTAGAAAAAAGCACTGGTTTTATGTGGCATCTTGGTGGGTGACTTCCCCATGCCTTAAGTGTGGCATTTTGTGCAGTTGAGGAATTGTGAAAAAGACGCTATTAAAAAATCCTTTTCAGCCCTGTTGGAAACACAAGGCAGCCTTGAGCTACTAAGCCTATGAGACTAAAATAAAAGAATGCATATGCTTCTATGCAAATTTCAGGGCATGGCTGAGCACTGTGCATGTTTAGCAGTATGTCCTATATGAAGTATGAATGCAATATAGCCTATATTCCAAGCACTGCCCCCCAAGCTTACTACATTGGCAAACACCACTCCTATAGCATTTCACTCCTGTGACAAAAGGACCACTCCCCCATGTTCCTGGTCCACTACACCACTGTTCCTAGTATACTTGCAGCTTCTAAATCACAGTTTTATTCATTCATCTAAAACATTTATCTACTGCCTTGTATGAATGACCTTAAGGCCATTTAGGAAAAAAATGAAAAGCAAGTAGCAATACCAGCAAAGCAAACAGCAGATAACAGCTGGGATAAAATAATATATGGTGCACTCTAGACGCCACTGAACTACAGGTCCCAATATCCCTGTTTTAGTTTTTGTCCAGAAAACCTGGACAACGCACCTTGCTCTGAACACTTTCCTGGGAAGCAAGTCCCATTGAACTCCGTGGGGGCCATTTCTGAAGAGGCATTGTGGGATTGTGCTGTTAAAAGAGATTTAAAAAAATAGTTATTAAATATTCACAGTAAATGCAGGAATACTTCCTTTGGATGGGGCTTTGTGTTCATGTTTCTGAATAAGATTGAAGAGTAACATCTGTTCAACCTTGCAACTCCGCCTGAATTCAGTGGTTCACGTTTGTTTCTAAGGTCATTTTTTTCTGTTGGTAGCGGAGGAACACCATTAATCAATGCCTACGCTATACTAATAAAAGTCATTAACTGTACATGTTGTCTTTCATATGGTTTCCTCCCTTTTCTATTCTGAGAGGAGCCCAAGTCAGTTCTAGACAAACTTATGAAGGGTAGTTCTCTTTATGGAATCTCCATGTACAAAGGGGGTGCACTTGTGAATATTAGATGCTTGTATTCAAGCCAGGAGACCATCCCCATCATGTTTTGCTTGTGAGTGATTGAGAAATCTGGCTGCCACTGTGGGAAATGAAGTGATGGATATTCTATTATGGTAATAGAATAGCCACACTTTTTAGTTAAATAATATTTTTATTTGCTGGCCATGGAAAGAATAACCAGTTCCTTAAGAGTATAAAAGCACTGTAAAGTCTCTACTGTATAAGCTGGAGTGTTATGAAATGTTTGGAGTTTCAAACTTTATTTTCCTAGCCTGAACAGCCATCGTCAAACAAGTGGCAGCTGGATAAATGGTTAAATAAGGTTACTTCACACAAAGCACCTATTCTGAACCAAAACGGACTGGAGCTCTTTCAGTGTTACAGCAAAGGGAAAGATGAAGGGCAAGACTGTGAACATTTACCTCCCATTTGCCAAACCGGTCTCAGAGATAAAGAGGTTAAGAATCCCAGCAAGGAGGACCTGAGGCCTAGGACAGCTAACAAAGCCCCGGGGCATAAAGGAGGGAAGCAGAAATCGCCTCCTTCGGCTGCTGCCATTTCTGGAGATAGTGGTCCTCTGAGGAGGACAGCCTGCAAAAAACAGCCAAGAAGGACAGAGAGGACCTCTGGTGGTGATATCTTAAATGGCCATGCAGCTGATGATCTTGACTTGAACCAAGTACATTTGGAAAATAATAGCACATGTGAACAACCTAAAACCAGGCCTTGCAACAACAAAGCTGAGCACAGGAAGGAAACACATGCTGCCTGCGAAAAGAGGCGTACAAGGGGGTCAGGTAAAACAGCACCCAAATCCAAGGAATTTATTGAGACAGATTCTTCGTCTTCAACGTCCTCAGATACAGATTCTCAGTCGGAACAAGAGGATTACCCTTTACACAAGCCTCAGACTGTGACCTCAGCATCAGCTGGAAATGACCAGAAGCTGAAGGACCCTGGGAATAATAATACCAACAAAGCAAACAGCAGTTGCAGTGCCTTTGGTTCAGTTAACACCAGGACTAGTAACGATATAGCAAAGGAACTGGAAGAGCAGTTTTACACCCTGGTTCCATTCGGTCGGAACGAGCTCCTATCTCCCCTGAAAGACACAGACGAAGTGAAAGCACTTTGGGTCAAAATTGATTTGACTCTTTTGACCAGAATACCACAGCACTTACCTGAGGAGCCACTGCAAATTAATGCTGGAGTTAAAGAAGCAATCAGTATGCAGCACAACATTGTTACTGATCTGCCAGCAGAAAAGGTCATCCCCAAATCTAGAAGGAAACGCAAGGTAGGCTCCTTAGATTTGTTTTTAATTTTTAAAGGGCTAAAGGGAAGTGCTTGGTTGCATCTAAAGTGTATGCCTGTACAGTGGTACCTCAGGTTAAGTACTTAATTCGTTCTGGAGGTCTGTACTTAACCTGAAACTGTTCTTAACCTGAAGCACCACTTTAGCTAATGGGGCCTCCTGCTGCTGCCACACCGCCGGAGCACGATTTCTGTTCTCATCCTGAAGCAAAGTTCTTAACCTGAAGCACTATTTCTGGGTTAGTGGAGTCTGTAACCTGAAGCGTATGTAACCTGAGGTACCACTGTATAAGTTTCCTGGGTTATATCCAGTGCTATGTGAGCAGAGTTCTACCTGCACAACAGGACATTCATTTCCTCCTCTTCCCCTCACCCCCTCATTCTCACAGTTGGCTCCAGAGGGTCCCCCAACGCTCTGGAGCTGATTTTGATGGTGTGAGGGGGATAGAAGAGACAAGAGAGGACATTCCATTGCATTCATGGAAGTCTGTTGTGCCAGCACAGCTGTAGCATTGGGTCTACAGCCCTTATCCTTCAGTCATTATTGTGGCTCACAGCATATCCAGGGTTGGTAGAGGTGAAATTTAGTCAGTCCACATTTTGCAAACCTACAATATTTCAAAACCAAAATGTGAACTGAAGCACAGCTGTCCTTTGAAATTTGTCCTGCTCCAAATTCTGCAATGCAGTTCTTAAGCTCTTTTTTTAAAAAAAATGTACCTGGTACATATCATGAGTAACTGTGCACAGAAAAGAACATATTAGTGAAAACATTATACAAAAATTGCTTGCAAAAAAAGTACATATTAGGAGGAAAATGCCTCAAAATGTGTACAAACTTTGTGGGACCTTTAAAAAAAAAGCAGCAAACTGAAGCAGGCATGGGGCAGACTGAGGTTAAGGTTGGAAAAATGAGAAAGTAAGAGAAACCAAAATTGACAGATTCATCCATTCCTGTCTCTCTGCAAATGCAAATAAGATTCCATATATTTTAGGAGAAACCCCTAAACGATCCCCTAAGAACTTTGAAAGTTATAAAGAGATTATAATTTTTTAAAAAAGTAATGCAGATGAGGCCTACATTTCTGTTTAAAGATAAAGGTAAAGGGACCCCTGACCATTAGATCCAGTCATTGCCAACTCTGCGGTTGCGGCGCTCATCTTGCTTTATTGGCCGAGGGAGCCAGCGTACAGCTTCCGGGTCATGTGGCTAGCATGACTAAGCTGCTTCTGGCAAACCAGAGCAGCAGACGGACACACCGTTTACCTTCCCGCTGGAGTGGTACCTATTTATCTACTTGCACTTTGACGTGCTTTCGAACTGCTAGGTTGGCAGGAGCAGGGACCGAGCAACGGGAGCTCATCCCTTCGTGGGGATTCGAACCGCCGACCTTCTGATCGGCAAGCCCTAGGCTCTGTGGTTTAACCCACAGCGCCACCCGAGTCCCTTACACATTTCTGTTTAGCATACGGTTAATTTCTAACTTGACCCTAAAGTTAGAGTACCCATCTGATCACCCAGCGTATTGGGGTAGCGCCTTCTCTAGGACAGTGTTGCTCCCGCTTGCTAGGATGGGGAGGGGAGGCTGGCAGCAGTGTTGGGCTTTGTCAGGTCCCCCTGCCAACAGGACCCCAACATTTATCACATACACTTGATTTTCCCCAAAAGTACTATATGCACTGGTGATTTGTTATGTGTTGGGGAGCAGTGATGCCACACTCATTGGGGCAGGGATGAGGCAGAGTGAAATGGCACTAAGGACAGAGAAGCTCCAGGTTGGCAGGAGTCAATGTCAAGGAGCACTATAGAAAGTAAACAATGTGCCCTTTAACTAATATAAATAAACAAATGTTGACGCAGAAGGAGTTGTTATGTTCCTAATTGTGAATAACTGACATGGCTTAATACTTAATATATGTATACACACACACACACACACACACACACACACACACACGAACATGCATGCATGCATGCATCCTACCAAAATATAAAATTTATAAGCACTACAGTGTTCAATAAATAGTAATATTCAACGTCTATACTATTACCTGCACAATTCGATATATGATGGAGCCTTTTCTTCCCGTAGTATGAAAATGAGGAAGAAAACAGGGAGAGCAAGAAGGTTCACACTGAGCAAGAGTGCTCTTCACATTTACTTGCTTCGGCCCAAGTTGCTTCAGCACCAAATAATTGCAATATGATTAAAAACAGGTATGTGTTTCTTGTGTTAGATGAGATTTGGTCTTTTAAAATTCAGTGTAAATGATGCTTGGTATCTAAAGGGAAATGATTTTGCATATTGCTGCAATTTACTGTCAAAATGTGTTAACTTCTACTTACAATTACTGGATTTCGTTCAAAATATTTATTTGTTGTTATGGCATATGAAAAAATCTTAGCATTGTAAATATCTGCAGCAAAAAGGGGGCATGTTAAACTGATTATTTAAAACTGCCACTTGGCTTGAACCTTCAGGGTAGGACAGGATGCAATCATTTAAAACAATTTTTAGAGGTGTGGCATGCTGATACCTTCATCTCAATTCTCAGTGGCAGCGGTATAGTGATGCCAGCCTAGCCCGCGCAACCAAGCAGAGCAGGGCCACACTGAACCACCTGCCTACCTGTTCAGGGGGAGCTTGACCAGCTGGCTATTGGCAGGTGGAGAGGAGCACCAGGTTGGGCACCGCTGAGGTCGCCTGTGTGGGGGTGCCTGGTTTGCACCCCCTCAAAAATTGTGTACCCAGGGCCACAACCCCCCTGGCACTTCCACACATGTACTACGCCTCTGTCAGTGGCACTCATCACCTGAGACTGCTATTCGAATGTAGCTGGATTCCTGAAGATGTCAATTTAAATGATCTATTGTGAACCTTTATAGCATGGTTGAAGTTGCAGTTCACACTGGTGCTACAAGAGAACCAGAATTATTCAGTGTTAAATTTATGTGGGAAGTGGCCATCTCTCAACAGTAGAGCACATTATATGCATGCAGATAGTCCCAACTTCTCCAGCTAAAAATAACAAGGTGATGGGAAACATTTCTGCCTGACACCTTGGACAGTCACTTTGAAACAGGTAGTACTGGACTGAGTGATCCAGTGGCCTGACTCTGTTTAAGGCAGATTCATATGTTGATATACTTCTGTTAGGGATTGGGCTTCGTGGGGTTTATTTATGGGAATTAATTGCAGGGCTTGTTGGTTCCTCTGTGGCCTGTTCCTCCCTAAGGCAGACAGGCATTTGCACAGGCTGCTTGTGTTGATGTCATCAGCATATGCCAGTGTCTAGGTGCCTCTGTCCATATTGTGTGTAAATTAAGAGAAGGTGACAAAATGACGCTGGCATGGGCTAGAGAATTGTGTTTGCTGTCACAAGCGGTGTTATGGCCATTAGGGAACAGTTAACTCAGCTGCGATACTGCATGACTTGTACAATTAGGACTGCGCTTATCTCAAATGATGTGCAAGGAAGGGGGAAGATTTGCATTTCTCAATGAAAAATATTTCTTCTGTGATGGGGAAAGGGATTTATCCCATAACAGAGATAGTTCCTTGAGGGATTTGAGAAAAAAACACTACTTAATAGACATTTTGCTTGTACAGATGATGTAATTTGAAGTTCACTATCTCGAAAATTAAAGCCTTTAAAAAAAAATGTAAAAATCCAGAATGTTACAGAAATGAAAAACCATATTATAAACTCAGAGCTAGCAGACTGTTCAGTCCACAGTCTTACCCTGCCATGTTGTCTTCCAGCTAGACTATTATGTTTTATGGGTATTTCTTACCTCTTTATAGATGCAATAGAGCACAATATGTGCTTAATCTAGTCAGGAAAAAATATGGGGCAAAATATACTTCGTTTTATAGCACTGTTTTAGTGTTCTAAGTTAATTTAGCAGGTCCTCTCTCTGTTCATTAATTTATCTTATTAGTCTTTAAAATCTGGAAGCACTATGCTTCATAATTTAGAAGCCTTTTTTATAGGTTATCACCCAGCATTTAGCCTACTCCAACGTGGACATGTGTAAAAGGTAAAACCATGCTTCTGAAACAGTGCTCTGCTGCTAGTTTAAAATGCAAACATTTTAACATGCGCTTTCCCTCCTCTTATAAATGTGCACTTTTTGTGAGGAGTGCAAAGAGTTTCACAGCATAGCTGCCTCACCTGCAGCAGTGCTATCATCCTATTGTGTTACCGAAGGATGAGCCTTGGGATCCCTTCCAAGTCTACAGTTCTATGATTCTATGAAATGCTCCTTGCTCTCAACTTTTAAAAAACCAGTACTTAATTTATGCCCTTTTACGTCACACCTCCTTCGTGGAGCTCAGGGTGGTGCACCTAGTCCCTCCTCACCCTCATTTTAACCTCACGATTACCCTGTGGGATAGGTTAGGCTGAAAGAGAGCAACTGGCCTAAGGCCATGCAGATTGCATCATGACTTAGCAGGGATTCTATCCCAGTCCTAGTCTAACACTCTAATTCAGGTGTAGCTCACATGGTACCCTCCACTATTGTCCATGCAGGCTGGGACTGATAGGAGCTGTAGTTCAACAAGGTTTGTAGGACATGGCATCACTACTCCTGCCTTAACCATTACACAGCAGTAGCTCTTACAGCGCAATGAATCTTCACTTCAAAGTAGGTCTCACCGAGTTCAGTGGGGGTTACTCCTAGGTAAATGGGTACAGGATTTCAGTCTTAACCATTTTCTTATAAATAAAATGATAGAAAGCCCTCAGCTTTTAAAAATACATATTTAAATAAGCATTTATGTGTGAAATGTTGTGCCGATTTTTTATTTTTAATGGCACAGACAGGAAATAAACTGATTTCTCTATTCCTAACCCAATATTAATGTCGAACACTTGTGTTCTGGTCTTTTGGTTCTGCCACTAAATAATGTTACTCTGGGTCAGAATGTCTAGGCCACAATGTGGCTGTGAAACAGAAACAAATGATAAAAATTATTGTCTGTTGAACTTTGCTCTAGGAGCAATAAGTAACAGCATACTGCAGAATGCTGGAATGGTTTGATTTTGTGGAGAAAGCTGCACTTAGAGCATTGTAGTGCATATTTATCAATTTCCTTCTTTGTGCTCTTTTGGCTTTTTGCTTTTTACCAGCTCCATGAGCCTATATTTCGCTCTCCTCAAACCCTGAATCAAATTAAGTTAACAGCACTATCAGAACCTGGTCAGCAAGTTCAGAGAAATTTCAGCCACTTAGAAGCACATTTCTCCGTTTCAGCCAACATGAGGTTTATCAGCCTGACTTATGAAGTGTCACCTGTGATTGCAAAATTGTACTCCATAACCTAAACCTACTCTTAAAAGCTTCATCTTATTTTCCAACCATCTTTTAAAACAATATCTAGCAACTCTTCATTTCTGTTATAAGTACTTGGATAGATACTAACCACCGAATTGTAGTTTGCTTCTAGAATAAAAGAGAATAACGATCTAGAGCTTTGCTCCTCATGCTGCAAAAGTTATTTCCAGATGAAACATTGGTCAGCAGAGTTCATCCTTCCAGTAATCTGAAACTGATAGTGTTCATAATATATAAAATGTTTATTTCCTCCCAAGTGGCATTTGTGACCATCCATTACTGTAATTTCCATTTCCAGCTTGGCAACACCAATAAATAAAAATGAGAAAATGCTTCGATCGCCTGTTTCACCCATCTCTGATGCATCAAAGCACAAATTCTCTGGTGATGATCTAACTTCTTCTAGCAAGCCTCAGGGTGGCAACCTATTATCTTCCATATCCTCAGTAAAAAAACACAAGAATGAGATTCGATCCCACTTGCACCAAGGAGATTTCAATGTAAGTTTTGATAACAACGTAATTACCATAATAAGAGCACCTGTTGCTTTAGAAACCTGCCCATCTACTTTTGGTCCGTGAGTCTCATTTCTGCCTGAGGTATGGTCATATTTGGGACGGTGTGAGAGAGCCTTCACAGTGGCAGTGCAGAGTGTGCATGCAAAATGCAGCTGGCCTCCCTCCTAGTGTTCTGATGCCGTGCAACCTAAAAACTTGTTGCGGCAGCAAGCCTTTGATCTTATGAGTTGCTTAACTTAGTGCTTCCGTCACATTCGTTTTTGTTAATTTCTATCCACTAGTTATCTGTGTATTTTATAGTTGTTTTTTAGAATGTGATTCTGTGTAATCCTTGTTGTTGTTTAGCCATTTGGGGTGTTTTGACTTGAAATGAAAAGCCAAGGTATAAATCTGTAAAATAAGCACGCATTTGAATAGCAAGATTAGCAGCAATGTTGTGTGCATAATTATGTATGTGCAGCCCAAGCCTATGCACAAGAGGATGAAGGCATACAAGGTTACTCTCCATTTTCCAGTTCAGCAGCTTCCCCTTGAATCATCCAAGCCACTTCTTAATCAAGGAGCAGTTAAAAATCTCTCTTCTTCATTCAGTGAAACAAACATTCCTATGTGTTTTCATATTAGACTGCAGTGTTTAGTTTATTAACCTATGGGGGAAAAACTTGCTATCTATTAAAAAGTTGCCCCAACTAATCAGGCAGCAGATTTTTTTTAAGGTTTCATAAAAATAATTAACCTTTTACAAAAAATCTGTTGCATGCTTAATTTATAGTTAAGAATAAAAGGGGGGAAATGAGTGAATTTATAACTGATTTCTGATTGCCTCCTTTACTATTTCTTCAGAAAGCAATGTACATCAATTCAGAAAATTCTGTACTCTGTAGCAAGGCGCAGTGCCAAAAAGAGCCCTGGTCACCTGTATCTATTATGCACAAAGACTGTAGAAGAACAAAGCTTATCTTTAATGATGGGTGAGTAGAGGTGGGGGGTTTCCTTTAGAGATTCATGTTTCATTCCCTCTATTTCTGATGTTCAGGCTGCGAGTGTTGCTGCTTTTGTGAAGGGAAGGTGGTAATTACATACTTTCTCTGTAATAAGAAAACTCAGTTCTCCTCCAGTTGTTCGTCTACAGCAGTTCCACTGCCACATTCAATCTCCCTTCTGAACTTTCCATTCTGAACCCTTAGCTCACCAGTAACCAAGTAACTGTGGGGTACTGGCGTGGTTCACAGCACAGCCATATACAGATACTCTGCTTAATATAAGTATCTACATTTATTTATTACAAGTTTGCTCTCACCTGTCATTACTTGCTCTCTAGCTTTGTATTTTTTCATTTAATAAATGTATTGCCAATTTGATGGTTCGTAACTGAATATGTGAACTAGCGCCATTGAAAAGCATTGTTTTTTATTCAACATTGGATAATACAACAGTCCTGCCTATGGTGTTGAGACACCATACTTTCTTTTGTCAGCAGGTGGTAAACACATCTTTGTGAACTCATCCTAAGACTTCCATACTCAGGGCATGACCTGAATCAGCTGAGGACCAGTTTTATTGTGTTTTAATATATGCACTATAGTCTGCTATGATGAGGGTTTGTTTTAATGAGTCTCTCTAAATAACGTCAGTATATGCATTTCTCCATATTTATTGAAAATAAGTTTGTTTATGCTGTTTATTGAGATTTTATTAGTGTTTTTAATGAACCCTTGTAAAATTCTATTCTGCAGTGAAATATAAGATATGGCCCGTGTAAATTGACAAGAAAACACAACAGCTTTGTGAAATTAAATATGTCAGGAGAAAAACGAGTATTTGAATGAAGCTAACAATTAAATTTTTATATTAGAATTTAAGCTGCAGTGCACTCAGTAAATACATAGCATTGACTTCAGGATATATTTGTTTCTCTGCATACTTGTATTTTTATTTAAATAAATACTTTTGTATATCCAAAAAAAAACCCCTGCTGCATGAATTTAATTCCCCTACCCATCTATCTGTATAATTTATAACAAATTGCATTTGGTACACAAGACAGTCTAAAACCAGTTATTTTAGAATAATTCAAAGTGAATACTGCTGCCATACCAACTTATATGTGTCTGACTGTCTGTAGAAGATAGCAAGTAGTAGAAATGCTTTATTTCTTGCTGTCTTGGAGCAATGTTTTAGAGAAATTGGTAGCAATACAGCTAAAAGTACTTCTTTATGGATAGGCAGTAAATTGTTTGATAATTTCAGCCTCGATTAACCTCGGATATTGTGTGGAGATTGCCCTTGTTAAAGTGAGTACAAAGTTTTAGAGCTTTTTGTGGAGAGATCATTCAACATGTGTAGTCTGACCTGTCATTGTTCATAATACCAATTATAAATACCAATTAGAAACATTTTGAGCCAATACGTTTTTGTCCCCGGGAAGTTTTTAATTATACTACACAAGAATGAAGGGCCTCTTCTGTTTGTTTGATTTAAAACGTATTTTGCAAAGTTATGATTATTGCTGTGATTAGCCCTTTTAAGGGTTCACACTAGAAATTATTCTTAAAGCAAATAACCTATTAACAGTTATTCCTTAAAGAGGCAATGTCTGCAGTCGTTTCTGGGGACTCAAAACCTCATTCTGTGGCCTGCTGATCTGGTATAATAGGTCACAGAATTGGGCTTGATTTGCATATTAATAGCTACTATCTTCCGACTAAGGGATATTGCAAGAAATCAAATGGGGTGCTCGCTTCCTTTTCAGTTTCTTATGTGTAGGTCCAAATTAAACAGGACTCTACTCACAGACTTCTGTGAGCAGACCCTCCTTGAAATAAACCACAAGCACCCTTCACCACCATCTTCCTCTTTCATTATTCCAGTTACTTCCCTTGAAACCCTTGGGGCAGAAAAAGGAGACAACTTCTTGGATTTCTGGCACTGTAGATAGGACAAGCAGCCAACTTTTCTTCACTTGTATCCACCATAATTTCCAGCAGCCATTTCCAACACTCAAATGGACTATAAGATAGTGGCTGGGAGAGATGGGGAAGCCATGCTTGCTTGACCTCCTGGCAGGTGAGTCATTGGGAGAACAGGAGGGGAAGGCGGCAGGGAGGTTGGCTCTGTGCAGACACACTGGTGGAGCCGTTACGATGTTCCTGCCAGCGCATTTGCACAGTGCTGACCTCCCTGCACCTTGCCCCTCCCACTCTCCCTCCCAGTAAGCAGAACTGACCCATCTGCAGGGAGGTCAAGTAAGCACCTCTGCCTCAGCCCACCATCCTCTGCTGGTAAGATTGCTTGCCAGTTGGCAGTCTAGAGATCTGCATTGTTCCTTTCTCCTTACCATAAACAACATAACAGTGGCTTCCTCTCCTGGTTTTTCCTGTTGTCCACCCCTTACGTTCATCTTCTTTGTGCCATATTTTGAAGCCCAGGTTGTTACAGCGGGGGAGGGGGGTACTTCCCTTGTACTGTATATTTAACTATGGATCTCTTAGTTACAATCTAGAAATTCTATGGTGTCAGGAAACCACAGGTACATTTTTTACATCTTACACTGAGGAATAAGAATTGAATACTTAAAATAACAAAAAACCTTAGATTTACTTACAGGTTGTTTTTAGGGCTTATTCCATAGTGTCGTGTTTGATACGCCAATTGAAATTTGAGAATGCATGAAATGCATTTTATCAGCATGTATTTGTTTCTTTTGAAATAAACCATTAAGGACTTTTCTTTTAAACAGATATAGCTGGAAAAAAGAATATTCAACGAATCTAGTAACTCAAATCACTTATGCTGTGTTGCATTCTAGGCCACACAATGTGGAACACTTTATGCAAGAAGCTAAAAGGAAGAAGCATAAAGCAGATGCGATGGTAAGAACAAATCAGTTTTTGACACGTTATTTCAGAATATCTGTGTAATGCAACTTCTTCATCAAGGAAAGTTAAGTAGTGGTGATTTAAAGAAAAAGAAAATGATGATAACTAGCTTTATTAGTAAGGAATGTTATGTGTGTAGTTCAGCATGCCTTAAAGAAATCTGAGATTAATTAGTTGATACATTCTTGGATAAATTAAAATTTGAGTTTTCAATTTTCGTTTAGAAAATGTCTTATTGCTGTATCCCTGCATTTTCAAAAAACTTTTTTTAAAATAATGTTTGCTATGTAGGCAAGCCTGTCTAGACATGTAGAATGTTGGCATGTGTTTAACCTGGTTTTTAATGCATGGTTAGTTTTTTTAAGTCGTCGTTTTCAACTGTTGTGATAACCTTATTGTTCTTTTCGTAAACCAGTTTGGGGCTCCATTACAATCAAGTGGCATATATATATATAAAATATATATCTTGTGCAAAATAAAATAATGAATAGTTAATTTTTAGTATTATATTTATAGGATTATAGCCATTACTGTCCTTCCATTCACAAAAAGCTCTTTGATCCAGTGGACGCTTCTGTGAACAGACAGAAGAGGACCTTGGTTGGTTTGTTGGTTGGTTGTTTGGTTTGCATCCAAATTTCATTTTTCTCTGCAGCCCACTGGGCCCTCTTCAATCTGTTCTTGAAGACCGGGGAACCCTCTGCAGCAGCATAGGAGGTAGCATGGGGCCGGGAGGGTCTGTGGTCGAAAGGGAGAATTTATGAAAATCACATCCCTTCCTATTCACAGAAGCCTCTGATGGATCAAATAACCTCCTGTGATTGGAAGGACAGCAGTGGATACAACCCATTGAATATATGCACCTGTATTATGCTTAATCCTTATCTGTTGATCTCAGTGGACCCTGGTTCCAACAGTGGTCAGTGAGGGTAAGCAGGGCAGACTCGTGCGCCTGGCTTCATGACATCAAGTTTCACTGCTGCTTGCCAGGAGCGGAAGGGAGCTTGCTGATAATGGCTTCAGAACCAAAACACATAGCGTTGCCTTTTGTTAGATGGTTTCCACAAAAATTATAGGTTTTAATTTAACTAGTCTGATGTTTTTATATAACGTTAAATGAAACCATTTTGTTCATAATTATCCATTAGAATAAAGCAGAGGCTTCAATTTGTTTTTTTATTTGGAGGTTTTGTTTTATTTTGCTATATACTGCCAATTTTACAAACACATAAATGCACACAAGTGAGATATATGTGTGTGCGCACGCTTGTGCATATATTAGCCCTGCTTAAATTCTGTCCATTAAATTTTCTTTTTCTTCTCAGTCTTTTGCTTAGTTCTGTTTCTGTTTTAACTTTTATTTATTTACCTTGAAACTACGCTGCTATCTATAACATTTTCATAGTGAAGTACATGCTTGAAAACAACAAAAGAAAACTAATTAACTAACAGCTAAACATATGGCAGTAAAAGAGCAGCAATATCTAAAAACGGCAAGAGTAGACAGCACCATGATTAGGAGCAAACAGTTCACAGAAGTTCTCTGAAAGAGGAAGGCTTTAAGCCACTCCAAGAAACACAACAAGGAGGGAGCCATGTGAAGTCCTTTTGGAAGAAAATTCCAGAGCATCAGGGTGGCAACTGAAAATGTCCTGCTCTTTGTGGAAGCTAATCTAGCTGGAATCTGGAATCTGGTGCAGGACCTTCTTAAAAGGTGTTAAGGCAGAGGGGAGAATCACTTCGGAAGAGACATTCATTGAGATAATCATGAGCCAACCCATTCAGGACAGTTGCTCTCCCAGGCATAATATTTTATTTTAAAAGCATAACTAACCCTGGCATTAATTTCATGTGCAGTTAAACCCTCAACTTGTATCAGCTCTAGGATGTGCATATAATGCTCTCCATTTGTTGTGATTGCTGGCATTCTTGTCTTCAGGTGGAGAAATTTGGCAAGGCGTTAAATTATGCTGAAGCTGCACTATCTTTTATTGAATGTGGGAATGCTATGGAACAAGGACCCATGGAATCCAAATCCCCCTACACAATGTATTCAGAAACAGTTGAACTTATTAGGTAAGATTGAGTAGAATATTCTGACCGTTGATTAGATCCTTTGTCATGGATATATCTGAATACTTCTAAATATGGACAGCAATTGTAAGTAGTGAAATAGTAATAAGGTGGCAATTCATTATAAGATCACTGAAGATTTCAATCCTGTGCACACTTACCTAGCAGTAAACCCCACTGAATTCAATGGGGCTTCCTCTAAGTAGATACATATAGGATAGCACTGTCAGAAAGCTTTTTAATTGCTAGGTCTAATCCTGCCTAAGTTACATTGTCATCAGAAAGTATCACTGTACATAGCAGTTATGAAGTTTGTTCAGGCACCTTTTGATTTTTAGAGAGATTTCTTCACTCAGTGTGATTTTGTACCCTGCCAGAAATAAGTTGCACCAAAGATGCATTAAACTGGTACTGTAAATTTAGACTTTACTAATAGGAGACATGATGTCCTTACACTCGTGTTTTTCTGCCTGCTTGGTGAGGGAGACAATTCAGAGAGAATTTTGCAAAAAGGGGGGGGGGAGTGCAAAGCCACCCTTAGCTTCTTCAGAAATTGCACCGGTGCCCAAATTTAACTGCAATATTGTTTGCGCACACCCCAGTTTGTGGAATTCATCATTTTGTTGAGATTCTTCCAGTACAGGTGCAGTGATCAGTTTAAAGGAGGGGCCGGAAATGTGCATTCCACACACTCAAAAGCTTGCGACTTGGTGCTAAGAGTTTTTAGAAGACCCATAATATCTCTTACAGATCTAGACTTCTTAGAGTTTTCTGGGAAGAGGGATTAATCATTAAACTAGTCTGAGAATTCCAGCTCTGGGAGGGGAATAGTGGTTTTCTAACACCTCTCAGAACCCTTAACCAACTTGGTTTCCCAGGATTCTTTGCAAGAAGCCATGGCTGTTTAAAGTGGTATGATACTGGTTTAAATGCAGAGTGCAGATGACTAGCTATTTAAAGGCATTATTGTGCTGGACTAAAACTAGGCAGGCACACGGCCCCAGTGGCACTGAAAGGAATTGCTACTTAAAAGAGGAGGGTAGAACATATTGATGGAAGAAGAAGAAGAAGAAGAAGAAGAAGAAGAAGAAGAAGAAGAAGAAAATGTGACATGCCAAGGCTGTAATCTGGTATAGAGGTAGCCAGCAGTAAGTCCCATTGAATTTAATGGGCCTTGCTTCTGAGAAGAATTCATAGAATTTTCTGCAATATGATACACAGAATTGTGCTGTAAATCATCAAGTGCCATAAATCAGCCCAGCTCCATTATTATTGGACACTTATTATAAACATGCTTTGCCATTAATGCATGTTGACCTTATTTACTGTCCTTGTTTTTGCTCTTTTGAAGGTATGCTGTGAGGCTAAAACCCCACTCAGGCCCTAATGCTATTCCAGAAGAAAAACAGTTAACGACATTATGGTTGGTAAATTGCTATTTCTTTGAAAGACTTGCTTTATTCTGTGACTCAGTTCCTGTTTCTTCCATTTATAATCTCATAAGTTATATTCAGTGGTCAGGGAATTTAAAAAAAACACAAAAAAAATTCCCTCGCTTTGAAGGCTTGACTGTGACGTCTCTCGATTTAGCAATGTTAAGTGTAGTGTCATACCATCCAACTTCAACACCCCATTTTCCCCACTCCCCATATTCATGTATTGAAATTCTCAGCTTGAACAAATTAGCTCCTGTGTATGTCTACCCAAAAGTAAGTCCCACTGAATTCAGTGAGACTTGCTCCCAGGTACGTGTGTACAGAATTGCAGCCTAAATTTTCTTTTGACTGCAATATTATATTATGTTAGTCCTAACACTTCTTAAACTAGCATGTGAACTGAAGGGAAAGCTAGACTAAAATAAGATACAGCCTACAGGGACACAGGTGGTGCTGTGGTCTAAACCACTGAGTGTCTTGGGCTTGCCGATCAGAAGGTTGGCAGTTCAAATCCCCATGATGGGGTGAGCTCCAGTTGCTCTGTCCCAGCTGCTGTCAACCTAGCAGTTCAAAAGCATGGTAGTGCAAATAGATAATTAGGTACCACTGTGACGGGAAGCTAAACGGCTTTTCTGTGCGCTCTGTTTTCCGTCACGGTGTTGCGTTGCGCCAGACGTGGTTTAGTCATGTTGACCACATGACCCACAAAGCTGTCTGTGGACAAATGCCAGCTCCCTCAGCCTGAAAGTGAGATGAGTGCCACAACCCCATAGTTGCCTTTTACTGGACTTAACCATCCAGGGGTCCTTTACCTTTTACCTTACAGCTAATACTATGCATAAAATAAAATGAAAACCAAGCCCAAACCAATGTATACCTAGTTGGTAGGGGGGGGGGAATCAAACCCTTAAGAATTTCTCATGAGCATACCCAAGTCCTGCTCCACATATCAGCCTCTCCCATGAAGAAGTTGTTTACTGGGCAGCAAGGTCCCCCCCCCAAGCCTACCTAGGCCTCTAAGGAAAAGGGCAGATGGACCCTGACACCCTCACCACAAGTGGCCATTCACCAGTGGGAAGGATGCATACAAGAGTTTCTCCAGAGGATGGAAAGAAGAGTCCCACTACATGGCAGTCCCAATGGAAGCCTCTCAATATGTAAACAGTCCCAACTGTATGTGATCTTTCTGATCTACTAAATAGAGAGGTGTGTCTGGTTGCACATTTGTTTCTGAATAGCACGACTCTTCGTGACCCCATGGACCAGAGCACGTCAGGCACTCCTGTCTTCCACTGCCTCCCGCAGTTTGATCAAACTCATGTTAGTAGCTTCAAGAACACTGTCCAACCATCTCGTCCTCTGTCGTCCCCTTCTCCTTGTGCCCTCCATCTTTCCCAACATCAGGGTCTTTTCCAGGGAGTCTTCTCATGAGGTGGCCAAAGTATTGGAGCCTCAGCTTCAGGATCTGTCCTTCCAGTGAGCACTCAGGGCTGATTTCCTTAAGAATGGATAGGTTTGATCTTCTTGCAGCCCATGGGACTCTCAAGAGTCTCCTCCAGCACCATAATTCAAAAGCATTAATTCTTTGGCGATCAGCCTTCTTTATGGTCCAGCTCCCACTTCCATACATCACTACCGGGGAAACCATAGCTTATACAGTGCTTATACAACCCTTATTGCATTTTTCTGGATGCTTCTGTTTATATGGGTAGGAATGTGCAGCTCCATCCAAGGCTGCTAGTTCTTACATATGTAGGTACCAGAGCCGGATCAGGGCCTATCCAGAAACAGAGACCTGCATGTGTAAGCAGTTTTGCACACTTTGCCCAGTATGGAAGCGCCTTTCGATGCACACCTTCAGCATAATGTTCCATCTGAGCCCTGTTGAACTGGATAGGACTTCATTTTTCATCTTAATAGAAATGCTCACCCACTGCTGACATACATGACAGATTGCTCTGAACTGCAGCTGGCACAGGGCGACTGTTTTTAAAGTTCTGGTGGCTTCTCAGCCTGTGATTTTACTATAATTTCAAAATGCATTTTATCATGGTTTGGTTCATAGTTGATGTAAATTCTATTTAACATTTATACTGAAAATCAAGATCCGGACAGATATTCCGCCCTTCTGCTCTGCAGGAGTTTTTTTTGTTTTGTTCTGTTTTTTGCTTCCCTTAGTTTATTTTAAAAGAAACTTCCAGATAAAATTACGTTGAGTAATGTAGCTTTTACGGGACGCGGGTGGCGCTGTGGGTAAAAGCCTCAGTGCCTAGGGCTTGCCGATCGAAAGGTCGGCGGTTCGAATCCCCATGGCGGGGTGCGCTCCCGCTGCTCGGTCCCAGCGCCTGCCAACCTAGCAGTTCGAAAGCACCCCCGGGTGCAAGTAGATAAATAGGGACCGCTTACTGGCGGGAAGGTAAACGGCGTTTCCGTGTGCTGCGCTGGCTCGCCAGATGCAGCTTTGTCACGCTGGCCACGTGACCCAGAAGTGTCTCCGGACAGCGCTGGCCCCTGGCCTCTTGAGTGAGATGGGCGCACAACCCCAGAGTCTGTCAAGACTGGACCGCACGGGCAGGGGTACCTTTACCTTTATCTTTTTAATGTAGCTTTAAAGGTAATATAATTTCCCTTTGCTAGCAAGCACCTTTGGTGGAGAAAATTAATTGGTAGGAATTTTGTTTTAGTGACCTTCTGGGGGGGTTTTGCGGGGGGGGGAGGGAGAGAGACTGGAGATTGTAAACAGTTCCATGGAGCTAGCAGCAGCACACCAGCAAGTGGGACTTAATCCAAATGCAAAAAAGGTACTGCATCTCATTAAAAAGAAAGGTCAAACAGAGGGAAAGTGGAGGGAGGGTTCTCTCTCAGCAGCACTGAATAACAACTCCTAACTCACGGCTTGCCACATAGTGGATGAGTTGCTTTCATTTGCATATTCACTGTACCTGGGAAGGTTACAGGGTGAGAGTAATGACTTCAGGACTATAATTCTATTGTGCTGCCTGGATTCATACAAAGCAAGCTGGGCAGAATGCCATGGAACTACAGTTATACACATAACCAGGGCCACCTATTTCATCTCCTAAGCAGAGGCTACCCTCTAGTGGAGATGAAAGTCACACAGCAGTTCTTACAAGAAAAATAACATGTTAAAATGCATCCCATTCAGGGTATCTCCAGTATTTCATTGGGTGGGAGAGTTGTTCAAAAGCATACCTGAAGGTAGCTAAAATAGATGAGAGGGTTCTGCAAATTCTGTTTAAAGACACTGATTTTCAGGGTTTAGAAGATGACTGGGAAATGCCTTGAAAAGTGGGGGGTGAGAACCAATAGCCAATAAGGACCAGATATAATCTACCCCACATGTAATCTTTGTGCAAAGCGTATCTGTGGTATTGGACTCCTCATCAGAGGAGGACCAAGCCCTGAGTCAGGCTCCTTCTGGGTGCAAGGATCCCGATCCACTGAGGAGGCTGAGGAGGGCCTTCTACACCCAGGGTGAGTCCAGCCGCCGACATCAAGACCAATCAGGTCCCCAGCCTGAGGAAAAGGCAGTGTCTTAAACACCAGATGCAAACCTGGCCCATCTGGAGAAGTGCTTGGCTATAGGTAAGGGTTTTTCAGGAGGGAGTTAGGCCCTCCTCTCAAGGAGATGCATGGAGAGAAATGAGTTGGCTGGCATCAGCTGAGCTTGGGATGTGGTTCCACTAAGGTAAAGGTAAAGGGACCCCTGACCATTAGGTCCAGTCGTGGCCGACTCTGGGGTTGCGGTGCTCATCTCGCTTTATTGGCCAAGGGAGCCGGCGTACAGCTTCCGGGTCATGTGGCCAGCATGACTAAGCCGCTTCTGGCAAACCAGAGCAGCGCACGGAAACGCCGTTTACCTTCCCACCGGAGCAGTACCTGTTTATCTACTTGCACTTTGACGTGCTTTCGAACTGCTAGGTTGGCAGGAGCAGGGACCGAGCCACGGGAGCTCACCCCGTCGTGGGGATTCAAACCGCCGACCTTCTGATCAGCGAGTCCTAGGCTCTATGGTTTAACCCACAGCGCCACCCGCGTCCCACTAGCTCCAGCTTAAAAACCCTAGGAGAAGCCACAGCTAGTGTGCCAGCATAAGCTGATGTTAGGTGTTCCATGGCACTGAAACCAGTTAGGCCTGTTGAAATAGATCTAATAAATATTCCAGTCTCTGAATCTGATCCTTGAGGAGGAGTGTGAACAGGCCAAAACAGTCCAATACCAGCAAATGGTAAAATTTGCTAGAGCCAATCAGAAGGATTGTCTAAATAGAGCAAGTACTGAGCAAATAAGATAAATGAATCACGAGCTACTGGCTTTTAGAGTTAATGTGAGCAGAATTTACAGACCTAGACTTCTAGATCTAGACCTCTCCACCACAAGCAAAGGTTCCAAAGCTTCACTGCAAATTGTCTTTAAACGCATTACAAAAATGTTATAAATGTAAATCAACACACCGTTTTTCAACAACTAGCAATGCAGTCCAGTTTTCTTACTTGTCAGTATATTATTGACCGCATGGTCATCACATTTTTAATGCAGATTTTTCTTTCCAAAAATGTGGGGTGCAATGGCTATGCAGTGAATTACGGAGCTGCCCATCTGCCTCCCTGCACAGTGGACGTCGGTCCTCGCACCTTGGCAGACACTTCGCTCCAAGCAGCACCGGCCTTGCACAGCCAGCTGCTGCCTGAGTAACAAGAAGTGAGAGTGGGGGCGAGGGTGTGCTAATGGAGCTCAGATGCCCAGCTACGCCATGCCTGTGGCACCAGCAAGAGGGGCGGAGGGTGAAGCTGGGGGCAGTTGATGGCTAATAATAATAATAATAATAATAATAATAATAATAATAATAATTGTATTGTTATTATTTATACCCCGCCTATCTGGCTGAGTTTCCCCAGCCACTCTGGGCGGCTTCCAGTCGAGTGTTAAAAACAATACAGCATTAAATATTAAAAACTTCCCTAAACAGGACTGCCTTCAGATGTCTTTTAAAGATAAGATAGCTGCTTATTTCCTTCACATCTGAAGGGAGGGTGTTCCACAGGGCGGACGCCACTCCCTGTAACCTCACTTCTCGCAATGAGGGAACTGCCAGAAGGCCCTCGGCGCTGGATCTCAGTGTCTAGGCTGAACGATGGGGGGTGGAGATGCTCCTTCAGGTATACAGGACCGAGGCCATTTAGGGCTTTCAAGGTCAGCACCAACACTTTGAATTGTGCTCGGACACGAAGGCCCCACTGAGCGTTTAGCACCTTGGCTGCTTAGCAGGCAGGTTTCCTGGCCAGGTATTGAACGAGGAGTTTACTGTATTTCTCCTGCGACGATTATGCGGTGAAAGCTTTGAGGCCGATTTTAGGGCTGGAATAAAGGGGTGCAGTGGCGATGATTATGCGGTGAATTACAGTAGCTCAGTCTCTGGGACCAGAGGCAGATTCAGATAGTCAGGTGTCTTGGGCTCTCTCTGGAAGCTGCCAGCATATTGAAGGAGAAACTTAAGGATGAATCATCAACTACTAACATAAACACCAAAAGAAATACTCCACTCCCCTTGTTGCAGCTTTAGCTGCACACGCACCTTTTTGCACTTGTTGCATTTCTCTGCAAAACAGGCATTCTACAAATACAAACCTCCACATCCCATTGTTTGTGCAATGCGCACAAATATAGCATTTTATGCACATTAAGCACATCTCTTACACTTATTCCAACTCCCTCCTAGAGAGACAGACAGTGCTTGTTCAGGGTATTCTAAGATTAATAACCTGAGAGACATATGCTACCATCTCTTGATATCCTCATTCATGTCCAGTAGCTCCTTGGTTCCTGCAAGATGTGGCAGCTGACTGGCAGCAGGAGGGAGGGACAAGTGCCAAAATAACCTGGGACATTAAGATCCCACAGATGGCAAGAGCCAGTGCCGCTAATAGGATTTACAAGCCTCAGAACATATGTGAGTAAATCAGTTAGGACTCTGGTTTACACAGTCATGGTGTGGCACAAAAGACCAGGAATGACCAAATTTACATAAACATACTTGCAGTATTGCCTTATCTGGCTATAAACACGAATCACGCACCCAGAAACATAAGGCATTTGAACAAAGGCAATTGAAAGAAGATAAACCGAGTCTCCATTTTTTTTGTAAAACAGGCAACGCCTTCCATGGTGGTAGAGGGAGTAATAGGAGCTTGTGCCAGGCTCAGAGAAGCTGTGCCTGAGCAGAGCCCGGCCTGTAGTGTTTGTAGAGAATGGCTCTGAAGAGAGCTGAAGGAATTTAACGAATAGATGACATGTGTTGGGAGGTGATAGTTTTTGCAGAGACCTGAAGATGATAGGATGGTGCAATCACTGCTTGTGAAGTGCACCCTTATTTATTTATTTTTCTGTCCAAACGTGTTTTGCAGACTTGTTTCCTATAGGGCTTCAACAACTTTCAGCTCCTGATTGCCCAGAGAAGAGAGCAGAACAAAAGAAATAAGCACACACAGCAACAAGCATTGATGGCTCCGTTGTGTTATCTCCATCTCCTTTCCGAACTATTGTTTGTCAGCGTTAATAAGTAATCCTTATCCTAGAATGTTTTCTAGCTTGGTGATTAAAACTGAAGTGATAGCTTTGAAACATTCTCTCTCTCTCTCTCCTTTCCTTATAGTTACCGCTGCCTGGCAATTCTATATTGGAGAATGTTTCGACTCAAAAGAGACCATGCTGTAAAATATTCAAAAGCACTTATTGAGTATTTCAAGGTACTTTCTTGTCTTGGGAAAACCTGAATATATGAGGGGGGGCATTATTGCTCCTGAATACTGGAAACAATAGTGGCCACTTTTCTGAACATTTTGATTTGTGAATAAAATTTGAGGTGCATATCACAGGGAGATGTGTGGTTGCCATTGACATGGCAGCTGCTCCCCCCCCCCCCAATTAAGTAAATCAATAAAAATACTTAGCTAACTGAGGTTCTGTCCCTTCCCAGTGTGAAGAGCCAGTGTGGTGCTGTGGTTAAGAGTGGTAGTCTCATAATCTGGGGAACCAGGTTCGCGTCTCCGCTCCTCCACGTGCAGCTGCTGGGTGACCTTGGGCCAGTCACACTTCTCTGAAGTCTCTCAGCCCCACTCACCTCACAGAGTGTTTGTTGTGGGGGAGGAAGGGAAAGGAGACTGTTAGCCGCTTTGAGACTCCTTTGGGTAGTGATAAAGCAGGATATCAAATCCAAACTCTTCTTCCCAACATGAAGTCTGCCCCCCCCTGCAATTCTATGATTCTATATGATTCTGTGATTGGACTGGGTAACATGTAGGACTGTGCTGTCAAATGTTCTCCATTTCCTCTGCGCTGTGTCCTGTTGGCACTCATTACAAACCCTTTAATTACTTGTAACATATCTTCCCCCTCTGCAGAATTCATCTAAAGTTGCTCAAGTACCGTCTCCCTGGGGTGCCAGTGGAAAGTAAGTTCACTGCTCCACTATCCTATGCTAAGATTTCATTCAGCCATCCACGCACAGCTAAAAGTTTTGAATACTAGGAACTTAGGGGTGCTGTTTATAAAGAAACTGTAACAATTGCAGTGGGCTTTGATCAGATGAACAGGCTTTATTTAAAATAAAATAAAAAGTAACCTGAAAGGGTTTTGAGACTGCTTCGCTCATTGCATGGCAACAAGCCTGAATTTGCTGCAAAGGGTACGTACATTCCTATCTTGATTCTCCCAAAGGGTGTACCTGGGATGCATGCATTTTTGAAAACCTATTTGTCACATTCATGCATTATTTTTGTTTGCATGCAGTTTTAAGAATCTGTACACCCAAATAGTAATGCGTGAAATAGCCTTGCTTTGCTTCTGCGTCACTGAATCCTCTAGCCAGCATCATTATTGCTTTCTTTCTGAGCCCTCTATAAATTGTAGAGGAAAAGCTGCAAGAGCTGTTTTCTCTGCCTTGCTGGGGGTTTGCTGTATTCTGAAACAACATACCCACAAATACCAGGAAGAACTTGCAACCCTTAAAAAAAGTATTGGGAAAGAATAATGAAGCTTGTTGTAAGGAAGGACAGGATGTGGAAGTCGATAGGTCAGGGGAACACTAGCCTGGATGAACTTGAAACCATTTATGTTTACTGGTATCCTGTGGTGGCTGGTGTCCATTGGAACTGGTAGGGCAAGAAGACAGGGAGCCCAAACAGTAATCATACCAACAACAGACAAAGCTTGTTTGTTTTAACTCCATCCTCTTGCCTGTTGAGTTCTGCAAGTACAACATGGAGACCGAGGAGGAGGAGGAGGATGTCAGCCATTGCCACCCGCTTTTAAGTCAGAATAAGGCAGGCCGGTGGGGGCACACTGAGGGCACACTGAGACCGGCGGGGCCATACCATAATGGACCAGCTTCCACCGCTGGTATCTTGAGTATATGTACACAGTTTTTAATATCCTACAATAAACTTTGGTTTTCAGGTATACGGGAACACCCTCTCCAGTTTCACCCAGCCCATCCCCTGTGAGTTCTGTAGGGTCCCAGGGAAGCACTAGAGCCCCCTCCCCCTCCTCCATCATCAGCATTCCACAACGGATTCACCAGATGGCAGCCAATCACGTCAGCATCACCAACAGCATCTTGCACAGTTATGACTACTGGGAGATGGCTGACAATCTTGCCAAGGAAAACCAAGGTAGGTGTTTGAAAATCACTAAAATTGGCCAGGATTGTTGACAAGCCGTTTTGACCCATGCTTGAGTCTAGGTGTTTTGGGTCTTGGATCTAGATCCATGAACCTGCTGATGAAGCAGGATTGGGCACCAGCTCATTCTGCCACTTATCCTGATGCTGCTTCTCACCTCTCTGACTTGCCACTGGCATCACAGAATGAGGAAGAAAGCGCCTGTTTTTCTTTCAAAAACAGTGAACAGAGTCCCAAACTCTAAGAACGACTTGGAGTTGACTGGTCACCACTCTCTCAATCACCTTTGTCTAGAAAGGGTATGTTAACCACTGATCTACCGCGGATAACATTACAGTGGCACCTCTGGTTACGTACTTAATTCGTTCTGGAGGTCTGTTCTTAACCTGAAACTGTTCTTAACCTGAAGCACCACTTTAGCTAATGGGGCCTCCCGCTGCTGCCATACCGCTGCTGCGTGATTTCTGTTCTCATCCTGAAGCAAAGTTCTTAACCCGAGGTATTATTTCTGGGTTAGCGGAGTCTGTAACCTGCAGCGTATGTAACCCGAGGTACCACTGTATATGGGTCCAAGCTTGTTTCTTCAGGAGCGGCTGAATTATAGCTTCTTTTTCAAAAGCTGGAACTGCTCATTCAAGAGGCATTTACAAACTTATGGACCCAGAGAAGACATCCCCTTCCTGCTAGAGAGAGAGGTGGAGGGTTCAGGTGGTTGTCCAGACTCTACCAGTCATCTTGCCCACACCCTTTGGCTCCAGTAACTGAAAATCATTCAACAAAATTAGACCATTAGTGGACACCTGCACTAATGACACTATGCTAACTGGAGCCCACATGGTGATGGATGTGGGTGAATTGTATCTCAGAATTGTATGCTACAGCCTGTTATGAACTCCTGTTTCAGCACTTTTAATGGGGCTTAGTCACTCACAACTAACTTTAGCTGAATCAGGGCTGTTTTGTAAACCAGGAAACAAGTAACCATTCTTCTTTTGCACAAAAATCAATGAACCGTTAAGAAAGAAAAGGCTGGGGAACCAACCTTATTGTTTCTATATAAAATCGTTCAGTGGAGGAAAGCTTGCAGTACAGGCATTAGAAGCCTCAAACAAACCCTTTAACCATGAATTAAATTGTGCCTACGTTACCAATATATTATGTGCATTATTTAGAAATTTTAAA
Source organism: Podarcis raffonei (assembly GCF_027172205.1). Taxonomy (NCBI): domain Eukaryota; kingdom Metazoa; phylum Chordata; class Lepidosauria; order Squamata; family Lacertidae; genus Podarcis; species Podarcis raffonei. Next base: position 75,889,048 of record NC_070605.1, on the reverse strand, counting down.
AATGCCTATCATGCAACCAGGAGTAATCAGTGTTGGTTTTTCTAACATTTTATTCCCTAGATTTCTTTAATGATTTGGATGTACTGATGGGACCTGTCACCTTGCACAGCAGTATGGAACACCTGGTACAATACACCCAACAAGGACTTCACTGGATAAAGAGCAGTGCTCAGTTGTCATAATAACTGTGGCTTCATCTGGACACTAGACTCTCTCACAGACAATTCAGTTATTCTAGACACTGTGCTACAGAAATACGCAACCACAGCATTGCTTCAAACAAATGTGAACCTTTCTTTAACATGGAACAATTTTTTTCCCAGAGTACAGAAATAGGTGTGTATGTATATTATGCAATGTTTGTCTCTTCCGATGCATTATACTTTAATAGTCTCCAAATATCACTTCTTTACAGAAGAAAACTAAACATAGGTGTTTTAGAACAAATCCTCTCACATATATACAAACACACACGTACACACACACGTACACACACACACTCCTCCAATAGAAAACTATGGCTTGATTTATCCAGGTATAATAAACATTGCATCTTATTCAGAAATGTCTTTTCTATGTGATATTAAGTGTGTTCATAAATCTCTGCTTAGCTTTTCTGAAAAGATGTGGTTTCGTAAACTAGGCCAAGTGCAGTTTCATAGGCAGATTTGCTCTATCATAAACTATGTTTAGTCTGTGATTTACATTTTAACAGAGATGACCAATTTCTGTTCCTTGGGAGCTCTTCTGTTTGCCAGACAATAGTCTGGATACCCGTTTGCATGGAAACGGACATTCATCCCTCCCCGCCAGGACCAGCCCCTCATAAGGCAGGGTCCACCTGGCGCAGCAGATCCTGATGTTGATCTTTCTTCTCTTCCCCCACCTTTGTTCCTGATGTAGATCTACCCTGACCCCCTTCTTCCCTTGTGTGGGGGGCACTGGGGACACCATTTGGGGATCTGCCTCAAGTGCCAAAATGTCTTGAACCTGCCCTGCTCCCATGAGCCTTATGAATGGTTAGGCTCCATATACGTTAGCGTTTAGCAGTAAGGGATTCCTAGTAACAGAACATCTGCACTCAGACACAACAGCATATACAATAAACATACACAATCACAATGATGCCGTATTAAAGTGTGAAACATGTTTATTACTTAGCAATCTGAAAATGGCGTCCTTCTTTTTTGAATGAAACTGAGGGTAAACTTTTTATCATACCTTGATTCGAATATTGTGGGCTCATTAGTGGCCAGGTCAAGTCCACAAGCTTCTAATTGGCTACCCTTGTGATTTACATAGAACAATATTCAATTCAAAGGCCTGCTATGTTTTGTGGCTAAAAAAACAACAACTAGATTACATGTAGAATGTAATATTTGGTTTTTAAATCATATTTGTTTTCAGAAAGCCATTTATACATATGCATATACTATACTAGGGAACAGTCTTTAAAACTGGTAGAGGGAGGTGGAATAATGAAATACCGTATTTTTTGCTCTATAAGACTCACTTTTTCCCTCCTAAAAAGTAAGGGGAAATGTGTGTGCGTCTTATGGAGCGAATGCAGGCTGTGCAGCTATCCCAGAAGCCAGAACAACAAGAGGGATTGCTGCTTTCATTGCACAGCGATCCCACTTGCTGTTCTGGCTTCTGAGATTCAGAATATTTTTTTTCTTGTTTTCCTCCTCCAAAAACTAGGTGCATCTTGTGGTCTGGTGCGTCTTATAGAGCGAAAAATACGGTAGAATGTAAAGGTATTGGGGAAAATATTATCTCTTTATCAACGGTGACATTTCAAAACAAATTATAGCTGATTCCACCAATAATGCTGCAAAACCAGTGCATAAACATACACACACATTCTGATAAACATTTTAGCAATGTAGCATATTAGCAATTTTTTTCTAGTTCAAATTTAATTACATTCAATTCTGTTTATGTGCAAAGCTTGGTTTGCTGCCTTCTGTACTAAAAATAATCTGTTGTTTTCTTCTATACCTGTGCTTTTTATTATTCCATATTTATAATTTCTCTTCAGTGCCTGCTGACCAAGAAAACAAATCTAGCAATAATCAGATTCGATTTCAGTCAGAGAAAGCCGCATCAACTGTCTTGTCCTTTTGATAGATTATTCTTTTTTTTAAAATGAAAATAAGAAAGTGTCTTATGGAGCCTTTAAATATTAACAAATGTATTGTGGCACAAACTTTCATGGGCCAGAGTCCATTTTGTCAGATGCATGGAATGCTCATCTGAATACAGTAGACAAATATACACACATACAATATATACACATACACACAATGGGTACAGAAAAAGGAAGAATTCCCTCTCACCCACCCAATGATCAGGAAGTGATACAGTATAAGAATCTCACTATGATTCTGAGGACCAATGAATACAGAATCTTATTTAATAATTTCATTTTTGTTTTTGATCAATCTTAATTGTTCAGCATTTATATCCTGGAATGTTCAATACTTATTTTGCATCCCATTCTGAATCACATAATAGTTTAGTCATTTCACTAACATTAGTTAGATTACTCAGTGCTGACTTCGGAAAAATGAATTTATAATTCAGTTGACACTGAATGTGATACTTGAGCAGGGCCTCAGTTTTTTTAAAAAATAACGTACATACAGCATACATACAAACGAAGCCAGAGCTTCGTTTACTGATTTTGGCATTGCAGTTTTCAGTACTAAAGATGGAAGACAATTTTCAAACTAAACAACTCATCTCTTCAGAAGGGAACATTGCCAACAAATTAAGGGTGCAATCCTAAACACACTTTCTAGGGAGTAAGCACAATTGAACACTGTGTGGTTTGTTTCCAGGTAAACACGCACATGACTGCTCTGTAAGTTCCAGTAACATTCACGAGTATCACCTGTGTGTACATACCATAGTTTTTCAGACTGATAAAATTACTGTTTTCAGAACCATTTAAGGGAGTGTTGACCCTGAAGATGCCACAAATAAATATTTTGGCATTATACTATGTAAAAAGATAGGAAATGCAACAGAGGTAATGCTAACTGTGGAATACTGGGGCAGGCAGATGGGTGGTGGAAATAAAAGAAATGGAACGAATAGGTTACAAACACAGTTAATGTCCCTATAATCTGTGTGAGGCAGCTATCACAGAATAAGTTCCTGAGTTTCTACCAGTAGCCCCAAAACACTGATAAGAAGGGTTTAAAACGATGGGTTCTTACTATGACAGCAAGACAATTATTGCATATTTATTTTTGTTTGCATGTTCTTTGCTTATGAAATACATGGGAGTGCTATGAACATATACCCGTGCATCAAAAATTCCTACTCAGGATGCCGGCATTTTCCCCACCTCAAGCTTCCTAGAGTCCATCTGGATAAGTACAATATGTTCCTAGAAATTCTACAGGATTTTTAGGGGGTTTTGTTTGCTCATTAGCATGCAGCTGTGTGCAACTACTGTAGGAACTTACCAAAGCACCACATCTGCCTTGCATGGGATCAAAGTAAGAACACAAATAGGTGTAGATAATTTATAAAAGTGATCAGTTTAAAGAAGAAGAATTACTAAGAGACCAGTACAGTGGTACCTCGGGTTAAGTACTTAATTCGTTCCGGAGGTCCGTTCTTAACCTGAAACTGTTCTTAACCTGAAGCACCACTTTAGCTAATGGGGCCTCCTGCTGCTGCTGCTGCGCTGCTGCTGCACGATTTCTGTTCTCATCCTGAAGCAAAGTTCTTAACCTGAGGTAATATTTCTGGGTTAGCCGAGTCTGTAACCTGAAGCGTATGTAACCTGAGGTACCACTGTATTCTAGGTTCATATAATTTCTGAGCAGAGTCTTTGATTACTTATACTGGCGCAATCCCAGTAATGCCCATGGACTTCTTCACTATATGGATTTATGAGCAATGAGATGACACCAATTTAAATTAGCAATGAATTTCTGGTGTGTAAAGCTTGAAATAGTTTGCCTTTGGAACTATACATTAGCATTCAGATGTAAATTTCCACCAGTTATAGAGGACTTTTATATAGCCAGATTTTTATTTTTTTTAATGAGGGCAAATATTCAGCCCTTAAAGGTAAAGGGACCCCTGACCATTAGGTCCAGTCATGGACCACTCTGGGGTTTCAGCACTCATTTCGCTTTACTGGCCGAGGGAGCCGGCATACAGCTTCTGGGTCATGTGACTAGCATGACTAAGCCACTTCTGGCGAACCAGAGCAGCACATGGAAATGCCGTTTACCTTCCTACCTATTTATCTTCTTGCACTTTGATGTGCTTTCGAACTGCTAGGTTGGCAGGAGCAGGGACTAAGCAACGGGAGCTCACCCTGTCACAGGGATTCAAACCGCCGACCTTCTGATCGGCAAGCCCTAGGCTCTGGTTTAACCCACAGCACCACCCGCCTTAGTTTGTACTTAATGCATCTATCCACAAGACTGCAATTGACCATTTCCCTCCACTTTTTGGCTACAATTTTTAAACAAAACCAGGGTTCACAAACCTACTTGGATTAAACATGTCTCTCTCTGCTAGTGGAAAGGAACTTTGTTTCTGATGGATACTTGTGATCACTAGAACCCCAGTTCAGCCAGGAGAACTGAGCAACACCTTTGCCCAGTCCAACCTGTTCTGTGTGTTTAGGATTGTGGTCTAAATGATCAATAGTAGCAAACAATCACAACTGGATTTCACAAAATCATCATCATCTCTGCTTTTCGCGCAACCAAAAATCATTTTAACAAAATCTTGTTAAATAATCATTCTATTTCAACCCACAATTTTCTGAGAAGCCATTGCTCTAGTCCATATCATAATCTAAGACAATGTGACATTTTATTTCTGCACATCTTCTTAACATAGAAGATAAAACTGTTGGAAAAAATTATCTTTACAAGTGAAACACCCACAGACTATTTTGTGTGGTGAGGTAACCATTTGTTCTATGGTCAATCTCAGTGTTGCACATCTAGCCATGTGAGATCATGGCCACCTGTTGCATCATGTGATGGGGGGAAATTTACTAAGTCCCTGCTACCAGTGGGAAATGAGGGCAAGATAGATGCCTAGCCATTTGGTTTCCCATAAGCCAAATCCTGTGTGGTGATAGGTTTCTATGAACAGTACATCTTGGGCAGCCTGCTGGTAGGTGTTGTTTTTTTAATTGCCTTTTTTATTTCTGCATTCCCATATTTACTTATTTTGTGCCTTTGCAAATCACTTTTATATTAACTTGAACAAGTAACATTACTGCATGCAAGCTTTCCAAGTTGTATTTCAAGTATCCATCACATGACTAGCAGTTGTATGAAGCGGCCACAAATATAGGTGCATGTCTGATGCAGGTTCACTCAAGATGCTCATGTAGGCCCACCAATCCTTTGGCAAGTGCTTGCCATGGGTAAATATCACTTGAACCTGGTGGTCACAGATATGGCTGGCTAGAATTCACATTTTTCCAGAGGCCACAAATGCAGGCACTGTGGCCACCTGGTAATATGTTAGCATTAGCCATCAGTTGCAAATGTGCCCCAGATTATACTCATTCATTTTTGTATATGTCAGTAATTCTGCTGTATGCCAGTGTAGAGGGGGCAGTTTCCACTATACAGTATCAGCAACCTTTAGGAAATTCCTGCTAGGACTTTATGTCATGTTATAATGATCTGTTTCCATTCCTCTCACACTCCTTAACATAGAACTCAATTAGTCCATAGTTACAGGGGGGTTTTCTTTTGGTGCCAGCATTGTTTTGAAAAAAACAGGAAAGGCGATAGAGTGCTATCTATAAGTCTGGCACCTTTCTGCTAGCATTTATATGGTCTCAATACAGTTCTTCTGTGTATGTCATTACAATGGCATGTTTTTATTGTTTACACTCACTGAGCAACTTAAGAAACGGAAGTATTCTGTACAGTAATTTATGCTCTAAAGTGTGTGTGTATGTATATATGTATGTATGTATATGTATATGTATATATATTGAAAGGTTTGAAGTTATTAATTTATTGAATCAGTTGGCATTTCCTCCCCAGTCTCCAAGGGTGCTTCAGAAAGGAAGAGCAATATCAAGGAGCCCAGGGAATTGCCTTTTGGTCTGTCTGGCTCACTCTCATTTTCACTGACAGGCCGCAGCTCTCCAATATTTTAGACAAGGGGGACTCTCCCACTCCTACTTGGAAATATCAGGAACTGAAATTTGGACCTACTGCATCCTGAGTTATGACTCTCTCCCCAGCTCTATGTCATGGGCAACTTTTTTCGACCTAACTTTCCAAAACACCCTTGTAGTTGCAGATAACTTTCTTCTTAGACAATACTAATCTGAGGCTATGGCTGCTGCGTTTTGATCACTTTGCGGTGAATTATTTATGCCAAACCTATTATCAATTTAATTAGAAGTAGCAATGTCAGAGTGTCAATCCAAGCAATACATAGCAAATTAGGAAGGGAAGGGAGTCATATTAATTCTTTATAACAGCATAACTACAAAACATACATGATACGTGACAAGAACGAACTGCAAAGTGCTTTTCCATTTTGCCTCTTTGAGACCAAAAGCAGGAAGCCAATCAAAATACTAAGCCGATCTGCAGCAAGTCTGTCTCAATTCCTTCCTCAAGCAAGCTGAAATGATGCATCCATTGGTGTGTCCATTTGTTGATGATAATGAATACAGGTGTGTTCTTAATCTTGAGGGGTTAATTCACATGCTGTTTGTACCAGTGTATATTCACGTCATTAGAACTGCATCAATGTGAGTGGTTTGTCATTTCCTGAGAGTTTCGTCTCAGCCAAGCATGTGACTGATGGAGTGAATAGCGTGCTTACGTACTATTTGAACTTGATGGTCTCCCAAATTTTGTAATAGGAATCGCAGGATGTGCAAGCAATGTCTGTATTATTCTGCCTCCTAGAGTATCAAACTACTTGACATAGCTCACCAGATAACATTTATTCAATGCCATGTTTGCAAATAAAATATTAAATCCGTTGGCCCCACTTCATGATAAAGAAAATAATGTGAGAGGTTTGTTTGTTTATAGCTCTTTTACATAGCTCTTTTACATAGTTAAAGTTCATGTGTATAAAGTGATGAAATATTATTGACAAATTGTTTTGCTGTTTGGAGATTTTGCTGTTTCTACCATTCATACAAAACTCATGTAGCACAGTTCCTGGAATGGTGAAAAACCCTACTGTAATGTTACAGAATGAGCCTTAAGGATTTGTTTTTGTTTTGTTTTTTAAAAAAGCACTTTTATATTATAAATATTAATTCATCGATAAGATTACTTTTTTAATGTGAAAATAAACCATGAACTCGACACCTTTAACATCTCAATTTTGTCTCATCTGAGTCATTTTGGGAAATGTATAAAGCTGCCATTATTGTAGCAGTACATGTTTCTAAACCATAGGGTAAATCCTCACTCCAGATGAGGATGAAGGGATCTCAAATTATTTTGCATGAAAGAGAAACTGCCCTGTTCTGGGGGAGCTCAGAGCTCACAGGAGAAGCCCTGCAATGTCTCATCAAGGAAGGAATTCCAGGCAAGAGTGGAGATCAAGGCAAGAGTTTAAGGCAACCGGGATACCTGAAGGACCTTGACCAGCTCTGCAGAGGCAGATATGCAAGCTGTTGCCTCTGCATGCACTTAGATAAAGGAAAAGCAAAAGGAATTTGCATCTGTACTACCCAAGGGCAGGTGCAATATGAGAGAATGCAGAGACACGTCCATGTAGCTATACTTCAAAAACAAAATAAAACTGCTGCACCAGTGTGAAACTGCTCCTAAAAATAAGATTTAAAAACATACAGGAAGTGATCTGGTCCTGCATTTTAATAGCAGATATTTTCCCTTGTTGTCATGATTATATTCTGCCATATGGACAGGCAGTCAATATTTTAACAGGGCAAATAATGCTATTTTAATCGTTGTGTGGAGCCACAATTTTAATCTGACTTCCAGCTGATTGCAGTACAGTTAATGCCACAGCAGAGTTAAATAGTTTTAGAATGCAAGCAGCTGTCTTATATTATTACACTTAAGTTTCATCCTTCTGAAGGGACAATGGCAGCTGTAGGTACCAGCCTACTTATGCAAAACTCAGTGGCCTCTGTAAATAACCTTGACACTTTCTCTAGTAAATCACTGTACTGGGGCACATGCTTGCCTGTAATATTACACAATGAAAGAGATTAGGGATAACTTTATTTGATTATTTAATTTCTATAAAGTTTAATATATTAAAAACATCACTATAAGTCCTCTACAAAAAACTGAAGCAGCAACAGATAAAATATTACAATTATAGAAAGTTACATAGAAAAATGCTACTTTAATACAAAGTTACATATCTCTCTCTCCATTCATTTCCCTTCTGACACACCCTCCCTTTCAGCCTCTGGGTTCTCATGGTTTTGAAACCATTTCATACTTTAAAAATCTGTGTGTTGGTTTTGTTTTGTTTTTGCTTCCTGGTTTTCTATGTACTTGCTCCCTGCAGCTCCTCTTTTTGCCCACTAGATGTCAGTCAAAGGCAGCTGCATTTCAGAGGAGGCCTCTTCATCCTTTATTTTCCACCCCTGACAGCAACAGCGTGTTAAACATAGATTATCCTTGCACTTTAATCCCCAAATGTATCCCCGTCTCGGCTAAGCCTCTGTAGCAGACAGCAGCTAGGAATGTCCTGTAATGAATGATACTGATAAAAGCAGGTACAGTGCGGCAGTGCGGGAGACGTCTGGCGTTGCATGCAAACTCTGCGGGCTGTGCCTGCAATGCAGCACTGTCTTGTATGAGAGATGCGATCAGACTGATTTCAACATTATACACACAGCCAGAGTTAATGTGATCTTGTCTATAACGTTCGGCTGCCTATTAAAAACCATTTGGTTACAAGGTAATCGATCTTTCACTTACATGCAGAGCAGTCTCCTCCGTGCAAGCTCTCTTGAGGCGATTGTTACAAAGGGAGAGAAATCCAGATATTTATTTACATAGACGAGTCGCTAAATGTACGTTGGCTTATTTTACTAAGATTTTGTTGTTCTGTCTCTGTGTGTGCTAGCATTTGTAGAAAGCAGTGTTTTGTGTGTGCTGACACACAAGATCCGGAGCAGATGTCGTTTTCTGTGTACACACACAAATATGCAGAAACAGCTGTGCATTGCTTCACACACGTTTTCACCCATCTGTTGCAGTCGCCCTGGAGCAATGAGTTATGTCGTTTTTTTGTGGGCTTTGTGCGGTCCAATAATAAACCAAAGACATTAAAATGAAATTGGCAAAGCTGGAATTTGATTCTATGGAGGCACTCAAATAAAAGCAATTAAGTTACCCATGAGTCAAGGGCAGAAGAAAAACTCTTAAAGGGCTACACTGAATATCAGAAAAATAAATGCACATAGAAAATAAAGTTTTTAAAAGAATATTGTTATATCCCCCCCCCCCATTTCCACAAGTGGTGCAAGATTTCAGCGGTTGCAGATACTTTATCCAGGGTGTGAGTTTCCTTCAGGACAATGAGACACAGTGGAGACTGTGGTGTCTTTATGATACATGGTTTATTTACACATATATACAGCCAGAATCCAACAGAGGAATGTCCAACAATACAGTCCAATAGGTTCTGGCCTCTCCCATAGACACAACATTGGATTCAAAACAAATAAGAGCATCCTGCTTTTCTTGGCTTTCTCTCTCGAACCTACTGCTTAGTAACTGCTCCTTAACTCCGGGAATAAGGGAGTATATAAATGCAATAAACAACAACAACAACAACGCCACTTTAGGTTCCATGATGGAGGACAGCCAAGGTGGGATCTAAATACAGTACAAATTACTGAACAAACAAAAGAAAACATACTAGTGTGAATGCCGACCAACTACATTTACAGTACTTTGCTGGATGAGCAATCAACAAGTTGCCAGTTGCACAGTGTGCATTTATTTATTTCTGCAAGGGGCTTATGGATCGTTTTTCAGGTGGACACCACTAAGTGTTTTTACCACAGATTATGACAAGCTTTGGGTTGTTTTTTTATTTATTAAAAAAGTTAAGATAAAACAAGGGCAATAGTTTGCTTAGAAGTAAGAGATCTCCAGAAGCCCCTGTGGTGCAGGTCAGGGCCGCGCGGCTGAGGGGCAGCAGGTCTCTTTTATCTTCTGATCCTTTCGGGGAAAGGCGGTCCTTCAGAAGCTTAATGTCGGGTATATGGCGATACGTAAATTTAAAAAAAAATGAAAACCCAGTGTCTGTGTGCATCTGCATGCACGCTTGGAAAACGCCATGCGTATGAAAGTCAGCCCCGTGCGTGCGTGTCTTTGTGTGCAAAGAGGCTTCGCTGCACTTTCTGCGCGTTCTACGAGCGCTTATAGACGAGTTGCAAGACTTGCCGCCAAATACGTGCTTAAGCACGAAAAAACCTGCCTAATTTAAAACACGCCGCGGCAGGCACCTTTGCACGCGCCTTTAAGAAGTGCCGACACAACGCCTGGATCGGCGGCGACGCCACATGCCGAGCTTCCGTTCGCAGCAGCTCCAGGTCTGACTGCGCGCGTGGATCTATATCTATCTTGTCTATATATAGCTTTCCTCCGCGCGGTGTCAGGGCTGTCCTGTCAGCTCCCTCCCGCCGCCGCCTCCTTATTTGTTGTGTATGAACGAGGAAGCGCGCTTCTCTCCTCTCGCCGCCTCCCCTGTAGGGGGCGCTAGAGTACCTCGTCTACTTCCCCTTCCCTCAGAGGACACTCAGGCAGCCCGCCGCGTTAGGCGTGAGGTAAAAAGAGTCAGAAGCCGAGGAAAAGGGGGGGGTGGCGCGCGCGTGCTCTCACTCTCTCTTCCCCAGACGTCACGTGGAAAGCCTTCTCCCCCCTCCCCTCCCTTTTCCTTTTATTTATTTCTCTCTCTCCCCGTTGGCCACGCGACTGCTTAAGGCCACCAGGGGGCGCCGCCTCAGGGCAGGACTGTGTGATTGGTTGGCCGCGGCGAACGAGCGCTGTTGATCAATCAAGGAGGGAGGGGGGGGCGAAAGAGAGAGAGAGGGAAAAGGCCCAACGGCTGCGGCTGCGGCTGTTGGCGGCGCGAGACTCTTGAGCGCGCCGTGCGTGACGCGGCGTTCCGAGAGGGAAGGTCGGAGGAGGAGCGACGGCGAGGTGAAGGCGCAGGCGAGGCGAAGTGTGTGAGGAGCTGCTGCTGCTGCTGCTGCTCTCGCTGCGGCGGCGGCGGGCGGCGTGAGCCGGGGACGCGATGTGAGGTTTCCACACGGCCCGGCAGGGCAGACGGCGACGCCCGGCGGGCGGGCAAAGGTGAGAGAGGCTGTGGAAGAGGTTGGCCCGCCGCCTTCGCGCACAACTGCCTGCCTATCCCGGTGCGGAAGCGGCGCTTGTTGTGTCTGAAGCGGCAGCGGGGGAGGCCCCCATGTGGCGCGTACACACGGCGCAGGCAGACACGAGGGTTGCCTGACCCTGCAAGTCTCACGGAGGAGGCGGGCGAGGGACCAAAGCTTGGGCAGGCCTGCGGGCGGGCAGGCGGGCCTCCCTCCTGGCTGGCAAGCGGGGCTTGGGTTGCTCGCTTCTCCTGAGGGGAGAGGGCGGTCGGCTGTTTTAAGTCAGCGAAGCCTCGGCCTCCTCGAAGGCGCCAACCCGGTTGACGCCGCCGCCGCCGCTGCCCTTAGTTCCGGATCAGCGTCGTTGGCAAGCCGAGCACGTCCTGGGAACCATGGCGGTGCCTGGCAGCTTTTTCCCATCCCTGCAGCTGCCTTGCTGGTGGCTGCACAGCTCGCACTCGGCGTGAGGAAGTGGGGATGCCCGGGGTTTATCTACTGACACGGAAGGAGATGCTGTTTATTCCGTGCTCTTTCCTCTGCGTCTTCAGGCGCCCGTGCCCATTGCAAAACTAAGACGCCGGCTACTCAGGCTCGGGGTTTAAAAGAAAAAAGGGGAAAGCGGGTAGAAAGGAAAGAGCGGTACCGCATGAAGGCTGGCGCGAGTTAGATGCAACAGGATTTCACAGCTGGGTTGCGATAAGAAACATGTTTCCAGTTGCTTGTGGGGGACGGGGACGAAGACAGTTGCTCAGATGGGATCATTCTTTGAGGGTATATATTGTTCAAGCACCCGTCATTCATCGTTATGTGTATTCGACAGCTACCCAGCACGTTTCAGTCCCATAATTCTTCGGGGGGGGGGGGGATGGAATTGCTTGCCCTAATAATACTGCCCTAGAGGTTCAGAACAAAAGGTCAAATAGAAGTCTTGGTACATATCTTTATATGCTTAATCACTAGTGAACACCAGAGGCTGTAGTCAGATAAGATCCTTATAACAGCTTCGTTAAACTAAAGATAATTAAACACACCTAGTCTCTGAAGACCTTTCATTTGCTATCTTGTCTCTAGTGTGACATTAACTTTTTTCCTGACATTGGCCTTTTATTCTGTTTCTGTAAGACTAGTTTTGCCTGCTGATTGATTGAACATTGCAGATCATTACTAGTGGGGGTAACATTAGAAAGACCACATAATAAAAAGATCTTTTTACTTATAAAACAAAAAAAAATTAAAACTATTTTTTTCTTAATGGCTGTTCTGAAGCTTCTCATTCACAGGGCAAAACCAGTCTGCCTTTTCCATATGTGAGGTAGTATGTATGCTTTGGATTATGTGTTGAGTCAGACACTAACTTGAGGAATGTCCTACTGAATAAAGTGGGCCTGAGATCTGAGCCTTGGTCATAGCTTGACCACCCACTAACCCAATGAAACCTGGAAATTTAATAGGAAGAATTGTCCCAGCTGTCTGAATGGACTGTAGTCTCTGTTTCTGCTTGTTCTATTGCTGTTAAACAGACAAAAATGCTAAACTAGTTTAGTAACTAAATACAAATAATATAAAGTAAAAGGTAGTTAGACTGAATAAGTCGCTGACATATAATGTATTAAGTACTTGGAAAATAACTGTACTAAACAGTGGTTAATGTTCCTTTGCTTCATATTTGCAGAATAATCCCTGTAAGTCTCATTAAATTCAATGGAATTTACTCCCAGATAATTGTATATCGATTGGCAACTTAGTTTTTGTCTAGAAATTCTAATAGCATAAAATAATATTTTTTGTATTGATACACCTAGCTGAAAATCCACCTGAAGTACATCTTTAGGCCTATATGTTATAATTAAATCATGTGGTTAGCTTTTTATGGAAAATTGAGGCAACTTAACGATGATCAAGTTTGGTTGGACCATACCATTAACATTCAAAGTAATTTCCTTCCAAGACATGTGTTATTTATTTTTGTTGATGGTTTTTTTTACATGCATCTCAAGGTGATGCACAGACATACAGTAAAAACAGCTAAAATATTTTTTAAAACAGAGATTTCTGCAGGGTCACAATCGGACCCATGCCAGTCCCAAAACCTATCCCCGCCCCTGTGAGTCCACTCTCACAGGCTGTGTAGTAAATTGGCTTCTTCATGCTTAGATCCTTGATCATATAACTAATAGTACAAGTGGTGTGCTCTATATTCTGTGACTTGACTTGCAAATATCTGTTTTATGTTTATTGAAATATCTGCTAGTCATGATTGCTGTGTGCCAGCTCAAAAATCGGAATACTAGTTCCCAGGAAGCAGAATTGGGGGACGCGGGTGGCACTGTGGGTTAAACCACAGAGCCTAGGACCTGCCGATCGAAAGGTCAGCGGTTCGAATCCCCGCAGCGGGGTGAGCTCCCATCGTTCGGTCCCAGCTCCTGCCTACCTAGCAGTTCGAAAGCACCCCTAAGTGCAAGTAGATAAATAGGGACCGCTTTCTAGCGGGAAGGTAATCGGCGTTTCCGTGTTCGGCGCTGGTGCTGGCTTGCCAGATGCAGCTTAGTCACGCTGGCCACATGACCTGGAAGTGTCTTCGGACAGCGCCGGCTCCCGGCCTCTTGAGCGAGATGAGCATGCAACCCTAGAGTTGGACATGACTGGCCCTGACGGGCAGGGGTACCTTTACCTTTACTGTCGTATTCAAGTCTTGTTTGCAGGTTTTCCGTAGGCATCTCATTTGACCACTGTGAAAACAGGATGCTGGACTAGGTCGGTCTTGGTCTGATCTTACAGGGCTCTTAGATTCTTACGCTCTGCATGTTTATTATTACTTTCTTTCTAGAAAGCTTGTTGGTGTCTCTTGTATCTTCTTTCTCTTACATTAAGTATGTCAGCTTTTATTATGGATGGATATTTTGTATTATTATTACAGTCATATCTTGGTTCTCAAACAGAATGCATTCCGGGAGTCCGTTCGACTCCCGAAACCATTTGAAAACAAAAGCACAGCTTCCGATTGGCTGCAGGAGTGTCCTACAGCCAATTGGAAGCTGTGCCAGATGTTCGGCTTCCAAAATTGTTCAAAAACCAGAACACACACTCCCGGTTTTCGATTGTTCAGGAGCCGAAACGTACAAGTTCCAAGGCGTTCAGCAACCAAGGTACAACTGTATTGTACTATTAGTACAAGTCTGTCATGTCCTTTGGCTAGAATAAGAAACTTAAGAACTGCACTGAACTTTCTTTCTAACTAGGGAACTTTGATAGTCTGGATTGGGCTGATCATTGGAGGCAGGGGGTACAATTGTGTATGTACAGTATTGCTTAGTAGCAGAGAACATTTAAGCATGTATTGTTAATAATTTACTGTGGGTGGGAGTATACCCCACTTCAATACAAGCCATCTTGACTTACTAGAACAAAGTAAAATCATAAGCACATCAAAAAAATTGCACAATCAAGAACAGCACCATAAAAGTTTTTTTTAAGTGAATAAAGCATTCTCAATGCAACTGCTATAGCAGACAAATTGTGTTTTGGACAGCTTTGCCTTTGACCTTCAGGACTTCACTGATGGAAATGGATTGAAGGGTTGAACTAACTTGAAGCAATTCCACATTTTTGTAGTCACCAGCTACCACTGGATCTTCACCATGCATAAGATGAACTTAAAGTAAACAGTCATAGTTGGTGCTAAGTCATAATTAAGCATTATGTCTACATAATGCTTCGTTGGTTTTAAAGCAAGCCAACTTCACACCATGAATTATGAAGCTAATTTGTTAAACTAATCAGAGTTCATTGTAAACCATGATCTCTGATCTTGAGACACAACAAGCTGAGCTTTAGGGAAAGCAAGACTTAACATAGTTGTTGCAGCTAAGAGAGGGATAGTGGAATGTGTGAGACTGAGGTTCAGTTGTATTCATTACAGGTTGTACATACCAAACCATGTTTAAACCATGGTGTGAAATCAGTCACAGTATTTTAAAGATGTTAACTGAACTCTTTGTTAGCTTTCTGTCTAGAAGAACTCAACAAAGATCTGAGTTCTCCTTGTTAATTAATAAGCTGTCAGTATACATAATTATTCACTAAAATTGACACATCCATATATTGTAGTATAGAATGCTTGTAAAGGTTTCACTTGGAATCTGCAAGTTGACATAATTAGTCCTTTAATTTTTAGGGAAGGAAAATTGTTTATAATGGATACTTCTGTTAACAAATGCTCATGTCTCTGGAAATCATATTTTCACATTTTGCTTCCATATCCAAAAGCAAACTCTGACTCGGCAACTTTTCAAGCACAGAATCTGTGCTGTATCTTGGGTGTCATCCCAGCCCCTTATGTGGATACCTTATGTGTGATTGCTATGCCTTGTTTTCATGGCCAGATCATCTGTGCTTTGCATGGTTACTTGTCTCAGGCTTTTCACACCATGCATGTCTAGTGCAGTTTTGTATTTAACAACTTGTGGGTTGCCATGGGTGACAAGGAATTCTGTACAGGTGAATGAGTGAGCTGGAGGAGAAGTAATAGTTCACTCCATCCATTCTGGCTGTAGAGGAAAGGAACCCCCTGCCTTTGTGGCCAACGCCAAGGCATAGCAGGCTTGTGGAAGAAAGACCTGGGTTGGACTGCATTCTGTTAAATATATTTAGTCAGTGTTTGAAACTCCCATTGTTCTAGGTGCATTTTGCGACAGGGAGACTGGAGAAGCTACTTTCTTAAGAATATTAGGGGAGTTGGCAGGGGAAAGACTAGACCCTGTGAAAAATGAACATAATATTTTCGCTGCAGTTCATTCATTTTCAGATTTGTATTCTTGTTATAAAAAAGCATGCTTAGACATTCCGTTGTTGTGCCCATAACCTAGGCCTAAGGTGCCATTTAGCTCTTAGCTTTCATATCTCAGTTTCTAACACTGCATTTAGTTCCCATAGAAATAAAGAGGACCTACATTGGTAAAGACTTACATTGATTTCATTGATAAGTACAGCTAAGTTAGCCTGGGTATAATCCAATATATGGTATAAAATTAAAGCACAGAATTTGAATTTGCTTTTTATAAATAGCCCCACACTACAATTTAAATTTCAGTTTAAGAAACAGTGCAGAAGAGTTAATGGCAGCAGTTTCCACCTTTTAAAGAGTTCAAACACTCAATGGATACTGTTTCTACTCCTCCTTTTAAAGAGCAAAACATTAGTTTAGCCTATGTGACTTCAAAGATTGAAAGAACATTATACTGATACACATGGGGATTTTTTAAACCCCTTGATTATCTTTGTGGTAGTCCCAAACAGCATATGTCTTGTGTATCTGTTAGGTTAATCTTCACAGAATTGTGTGGGAGTGGCTACACAAGTGGAACTAATTGACATAAGATTCTCCCTAATAGGAGGTCATAGAGAAGGTGCTCTCCATTTCCACACAAAGCAAATGGTTGCAGAATGCATTGCAAAATGTAGGATAGCTTATAACCATTCTACTGAATGGCACTTTCAAAACACCAAAAGAATGCTATACCAATAATATGAAGATGAAAACACTAACCCAAAAATGCATCTGCAGAAGACGGTGACTATACGTTATAGTTTGTGTGTACACACTCTGAATATGGGGTAGCAGTGCCCAAATAAATTTTGAAGATAAATGTGTGGCTTCCTACTTGAGAAAATGGGATAGGAATATGACCAATCAATGTAGAAAGTAAAATAAGTTCATATTTGTGCTGCTTGTACTTGGGTAGTAAAATATCAAAAATAAGGCAGCAGATTCAGAGGTGTTTCCCAATGTGTAACTGTTCAGAGCCCATCTGCTTCTGCAATTGCTTTCTAAAAATGAACTGTCTGTAAGAATAGAGCCACGAAAGCATGCCTGTTTGGCTGAAGAACTGTAGACACTTCCAAATCTCAACGTTGAAGATGAGTATTCTGTGCTTTGTATTTTGTTTGAAGACTTTAGAAGCTCTTTTTCCCCAAGAGAGCTAGGAAGGGATAAAGGTAGTCAGGCTAGGATGAAGGAGATCTAGTTTCAAATCCCTTTGGTCTCACCTGCTCCTCAGGCAGGTTTATTCAAAGGAGTTGAATAAATAAGAATTGTGCAAACTTTGAATTGTGCTTCAAATTATTGATGGCATCCACCACTAAAGAATTCAGCCTAAGAATAACAAAACACTATACTTGTTATCTAGAATGCAGAATAGCAAAATGATGGTCCTGGGATGGAACAGGGGTCTCCAGTGCATCATGTATTGTGGTAGTAAAGTAACAAAGAATGCCATTGTGTTCTTAATTTATGTCTATGCTACTCAAATTACCTTTCAGGGTTGGGGGTGTAATATCAGGCAGGTTGTGGCAGGACTGATGCAATTACTTCCTTGTTTGGATCCCCTGGAGGAAATAATAATTGACCATTTTCCAACTTGTTATCAGAAGGCATGATGTTTGATTTACAGTGAAGTGTTAAGAAGATGAGGTAACTTTCACCCACTAGACTATTGCTGAGTAGTGTATCTGGAATCCTGAGACAGGTTACCTACCAGACGTACTTACCCCCCCCCCCAAAAAAAATGTTTAACTTGCCTTAGTGAGTATTCTACTGCCCTCTGGCAATGCAGTGGTCCCTGGGCATGCTTCAACCTTGGAGCTTGAGGAGGGGAGCAGATATTGTCTCTACACCTGAGCTGAGCTTTAGACGTGCTCAGTGCAACTCTAGGCACAATCCCCTTCCTAAACCCATGTTGGAAAGAAACCTGAGATCCATTTTGGTTCAGTCTTTCTGAAGTGGTTGGAGCACTTCAGAAGTGCAGAGCCAATGCAAACACAAGCCTCCCTGTCTGGCTTCAAGTTGGAGAGGGTGTCTGAGGCTTGTTTCCACACAGTGCAGTTTGAAGAACAATGTGTCAACCCACCCCTCTCTTTCCAAGCTTAGTGTTGGGAGGAGCAATGGGTTGTTTTTAAATTTCCAAGGTGCAATGTGTGAGGTCAGGAGGGAGGGAGCAGCAGTGTCCTGGCAACCATACATTTTGAGTTGGCTGCCCAAAATGTATGGATTCCTACCTTTTGTTGTGCTTTCTGACTGTTGGGGTGTGTGCTAATGCTCTTCTCTTGAAAGTTCTCCATCACTGAGTTCCCACTTTTGTGCTCTGTGTTCTAAAGATATGGAACTAAATCTGGCATGGCTAACTTCTATTGGCCCAAGATCCACATTGACAGTCATCCTTCTGAGGGCAACATGCCAGTGGTGGTGTGGCCAATATACACACACAATGCAGCAAGTGCATACACTCACTAGGCATGCAGTCGTGCAGCACTCTCCCTCTCTTGTGTCACACACCACACACACATGCAGTCAAACACTATACATAAGCTGTCACAGATGCCGAAGCAGACATACAGTTAACACACATGCATGCAGCCAGACTTTCATTCAACATTTGCAGCTCTCTGGAAACGCTTTTTTTCTTTGACACTCAGAATTCTGTGCAAAGTAAATGGCAGCATTTTAACCTACTTCAGTGCTACGCTGGAGGAAAACCCGCCTTTTACTCTGAAACAGCAGACAGAGGGCTTATCTCTGATATCCACACTGTGGATCTTAGCACTGCAATGAGGCTTCATCACTTTAGCCCAGTAATAGGCCCTGATTCAGCAAGCCAAGCCACAGGAAGTTGTCTGCCAGCGTCCAAGCACCATCTCCTAATCTCAAGAGGGGGAAAAAATCCCTCTGACATTGCATCTAGTTTGTCCTAAATGTCACAATGTCAACTGCTATTTTGGTTTGTACAGCTAGGTGAGAGGTTATTTGAAAGATAGGGCCAGAATATAGGCAAATAACACCTAGGGTCCAAGATAGACTTAAGTTGTGCAATATTAGATTAAAGATTTCTAAAGTTTTTGCATACATGTGAATTTATATTTTGTGGTAAGAGAATGGATACATCAGGTGTGCTGTTTAAAGTCTTCCCAATGTAAATATTTGTAGCTCCTATACCTCAACTTGAAATTATATAATAATACTGAAAACATTTGTATGTTTTTTTTCTCCTTAAATAGCTTCACTATGAAGGAAGGTGGATGGAGAAAAAGAGCCAGTGACAGAGATGGCTGGGGAGGATGGGTATGTTCAAATCTAAAATTATAAACATAACATTTTAGAGCGTTTGCTTGCTTTTTACTAGTGTTTATAGGTAGCTTTAACATAACTATTTTATTTCTATAATAATAGCCATACTGTTTTCATCTCTGACTTATGCAAAGAGTAATGGATGTTTAGATAATACTATGCAGTTCATATGGGACATTGGCTAGAAAAATTGCCTATGATATATATTTTTTCTTGTCCTTATGCAGAACATTCAGGTTTTTGTAGGTGCTTAGTAGTGAGTTGGCTGTGATTTTAACCCTGCTAAGGATCATTAGCTGCATTATATTTGTATTATTATGTAATACAATATATTATAATACACAGTATATTATTATAGTATATTGTAATACACATATTGTAATATATCCATTACATACATGTATTAAATATATATTTTATTTAACACTCCCTTGAGATCCAATGTTGATAAGTGGTATTAAAATATTCTAATAATAAAATAAATAAATAATGTTTATGTGGTTATTCCATTAAAAATTTTCCACAACTGCATATTTATGCCAAAACTAAACTGATATTAAATAGTTTTAAAGGCTAGTAAACCTTTTGACCCATTTCCATAGTTAGACACAAAAAAGTTGAATGTATCTCTATCTAAAGTCTGTTTTATTTATATTCCAGGGAGGATATATGCCTGCCAAAGTCCAGAAACTGGACGATCAGTTCCGTTCAGAGGCAGCTATGCAACACCAAAAAGATGGAACTTCATCTGGTATCTTTAATGGAGTTGCCATCTATGTCAATGGCTTTACAGGTGATAGCTTTCATTCTTTCAAAATATTCATTCAAATGCCTTTTAAGAAAAATTGGGATGAGGCAAAGTTGATGAAGGAGCTATACTGTGTGGAAGTCACAAAGCAATTTATGTATCATTCTCCTTCTGTCCATAACTTTCTGTAGTCTTGTTTTTGAGGGGAGCTGTCTAGACTGCTTTTGGCCTGGTGAAGCTCCCCTAGCAAACTAAAAATGCTTCAAAATACACAAGGTAATACTTTATGTGGATTTCACAAGAAGCATTCCTAATGCAAGATTTAAATGAGTAATTGAAGTGTATAATTTTTCTAAAATTAGTATTACACAGCCACTCCCCCCCTGGTATTTTGTATGTAGGCTGCTTTGCCCTCCACTAGGACTGGAAACCTTAGGCTGCAATCCGATTCTAACTTTCCTGGGAGTAAGAAGTGGAACTTACTTCTGAGTAGATGTGTGATTAGGATTGCTGTTGTTGTTTGATGAAAGGTTGGCTGTACTGGTTTTAGATCTTAATTTTACGTTACCGTGTTAAGATGCTAAAGAACATTGTGATCCTCTCTGAGACCGTTTTTGCAATGAAGGGCAGAATATAAATTCTGAAATTATTTAATTTATTTAACATTAAGTACTTACCCATGTATTTTCATAAATCTGTTACAGATCCATCAGCTGATGAACTGAGGCGGCTAATGATGTTGCATGGAGGACAATATCATGTATACTATTCTAGATCCAAAACAACACACATTATTGCAACAAATCTTCCAAATGCCAAAATAAAAGAACTCAAAGGGGAAAAAGTAGTCCGACCAGAATGGATAATAGATAGGTAAATATTATTGGAG
This sequence comes from Podarcis raffonei, assembly GCF_027172205.1. Taxonomy (NCBI): domain Eukaryota; kingdom Metazoa; phylum Chordata; class Lepidosauria; order Squamata; family Lacertidae; genus Podarcis; species Podarcis raffonei. Next base: position 75,867,945 of record NC_070605.1, on the reverse strand, counting down.
AATTATATCCAGGCTTGATAACACTGTTTAAGTTAAGGATAGGAAACTAGAAGCCTTACTGGTGCCATTGGATTCCAGCTTAAATCAGCCCTGACTGTTGGCTTCGCTGGCTGAGGTTTATGAGAGTTGGAATCTACCAACATATGGAGGACTATAGGTTTAAGTGTTCCAGATGTGAACAAATTTGAAAAGACAAAACAAAACTGCATTCTGAAATATTATTTAATGTGTGTTAAATGTTTTTAAAAATATGTGATTATCCTATAAATCTATGATGGATGGATCAAATTTTGTGGGAATTGAGTGCAAAATATTGAAGAGGCAGACTGTTGAGTGCTTAGCAAATAAATTTCTGACTAAAATAAGCCTACAGTAATGGTTTTGATTAATAAAATTATGATCAACAGGATTGTTGATTAAAGTGAATGTTACAAATTTAAAGAAAAATTTCTTTCTGATAAGCACTCAGTGTGCAACTAACTATTCTTTGATTTAATGATGTATTGTCAATTCAGGGCTGGAGATAAAAAGCAAAATCAAACACTATTTTATCTTACTGGGCATATAGTTACGTATTTCTTTATACAAATAGGTTTAAAAGAATGGAAATATAAATAATAGCTTTAATGAAAACTTAGAATCTCTCATAATACAGTCATACCTCGGGTTACAGACGCTTCAGGTTGCGCGTTTTCGGGTTGCGCACATGCCGAACCTGGAAGTACTGGAACAGGTTACTTCCAGGTTTCGGCGCATGCACAGAAGCGCCGAATTGCGACCCGCACATGCGCAGACATGGCGCTGCAGGTTGCGAATGTGCCTCCCACACGGATCACGTTCGCAACCCGAGCGTCCACTGTATTAGGATTTATAAATAATGAAGTAAATTATTCCTTATTTATACCTTGTTATACCTTACATGTGTTCAACTTTATTGCATTATTTTGTATTCTTTAGATAGTAGCAATTATTTTACTGACATGTCATTTGAATTTTACTGAACATATTGGGAAAACAAATGATCTGCACTTGAGACTATCCCCATTGTAACAGCTAAGATTACGCTACTCCCTTAGAAACCTGGTCACATAAGTGCTAACAAGTTATGTTCTTTTAATTGGGTAATATGATCTTACTGTAGTTTTCTTAATTGCAGCATATATTGGCTTTTGAACCATTGCCAAACTTCTTGTTAGTGTACAGATTGAAGCTGGATGGGAAATACACCATCAAGAATTAAGTTTCAGTATTGCTATGATTTGGCAGTGCATTTCCCTAGACCATGCATGATTATATTCCTTTTCTGCATAACAGGGACTTGGCTGCGTTTATCACATCATAAACCCTCAGAGAATACTCTAGCATTGCAGGTGGGAATTGTGGAAGAAGCTGCATTCAACTCCACAACCCAAAATATAAGTGTTGATCAAACAGTAATATTTCACTTAAATAATTATATACAATTATAAGAACTGAAGTAACTGACAGAGGTGCATGTCAATGGTAGGCAGAGTGAGAGGGGGAAATCACATGGGACCAGATTGAAGTGCATGAAGCAACAGATGTGAGCTTTAACTTTGTACAATAGGCTATATTTCAGTTGTGCAGTGGCTGCAGGCTTATGTCCTGCTTCCAAGTGATCAAAGAGGTGTTATAACAGCTCAGGGACCTATTCCAGCCAGGCAAAAAGTACTTGAGGGCACAAAGCAGAGCCAGTGAAGAACATGACCTGAAAAAATCTTGCGGGCTGGATATGGAGACTAGAAGGCCACATTTGGCTCCCAGGCCTGAGGGTTCCCAACATTGCCTTCAATTTGTAAAACCTTTCCAGTTTAATAAGTTTTGTTTTCTGTATAAAATAATGGGACAATGAAGTGTCTAGAAATAAGACAATCAAGCTAGTAAAGTAGAAATATACAAGTGCAATCAACAGCTTCTCTCCCCAACATTAAATACATTAATGAAAGTAAGTGCTGTTCAACTGGGGGGTATACCCCCCTACTTTAAGAACAAGATAAAAACTACAGAATTTGTTATGACTTCTCTGATCAATTAAACTCTCATCTTCTTTACAGCATAAAGGCTGGACGTCTCCTTTCATACATTCCATATCAGCTTTATACAAAACAGTCAATTTTTCAAAAAGGCCTCTGTTTTAATACCATATGCAAACCTGAAGAACCTATTGCAGGTCCTAGCAATATCTCTGTGGAGTTCAACAGGGTGTAAGTAATTATCTTGAATTACAAATTTAGATTATGTTAGATGATCATCTCGGATCATTCATGTTAATGCTGTTTATGCAGCTCTTAGAAGATCTCTAGGCATATTTCAAACTACTCTTTAAAACTTAGTGGACTAAGTTTATGAAACAATTCTGTCAACTTGTTATTAAAAACAGTGTGTGTATGGGGGGAGGTTCAAAGTACAGTAGAGGGGGAGAGTTTAGTGGTAAATGTTTTTGATTGATATTTTTTCCTAATTTCTGTATTATACCACCTTTTTTTTAGAAATTGTCTAGTAAAAAAGTATGAAGTAGAGAATGAAATCAAAGCCAATGGAACATGTAAATTGAACATGGAAGATGAGACTGAAGATGCCGGAGTCTTGGATTTGGAGCAAGCCTTTTCTGCTAGCAAGCATAACGGAATTCATCATAGAGACAGCATTTCCATTTTCAATGGACACACTCATAGTTCCAACAGTGCCTTAAAGACACAGGATAGCTTGGTGCACTCTGGCAACAATGTTGCAAGCAGACTGTCTCCAGCTCCTGTGCAGGAGGAGGAAAGGAGAGACTTTAGAGACTGCTCTATGCAGCATTTTCAACAAAGCAACAAAAACACTGAACTTTTACGAATTTCGCATAGGACTATGAGTAACTCACCTTGTTCATCTTTGCACAGTAATATTAAAAGAAACGGTGCTCATCACTCTACAGTTCAGGGGCCTTCAAGCACAAAAAGCACCACAGTACCTTCTCCTAGTAAGGTAGATTCACCTCTGTCCAAACCTCCTAACTGCAGTTTCATTTCCGACTTTTACTCTCGTTCAAGATTGCATCATATAGCTACTTGGAAGAGTGAATTTACAGATTTTGTCAATACACTGCAGAAACAGAACAATGCTATCTTCCCAGGAAGAGAAAAGTTAAAAAAACTGAAAGCAGGGCAATCTATAATTAACAAAACTGACTCGGGTAGGTACTTTTTAAAAAGCCATTCACTCTTTTAGTAACTTAAATGGGTTATGTTTTGACATTGAAATTTCTGTGTAAGCTAGTGATGGGCAGTATGGACCTCCAAGATAATTTGATGAGACTATAAAGTTCAGCATTCCAATTGTGCTACAGTTAAGGTTGGTTGCTTATGAGCAGTCTCAGGATTGTGGGAACTGGAGTACATGCCATGCCAAAAGGTATTAGCTGCTCTTTTTCCAACTTAGTCACAACATTATTTGTTGCCTGCATTCACTGTTAATGCACAGTGTATGTATCAAATTCACTTGTCGGGGGGGGGGGAATGGCTAAGGGCTCATCCAGACATCCTTTGTGTTGTGCTTTTCGAGGCAGAGGTCCACACTTTAAAAGTCTTATGTCTGAGTAGTTTTGTTTGTTTTGATCCCATTGCTTTCACCTGGAAAGCCTGTGTTTTATAGCTGAATTGGAGCAAACGGCAATTCACATCATTTCCTCCGATTCAGTGGTAAAATGCAGATTTTACTGGGGGAAATGCCAGGACAGAAAACCCCAAAACACTCGGATATGGAGCTTTAAAGCCCGGAGCTGTGGCTAGAAACACACAACAAAAGGAAATCTGGGTGAGCCCTTAGAAGAGCTTCTTTATAAATCTGTTGTTTGGAATGTTAGGCTTTGTAGGGAATACCATGTTATACTGTGGTGTTGGAGGATAAAATATATATCATTAGGTTTCTAATTTGAAAATGACATCTCACTGTATTCACACTTCTGTTGCAATACAAATGATTAAGAATGTGTATAAACTGTCTACTATTATTGCTACTCTTTTGGCCAGTATTGGAAATGTGCACTGTCCTTAGTAAGAGTTAGGAAAATGGACAACTAGGCAGGGTGCTGGTAGCTTTTAGCCCATGATTGCTGGCATGTGCTGTGGTGGCATATTTAATTACATTGAGAAAGAAGAGCAATAATGTTAATCAGTTCTTCCAGATTTGGTCTGAAAATGTCAAGAGCTAGGAAAAGCCGGTAGTATAGAGCAGTAGTTACAAAGTTATTTTAGCCAAGTATTTGAGTAGATGTGTACAACAAACTCCTGAAATTGTATTGATTGTAGTGAAGAACAATATATGCAACAATGAAATGGTACCTTTGGAAACTTTTAAAACTGGGGACTACATAGCATTCTACATGTTTTAAGGACAGTTAAATGGTTGCAAACAAAGAGTGGGGTGGTAGATTCTAGATTAATAGGAGCATAATAGGAATAAAAAATTGTTCAGTGTGGTTTAAACTTTCCATTTGCCTACCATTATAATAGATTATACAGCTACCTTGAGCTCAACCAAGCATCAAAGCTGTATAATGCATGTGGATATGGACTGCTTCTTTGTATCAGTGGGTATCCGAGATAGACCTGATCTAAAAGGTTAGTATTCATTCCTCTTTGCACTTTGCAGCTTTTTATATACCAGGTGGAAATGTACTGTTAAATGCACACCTGTTGGCATGAGTAAACTTTTAAACAGAAAACCTACATATTGGTGGTACTGTACTTGCAAATATCTCTAGATTTGTCATTCATTTATCTGCATCCATGGAACACAGTGAAGAGTTCTCTTTTCCTCCTAGCAGTTAAAGAAGAGATCACATGTCTGTAGTGCTGGGGTTGCCAATGCAGAGCCTGTGGTGGTAGTGGTTGTCTTGATTCCAGCAAAACCTTTAAACCTCCCATCCACTCTTCTCTCTCCATCACGAGGCAGTGAGAGTGTGTGCCTTCGTGTCCCTATAAAAGTACATAGAACTGGAGGAGGAAGTTGTAAGAGTGATGTTCTTTCCCACTTCATCTTTCAGCTATGTATGCTTTTCAGGATTGGTACCTGAGCAGTTGAATAAGAAGTGGAGTGACTGAAAAGATAAGGAGGAAAAGCTATCAGAGGGTTTGAGGGAAAGAAAAAGGAGCAGCTAGGAGGAGACAGGGAGGGAGAAAGTGGTGTGCTGCTTTTGAGAGAGAAAATGGAAAAGAAATTAAGAAAGAGAAGGCACATACATTTAATTGCACACACATGCAAAATCGGATCCAGTAAAAAACATCCTCCTGAAATTGAATGATCATTTCACAGGTTTCCCTCCCCCAACTACTGTCAAATCAGATTACATCTGTCTTTATTGACTGAACCAAAAAGTTGTGGATTCAGTGCTGTTCAGCACTGCCATAGCACAAAAATGTGTGTCCTAACTTTTACAGACTACTCTCAAAATCACTATCCTGTGTGTAGAACTTGTGTTACTAAGTAATTTGCAGTAGTGCTCATAGATCTTTTACAAAAAGTGCAGTGCAATTTGACTTAGAACTGTATTATGTTTCACAGGCAAACCGGTTGCTGTTACGAGTAACAGAGGATCAGGAAAATCATTGCTTCGTCCTGGTGCAAATCCCCAGCTGGAATGGCAATATTATCAGAATAAATTATTGAATGGCAAAGCAGGTACAAAACTGCAATTTGTTGAATTGCAAAATAAATATCATAGGATCGTCACTTGTAACAATCCAAAGTTAGTTCTGTAGTGCTGTGGTGGTATCTTGCTAGTTAAAATAACTTTATATAAATTTAGCTGAAAATACCTGGCATTGCCTGGAAATTCCAAGAAACCAAAAACAGAGGTGTATATATGGATAGTGTAATTTGTTAACTTTAGGGCTCTGCACAGCCCCAACCTAACCCAGGGAACACCTGACCCTGATCTGGTCCTGATATTTAATTAGGGTTTTAATAAACCCTATACAGTCAAGAGAGGGATGAGGGAAAGAGACACTGTGTATTCTTTCTCTCTCCTTATGACTGCGCTGCAGAGAGCAGGAGGGTTCAAACCTACTGGGTACTGCTTTACTAATGCGTTCCCTGAGTGAAATGTGCTAATGAAGGAGACTCCTGCAGCCAGTAGGATTGCTTCTTTGGTATGCAATTCCTGCAGTGTGGCTGCATGTACCAGGCCTGTTTTGCCTCCCCATTCTGCCATCCCCCCCACACACATTATAGCCCGCTGTCAGTGTTGTCTTTGTGTGGTTTGGGTCCTAGCTGATCCCCCCTGCTGCCGCCACCACCTACAATGTCATCACCTCCTAGTGACCTGCCAGTGGTTGCTGCACTGTGGGAAGCAGCTTCCTAAGCTTGACTCACCTTGCCCAGATTTATTCCTGCATCAGCCGTTGCCATCTCCACTGGGGCCATAACCAGTGATGAGAGACTGGCTGACCCCCCCACCACTGGCTCAACATTCAGGGAGGTAGCCACTTATTCTGTCCTTCTGCTCCCAGTTCCTGGAGCTAGGTCTCCTCTTCCTGCCTTCCAAACCTTTGTAGTCTCAGCCATTCCCTTTTCAATCCTGTTGGCGTTTGCTTCCCCAGCATGCTCCCTGCGTGTAACATGTTGGCAAAGCAGACCACTGTAACTAGCAAGTTTGTACCCCCCATCATCTTGTTTCAAATAATGTCCAGCATCCAAACATAGACCAAAAATAGCTCCTCCACTTTGGGAACTGTCATGCCAAATTTGGGTGGCAATATTTCAAGAGGCATCTGAATGCATAGAGAACAGACAAACCACTTTCCAAAATATATAATAGATGGGGCAAAAAAATTTGGAATTCTATGTACAGTTTGGATTGCCCCATCTAAACAAAGAATGTATTACAACTGGCAAAGGAGCAGCAAAGATGAACAAAGGAATGTGACCAATGCAAACGGAACTTTTTAGTTTTAAGACTGCAGTGGGGAAAAGGGAAGAAAAACTGTAATGGTGTGAAGGGATAGAAAGGTTTTTCTCCCTCGTTATATTAGGACTCGGGTCACCCAGTGAAATAGACTGACAGTAGATCTAGCACAGGCAAGTACTTAACTTTATAAATTTATTTATGGACATTGTTGGCCAAAGATATTGTGGTAGTTAACAGAGGATTAGATGAATTCCTGCATGATGGGTCTGTCTTTGGCTTTTAACTAGGACAGATAAATGTTTCTAGGCAGAATACCAGGTTTTAGGGGCAAATGGTTGGGGATAGTTGTAGTCTTCCATGCCCTGCTTTGTGGGCTTGCTGAAAGAATGGGGCTGACTATGTTGAAAACAGGATGCTGGATTAGATGGAACCTTGATATGATCTAGCATGGCTGCTATTATTTTTCCGAGCCACGTTGTCCGAATACTGTTTTTCCTCCTCTTTTGTTGGCTCATACTTCTATGATCCCAAGGAAGCCACAATTTTCCCTAAACATTTAGAAAGGCTTGAGCAGTTTGTTTTTAACTTGGGGCCCCCTTGCCCCTCCTGACTGAATTGTTAAAAAGAGCTGTAGCAGGGCTACGTAGGAAGCAAAATATGGACTTGCAGGTGCTGCTGTTGCTGCCTTGTCCCTTTCCCTCTTTTTCAGATTGGTCTCCTTATGAACCTAGAGACATTGTGCATAGAGAAAGAAAGGAGGAGGGTGGGGTAGCTGTAGCCCTGGGGCTTTGCTTACCTCTGAAATGCCTTAGTAAATATAAATAAGAAGGACTCGACTGCTGCCTAGTAAGGTCAAGGAACAAAAAAGTTACATTGAGTTTTGTTTTTAATGGGTGTTTGTGCATATGTGTTAGGCATTTTTGTTTGGAGAGTGTTTTGCCTGCTTTTTTATGTCTGCTTCTTGTTTTAGTGTGTGTATGTGATTACTATTCTTTTTCTTTGTTTGGAAGGGATATACATAGCTGGGGTGTATGTTGTGCCTGTGGATATTTGTTTGTGTTATGCAGTTTTGCTCTGAACACCACTAGCTTTCCTGCTGTGAAGTTGATATTTTTCTTCTTCTTTTTTTGTAAATAAATTTTATTGGTTTTACAATTTCAACTTCAACAATTATTTTCCATCAAGTAAAATTAAAGATACAAAACATCCAACATAAAAAATAAAAAGTGAAATAAAAGTAAAGAGAAGCAAAGAAAGAGAAAGAAGAAAAGAAAAAAAAAAAGAAAAGATCTTTTCAGAGGTTCTCTTTAACCTCCTGACTTCCCTCCATTTCCTTTCCTGGTTCATTGAATATACACCTTTTCTGCATAATTTACATAAACCTCTTTTTCTTCTTATTGTTTTATCCTAAATGCATGCCATCAAATTTTGCTATTTCAATTCAAATTTCCTTCCATAAATTTTATCTCAGCTTAACTACTTGCAAATGTTTAGTCAAAGCCTGCTAGTGTTTCTACTTGTTTACAATATTTTTATACATATACAATAAATGCTTCCCATTCTTTTTTAAATTTCTCGTTGTCATTGTCTCTGAGCTTTTCCGTAAGTTTTGCCATTTCTGCATAGTCCATCATTTTCATTTGCCATTCTTCTATTGTTGGTATCTTGTCTTCCTTCCACCCTTGAGATATGTAGGATCTGGGCTGCTGCTGTTGCATACATAAACAGTTTCTGAAGTTGATATTTTTTCTGGTGATCATGCCAGTTTCTCAGATTTCCAAATTTAGCCCCAGCAGAAAATGGTTGAGGGTGCCTGATTTAAGTGGACTGTAATCCTTTAGTCAAGAATAGATATTGTTAGATATGGTTTCCTGAATTTTGTTTTGCAATGTTGCTTTATTCCTAGATTGTCTTGTCCAGTGCAAGACATCTAAGATTTTCCAGTTCTTTAATACATTGAAAGGTAATTTTTAAAAGCCCTGATTCTAAAGTATCATGTAGCTTAGCTGTTTTAATAGTGCATTGGTAGTGCATTCCACAGTGAAATGTTAGCACAGGATACTGGCAATAAAATGTATGTTCATTTATCCTATTTCCTGCTTTACAGCTAAGATTGGTTTCTCACGTAGAATGATAAAAATCCATCACAAACATAGTGTAAGTTATTAATGCTAAATTGATATGTATGTATTTCTTTCGGCTTCTGATAGCATGCCTCGTTTTTCAGACCTGGTTTTGCTCCCAAAGAGAGGAGGCAAAATGAGATTGAGGTGGCCCTGGAGCCTGGCTGATCTAACAGATGGGACAACTCACAAATGCAGCCCTTCTGTTCATCTGCTGATGGGCCGCAGGAGTCTGATACAATGTGTCACTACATATGTCACATTTGTACCAGTATTGTGTCCTTTAGATACTCAAACAGACATTCCTAAGTATTTTTCAATGTAAATACTTTAATTACAACCAGCATCAGTAGCACTGTGTCAAGTAAGAATTACTTCTAGATTTAGCTTCTGCTATTGGAGATCAGATAGATAACCATATTGAGATTTGTCATAAATACTACAGATTGTGGAGTGGAAAGTAAGGTAATGGGAAGAACTACAGATATAGAAGTTGTTCTGCTTTCATGTTTTTCACATATTTTCAGAATATTCAGAGATATTTTCCATTCATAGTACTGTGCCATAGTGCTAGCTGCCTTGACAGTCCATTTAGGGCTAATAAATGGGATAAAACACCTCAATAAAAACAAGGGCATCATTCATATAGCTATAGTTTGTCAATGCATAGTATATTGACAGCACAAGATGCAATCTTTTAACACTTGTTGTAAATAACACTAAAAGAGTGTGCTTACTTTAAACATTTCAGGCATATGGGGAAATGTAGTAGAATTTACACTCAAGTTTTTAAGTTACTTTGTTCTTCTGTATGCTTAACATGCTCAATAAATAGCATGAGAGAGGCTTCTAGTGTTTATATGAAAAACAATTATTAAAGTTTGATTTGTACCTCTGTAGGAACTTTAGAGACTTGTGTGGACCTTCAAGCTACTCTTGCTCTCTAAGATTGGATAGTTTCTCCGCCCTCTGGTGGCATTATAGTACCTTTATAGAGTCTGTTATTGTTGTTGTTGTCGTTGTCATAGTTTACTGTGATGTATGTAAGAGCAATTATTATACTCTGGTTTCTGGTGCAACATGGTGTAGTTGCTACTGTGCCATAACAAATCCTAGTCTCCTATGCATCCCCATTTTCCCTTTCCTTTACCCATCTTGCTGACAAGAATGAGTTTAGTCACGTGAGCCACAGAACTTGCTTTGTCTTAATAATGCAGGAACACTGCAGCAGTGTACATCTTGCTATAGCAGTATTCACTGTGATGAGGATTGAAGGTGCCATTCTTACCATTATGCCTATAACTTCTTGGACCTTGCGTAATATAGTGTTGTCTTGCAATGCATGCTGATTTAAGTTTTACAAATTCATACAAGGCTTCATTTTCCAAGAACGTTGGAATAAAAACAGTGTAGAGTGCCTTTCCATTGCATGGTGGAGAATAGAACCAGGCTTCTCAAATCACTCCCATTATTCCTTACCTTGGCAAAAGTATGCTTCTTGACATAACCCACATGGTTTTTTATACTTCGTTGGTAGGTAATTAGCTTTTTATATTTATGCATATTTTGAATTTTTGTATTTCTCAGTGGTTTTTCTAATTTCATTTTTCAGCAGTATGTTGACCTGTCGGTTATTTAATAAACAAATGCAATGAGCAGCTTGCTGACTCTTCAAGAACTATTTCCTATATAAATAATTTTAATCTAATGTTTTATTAAAAAGTGGCACATAGGTTTTTAAAAATACAGAAAAATACATGTACTTTCCCATAGGAATGATCATGGAACTGTCTGGTATATATAAATTATCCCATATGATAGGTATTGAAACATAATAAAAGCTTTGGATGTGTGTGTATAATTTATTTTTTAACCTACTGGTAAATTCTGTTCTTATAATCCATGTACAAACTCTAAATAACACCCATCTATGATTTGGAACAAATTCTAATCTCAGTTTATTACATATGACTAACCATGTCATTTGTTCATACCTCCCATTCTCCATGCTATGTTCTGCTCTTGGCTTATCTATGATCCCTGAGACAGTTACTTTAAGGATCTGTGAATGTTAGTTTGACAAGAAATAGGTGCTTTTTCAACATCAGCCCCATCTTTTACAAAGTTCCTGTTCGTTGATGGTTCCTGCTTTTATTGTCACTCTTACTGGACAAATGTTTCCAAGCAGTTGAATCTTGGGCCTCTTAAAAACCAGTCTTTAATTTTATCCATCCACAATTGTGTTGCTTTGATTTGCTATCATTCTTGTTCTGTATCTCCTTGAGAGCAGGTAATGATTGTTCTATTGATAGAACTTATCTGACCCAAAGAGATAGGGAAATCAGCACACAGAACCAATGGGTTAGGTTCCTTTCCTCATCTGCCAGCATTCTCAAGATATGAATATTTTTAGCCTTCCTTTCCCTAAATCCCAGTTTCTTCAATTTTCATTCAAAAGAGCAACAATTTTTTTTATCATCACGTGAGATACAGATTTATTCTCAGCGATTTCTTTTTCACAGACTTGGGTCCTGGCCTCTGATTTCTCCATCCGTTGCTCCACATTCACCATGCGCCTGTCTAGTTTTCCAACTTTTGATGAGAGGTTCTCTACCTTGCATTCCAGTGAGGACAATGTGTCTCGCATTGCCCTGAATTTACATGAAGTGACCATCAGCTTAAGGGGGGATCTACTGTGCTGCACTGTGGAGAAGCCCATCGAACTCATGAAGATAGACAAGATGATGACCTCTCATGCCAGGGCGGAAGAGCAAATGGACTAAAGACATTGTTCTTGTTTGGGGCATAATTTGCTCTAATTTGCAGTTGCAGATATGTTGGATAACTTGAATGAGCCCATCAATACAACGATGCTAAACTGTCAAGATAGTAGCCTATTCATGTTCTGTCTCTCACATCTTTCATCCACTACATTCTTTGCCCTGTAAAGACTACATCATAATTCATTTCAAACTCAGATTGTGGCACAATTCAGCAGTAATGAAGAATGCACCAGTTTGGAGAAATAACTCTTAATGTTCAATGTAGTAGACTGCAGAAACAAAAGCCAAATCCAAGTTACTTAACTCTTCTTTCAAAGTAAGCATTAGCGTATTAGGGTCGGTCTCTAGCTGTACTTTGTGATCTCTATGTACAACAGAGACTTAGCATGTTCTTGTACACTGTAACTCATTCCCGTATGTTTTGCTCATAGTTGGTACGTGGTTAGTTTGTTAGGGGCAGTTCTTTAACATAAATCTGCCTGACTCGGACTTAAAAGCTTGTCTCTTGTTTGGTAATCTCAAATGGCCATATATTTTGGACAAATAATGAGCAAAAGAAATTCGGGACGTAGAGGGAGGTCGTTGACCATCAAATGAGAGAAGCTTGTAGGGTTTTTTTCTGTTTAAATAGTGTCCTTGAATGAACTACATATTGCATATGTTATTCCCATTTTCTTTTTATTTGTACTGCTTTAATAACAGGTAACTATTTTCAGACAAGGAATAGTCATTGCATTGAATTTAAGTATCTCTGTAAATATGCTTAAAGGATTAGGCAAGATGGGTAGGAGGAAATCTCATTTTATAGCAAAGTTAAAAGGAGATTTCATAGATGAAGTGTAACTTGGGTCATAAAATGTTCCATACCAATGTGAATATTTGCTATGTTTAAATCCAAACTGTAACAAGTTCACATAGCTGCTTTCCCCTTTGCAACTGTGGTAGCACTTTTCCAATTCCCCACAGAATAAATTTGTGGGAAATGAGTTCTTTGAAAAGTGCAGTAAGTGTACATGTGTGCATGGCTCTCTTTCTACCATGAAAAAAAGTTGCCACTCTGCAGGGTTGGTTGAGGAGCCAAGCATAAGTTGTATGCTTTCACAAGGCCCTTTCTACTTGGATTTCACCAAGATCAGCATGCAAAGGAGAAACATTTAGATAGAGCCCTCATAAGTAATAACAGCAAGGCGTTGCTGAGGGACATTTTTGCTTTAGAAAATCTTCTTGTAAGATTTTTACAATTATAGCTCATGAAACCAATTTGTAGACTAAAATCAAAGACTTCCATTTTGGGCTCTACATTCCAATCTTCTTTCTGTTTATTTATGAGACGTGAAACTTGAATTGTTACTATTTTTAGTTATCACTCTGGAATGCAGACATAAAATCTTAAGATTGCTAGCTAATAAAAATTGGAAATCTATTTTAATAAATTATCAAATCCATATTAGGGCAATACTTTTATTTGGCTGAGGAAAGACTCACAAAATAGCGTGAAAGCTTTTGAGTACTTCAGAACTCTTTATCAGGCTGGATGATAAACTCAGCAATTTGGGTTTGGGGTTGGGGAAGCAAGAGAAGAAAAACCAAATGAGTTGATGTTGAAGGCATGTTGCCTCCATACGATCAGTCTCAAGATGAAATTGGGAAGGAGACAGCAGACATTCAAATAAGACTGTTTATGTGCTATGCAGGTATCAGATTTCTCAAAGGCCTCCTGAGAACAAGAAGGATTAATGATGGCTAGTCCCCATCTGGAACTACCACAACTGGCGGTTACCCAAGTTTGTTTCCATCCATAGGCTCCTTACCAGGTAGAAAACAGAAATGGAGAGAAACTAGGCAGTCTGTATGTTGGCAACACAGTTGCATCCTTCCCACCTGAATGCTTAGTCTACCATATAGTCTGTTGAAGAGTTATGGAAAACTCAAAAGCTTACACACTATTTTGTGGTATTTTGGTATTAAAGGTAATTCCTTAATATGCATTGCGGTTATTAATTTTTGTAGGCCAACACTGCTACCCTTACTTTAATAAAATAACTTTAAATATTATATTGTTATGAAAGTAATTTATTTTTAGCCATTAACTAAAAATAGCTAAAATATTTCTCAAGCAGGAGCAAGTGAACTGGACTCACCAGATGAAGATAATCCAGAGTCTACACAAGTGAATGGAATTGACTTGGAAATCTCTGTGCCATCAATGGCTGAAATTGCATCTTGCAGTTATGAAGCCAGGTAAGAGGAAACTATTTCCTGTTAGTCAGTTGTGAATTGCAGCTTTTCCTCTCATTTTCCTATGTAGATGCTCACCTCACACGTTCAGGACAAGAGAAGAAAGAGGATGAGAGAACAGCTCTCTCATGCTACAGCTCTTCAAAGAGAGCATATGTATTCTCATTCCCCTGCAGCTCTGTATCGCTAAAATATCCTTCCACAAGGCAGACAATTATTTTCCTGGGTTTTCATTTTCAAGTTGCTCCTTAAAACATACTTGTTCACTGTGATTTATCTCTGTGGAACCCGTCCTGCTTTTCAGTAACTCTGCAGTTATACATATCGGGTTGAATTCAGCTTGCCTTTGCACTATAATGGGGGTTCTCCTAACACTTCAGAGTAGATTTGGAGAGCACATGAGGTGGGGAGGAGATGAAGCCCTGTTGCCGCAGCAGGAATGTTTTTGCTGGCTCCAGCTAGTGCACCAAGTTAGCTGAATAGCAGGGTTTGTGCCTGGGCAGAGCCTCACTTCTGTGTTGTCCCTGGATGATAGTTTGTCAAATGGAATGTCATCGCCACCTAGCATCCAAAGGTGGGGAATGCACACAAAGTCTAGGAAGTAAGCATTCCCTTGAAGACCAAGACCTCAGCTCCAATTTATTTCCTGTCTTCAGCCGAGGCAATTTTCCTCAGTCTTAGTTTCTGTTTTTGCCCCTGATCTCCAAAAATACATCTTAATTGCCTGGCTGGAGAATAGCGAGAGGAGTGTGTGTGTGTGTGTGTGTGTGTGGAAGGAAGCCTACTGTAAAAAGAGACAAAATTTCCATTTGTTGCACCACACTCTTCTGCTTCTAAATTGTATGGTGTATTGTGCTGACCAGACCACTGTGAGATTTGAATCCAGGCTAGTTGCCAGAAGCATTGTACATTCCTTATATAAAGTCAATGTGGAAAAAAGTCAAGTTCTAACTCGTGACAGTAAATGGTCTGATATATTGTTGTTAGGATTTCACCACCATTATCAACAATTTCTTGGGCTCACATTTACATACATTGACTTTTGTAATGTATCAGTAATCTGCTTCTTTGAGGGCACTTTATCTCCAGGTGCAAGAACAGTGAAAAATTCCAAATCCGTAGTTGTTTTAACTTTATAGACTGTTGATATTAAACCAATATTATGGTTGTTTTTAGGCAAGTTGGTATAAAGAATGGAATGTTCTTTGGACAAGCAAGACAATTGTGTCCAAATCTTCACGCTGTGCCCTATGACTTTCAGGCATACAAAGAAGTTGCACAAAGCATGTACGAAACCCTGGCAAGGTAAAATAAGTATTGGGAAATTAATTATTATTTTTTTGATGTGGTTTCAGATGCTCCTGCAGACATTTCATTAACATGTCTTTCTGTTTTAATTTAAGAGAAATCTGTGAGTTTGCCTTTAGACTGTTATTTGTAATGCTGCATGCTTTGCAAACAAAACCTTCAATGGGGGAGATGATTTAGAGGTTGCACACCAGAGTATTTTTAAAATAGGATTTTCAAGATCCGTTTGATTCAGCATTGGCTGACCAGGTAAAGAATTCCCAGTGGATTTGGAGAACCTGGTTCATATTTGAATGTTATATTAAAAAATAGTGTTTACCTGGAATTCTAAGAGCTAAACTTAGACCTGGCTTGATGCCTCATTTCTTATTCAGTTGTTTGGCCCATTCACCTTAAAAATGTAGTGTTTGGAGCTACTTCACTTACTAAAAACTGAGTGTGGGTGAGGTGAGGTGGAGAGAAGTTCATAACATGGCAGGGTACCCGGAAGTTAAGGGTGGATGGTTCAGTTCCGCACGTTTGCTTTCCCCTTTTGGGTAAAAGGAAGAGCTCCTTTTCCCACTTGTTTATCTGAGCAGAGGCATCATGTTTCCATCTCATCTAGACTGGTCCTAATGCATCAGATTTTCTGTTGATGTACCCTTTAAATATTACTTTGAGTTAATGAAATGATGGTGTCAAATGATTGGAATAAGACTATAGTAAAACTTCTCGAGCTCACACTTTACTAGCATGATTTTGGTCCTAAGAAGGAAAATAGTATTACCTATGAATTTTCTAGTGCACAGTTATATATTTAGGTTCCATAGAATTAGAAGATAAGACGGTTGGGGAAATTTTATTTGCCCCGTGTTTGGTGAGCTGTTGCTGCTGTTTCACTTCCTTTTACTTTGTGTTGATAGCTATACTCATAACATTGAAGCAGTCAGTTGTGATGAAGCACTAGTTGACATCACTGAAATCATTGCAGAAACCAGATTGACAGCAGAGGAATTAGCAAGTGTTATCCGTTCTGAAATAAAAGCCAAGACCAAGTGTCCTGCTTCCATTGGAATAGGTTAGTTCATTATTTATACTAAAAAAAAAAAATCTAAACAATGTTAAGATGGGTTTAAATGTCAACTTAATACAAATGTGCATTTATTACAAATGTTTGCCTAGGCTTTAGATGAGGGTTAATCCAGCTATATTGATGTATTAAGCTAATCTACTGATTTGTAATGTATTTTGTACGTACTTTATGAATGTAATTTTATTGCTGGTTTTATCTTGTTCATCACCATAATATTTTTTCTTAATGTTGACATTATAGAAACTTCTGCAGATAAAATAATGACATGATCATTAATGCACACCTTAATATACACACATCCTTATCACGTTTCACATCCTACATTGAATGCATGGATGGATACAGCAGAATCATTTCCCTGCTTCAGGCCTTCCATGCTCTCAGCTTGACATGCTTGTGGATCCTGTACACTGGATTCAGAACACTGGAAAACCAGACGGACACTTGGATGTCCCTAGTGGAGTTGGGGTACAGAATTCCATTCATCCCTCCCCATGCAACCACCTCTACATTTTAGTGCAGTATGCATAAATTCTTCATATTCTCCTGTAGCTGCTACTGACATTCATAAGAACATAAGAATCATCTAGGATTAGACCAAATGCACTTGTAGTCCAGCATCCTGCTCTCACAGTGGCCAATCAGATGCTTATGGGAAGTCCGCATATGGGACCTGAGTGCAACACAATCTCCCTACTTGTGAATCCCATCAACTGGTATTCAGAGGCATGCTGCCTCTGGCACTGGGGGTAGTAATAGCTGTCATGGCTAGTATCCATTTATAGTATTATCTTCCATGAATTTGTCTAAACCTCTTTTAAAGCCGCCCAAGTACCACTACATTATGTGGTAGCAAATTCTTTAGGCAAACCATGTGCAGTGTGAAGAAAGGCTCTCATTTACCAAAGGAAATTCCATAGCTCATGTTTATAGCAAAAAACAACAACATCACATGGGACCTGGCTGGTGCTGTAACTGCCTTCCTGTGTTCATAAGTCTGAGGGCATAAATCGTAAGATCCACCTTCCTCCTCTTCTTTTCCAGGATGGTGATATACCAAAGTGTGAATTAATATTTTTAATAACAATTTGGATTTATTCAGCTGCATTCTATTTGTCATTTTTTTAGGTTCAAACATTTTGCTGGCTAGAATGGCGACACGCCGAGCAAAGCCAGATGGACAATATCACTTAAAGCCAGAAGACGTGGATGATTTTATCAGAAGCCAGCTTACTAGCTATCTTCCAGGTAAATTTATGCTAGTATAATCACTCCCAGTTTTGTATAAAGACTCAGTCATAGTTCTCTCAGCTCCCCTCCCAAGACTTTGCCCTGTGGAACACAACTCTGAAAGTGATTATCCCTTACTAAATTGCTATAAGCATTTGATTTATGATCATGCTGGGTGAGAAATGCATACAACACTCTCCAAAGCTTGAGAGTGGCTGTGGCTTAAAACATTTTCATTTTGAGCTATTTATCTCTTATAAAATGTACAAGCAAGGCAAAAGAACACATTTGTACCCTTTGAATATGTCAACATTCAGGTGTTTTACAGTCTCTAGTGGTGTTTTTACTTAGAGCTCAGAATTATTTTAGATCCTGTAATATGTGGTGTTTCTAGTTGCTTGCTGAAATGTGAATGCCAGAATTTGGCATCACTGTTGCTTGTAGTACTAATAGTTTCTGTGCAGTCATAAATATTAATACACATTGGTTTTCTTAAGTGAATTACATTTCCCAGTTGTAGACTTCAAAAGCAAAAATGTATTTATTTTTTCAGGAGTTGGTAGGACAATGGAATCCAAGTTGTCATCTTTGGGTATAAAAACTTGTGGAGATCTGCAATGTGTCACAATGTCAAAGCTTCAGAAAGAATTTGGCCCCAAAACAGGACAAATGCTCTACAGATTCTGCCGTGGTTTGGATGATAGGCCAGTTCAAAGAGAGAAAGAGAGAAAATCTGTTTCAGCTGAGATAAACTATGGTATAAGATTTACCCAGGTAAAAATAATCATAACTTTTGTGCAGTAATAAGTCAGTATCTTAAAATAACTTGTCTGTATTGCAGCTATTTAGCTGCATTTTTTCTATGTTTAATTCTTGTCCGTAGCTCAGTGGTAGAGCATCTCCTTCGCAGGCAGAAGGTCCCAGGTTCAAACCCCTGCTTCTTCAGCTATAGTTAAAAGAGATCCCTTTCTGAAATCCTGCAGCCCCACTGCCAATCATTGTTGATAATACTGAACTAAATGGAGCAGTGGTCTGATAACCTCCCTGTGTTCCTAATGCTGAAATGTGTGACCTTTAGGCAGATAGCATATTATTTCACTTGAACAAAAGTAGTGTATAGCAGTGGTTTTCAAATAATGTTTCGGATTTCTTGCACGACCATTAGAGAGTTCTTGTCAACAATAGCTGAGTACACTCGCTGTAGTGCGTAGCTGTAGGAGAAATGTTGGATGTGTACTAAGGTGCACTCTTTGCTTATGCAGGGCTCTGGGCACATCTGCTAAATTTCACCCTCACCCTATGTAAGGGTGTGTTGCTCTGTTTAAGTTAATGCAGAAGGTAGGAAGTTTGAAAGCATGTACAGTTGACCAAGTGAGCCAACTAATGAATATGTTTGATAAAAAATGAATGCAAAGGGTGGAATTCCGAGTCAGTGCTCTTCCATTCTGTCTATGCAAGCATTTCAGCCCGCCAGATGAAAATATCTCCCCTCTCTTGGGTACTTTTCTGGGAATTCTAGCAACACCTGCCCCAAGCCAATTTTGGGGCATGAGCAGAAAGCCCCATTGCACAAGCAGAAGTCTTGTTGGCGCAGCTTGTTTTGTGAATACTGCCTATGGTTTATAAATATTGTGGATTAATTCTGACAGTGCAACTTTCAGTATCAGACTGTTCCCCCTTTCTTTTTTACAACCCATTTTTTCTATTTCTAGCCAAAAGAAGCAGAAGCTTTCCTTTTGAGTCTTTCAGAAGAGATCCAACGTAGATTGGAAGCTGCTGGTATGAAAGGCAAACGATTAACTCTCAAAATTATGGCCCGAAAAGCGGGGGCCCCAATAGAACCTGCAAAATTTGGAGGCCATGGAATCTGTGATAGTATTGCCAGGTAAACAATTTTTCAAATAATTGTAGACCTACTTCTGTAAAGTAATGTGAACTTGAACATAATCTTTCTTGGTGTTATGTCCTAGACTTCTTAAGCAGGTACTTTTTCTTTTTTTATATAGTGCATGAGAATCTAATACATTTTACTGATCTGTTTCTGATTTGCTTCAATGAATGGCATAACAGATGAACATTTTTGTGGTATATACAAGATGCCTTGTAAAAATTAAATTGCTAGTTAATTGTGGACAATAAACTGACTAAAACAACCTACTCTGCTGATCTTCTCTTTTGTCATGTTCTACAGCCTTTGCATGACAGGAGCCTATAAAACATTGTCATCATACTATAAGCATTTAGGGGAAGACTGTAGTTCTCTATGCTGGTTACAAATCTAAGCTTTATGCAGTTTTCTTACTTCTAAAAATGGTTCAATGACTTACATACTGGTTTCCCTTCAGGCAGCAAGTATGGTACATAGGGTTTAGGCTCTTTGGACTAAGGAACACATTCTGAATTTTCAGAGAATGCTGAGAGCTCCAGTCAAAAAAGGCTGCCATGGAGGCATGACATGACAAAAATGGCTGCTGTGGAAGGGGGCATAACATAAAATTAGAGTACAATCATTGCTAGTTTTCTGCCCATAATCTCGTGCTTAACATGAGGACTTAACTGTGTCCTGCTGCTCCCAATTGTGAAGATAGTTTTTTAAAGGCACAAGAGCCCTCTTTTCCCCAATGCCAATCCTAAACCAAAGCATAGGTTGCCATCCTTTACCTACTTCTTGGGAGCAAGCCCCATTAAACATAAAGAGTCTTACTTCTGAAGTAGACATGTATATTAGTACTACTGTATGCTGTAAGTTAACTATACAGTGAATTCTTAATAAATTCCTGGACATCAGCAGAAGGCATGTCTAAGTCTCTTTGCAAACGTTTAACAATATAAAAACGTAAAACAAAACAATAACATCATACAAAATTAAAAACAAGTTAAAAGCAAAAAGAAATTAAAAACAAATGAAACACTGTTTGGAGAAGTATTTGCTCTTACCTATGTTGAATCTCCTGCCATTGGATGCTTTTGAGTTCTTTTTCTCTTCCACTCATAATAGTGGCCCTGTGGGTTAAACCACAGAGCCTAGGACTTGTCGATCAGAAGGTTGGCAGTTCAAATCCCCGCGACGGGGTGAGCTCCCGTTGCTCGGTCCCTGCTCCTGCCAACCTAGCAGTTCGAAAGCACGTCAAAGTGCAAGTAGATAAATAGGTACCACTCTGGCGGGAAGGTAAACGGCGTTTCCGTGCACTGCTCTGGTTCGCCAGAAGCGGTTTAGTCATGCTGGCCACATGACCTGGAAGCTGTACGCCGGCTCCCTCGGCCAATAAAGTGAGATGAGCGCCGCAACCCCAGAGTCGGTCACGACTGGACCTAATGGTCAGGGGTCCCTTTACCTTATAATTGCACAGTCCACACCATGCATAAGTTTATAAAACCTCTATCATATCCCCCTTACCTTTGTTTCCCATGGTTGATAGATCATTAGCAACTAGTATTTGCAGGCATGTTGATTCTGGAGTAGTGCATAGCTATTGCAAGTAGTAGCCATTGATCAAGAACTTAATGCATTTTAAAATATGCGTTCTTTGTAGGACTGTGACTCTCGACCATGCAACAAATAGTGCCAAAGTGATTGGGAAAGAAATGTTGAACATGTTTCACACGATGAAGTTGAATATTTCTGATATGAGAGGGGTAAGTGTTAAATCACTGAAATTGCCAAGCTCCTACACACACACACACACACTTCTGCAAAAGAATTTACTATTATTTAAGCACCATTTTTCCATTAAGGTTACAGTATAAGCAGGGTGATAAAATTACAAATCAATGTCATTGAAAACAGATCAGGTTAGTACTTTGGTTTGAATTAAAATGTGACTTTAAATGTTTGAGAGACTGGACAGTGACAGTCCAAATATTTTTATTTAAATGGGGATATCAACTCTTGAGTAAAATCACAGACTTCTAGAAAATAACCTGATTTGAAAGGTCAATATCTCCGTTTTTAGAATTTGTTGAACTGCTTATACTTATGTTTGGTTCTTCTTGGTCACCATAAACAGAAAGCTATCGTGTATACTGCTTACTTTTATATTATAAGAATTTAAATACTCTCCTATAAGTAATGTTTAAAATAGTAGCTACATTATTTGTTGAAAATGGTTTCTGTTTAGAAACAATGTGCCTTTTTGTTGCTTTTTAGGTTGGAATTCAAGTACATCAGTTAGTTCCAGCTAATAAAACAACTTCAGCTGTTTCCTCTCACTCATCAGTACATTCTGGATTTTTGCCTGGTGGAGCTAATTCCATCATTGATCTTCTGCAAGTCCCAAAAGGAATAAAGAACTCAGAACAGCAGCACAAGGAAGGTCAGTAAATGGAAATTGTGCTTCCATTCTCATGGCTTCTTATTCACTGTTTTACACATTTTTGTTTATAAACATATTTCTTATTGATAACTTTTTTGTATTTCATTAATAACTTTTAATTTTGCAATATTAGAAAGTAAAACACAGTAGTCAGACTCCTTTAATTGTATGTGCTAGGTATTTCTGAACAGTTAAACTTTTGTCTTTTTTCTGCATTCATAGTATTTGTGGCTGCTGTGGATGTTGAAATATCTTCCACATCAAAAGCATGTACAATGCCAGCGTCTCTGACATCTAATGCCAATCGTGTTGCCAACAAATCTGAGCCTGTAGTCGGTCTGAATGGTTTGCACATGCCTATCAGTATAAAATCAAGACTTAATTTAAGTATTGAGGTACCATCGCCTTCCCAGGTAAAATTTTCTTTCTGGTAAGAACAATGTAAAGAAAGGTCTGAAGTTTTTCTTGCTCTTTCTTAATACAAAGCAAATAATGGATAAGATCCATATTTTTATTCTGTTCCCACCCAGTGTGTGATACTTTTCATGATTCTTTGGAATGCCTCAAGCAATAAAAGTGAACACATTACTACATTTAAAGTGCAGGCCCATACATATCTACTTGGAAGTAAACATTTTTAAAGGTTAATGGGATTTACTGCCATGCGAAAGAATATAGAATTGTACCCGTTAGCATTTCTGTTGGGCAGAATGGTTTTGAACTAGAGTTAATATTGCATTTTTAAGGGGGAATCTAGTGGCTGAGTTTTGCACCATACTTGATGGTAATCTGATCCAAACACGGCTCTGTTTTGGGAAAACTATGGGATCGTAGGAGGTTTGATGCATACTGGGTGGGACTGACAGAGCTCAACCTTTTGGAGAGAATGATCAGACATGACCTATATTGAGAGAACCGTAGAATTTTATTTTGGGCTGTTTTTCACAGATTATTAGAAAGAAAGGTTGTACAGTACCTCCTTCATACTGCAAAATGTGTATTGCTAAGGTATGGGAACAGTTAGTTTTCGCCAGTGTAGTTGAAATCTGTAGGGAAGCTTATGAGATAGTAAACTTGTGGAGAGGCTTTTTTCTTCTTCAAACAATAATGTAATAATTTCGTAATCATTATCCTTTGGATTAAAACTGGCCCAGTTTGAACAATCATATCTTGGCTTAATAAGCTGCGATATAAAAGATCCGGTTGTGCACACATGCAGCGCCTTTGTTTCTCCCTTTGCAGCTTTCCTGAATGCAGTTAGTCACTAATTAGCCACGGGTTCCTGTTTTGTCTGAACCAGGCTATCATGGCTATTGGCTTTGAAAAAGTCAGGATCCTAAAACATGGTTTAAGTTGGTTTAGGATCCTGATTTGGGAAACTATGGTCAAACACTTTCTGGCTTAATTGCAGCTTGTGCAAACGGAGGAATGAAGGGGCTATGTCTAAACTGGTTACTTTAACTTTTTGTTAAATATATTGTATGGAAAATATATTGTAACAATGATAAAACATTAATTTAAAAGTACAGTATATAAAATCCTGTAAGAGAACATATGCAAAACACATGTTCTTGGATGGATAAGTTGTTTGCAGTTGTTAATGGCTTCTGTATGGGTTTCTGCTGTGCAGATAGCTTTTTGGTCACTAGTATATGAGAGACTTAACCTTTAAGCTGTCCCTGAGTCTTGGCTGTATCAGCAGAACAGTGCATAGAATGTGGTATAGCTACACCTAGGCATTGATTGTATGAACAATATGCTAGTGTAGAATGCTTCATGGGAAGTGATCCATAAATGAAATATGCATCCCATACAAACTCTTTCATTTATTTTGATTAGAACACAAATAACTAGTACAGGAGAAGAAACAGCTTCTTCAGTTATGCCTTTTGTATCTGTGCTATTAAGCAAGCACAAAATAATAACAGTGGTACCTCTACTTGTATTCACCTCTGGTTACGTATCCTTTGGGATACAAACGTAGCAAACCTGGAAGTATTTTTCCAGGTTCCGCCCCGGGCGCATGCGCAGAAGCAGCCCCTCCAGTTGCGAATTCCTCAGGATTCGACCGGAGCTCCGAAACGGATCCTGTTCGCAACCGGAGGTACCACTGTACATAATCTCCCTCTCCTCTTTGCAGATGTGTGTGGTTAAAAGTCATTTCTTCTGAAACTGAAAGATGAATGTTGTTTTTGTTCATAGCTGGATCAGTCTGTTTTGGAAGCACTCCCACCTGATCTTCGAGATCAAATAGAGCAAATGTATTCTCTTCAGCAAGCAGAGACGTGCGATAGTAGCAAGAAGGAGCCTGTTAATGGATACAATACTAGTTTTCCTCCACAGCCTGTTGGGGCAGTTCTCTTACAAATACCAGATGTCAAAGAACCAAGCAATGATACCGGAATAAATGTAATAGCACTGCCAGCATTTTCACAGGTGAATGACAGCATGTGTTTGATAACACACTAGTAGACCTTTGCATTTAGTGATAAAGTATTTGCTCAGGGGAGGGGGGTTATAGATTTCTAGTTTCCCTGCTCTGAAGAAATCTGTACTGTCTAAAGTTACAAACAGCATAGTCCTTTTTATAATTTAGACTGATGTTTTATTATAAACATTGAGTATTACAGTGGTACCTCGTGTTACGTAGCGTCCCCCTTACGAATGCTACGGGTTACATGCTCCACTAACCTGGAACTAGATGCCCCTTGTTGCGACCTTTGCCCCAGGATGCAAGCGCAAGTCGTGCTCTGGTGGCGCTGCAGCAGCAGGAGGTGCCATTAGTGAAAGTGTACCTCATGTTACGAGCGGTTTCCTGTTACGAACGGACCTCCAGAACGGATTAAGTACGTAACAATAGGTCCCACGGTAATCCATTTCATAAATGAGACAAAAGTCAGAAATGTAAACATCAGTGTTATACACCATTGGTATAACCATAGATGGATGTTTCCTTAGGTGGACCCTGAAGTTTTTGCTGCACTACCATCAGAGTTGCAGGAAGAGCTGAGACAGGCATATGATCAAAGACAGAAACCTATAGGGGCAGTTTTCCAGCAAAGTACCACTGGTAAGTCTGTAGTAGAACTTTGTCAAATAATGTTCACTGTAATGGAAATAACTGGGTGAGGATCATCTCTTTTGTCATTGTGTGCTGGATAACTCTCTCTCCTTTTACTCCCATTAGCAAAGAATCCTTTGCCGAACTTGAAGCCTGTTACGAAAAACAAGAAAAGAAGTAGGAAAAAAAACCAGGTCAGCCCAGTAAAAAAGAACCACAGTCCTTTAAAAAACAAGCTCTTTGGGAGCCCTGCAAAAAGTATGGCAATTTCTGTTGGGAGCCCACAAAAATTAATAGATGACTTCTTGAAACAGGAAGGAGGAACCACTGACAACTCTCAGGTAACTTTATCACAAATAAATACAGCATTCAAATATTTTTAAGCTAATGTTTTATTGTTTGCTTGTCTTGTCATGAGGTTTTTAGTGCTTGAGCTGCTTTTTTAAGGTTTGGAGTTGGGAAGATACAGAAGAAAAAAATTCACATGTGCAGTACTACTTTTGTATTTTGTTCATAAACAGGTGGAATTGGCACAAACCACAGCAAATACTTCCACCCCATCCGTTTCACAGCCACTATTGTATGGCACTACTAAGGCCCCTAATCTAGCTGGAGCTGTTGAATTCAATGATGTAAAAGCCTTACTCAAAGAATGGATTACAACCATAGCAGGTAAGCTTGTAGTTACTTCATTGAATTGTGTTTTTATGGAAATATTTCCAATGAAAGAAATAGAATTATCATTTGAAAGTCTGAACTGGAAGGCTTTGTCTCTCTACTGGATACCACTAATTGCCATTTGACAGACATCACTGCATATTAGGGACTCCTATTTCTTTCCTTTCAAATACAGTGATACCTCGGTTTTTGAATGTCTCCATTGACAAACATTTCAGTTTTTGAACACTGTAAACCTGGAAGTAAATGCTTCGGTTTTTGAACACGCACGCCTTGGAAGTCGAACATGCCACGCGGCTTCCTTATTGTTTTCCGTATTGAGTTTTCGGTTTTCAAACATTTCAGAACTCAAACGGTCTTCTGGAACGGATTACGTTTGAAAACCAAGGTACCACTGTATAATTTTATTTCCGTCATCTTACTGGGGAAAAGTAAGTAATACTTGAGCTGTAATAAGCATGTGCAGCCTTATTCTCTTTGTTGCTTGGCAAAAGATGGGCTCTCACGTAACTCTTCTGTAGTGTTCCAAGGGCATTCACATTTCTGAAAGCATCATTTGGGCCATGGTATCTCCTAAAACATTGGTTTCAAATTGCATAATGATCAGATATTACAGACTTGAGATGGTTACTATTTGTAGGAAGCAGTGGCTCCGCAAGTGTCTGATAAATCCTACAGTCATCAACAGCTCAAGATTAATAATAGGTAAAAATTTCCATATTGATCTGTGAATAAAGATAGTTTGTCAGGAGTACAGGTGCAGTCTTAATGCCGTGTTCACGCCAAAAGCCAGACAGTTCATGATCTAAAGATGAGTTTGCCTGAGGATTGAAGGAGGTTTCACTGAACAACCTTCTCCAAGAAGGGAAAGGGAGAGACAGAACTTTACTTGGCTAGGGAATCTTCATACAAGGAGGGCTTTAGTTGCCGCAGCAGCAGCCTCCAAATAATAGCAGATTATAAATGTGTGCGTCACACTACCCTTCCTGATTGAAAGCACATTTATTCCTGACCACATCTACTCAGAGGCAAGTCCTGTTGAATTCATCGGTGCTTACTCCTAGGTATGTGGGGTTAGGATTGTATTTAATAGCCCTATGTGAACACACTAGACCCCATGCATTGACTAAAGGAAAAGGAACTACCAGTTGTTATTCAGATGAGCTCCAGTGAGGGGAAGATCATCCTGGCCTGAACTGGATGGCATCCCTCAAATAGCTCACTTTGTCCTAGCTGGAAAATTGACCTCCCTTTTCTTACTTTTTACCTCCATTTCCCTTACTTTGTGGGTCTTTTGCAGTATGTAAGGCTAGTGGCAGGACCTGTGTGTCTCTTATTATTGTGGGCCACAGTACCACAAACAGGGTAAAAATGCATTAAATTTTTGTCCATTTCATTTCACAGATCCCATGGAGGAAGACATCCTACAAGTTGTGAAGTACTGTACTGATTTGATAGAAGAAAAGGATTTAGAAAAGTTGGATCTGGTCATCAAATATATGAAAAGGTAGCTTAATTTTGGGTCTTACCAATTCACATTTTGTTATATAACTTTCTTTATCCATCTGAAAAAGCAATTATGAAAGCTTGACAGATAAAAGAAGTATTAATTCTCATTCTCTTCATTTTGTTCCTTTTCCCAACTAAAGGTCTTTCAATTTGCTTATTGGTTTTTTTGTTGCAAGGAATTTGGGCATTTGTTCTCATTGTAGCATTTGTTTGTGGCTATTGAGTTTTCCAGTGTCAAGCTGCCATGGTAGATATGTTCATCAGAACATCAGCAATGCCATGTCCTTTGTGAACTTTTTGCCTTAAGTTTGAGTTGTAAACAGACAAATACTTCTGACACTCACTAAAAATGCCATTGAAACTAGTTCTTCTCCCCTCCTCCCCAGCATTTTGAAAGCAGCCATGGACACCCAAGCACCTTCCTCTTCTGTAGCAAAGGGAGGTTCAGAGGGTTCCCAGTTGGCAGCAGCTGCGTTGGGGCACTGCTGCACTGCAGTGGCAAAGGAAGTGCACTCATACATTCTTGTATAGGCTTGCCATTTAGTGCTTCTTTCTGCAGCAAGAGAGATTTCCATCTGCCAACCCATGGTGGCTGATTCCCATTGGGACTGGGAAGGTAGGGACCCCAACAGTAGGTGGATCTAGAATCATTGACAGGCAGAACTATAGCCAATGACAGGTGGAGCCAGGTAATGTTTGTCCCCATAGCTCTTGCCCTGCATGGGCAACACTGAGACTGAGGAGGAAGCCGATAGGCAGTGCTGCCCTATGGATTAGTAAGAAAGAAGGCAAGCAGGTGGAGGGGTGGCTGAGGGCAGACTGAGGTTGGCTAGGCCATTCTCCAGTAGCCCTAATGAACCAGCTTCCACTGTTGCCAACCATTTTTTTAAAAAACATAGGCAGTGAAAGAAGTTGAACCCCTCATGCAAAAGCCCTACCAAATAGGAAGTGGGTGCCTTTGTGTTCCTTCTGTTTTTTAAAATTTATACTACACTATTCCCCTCCCTTTGGGGACAATAGGACAGAAACCAACTCCAAGGCTAGTATAGTTCACTCTCTGGGAGGCTTTTTTGGGTACCTGTGTTGGGACTGGGAAGACATTGGGTCCTTTGGATTCAAGCTTTCTCCTGGCACATCCTTTTCCAAAGTAGTGAGGTGGCAATCTGGCATTGGATCATCCTCTGAAGGCAGAGTGCTTTGTCTTGACTCTCTGGGAAG
The DNA here is from genome assembly GCF_027172205.1 of Podarcis raffonei. Classification (NCBI taxonomy): domain Eukaryota; kingdom Metazoa; phylum Chordata; class Lepidosauria; order Squamata; family Lacertidae; genus Podarcis; species Podarcis raffonei. Next base: position 75,839,499 of record NC_070605.1, on the reverse strand, counting down.
GGAGAGCAAGTGCTTGCTTTGCCCATGAATCATCCTCCAAGAGACCATAGGATTGCTGGATTGTATTTATGGTTGTATCAGTAGTATTCAGTTGGAAAGCTATGAAAATGTGTGGTGGTAAGGATCTGTTTCTAAGAGTAGACATGTTTTCCCCCCTACAGGTTAATGCAGCAGTCCGTGGAATCGGTTTGGAACATGGCGTTTGACTTCATTCTTGACAACGTTCAAGTGGTTTTGCAACAAACTTATGGAAGCACATTGAAAGTTATCTGAACTGATTTTATAGGAAGGATGTGGTGAGAGCCTGGAGCCCTCTGGTAGCTGTGCCATAAGTGCTTGTGAGGTATTTGCAAAGTGCATGATAGTAAAGCTAAGTTTTTATAAGTTGACTTTTTTTTAAAGAAGAAAGTGTTTTGTACATTTCCTTTCAAGAAAGTGCCAAAATTTGTCAGTATTGCATGTAAATAACTGTGTTCGAATTCTTTTATTGTAGTATAGACTCTATTTACAAAATGTTGGTTTATAAAAGTTTTATGGATTTTTACAGTGAAGTGTTTACAGTTGTTTAATAAAGAACTGTATGTAATTTGTACAGATTCTATTGTCTTAGTGCTCCAGTTCTATTAGAGGTAACTCTCTGAGAAGTTATTCAAGCAACTGTTAACTCAATAATGCGATAAAATAGCATTAATGTTTAAACATTTATATATTCCACTTCTATCCATTCAAGCTTACAGACACCATACAGTGGCAAACATACCTGTTTAAAGGGGTGGTATGACAGGAATACAGTTTTTTAAAAAAGACTATTTCATCCTCATAACCTTTTTCCAAAGTATGCTTGTTTGCATAGTGACTTTAGGAGCAGACAAGGAGTTTCTAGGTGTTGCTTCTACTGTGTTGACTAAAGGCAGTGCTCTCTTCCAGTTTCATGTAAGTATAGGATAAATTTCAGCAAATTTCAACATCCTAATGATCACAGCTTATTTCCTTTTATTTTGTGATTCTGCTATTAAAAGCCCAGTGAAATTTTTGAAGGCTGCAGGTGAAAGAGGCTAAAGATACGCAGTGAGATATGGCACAGTGTTCTTTAACATAGCTCAGTTGTATCCACTCTGGTGCCCTCCCATTATCCCAGACTTACTGGCTGTGTTGTTGTGGAAAGGATGCTGTTGGCTTACCTGTACCTACTTCATTGTCCTATCTGACTAGTAGATATTGGGGGGCCAGTGAGGAACTGGGAAGAAGGGACCAAAGTGGGAAATTCTACCTTCCCTTCCACTCACCCATGAGTGACTGCATCCCAGCAGTTACAAGGGTGAGGGGACAGACATGGCTGAATGTTTACAACTAGATAACCAAGAAGAGTTAGGGGTTTGTGGGTATGTTTAGCTTGAAAGTTCTCAGCATAGTGCAGGCTGGGATACTGTCATAGCTTAAGCTCCCAATTGTTCTTTAGTTGCATGTAGGATCCCGTTAAGATCTGCCTTCCATGTAGTATGTAACTTGAGCAGTGCTGCTCACACTACATAGGATCCTAGCTTGTACCATCCTAAAGGTGATTTAGACTGTTGTTATATACACACTTACCCAATAATAAGTCCCCCTGAATTCTGTGGCTATAAATACTGGATTGCAGTGTTAATCTACTAGTCCCTTTACCAGATATTGCAAACAGCTCTACAAGAACTGTTCAGTTAAGACAAGACTGCAGCAGTCATATATAGTACCAATTAAGTTGCAGCTGAACGAATTATTAGGATCAGCCACTGGTAACAATTTAACTTGACAGTTATACATGTTGCATGCTGTGCTGCCTTTATTAGAAGGTAATTTAACAGGATAATGTCCATTTTCCTTTATTTTGCAGGTCAACATTATTACAGTTTGACAAACTGTGCAAGCAAAGGCAGCCAACTATGCTTTTACATCATTGTTTCACACAAAGCAAACACAGATACCCAATTACCTAATTTTTCTACCTTAAAAAATTCCTATAGGCACAAAGCAGAAAGAATGTTGAAAAATCAAGGGGCAAAAAGAGGTATGCATAAATAAACAATTCTTACATCAAAAAAAGTCCAAGAATCACAACCTCTGCAGGAATTTGGTCAATCAAATACTGCAGCACTGATCTTACCAAGTATAAAAGTGAAAGTTGAGTTCTGTCATAAAAAATTATTTTTTTATTTCAGATGAGAGATCTGGGAAGGGCAAACTTTAAAACAGTAGCCAGTATAAAGGGGAGGACAGTGGGGGCACAGGCACATTGGAGCCACAGGGACATGTAAATTGACCACTGTCAAACCAGTGAAAGTTACTTGGTTTCTCATGGAAAACATTTTATCCACCTATTTTTTCCCCCAGATGTTAATCAACAGCACATTCATTATAATCTGCTGTTGGTGATTTTTGTAATAGGAATTGTGGGTTTATGCTAGCTTGCCCATTGCTTAAAAGAACTTCATATGATTTCAAATACTTTCTTTAGCTCCACAATAAGCTGCCAGTCAGACTTTTGCATTTCATCTCTGAACCAGTTTTTCAGGGCATCAATGGACTGACGACTAATCTGCAGATAGAACACAAAATACACATTGTGATAACGCAAATGAAAAAGCAGCTTCAAGAAAGGTTTTCATGCATGTTTCTCCCTCTGGCATGTCAAGTGCAAATTAACATTGCTAACTAGCAGATTTGCGCAAACCACTTTTAGTACTCAAAGACATGCCTGATCCTTCAGATGGATCATATGTGAGCTACTTAAGGTCAGGTAAGTCCTGGTAGCACATAAATGAGATGTTTTGTGCAAATACATCCTTCTGGACAGAACATACAAGCAAGAATCAACTGTGCTGCATATCTACAGTAGCATATATGCTAAATACAATCAATGGTTTACCATCAATATTTAATACAAATCTCATCATGAAAAGATTTGTTTATCCTAAAACAGGGGATAACAAGACAGCTAACAATTTGAAATTCATAATATTCAGAATTACATAACAAGAGGCTGACAAGCAGCAAACTCAAAGCACCAAAGACACTTTGATATGCAGTGCCTCTAAAACAACAGAGGATACAGAATGAAACTGTCCCAGGACAGCTTTGCCACAGGCAAAGAAGAAGGTATCCTAAGATCACCACAACTCTTCTGATGGAAGGATGTAAAGGTTATGGAAGCTCTAGCCCTCTAGCTAATGCTGCACTGCAACTCGCTTTACCTACCTCTAAACTTCTATAACAATTTCATCAGTGTAAAACTGCAGGTGGATTGAATGTTGGCTTGATTCTCTAATCTGTTTAGCCATACTGAGAATGCCGTAAATAAGCACGTTGGGGTGCATGTCACTGGTACGAACCTGTGTGCTCATTCCGCATGTCCATGAAACTAAGCTTATGCAACTAAACACGCTTACAAGGACAACACTCTACTTCAAAAGAAAAAGCCAATTGTTAAGAGCACAATAAAAGAGTGCACTGAAGCATGATTTACCATGGCTAGCTCATTCCTTTTCAGGAAAGGGAGCAGCTGGTGCACCACCAGAAGCTGCTAAACGCACACACAGGGTTGCTCCTTGATGTCCACAACATGTGACTGAGTCTTTCGAAGAATGCGAGCCCATCCCACCCACAACATAAGCACATACCTTGCTGACAAGTATATCTGTTGCTTCAAAATGGCGCCCAAACATTTTAGGTGCTTCACCGGGAATAGGTTCTATTTTCACACAGACTTCTTGACCTTTTTTTGCGACATCCACTTGTTTGTGATTTATTTCAATACTTGTAACTATTCCAATATCAATGAACTGCAACAGAAACACAGGACATTTTAGAGCTCTTATTAGCAACCCAACTAATTTATAGAAACACACAGCTAGGAGGATTAGAGTAGACACAGTAAATAAACTTGGCTGCTGCTAGAAATCTATATACAATCATAACAAATCAATATGCCAATCTTCTATTGGCTCATCTACTAGCATAATATGAATGAGATTCTACAATAGAAGATTACAATATGGATTCTTACATTACCCTCCAAAACTAAGGGAGCCATAGCAATATTACCAAGACCATAATGGAGACTCCTGTACAAAGGTTCCTACTCACACCAGTATTAATCACTTTCCTGAGGATTGCTGCTGGCAAGGGGGTCTCCTCCCAGGCTTGAGTCACCTTGTGGCCTGCTACACCTACCAGGCCTTGTTTCTAGGAGTACATGGATGGAATTCAACATGGCATATGATGAATGTTCTATATGTGCAAGCATTTTCGCTTGCCAGTTGGAACATACCTGTCTGCTTTGAGCCAATTTTGGAGGGCGCAGGGGGAGGAGAGGGGCAGAAAGCCCCTTTTACACAAGTAGAATTCCATGTTTGGGGCTTTTGCTGACTGAGCTTGTCAAGTGAAAACTACCCTATAATCTCTACATTTATACCACAATGCAAGTTCAAGAACACAGCTCCTAAGTTGTTTAAGGCTACTGCAGCTATGACTGTATTTAAGAGATACAATTCTAAACTGCCACATACAAGTTTTCTCTCTATTGTGCCTAAAAAATGCTGTTTTATGATGTAATACTGATTATGATTTAAAACAGAGTTGGGTAATCTGTGGACCTCAGACATAGCGAAACACCCACCACCACTGGCAAAGCGGTCTGGGTTGAAAACATTTTAGTCAATAGGTGGTCAGTTTTAGATTAGGCAAGTTGTTAAGTCGGTATTTGAATTGGCTCCATTACTCATGCATTTAATTATTTCAGAAAATATTTAGGTCTTGTCAAATTTAAGATTCACAACTGCAGGGCTAAGTTAGATCTAGGGACATGTAAGCATGAAGGAAACATTTGTTACGCAGCGCAAACTTACACTTTAGTCTAGCCTACATTCACTGCACTACTTGCTGTTCGTTTTCTCTACTGCTAACGCTGGAAGGTTACTATGCACAACACTTGCTCCTGGCAGAAATGGGAAATATGCTGATCATGCTGGCTGGGGCTGATGGGTGTTGGTAGTGTAATAACATTTGGAGGGACACAGATCACCCATTCCTGCTTTACAGTTATTCCATATGGTAAGTTAAGACTATACTAATATTAAGAGAGGCAGAGTAAAGAGAGCAAATATCCTGACTCTGGCCAGTACACAGCCTGCCATCTGTTAAGACTCAGTTTAAGAAAACAGAATACTCACATTTTTGCTAGGTACACACATGGGCGTTCCTTGTTTTACCTGACCCGCTTCCACAATGACTCCCATCACTATAGGATCTCGAGAATTAAAAATAAACTGAGGAAGTATTTTCATCTTACAAGGAAATACTGCTATATGCCTATAGGGGGAAAAAACAACAGGTTTTGGTAAAGACAAGTAAAACATGGATACAGATAACTTTTTAAAGTAGTAGCCATGATGTACATGTAAAAACGTGGTAAGCTGCTCTTATTAGCCCATAAGGCATCCATTCTACGCATTATATCTGCACCTGGTATATGCAAGAATCCTCCTTAACACTTGGCAGGGTACTAAACAACCAGGCATCTTACGTTGTTCAACTGTATGGGTTACCTGTAATCTTTTACAAAGTGCTAAGGAGGATAATTTTACCACCTTCTGTGTGCCAAATGATTGCAGACAGCCACCCACTATGGTTAGTCATTCTACAAATCAGCCCTTGCTTCAAAGTTTATTTTGATTATGAAAAAGCTCCATACATAAATCAGACTCATGGAGTTAAAAGAGTTCCTGAGGGTCATCTAGTCCAACCCCCTGCCATGCAGGAATATGCAGCCGTCCCATAAGGGGATCAAACCTGCAACCTTGGAGTTATCAGCACCATGCTCTGACCAACTGAGCTATCCAGCAGGAATCTATGTGTGTACTTTTTGCTGGACTGGGAAGTGGATCCAATTGCACAACCAATGCACATCTCAGTAATGCGTACAGTGGTACCTTGGGTTACAAAAACCTCAGGTTACAAACACTTTGGGTTACAGACTCCGCTAACCCCGAAGTAGTACCTCAGGTTAAGAACTTTACCTCAGGATGAGAACAGAAATCGCGCACCGGTGGCATCGAGAGGCCCCATTAGCTAAAGTGGTACCTCAGGTTAAGAATGGTTTCAGGTTAAGAACGCACCTCTAGAATGAACTAAGTTCGTAACCAGAGGAACCACTGTATTGGTACTCTATTGTTTTCAGTGGGATGTGCACCTTTGTCATAGTATAGCTAGTCATGAGCAGGTATCTTTTTTAATGATCAACAAGACCTGGATTGTAGTAGGTGAGTGAACAATAATAGTTTTAGGAGTATGTGGGCACCTGGAGCTGGAGTTAGTAGCCTAAGTTACAACACACAGCAACTAGCTGTAACAAGATCACTTGTCCCTCACACAGCTGAGTGAGCCAGCAAAAAAATTCTGACACAACTCCAGCAAATAAGATGCCCCTATTTTTGGGGACTCAAATTTAAGAAAATGGGGAGAGATGGCCCAGAGTTGTTGAGCTTTTCTCGGGGGGGGGGGGGAATGCCGAAAACCATTAACCCAAATTACAAAAGCTGACAATCACTTGCGTTGCCGAACTCATCCCTCTGCACCATCACAAACAGCAGATGGGAAACGCACGCTCAATCGCCGAAGCAGCAGCAAATCCAGAGCAACACTTGCTGCAGCAACCAACCACCCACCAAATTTCCGCAGCACCAGCCAATCCAAAGCAGCACTTTACGCAACCACCAATCACCCACAAAATCACAGCTGACAAGCTCCTGATCGTGGCTGCTACCAATCACCTGTCCCCCCCACGCACTATCCGTGTATAAGACGCCCCCCATTTCTGAACATTATTTTACAGTAAAAAAAAGCTCATCTTATACACGGAAAAGTTCGGTATTTATTTACTCAAATTGTATACCAAAACACCCAGGGTAAAATGCTATTCCTTACGGTTCAGAATTTTTATTTTTCTTGCATTAGAGATCTTAATAACTTAATGTATGTATTCAAGTACTTATATCATTGATAGAACTCCCTGGTGGTTTTCCTCACTTTTTTGCCAGCTGCAGTTCCTTACAACATGCCAAACTGCTCCCTTCTAAGCACTAGTAGGTGTACGGAAACTCCATGCATAGTTCTTTGAATCCTGTCCTATATACAGTTGGTCCCTAGCTTAAAAAAAAAGTAGCTCAGAAAATGACTTTAAAAATTCTTCAGTTTCAGATACTAACAAGCCCTTCTCATAATCTTCACATACATCTTGCAACAGAGCAAAAAATAAACACAAGAATGCTACTTACTTGAATTCTTCCTGCTTCTGTTTTTTATAGTCTTGTCTATACTTTGTGAAAGCATCAAATAAGTGATAAATAATTTCTGCACTAAAGATTCTAACTCCTAAACTATCAGCCATTTCCTGAGCATCTCGTTCAATCCTCACATCAAATGCCAAGATAACTGCATACCTAGGAGACAAAATATAATGTTGATGAGGAAGAGGACAGGAATTTGATTATACAAATAGTAACAGTAATGTATATTTTAAAAAGCTACATACTGAGGATCATGTTCCAACATAACCGATGCCTTCATAACATCCTTTCTATGGACAGGGCCTATATTAATTCCAGCATACTGTCAGGAAATGGGAGGAAAAGTCCGATTAATCTCTGTTTTCAATTCCGTAATATGCTTCAATTCAGAGCACAGCAATTTAAGACGGTAAAGTAGAAAATTGGATACTTACTGGCACTTCTGATGTTTTCAGAAATTCAAGTAAGGCTTCCAAAGAACCCAGAGTAGATGCCTGCACATAAACACCTTTCTCTTCTAACTTTATGGCATTCAGCGTTTGTTTCAATTCGTGTATTAATTCATCCTTTTAATGTAAAAAAATAGCACATCTTAAGAGATCTCACTTAGCTTGTCAAGTTTCACAGATCATCTGGACAGTACAAGTAGAATCCCAATATCTTCATCAGCCCTATGCGGCACAATGTACAATATAACTATGTATAGCTTATATCTCAAACATGATTTATAGCTTCAGATCTATGGATCACAGCATTGGAAGTTAAAGCTTTCTTCATGCCTTGAAGTGGCAGTATATGAAGCAAACCCTTAACAGCTAAGCCTACCACATCACTGCAAAAAAGGTTTAGACAGAAATGCCACAAATCAAACTCCAAGTCATCCCTCTCAATCCCTGGAGCAGACAGCTCACTGCGCACACTTAGTAGTCATCACTGTGTCCCAGGAAAGAACAGATGGTCAGAAGCAATTGGGGAAACTCCAGAAGTACAATAAATGAATTCAAGTAGCTTTGGTGAGTTTGAAAGCAGATAATTTTAAACACGCAGCATGTTCACGGCCTGCAAGAACATGCTGCAATACCTAAAAGTTCAGCACGGATTCCAGTTTAATTCTTGCACAATTCTAAAGGATGCAGAATCGCATCTGAGGTATGCAAGTTTTTTAATTCTACGTAGAACCTGAATAGTTAATAGCTTACCCAGAAGATGGAGCAGCATGTACCTTACAGCAATCTACTTTTCAAAACACAGGTATTCCGTCTATTAAGAACAATCATTACTTCTCATAAGGCATGACCCTGCCTGCATGTTCATAAACTAAAGCTGGCTCAACAATGTTTCTGTCCGTATTTTCCCTATTACTGGTTTATTTTACTTTTACTCTTTGAATCAAAGAGGTATGCTTTCTTCTACCTGGAAATAAAAGTCTGACCTCTCCTTGAAAAAGTTGTTATTCTGATGATGAAGCTCCAAAAAGCATAGTCCTCATACAGCCTAATGAGAGTCATTCACACTGAGATTTCCTAGCTATTTTCATTCTGAGAGAGATCATGTATGCCTAACCTTAAGAACCGGAATTTCATCTTCTTTGTAAGCTACAAGTAGGGGTAAACCAGCCAATGTTTTCTCCAAATCCTTTCCAAGAATCTTCACTCCTTGAGCAGCAGCAACTTCTTTGTGTTTTTCATACTGATTCTAAGGAGAGATAAAGATGTACAATGTAACTCTGTATAGCTTATATCTCAGATATTATTTCCAGCTTCAGATTTGTGGATCATACCTTCGAGAAAGCTCAAGGCCCAAAAAAAGTAAGTTGTGGCCTTGGCAGAAAACATATTACAATGCTGCACTTAGATATGACCATTAAAGCAAAAATATATGGAGTGTATAGCTATGAGAATGGTTTTGTATTACATTACATATTTTATATTCATATAAATATATCACAAGCTCAAAAGGCCTACAACATTACAACAGTTGTGTATATACTCTCAATTTGCATGCCTTATTCTGCCCTCAGAATTTAAGGGTGTTATTTTTGCTAACAGCAGTACACTGGCAAAACACATGACTAAAAATGGATAAAACAACAGGAGGCGATTGGACACAAAAGCTCCCTTCAATGATCCTGATCCTGCAAAGGGCAATTTCTGTGAAGAAATAATAGTGTTATTTTGTATTATTTTCCAGAAAGGTGAGGGAGAGCATGGACTGCCAAGCATTTCTGCTGAATAGCATTAGGCATCAGTAGTTAATTTGAGGATGTGTTTCCACACGCTGCTTGCCTACCTTCACTCGAAGTTCTTTCATAGGTGGAGGTAACAGAAGGCCTCTTATCTGCGTTACGATGGGACCTTCTACTCCAGGAACTATAATGGTATCTCCTTCTCTCAAGCGCCCATTAATCAAAATGACATCTATTGTGGTACCCATACCAGGAAGTGCTTTGACCTAAGAAACAGAAGACAGTCAAATCATTTCTCTCCAAAGGCCACAAGCAGACAGCCTTGAACAGGCACATACATCATGCTCCCAAAAATTATCTTTTGAATTTTCCTCCTTAGTTGATTTTCTCAGTAACCTGCCTTTCATCTCCTCGCTTTAGATGACAGTGAGTCAAACAACTTTTCTCCTAGGGAAAAAAAAATCTCCGTCGACTCCCCACCCCGCTGCCCCAGATCTCAGACTCCCAATTTACATCAACTCTGCCTGCTTTGCTTCTCCAACCCCACAGAAGCGCTCTTCTCTCCCTGCTGTCTGTTTCCTTCCCCCTCCTGGCAGGAAAGGCTTTTGCAAGGTGTACACTCCTACACTCATAAAGCTCTCTTCTTTGCCTGCTCAGGCAGGGAAGAGACCAAATGTAAATTTGGCGGAAGGTGCAACATGGGCACCTGTGCCAGATGCATGAAAGGGCTCTGAGGATTTCATCTATTGCCCATGGGCTGCAGGTTATCCACATGCAACAAAAAGTGTTCGGGGGGGTCAATTTCGTCCAGGGGGTCCGGCACACTTCCTCCGCGCAGCTCTGCTCTTCCCCCCTGGAACCTTTGACTCCAGCAGAGTAAACACAGCAGAAGCAGAAGCAGGAACGTTCTGTCGTGTGGTGGCAATAACTCAGGCTGACACGCAGCTCTCCTTATCTTAAAGTCTTTATTCCATAGCAAAACACAACATCTATAAATCTCCTGGCGAGAGTTCGCCCATGTTGCTTGCTCTCTCCTTGAAGCAAACACGCAGACTGAAAACACACAGAGAAATCCACGCCCCTTCCGTGTTCTCTGCCCGCCCTCAGAATGTGAGGCGTCATCACTCAGAACTCTTAACCCTGTAAGTTCTGAGCCCCCTCAACAAAAAGAATGTTTCCTTTCAATCCAGATCAAAAGATGCACATCAAATTACCTCCATAACTTGGGCTCTCAGCTCTTCACAGTGTGCCAGTCTCTTGTTTAACATGTTTTGCGTCAATTCAACAAGAAGAGCTATTAGACTTCCCATGCCATCCCCAGTGTGAGCAGAGGTAGGAACCAGAGAGACAAATGTGCGGGGATCTTTATTTTCGTAGTACAAGGCAGCATTCAGGCCCTAAAACCACAAGCATAGCATTAGGGGAAGGAGCAAGAGGCAAAGAAGTTAGTATAGAAAGGTGTGATAGGAATCTGGTACAAATAAAAGGGCAGGAAAACACTGAACACTATTAGACCAAATATCAAACTTCTATTAGAAATTTTTTAATAAATACTATACTGTATGAGAAAGAGTATAAACACCAGGTAGCATCTATATAAAAATACCCTGAACCCGCTTCCAGAACACATATGACATGATGCAGCTACCTCTCTTTCTTCAAATCCCCTCTCAAAATTCATCTTCTCCCTGAAACCCTTCCTTACTGACCAATATTTTTCTCCAACCACATATAATCAGGGTGAAACAACCTCACTCCCCCCCCACCAGATGCTGCCAATTTGAGAGAGGAAAGCCAGTCCTTGACAAGTGAGAGGAATCCAATCTTTCCTCCAAACTCAGGAGCGATATGGGATGTGTGATTTGCCCTGCTCCCTCCCTAGCTCCAAAGTCTAAGATTTGTTTGGGCTCTGTGCTTGCCAGGCTTAAACGGAGAGCCATAACAATCCTTTATCTCTGGGCAGGAGTGGGGAGATGGAAGCATATCAGCTTGCCTCTGCTCTGGACAGTTCCTCCAAGTGCCCCCTCAGGTGCAGAAGAAGAGAAGGCAAAAGACCACCTTCTCCTCCTGGAGACAGAGGGTAAGAAATGTGGACTTGCCTCTGCACCCAATAGGTACCCTCCAGCAGGTGCCAGTGTAAAAGCACATGCTTCAGTCTCTCATCTCTAGAAAGAAACTTGGAGGAGAATCCTTCTCTCCAGCTCCAAGCATAGAGCTGGAAAAAAGAGAAGAAGATATTCTGCTAACCTCATGCCACATTTGTGAGGCACAACAGATGGTCTTGGGAGAGTCAATACATTTTTGGTTGGCTAATAAGGCAGCAGCAAAAAACTGGAAGCCTTTGCATGTCTCCCCACTACCAAAATACATTTTAAATACTAACGGAAGCAATGATAGTAATTCAGCTGACCTGCTGTGCAAACTCCACTATGATAGCTTTTGCACGTTCCTCAAATTCGTCCTTTGTGTTTTTCTTCTGCTTCTTCAAAGTGGCAGCTACATCTGTGTCGGGACTTTTTTTCCAGTCATATAACCTATCGATCTTGAAAATCAGATCAGAATCAGAACCAGACAGAATCAGAAACATCTCTGTGATTGATTGATGAAGTATGTAGAGGAGTCATATCACCCCAGAGAGCCATCTGCCCCTAAATGCACAGCTTCCTTGCACATACAGGGTTCCCCCCTTTTTTAAATGAAGAAAGCTGCTCTTTCCAAGCAAAGAAATGTCAATGTGAATCAGATCCATCCATTGGAAGTCATGGAAATGCTATTCAAGATGGGTAATTTCAATGAAACTCTCATGCCTGGAAACAATTACATAATAATTTTATTATTTATATCCTGCCCATCTGACTGGGTTACCCCAGCCACTGAGTGTCTTCTGACATACATAAAAACGCAATAATACATTACACAATAAGCTCTAGGTTCTTATGCATCCTAGCTGCAAGATTTGAAGAGTGGGAGACCTCTGCCCCCAAAAAACATTAGTTTCAATACAGTATTTTCAAGTGGCAAGCTTCACAACAGGAGTGAAGTGAGGATGAAAGCTCTTCCCTTTCTAAAATTCAAGGATAAACTTGCAAAGCAAGCAGACTTAACAGGATTTGCTCCTGAAGGAGAGTCCCTTGATAGAACAAACATTTAGCACTCAATTGGCATAAATATTTTTAAATAGTAAAAGACACACATATTAAAAAAAACCAAAAAGGCATTTGGAAATGGCCATTAGGCCCGATGCCTGAACATCAGCCTGAGCAACAGCTGCTGGGGAACAGCAGAAGGAGTGGTATATTGCATTCATGTCCTGCCTGGGGACTTCCCAGAGGCATCTAGATTGCCACTGTTGAAAGTAAGAGGTTGGACTAGCTAGGCCTTTGGACAGATCTAGCAGGGCTCTTCTTACGATCTTATGGCAGAATCAGTAAGACTGTAAAAGTCATCTTACCTTGTTGAGTGCCACAATAAATGGGCATTTTTTAGACTTCAGCAGGTTTATGGATTCAATGGTCTGGGGCTCCAAACCATGCATGATATCAACTACAAGAATTGCAATATCACATAGTGAGCTTCCTCGATTTCGGAGATTGCTGCAACATTGAGGAGGAAAGGTAGACTCGATAAGTAAGGGCAAAAGATAGAAAGAATTGCCAGGAACAGGCAGCTGTTCTAAAGCAAATTCTATCCTGTAGAAGTGTTTGGCAAAACTATTAGAAATGAAAACGAAAGGCACACAGAACATTATCTAACTAATTTCTACTTGTATAGATGTATTCAAACATTATATGGTAAACTCCCAGATATAAATATTGCAAACTTACCTGAAAGACTCATGTCCTGGAGTATCAATGATCAGCATTCCTGGAATCTTGACCGTCTCTCTGTCAAACTAACATTACGAAATATTGGCTACCTTGAAACTTATGCAAACCAAAGCTTTGATAGTGTATATATCCTCAGCAATGATTTTGAACTTTAGCCATGGTTTCTTACATAATCTATGTAAGAAATCCATCCACAATCTACATAATCATAGTACTTTTTTAAAAAAACCAACAACTTGCATCACTAAGTTTTCATTAACTTGATGCAGTTCCTCTTCTAGAGCAGAAGCTAACAGCTTTCAGTGCAAGGTGCTGCAATGGAAATAGCACAGAACAGGCATGACCAAACTTGGCCCTCCAGATGTTTTGGGACTACAATTCCCATCATCCCTGACCACTGGTCCTGTTAGCAAGGGATGATGGAAGTTGTAGTCCCAAAACATCTGGAAGGCCAAGTTTGACCATGCCTGGCATAGGAGGACAAGGACTTGCCCCCATTTGAGCTTTCTAGCTAGACTTGTGGCGCAACAGTATGTGAGCACAGGAGGCAACTCCAGCTCACAAGAATGACGGGCAACAAAGTAGCCAACCATGAACCTCAACTTTAAGGCACTGATGTTGCAAATGTAGGTGTTTTCAGCCAATAAAGGTATTTATCAAAATGGGTGCACTCTAAATAAAGGACAAACAGACACAAGCCCAAACTGTGCCAGCTTCCAACAAGGGATGTGGAGCAGAGGAGAGGTCGCTAGAAATAATGTAATTCAATGGTTCCTTCCCAAAGCACATCAATGGAGTTCTGAGAAAGATCTTACTTACAGTCTTCACCATCTTTGCTTGTTCATTAATGGCCTCAAGGGGGACATTAGTTGCACCAATCTGCTGAGTGATGCCTCCCGCTTCGCTGTCTTGTACATGGGTATGGCGGAGCTGCATGAAACAAAACAAAAAAAGCAGAATAACTGGGAGGGGGGGAGCAAGAATGATGACCTGGATGAGCTGATTAATATATGCTTTGAAAGGGCACGGGTGACAGTTTCGCATCAAGCAATTTTAAGCGGTCCCAAGTTACTACAAAATTTCAGGCTTAAGTAGAAGCAGGCAGTTAACTTGTTAGCTAACTAGCAGAGAAAGCTTGTTATTTCGTGAAACCCACCTGCGCCTTACCTTATCTAGAATTTTAGTCTTCCCTGTATCTACATGTCCAAGTACACAAATAACAGGTGCTCGTAGTATCTCAGTATTCACATTTTTACTGTTTTCAACACGACGTTTCTAGAATTAAGAACAAACAATGTCAACTAAAGTCAAAAGAAAAAAGAAATGAAGACAGTTAAACAGGAAAGCAACTCAATTTTGAGTGTTCAAAATTATGCCGAAGAGTCCTTACCCCTAACACAAATATATAATTGTAAACAGAGAAAAAAGCATTGAACACTGTTTCCAGCTAAATACTTGTTCCTAGTTAGCACATTAAGCAGACATTTAGTTTACTGATTGCAGGACATCTACACCAAAAGGCAGTAGTCCTAGGCTGAAACTCAGAACCCTCATGATCACGGTGAAAAAAACCATGGAAATCTGCTTTTGCGAGTTCCAAACAGAAGCTCTTAACAGCAGCCTTGGTTTGCTGGGACACCTGGTTTTATTTCTATATACACATATGGCCATATACACAACTGGGTAATTTGACCCTGTCTAATGTTATAGAAGCAAAGTAGCTACATGTAGCCTGTCCCATGGTCTCTGGCCAATGTGGCCACAGACTTGAGGAAGATTACATCTTGGACAACTTAATGAAGCCTATTCCAAAAAACATACATGATAAACAAGTGAGTGCAATTTATCTGGGCCAAGGTGCACCCTGGAAACTCAACAGAAGCTACAAAGTTCCACAATTTTGACATTTGCTTTCAGCTGTAAACGCTGCCTTCTCCTTAACAATTTGTGCAAGATTGGGTATCCTCACCAAAGAAGCAAAGTATGGAAAAGGTTTCAAAGGAACACTGAAGTAAGTGAGAGCAAGAGCGAGAGCAATAAAGGGAGCATCTTTTGTTCAGAATGAATTGTATTAACTACATGAGAAAGATTGTGACCAAATACCTCAATTCGCCGTTTAGCTTTATCATAGGAACGTTCTTCTTTAGTGCGATCATCATCCGAATCATCTTCTGAATCAGAGCTTAGTTCTTTACTTAGCTTTTTCTCTGCAGATTGTTTTCCAGCAGCTTGGGGCTCAGATTCCCTTTCATCTGAAGTCTTCTCATCTTCTTCACCTTCACTTCCTTCACTTTCTCCGTCTTCATACTCTTCACTCTCATCTTCTTCGTCATCGCCGTCTCCATCTCCATCGTCGTCCACATCATTTTGCTCCTTGACTTCAATGCGGACTGTTTTTCTCTCTGATGACAGGAGATGCAAATTTTAAAAGGCTACTTCTACCTGGGTTCTATTCTGATACAGCTACCTGTGTACAGAACTGCAGTTCCACATATTATAATGCAAACACAGACAGACCTGCACTGAATTTCAGTCCTATTTCCCTTGACCGGCAAAATCAATAAGGGAGGTATAGGTGTTTCAAAAAGTGAAGCTGTGGCATACCCCATTATTGACTTTATATATTTATTTATTTATACTGAAGAATTTCTTGTTCGAAACAGAAACATGGTAGGCTTTTGACCCAACTTTCCCCCAAGTCCTCCTTGTCCGCAGTCATACTGCTAAGTGAATTCATTTAAACCAGCCTGTCTCAACATGTGAGTCCCCAGATGTTGAACTACAACTCCCATCACCTCTAGCTAGCAAGGCCAGAGCTCAGGGATGATGGGAGTTGTAGTCCAACAACATCTGGGGACCCACAGATTGAGAACCGCTGATTAAACGAACAAGGAAGATTGGTTTCAAAATTATTTTTATTGGCTGACTGATAGGACCACACACTTCATGCTTTTAGCGCGTGGGGCACTACAGAGATACTGGCTGAAAACCCTGTAAACCCAATACCAAGCGGATCGCACAACAGTTTAAAGGACTTAGTCGAGCCGAAGTATGGTTCTGTACATATTGTGCAATGTTTGTTCACTCATTTCAACTCTGTGAGAGAAGTGGTATGCTTTGAACAAAAAGAAGCAGAGGTCTCAGGCCTAGGTGGTGGTCCATTGCTTTTTCCAAAAGACACTTACCCTTCTCTCTCTCTTCATCGCTGACCATGGCTTCCCAGTCATCTAATCCTGTATCTTCAGGCTCCTCTTCCCCCCTTTCTTCTGAAACTAAAAAGCAACTGGTTTCATAATAGGTTTTATTATTATTTTAGGATAATGTATCAATATGTTTACAGAGGAGGTATGGGGCTGGACCGTAACTTGAATTAGCCAGATGGTCTATCACTGGCTTAATATAAACACTAAGTACCCTCAACAGGGGTGCCAACTTGCCCCTCATGATTTAGGGGGCCAGCACACATGCCACACAACGTGCTGATGTGTCACATGCATGACATGCAACTTGCACGTGTGACGTTAGCATGTCACTGTGGAATATTGAGGGCATGGCCCAGATGGTGCCCCTGACCCTCAAAGATGGCTCCCAAAGCTGGTTTAACTGGCCTGACATTAGGCTAAAGAAAAAGAATTATTATTATTATTATTATTATTTTTAGAAGTCTGGTTCTATGCTTTAGGATCAAGGATTCTCAAACTGCAGTCTGGGTACCACCAAAGGCCCACAAGCTTCATTCAGGTGGTGTGTGGCGACACAGCCTGTCCGTGGATTTGTGGTTGAAGAGAAGGCATATACGCCACATTAAAGATTTATATTGATATCTAACTGTATATTCATTGTTGGTTTTTAAATTAAATAATGTTTTATTGTATTGTGATTTTAATTCTATGGGCCTACTGTCACCTAGTAGCATCATCTCATCATGTAGCCTCAGTGGGAGATGGGACACAAGGCTTGTTCCATCAGCCAAAACACTAGTTCCATCATGCAACTCTCTGCCTCTGAACTGTTTCTATGGCAGCTGGTCATTGTAAGAGCTACTATTTAAGAACTGGCGAATGAGCTTGCTTTTTTCCTCTCCCCTACCTGTCCCACTTCTCTTGCCTGCTGTGCTTTTTCGACTGTAAGCCTGAAGGCAGGGCCTCTTGTTTTAATTAGTAGTATGTAAGCCACCCAGAGAGCCGTTTTGGCTGAAATGTGGGGTTCAAATGCTCTAAATAAATTAATTAATTAAATATAAATGTAAATCATGTTGCCTCTAGCTCAGTGCTTTACAATTTCTACAACATGGGGGCGGGGGGAATCATTAAGTGGTTTGCTACAACTCTCAGCAATTTTCAACTGGTCCATGAGCAAGGGGAAAGTTTGGGAATTACTGCTTTAGATAAATGCAACATGGAAGACCTGATTTAATACTGACCTGGATTTGCTGGAAGAATGATCTCTTCTTTTACTGGTGTAACTGGTTCTACAGCTTCTTCAGTTGGGGAAGTCAACTCTATAATTTCTAAAATCACAAGAGAAAATGACTACAGCTTTGCTGTAGTAAGAAGGCCAACCACAAAGATGCATTTTATTTGCCCAGAACAAAGCTACTGCAACCGTAAGTACATTACTGGTCCTGCAAAATTCAACTCTCTCCCAAAATAAATACACTGTAATTAAAGGCCTCTTGACTCTTACTAGCATACAATTCCTTCCACTCTTCAGTGTATACAATACTGAGAAAAGAACCGATCACTGCCAGTCTAACATGAAGTTTTGGGGAATTCGGTCTATAAAGTCTTGTTAACGAAGTCTGATTAGAGAAAATTCAGGGTTCTTGATAAAAATTCTTTTTTCAAAAGTCAGTCAAGAATTCCGCTGGCTTTTAAATATGCAGCCCCAAAGTTACACAGGAATACCAGTTTTCTCTGTGATATCATAAAGGGGAAGGTGGTTTGAAACATAGTAGACAGGAAGGGCTGACATTATGTTTGACTTTTTTTAATCTTTATTTTTAAAAGTACTGCAGAAACAAGATCTTTACCTTCTTTGTTTTCCTGCTGCTGTTGTTTCTTTTTCTTTTTGTCTTCATATATTGGCCTTTTCTTTGGCACAGAATCTTTGGATGGCACCTCAACACCTGCCAAGTAGCAACAAAAACATTTATTTTTATTATTACTAAAATTTAATGTAACACTGAAATGCAATCCATTTGGTGACCTGCAGCTGGATTTGTGAATGAACAACACAGGATAATGCAGGAGTATCATAGAATCATAGAGTTGGAAGGGACCCCTAGGGTCATCTAGTCCAACCCCCTGCAATGCAGTAATGTCAAGTAGAGTAGTTAACATTTTGCCCTCCAGAGGTTATTGAACTAGAACTTCCATCATCCCTGGCTGTTGACCAGGGAAGTTGATTACACATTGGGTAAAAGTTTGAACATCTTGACCCAAACAAGCCTTAGCACTGATTGAGTTAAGGGAAGTAACTGAGGGCTCCCAAGCCTTCAAGCTGTTTGCAGGGGATAAGAAATTTGTCACAGGATAATGAGCAAGATGTTTCCCACACGACATCTGTGCCACAACAGAATAAAGAGCCTCAGAAAACATTTCTAAATAATTATGGTTTCAAACCCTAATTGGCTTTCATAGTTCAGCTCTTCTGCAAAGACACTCAAGACAAGTCAACTAACATATCATTTTTTTAATGAACCATTTTTTCTGCAGTTCACCCACCTCCACTGTAGGGCTCCGGGGACTTTTTATGCAAACCACTTAATTTGCTAGTTTTAAAGTAATAATACTAAGGTGGGTGCTTTTAAAATATTTCAGTTGTATGTGACTTACAGATGTGCAGCTTAAGTCAAAGCATGTTTATTCAGAAGTCAGTCCTACTTAGTTCAATAAAAGTTAGCTCCAAGGGTGCATAGGATTGCAGTGTCAGGAAGCTAGTATCTTATAAAAAGAGGACAGGTTCATAGGACCACCTGCAATTGGGTGGTTTGGAGTTTGCATTACTTCTAAATAAAGACTCCTGCTCATGTTTAACTCTCTTCTCCAGCTGCCGAAAGCAAAATTTCAGATAAGAGCCCATTGTTTAATTCCTCCTCAGCTTCCAAAAACTGGCAAAGACTCCACAGCATTTTTATCTACATACAGGAAAGTACCGTATTTTTCGCTCTATAACACGCACCCGACCATAACACGCACGTAGTTTTTAGAGGAGGAAAATCCGTAGGCACGCCACCCGTAGGCATTCCCTCCATAACACGCACAGACATTTCCCCTTACTTTTTAGGAGTAAAAAAGTGAGTGTTATGGTGCAAAAAATACGGTAGTTAGAAGGTTAGTGTGCATCACAATCCTTACCTTGAGCTTGCAGTAGTTTAAGAGTAGCCTCTGCTCTGGCTCTAGCTTCTTTCTGAGATTTAGTTAAAAGCTTCCCCTCCTTCTTCAATCGCTCTTTCCTCTCCTTTTCTTTTTGTTTCTTCCTTTCCTTTCTTTCTTGCTCCAAGCGTTCCTATAAAGAAGCAAATATTCATACACAATGCTTTCCAGAACGCATAGAATAGCCATTCCTTGGCAGCAGGCTCCCCTTTAACGGGGCTGCAATCTCCTTTCAAAGTCAAAAGCATACAGGTGTGGGCCTCCATTATCCTTTCCCCTTCCTATATAAATACAAGCAGTACCTCTTCTTGACGCTTGGCTTCCAGCTCTTCCAGCCGTTTTATCCGTTCCTCTTCCTCCCTCTTTGCCCTTTCCTCTTCCTCTTTCAGCTTAGCCAAGGCTTCTTGCATTGCTTTAACTGTGGCCTTACTTGGACCTTTTTTCTTCTCTTTTTCTTTTTCTTCTTTCTCCCCTTTCTTTTTCTTTTTGTCTTTCTCTTTCTTCTTTTTCTCTCCTTCATTGTCATCGCCTAAACAAGAAAGTCAGTTATCCATTTGCAGAATTTAAAAACAAAGAAAACTAAAGAGAAAATCGACAAAATGTAGGGGTGCCACTGACCCTTTAGGAGCATGAAAAGCCCTCTGCATGCATTCTAGGCTCTCGGGATCCCTCCAGACTGTCACAATTTTGTGAAGGGATTCAAGCACATACCGGAAATTTAGGTTTGTGTAAAGTGTATTAAAGTGCTCTAAAGTGCAAAGTAAATCCACTTTAAAAAAGAAACAGACTTTTTGCCATTTGGAAAGTGATGGGAAGGACAAGATGTGTGGGACAAACTAATGATTAATAGGAAGACATGTTAGCACCCCACAAGCAAAGCAAGATGAATGCTCATTTATAACCAACCCAGAATGAATGACCTCAATAAGCCCAAACATAGGCTAACCACCACATATGTTTTGTGCAAGCAAATCTAGATGAATGCAAAGAACAGACTGTCTGGAGGAGCCGTCAATGTTTGGTCTTCCCCAAACAGACTGTCCTTGGCAGTTTCTGAAGTTCCTAAGTACTAGCAATGATATAGTTTTCAACACAGAGGACTTCTGAAAAGGGCCCCCACTCAAAAGCCTTGCTCACCACATGCATTAAGAACTGCATAAATTATATTCAGCAAAATGCTTTAGAATCACATTAGTCAAGAAAATCAGGGCCGCAAATCAGCTAGCGTTTCTAGGGCATCAATACGACTTCTAGAGTCTCCAAATAAAATCAGGCAATGAATTTTCCTACTACAAAGCCAGCTTAAAGCGAAACAAAAAAGATCACCAATTAGTGAACAAGGAAACTGGTTCAAGTGTTCTGGCATTCATCTTGAAATTCCTATAAACTCCCACACAAACTTGTTCCTCACATTCTCACAAATATGACCTACCTTCTGCTACTACTGAAGCTTCTCCTTTTTCCACAGTGGCAGATTCTGATACCAGATCTGAAGTGGTTCCTTTTTCAGCCTTCTTTGAAGCCTCCTTCTGCTTTGCCTGTTCTTTATTGGCTTCCAGATCTTCTTTCTCCTTCTGTTTCCTCAATTTGGCCTTTTCCTCTTCACGCTTTTTTTTCTCACGCTCTTTCTTCTCCGCCTTCTTCTGAGCCACTGTTTTTATTTTGAATGAAGAGTCCACCTCTTCATCACCACTTTCAGCCTCAGTGGCTGGTTTTGCCTTCTGGCTTTTCTTCTGCCCTTTTTTCGATTCCGAGCCTTCGTCCAATTCATCACCGCTCTCGCCAGATGACGCAGCTTGTGTACGCTCTTTGCTTTTCCTGATAATGATAACTTCATCGTCTTCGGAAAGCTCCTGTTTCCTATTTGATTTTTGAGGTTTTCCTTTCTTTTTCTTAAGCAATGCATCAAAGTCATCATTGTCATCATCACTGCCAGAGGGAGCTTCCTTTGGGGGCCTGGGGGCCTTCTTTGACTTTTTATCCTTATCCTCCATTTCTTCACTGTCATCATCATCTAAGTTGGAAGTTTTGTTCTTTCCTTTCTTTTTTTTATCTTGTTTTGAATAGCTAAATTCTTCACTGTCATTCTCTGTCTAGCAAATAAATAAATCATTTTAAAGTTAAGACATTACCAATGGAAAACAGAAGAATATTACAGTACTTGAGCATAATACATTTGCAGCAACCAGATTCTCTGGATGCAGATTAATCTACAAAAAACACTCATGACAAAAATCACCAGATTTTAGGGAACAAAAATATATGTGTGTCAAGTGCCTTTTGGAAAGCCAGTTACATAACCTTGTGATTTATTTATTTTTAAATAGATAGATGACTCCTCAATGCAGCCCTTATAGAATCTGCTCTTTAGTGGAATGTTTGTATGAAGTTAATGTATTTTTTTGAAAGGAGACCTGCACAATGACAGGCAGTTTTCCAAATGCAATGGTTCTTCTCTGGACAGTACCAAATGCTTCTTTCTCTTCACCCTCAAAAAAAAATTCACAATTTGCTTTGGCTGGGGCTTTCAGCTGTAGTGCAACACTTTGAATGCATCCCCCCCCCAAGACATTTACCTTTATTGCAGCTGGTTCTCTTTCAGCTTTCCCTCCTTGCATCTCCAGAGACAGCTCTTCCAACTCCTTCGAAATATCATCTTCGCTACAATAAGAACAATTATACATGTTTCAAGTATTGCTTACTTACACATAATCTAGGTTCAATAACTGGATGAGTCCTGTAACTACAGTACTGCTGCCTTGCTTTCTGGATTTCCACACCTTTCTGTCTATTATATTCTAGTAGAGGCTCATGTGTATTTGAGCAGCGTGTTATTTCTCTTGCATACTTCTTACTACTTACTCCAAGGTGTTTCACATAAAGCAAACGGCAGGAGATGCGGGGGCCAACTTGCCAGCAGGCTATTGATGGGTAAGGCAGTTTTGTCCCCCTGGTGCCAAGCAGACAAATCCATGCTGTGGCTCAATTGTGTGATACATACATTTATCAGTAGCCTGATACCATACATGTGTTTCCCTCAGTAGAGGCAGGGTATCAACACTGAAAGTGTCAATAATCAGCATGGTGATGGGAGGGGGAGAACAGTATTTCTTCCCACCTACTCACTCAAACTACTACTAACAATATTACAGCATGGGCTTGGCTCCTGGAGGGAACTTTTCTGAAATCTATACCTGCAAAACATATTTGTCTACATTAGTGGTTCCCAATTGGGGAACCGCTTAACCCACCCAAGGGGTTCTCGGCACATACCTGTCAACTGTCTAAGACGTCCTGTTTGGGGGGGGCGTGCTCTCAAGTGAGAACATGGTGTCCCAAAATGCACAAGGTTGCAGCCAGACACGCATCTCACGCAAGATTGCAGCATCCCAAAACACACATTTTTGTGCACTGTGTGACTCGCACGGGACTGCAGCCTGAAGACGTGCATCCCAGTTTTGCGCTGGCACACGTTGGAAGGTATGGTGGCACTATTCACATAACAAAAACTACCGCAGAGTTTTCAAAAGTAGGGAGTCCATGACTTGGCTTTTGAAAAACAGGGGTCTGCAGTACTTAGCCAATTGGGGACCACTGGTCTAAACAGTTCTTCATTCAGATAAGGATAAGCATACAGTAAGCCGCCTCCTTTTGTACTCCCTGCAATCTTTGTTGGAGTAGAGCTACCAGACACAGATTTTGCAAACTTACTCAAAATCTGGTTTCTTCTTTTCCTTTTTCTTCTTGGCCTTAGACTTCTGAGGCTCTTGTTCTTTGGCAGCACCTGCACCCTCTATTTCGGCTGCAAGTGCATCAAGGTCAATGTCATCCTTGGCACTAGAATTAAAAAACAACAACTTTTACTAAAAAGCGAAACAAATTAATACTTAACATTAAGTATTTTAATATCAGAAACTTGCATTGTAAAAAAGATATTCAACTAGATTTAGGTAGTAATTTGTACTGTTTGATGAGATTACAGCAGAGTGAGTAACTACTATCGAACAGCTATTAATACAGCATAAGCAACTTGCAGGAAAAGGGGGGTTTAAGCAAAATACAATTTAGCTGAAACTACCACACTCTGAAATGAAACTATTTGTTCAGTAAGAATTTCAACACCTTCACAACATAATACCGACCACATCTAAATAAGTTTACGTTAATAGAAGATTAGCACCACACTGCATCATGAGAATTATTTCAAGCAAAGCAAGGAAATAGATACAACACCTTCCTCTATCCAGCCGGAATGTGAAGAGTTGCTAGCTCTCGTACTTATAAGGATACGATGCTGTTGCAAGCTATTGAGTCAGAAAATTGGGAATGCCCTTTCAGAGGAATTTAGCCTGAAAAAGTGTCTTCCACCAGCACAGCAGGCAGGGAACAGAACAAGTCAGAAAGCCTCAGCTTTAGGCAAACTAGACATTAAATCATTGTTTTTACAAACAGAAGGGTGTACAGCACACTAGAGCATACATCTAGTGGTAGTGGTAGTAGACGTTCACAAGTTTATTGTCCTAGCCACCATGACAAACTTGTAGCAATAAAATAATGCATAACATATACAGTATCCATAATATAAACCAGCATCCATGATGCAAGAGGGAGAAATTGCCAGAAACAACAACTCAAATCCAGCTTGATTTCAGATTAAGCCTCAATCACCACAGCAATATATAGTGATTTTATCTAACTCCTTTTTCCCTTTTTTGTGGCCAGTGCATAGAGGGCCACTCTGTGTGTTACAAAGCTATTATTGTCACTCAAAAGAAACTGAACCATTTCTGCTGGGTTGTTATCTGCTTGCTTGCATAAACAAAGGCTTCAGAAAGCGATATCCTGGGTCTCTATTTAAGGGGCAGGCTAACAGATAATGAGTGATGTCTTCCATCAGACGTTGACCACTAATACACAGTCTGTCTGTATGCAGGACCTTGTAGCGACCATCCAAGACTGCAGTGAGCATCACTTGGAAATGCACCTCAATAAAGGCACATGTACCAGCAATGTGTAAGGATTTATTTAACCTAGCTGAATGGCAAACAGTCTTCTGTAATGAGATAAAGGCCCTTATTTCCTTCCAGAAATCAAATAAAGCTCCAGGAGAAGATATGCTTCCACATGAGCCCTATAGTTATCAAATAAGGCCTGAGTCCTGTGACAATTTGCTGGAAGACATCAAGGTATGGAGATTTTCTCATAAAAAGTTGGTGCAAGCTCGTCAGATGATTACTATATAGTGTCTTTTGAATATCGCTGTTCAGTCTGTGAAATCATTTCAGTCTTTTTACACCCTGCATTTCTCCACAAACTCTTGCAGATGCGGTTGTTTGTATGCATTTGATAAATAAATAAATAAATTTCTTTATTATACC
Organism: Podarcis raffonei; assembly: GCF_027172205.1. Lineage (NCBI taxonomy): Eukaryota > Metazoa > Chordata > Lepidosauria > Squamata > Lacertidae > Podarcis > Podarcis raffonei. Next base: position 75,814,413 of record NC_070605.1, on the reverse strand, counting down.
TCGTCCATCTGGCTGGGAATAGGGTCACTGATACTGGGAAGTGGTCACTTTCTGTTCATTCTAACACTTCAGAAGTGAATAATGAAGGAGATACTATAATGTGGTTGATAGCACTTCCATCATGTTTGTTCAAATAAGTATATTGACCCTTATCTGCCTACAGGACTCCCATGAAGAATATAAAAATTTTGTTGGGTTAACAATTCCAACAATTTCAGACCCTGTGTGTTATATTTCTTGTCCATGGAACAATGTGAGGTTAGGAAAATATCTTCCAAGGTAAAAAGAGACCCTCTGCAGTTGTTCCAAGTTGGGCATACCTCTATTTTTACTGTTCTATCTTTTATAAGAGTCAGGGAAAGTGGAAAGAATCGTATTTTTGGGTAAATTCCTGTTCTGATGCAACATCATGTAATAACTAACACTTCGTGTTGGTTTATTATACAACAATCAATGGCAGAGTTACACTTTAACTCAATTGTGTTCGGCAAATAAAATACCTGTTTAAATTGGATGCCTGGTATGTGTTGTTTTTAAAAGAAAAATCCAAACAGAATTCTACAAACATAGTATTACATTCCCAACATGGGAATAGACAGGGATCAAACCCACGACCTAGGCGCTGTCTTAACCAACTGAACTAGGACATTTCGAAGAAGGCCTATGCAAAGGACAAGTTTTGTCTCCCCCACCCCCTTTTCTAAGGTCCAGTATGGAAGAAAAAAAAGGAAAACATTGTACTTGGTGCTGGAGTACATTCAAAAGCTGCACAATAAAACTCAAAGCTCCAAGAATCCCTCAAGCTGACTGTGGAGAGGGTAAGCACAAAGGCCTTAGTAACTTGTTGCAACACAATCTCCAACTCACTGCCTACTCAGAGTCCTCCATTTTCTATATCATGTAAAAGAAAATAGTCCATGACTGGAAGTAATAATAATAATTTATTATTTATACCCCGCCCATCTGGCTGAGTTTCCCCAGCCACTCTGGGCGGCTCCCAATCAGTGTTAAAAACAGTACAGCGTTACATATTAAAAACTTCCCTGAACAGGGCTGCCTTAAGATGTCTTCTGAATGTCAGGTAATTATTTATCTCTTTGACATCTGATGGGAGGGCGTTCCACAGGGCGGGCGCCACTACCAAGAAGGCCCTCTGTCTGGTTCCCTGTAGCCTCACTTCTCGCAATGAGGGAACCGCCAGAAGGCCCTCGGCGCTGGATCTCAGTGTCCGGGCTGAACGATGGGGGTGGAGACGCTCCTTCAGGTATACAGGACCGAGGCCGTTTAGGGCTTTAAAGGTCAGCACCAACACTTTGAATTGTGCTCGGAAACGTACTGGGAGCCAATGCAGATCTCTCAGAACCGGTGTTATGTGGTCCCGGCGGCCACTCCCAGTCACCAGTCTAGCTGCCGCATTCTGGATTAATTGCAGTTTCCGGGTCACCTTCAAAGGTAGCCCCACGTAGAGCGCATGTACATGTAAGAAGATTGCTAACAGATAAAAGAATGAAAAGCCTTTCAATTTGTGTGTATCTTCAGTTTCTAAGAATCTACACAGACCTGACTGTTGCTCTTGATGGATGCCAGAAAACTGGCTATGTGAACCAAATATAATCTGTAGATTAGGACTTAAATTATGTTAATAATTTAAAGGAGGGTATGTACTGTTTACATGACAGTACCATATACTGGTTCAGGCTTTCTGGTTTTGTCTGCAGTTACTACACCATTGATTTATTTGAAACGTGTGTATCGCCTATATCTATATCTATATAACTATATAAAACACAAAGCAGCTCAGGGCTCAACAAAGCAACAAGAACAAAATTAAAAATAGTACAACAGCAAACACAAAATAAGGTGAAATCAAAACCAGTTATTGTTGTGTCAAAGGCTCTACTATCATGACCTGTCTCCTTAAACTTAAGAGAAACCAGGCAAGTCTCTCTAGGAAGCAAATTCCTAGAGGAAGTGAAGGTTAGACTCCACTGAGTCAAAGAAGGCTCTGTCTCTTGTAGTCACCCATCAGACCAATGCAGTTGTTGCAATAGCAAAGTATTATGCAGCATATACCGAACTATTGTTGCCACAACATTCTGGCGCATTCATATACTTAGCACGGCAGTAGACTTATCAGGAAGTCAGTAGAGAAGAATTAGGCAACCTTTTTTCTCTCATGGGCTAGATTCCTTGGAAGATAATCTGCTGAGAGCTGCATATTGACAATGGGCAAAGCCAGAGCAGATGATGGGCACAGTCAGGAGAAAAAGAGTTACAGGTTAACTAATCTAGAAGAAAAACTACAATGCTTTAAATGGAGCACCTTGGCTGCACTAGAAACTGACTGGCAGACAGTTAAATCAGTTGGGTTTGTTTTTCCAGGAATGGCCACACTGGCATCTCCTTCGGAGCGGCAAGGCCTACTCCATATCAAAATGAGACATTCAACACCTGCACAACTTCTACTGTGTCAGTTGTTTCTTCCCAGCATCGTTAATGTGACCCAATCTTTATCCACATATTGCAAAAACTGAAAACTGTCTAAGCAAATGCAACAGAGATTGTGAGAACAACCAGAATACTATTTGCCACTAAACCAACATGTTTTGTCGTGTTTTCAATATTCTGTTGGGAGCCACCCAGAGTGGGGGTATAAAAAATAAGTAATAATTATTATTCTCTCCAAACAGTGGCCAACACATTATTATTTATTATTATTCTTTGTATACTGCCTTTCATCCAAAGATCACAGGGCGGTTCACAACATAAAAATACAAAATTAAAACACATTATACATAATAAAACAAAAACAAACCAATATCCTGCCAAAAATATTTAAAAGGCCATAAAATGTTAATTAACCAAAGGCCTGGTTATAGAGAATCACTTTTGCCTGGCACCTAATGATAGGTAATGAAGGTGCCAAGTGAGCCCCCTTGGAGAGAGCATTCCACAAACCGTGAGCCTCTGCAGAAAAGGCCCATTCTCATGTTTCACCCTCTAGACCCACTGCAGAGGAAGCACATGAAGAAAGGCCTCAGATGATGACTGCAGGGTCTGTATTGGTTCATATGGGGAAAGGGAGTCCTCAGGGTGGATAAAAATCAATCTTTGTTTTTAAATTATTATTTTTTACAGAAATTTGATTTTTTTTTATTTAGATCAGATTTTTTAAATTTAAATTGGATTTTTTTAAAAATAAAATGCTTTTGGAGGAAAAATCTTTCTAAAAATAGTTTTCTATTTAAGTTGCATTATAGTCCAAAGGCTATTCATCAGTAAATAAGCATTTGTTTTTAATTATGTAGCACGAGGCTTTATATGCAATGTTTAATTTTTTTAGTAAGTGAATTCCATTAATGTCATGCTCTTCCAGAGGTTTCTGTAAGATAATTTGGGGCAGTTTTTCTAACAAGAAGATATTATCACAGATGCTTGTTTTTGCAGTTCTCAAAAGTGTGAATTTGTGTCTGCAGGTAACATGCCTTTTCTTCACAAGAATTTTTTTATAAAATAAACATACAGAGTTGATGAAAAAACCTTAATTCCATTGTTCCTTTGCTAATTTATATACACAGAATCAACCCATTGCCTCTTAAATGCTAAATTTCAAGAGGTTCAATGAATAGATTGTTTGGAGTTGAATAGATCTGCACAAGTAGCTAAGTGTGAAGAAGTGAAAATGGAAGTGCAACCTTGTGAGCAGAATATTCCACAAGTCTTGGGATCTTTGTGTAATAATTGTGCATGTCAGCTGCATGTCTGTGCAACTCAGACTTGAGGCAAGTGCTGAAGGCATTTCAGGGCTGGCAAACTCTTCCCAATCCCACTGCATTCCAACAACTGTACTAACACTTAACTGTACAGAATAGGCATCTGAATATAGAAGAAGAAGAGGAGGAGGAGTTTGGATTTGATATCCCGCTTTATCACGACCAGAAGGAGTCTCAAAGCGGTTAACATTCTCCTTTCCCTTCCTCCCCCACAACAAACACTCTGTGAGGTGAGTGGGGCTGAGAGACTTCAGAGAAGTGTGACTAGCCCAAGGTCACCCAGCAGCTGCATGTGGAGGAGCAGAGACATGAACCCGGTTCACCAGATTACGAGTCCACCGCTCTTAACCACTACACAACCCAAAGAGGTAGGGGTGGAAATAGTAACTGGAATGTGTAAGTCCTTTGCAAGACCTTGAAGTGCTTGCTGGTCAACTAATAAGAGTTCACTGGTTCCAGGACCTTCTTCCCAGTTGTAAATATTAAGAATATACCAGCAAGAATGAGTCTTTCTGTAAAAAAAAAGATTTAAATCAAGTCTTACTGACAAGTCTTAAATTGTGATTTAAATTGATTTGATTTAAATCAAATCCACCCTGGCATTCCTTTAGTTTTTGCGGTCCTGAACCATTTAAGGCTTTATAGGTCAAAAACAGCACTTTGAATTGGGCCCGGAAATGAACTGGCAGCCAGTGCAGTTGGGTCAAGATCCGTGTAATATGCTCAAACCATCTTGCCCTTGTTGGCAGCCTGGCCACCAATTCTGATGCAGCTGGAGTTTCCAAACCATCTTCACAAGCAGCCCTATGTATCACACATTGCAGTAATCTAACCTAGAGGTTACCAGAGCATAAATGACAGAAGTTAGGTTATCCTTGTCCAGATAGGGGCAGATGGGACACCAGCTGAAGCTGATGGAAGACACTCTGAACTACTGAAGCCACCTGAGCCTCAAGTGACAGCAATGGATCCAGATGTACCCACAAAAACGCTATAAAAATTATATTTTTAAAAATAATTAGCAAGTTTATCTACTTTTTATACTAATGGCTTCTGATGATCTGATATGCATTGCAATATAGAAGGATGTTTCGATGTGAATTCTTAACGATAGTGTAGCATAAACAAAGATGTTCAGATCAAATGTGTTTTCTTATCTCTGATCCTCTTTTCTTTTATTTATATTTATCATGGAGAGAGTATCAGAGCATATGGCCTTAAATGAAGAAAATTAGCTGAGTGCTCCACTACACCCCTCTTTTGTCTTCCATACCCTTTTGGATCTTACAGGCTACAGCTCAAGACATAAAACCGTAGTGGATAAAAACAGAATGACTAATGGAGAAGGGAAGGGACCTCAAAGAAAGTATTGCCTGATAAAATTCCTTTCAGAAGCACTGGTGATTCCCTCCCACCCCGTGCTCTCCCCGGTTCTTCCGCCTATGGAAAGTCCACAAGCAGCCCCTGAGCTCACTAGCAGTCTTCCACTCATGCTCCCCAGCTGATAGTATTCAGATTGTACTACCTCCAATACTGGAGGCAATGTAGCCATCATTCTGTATTCTCCATCAATTTGGTATATTTGTGGCTGCTGTTTACATAAAAACTAAGTATTTGCACTTTATTTCAAAAACATACTAAACGGCAAAGTTTCATATGCTAAATTATACATATAATTGTTTCATGTTCTTCAAGCACTGAGCAAAGGCTTAGGTACAACGAACAAGTAAAAACTGCACACATTTCGTTTTCTTCCTAATGTCATTTCCATCCAATTTCCTTTTATACTTCAGAATCTATGGTGTGATTAATTAATTAATTAATTGTATACACTGCTCAGGATGAAGCATCAAATTGGCTGAGCAGAAACCAGTGACCCATAAGTTATTTTTAAAAGCTGTTCCATTAGTCTGTTTTTGCACATTAAGCACTTCACATCTTCCTACCTTCAAATTTTAGCTGCCCCGCCCATTCTCTCAACTTCTCCCATCACACTCCCATACACACCATGCAAACCTGTCCCAAATTTTTTTCTTTCACAATGCAGTATATTGACTCTGGGCATTTGCCTTGGCCACCTGTCTGAAAAACCTAGCAGGTTCAAAACTAAAGCCACAAATTTGTAACCAAGGGAATAAAAGCTTTATCTGACCAACAGGCTTGCTCATTTAGGGTACTTTAAACTTGCAAGAAGATCCTGTCCCCTAACACTGGCGTATCGCAAAGCTCCTCCATTCAGGAATGGCGCTTTTGGACAAGAGCCTTCCTCAGCAAAACGATTAACACCTGGGTTACTGCAAAAAAACAACCGTCGAGGTTCCTCTGCAGTTGGCCACGATTACCTCCGACACCAACACAACGCGGACACACCAGAAGAAATTGCGGGAGCTGCGAGCCCAACACGCTCACTGCACCAGATTTTCCGGATGGCTGTGCAGCTGAGTCAAACCTCCATTTGCAAACCTTGGGCCTCTCCGCCGGCTTTGCAGCAGAGGTGGGTCGAGTAGCGTTTAATTAAGCAACTTGCCCGAGAAAATTGAATTTTTACGGCGGGGGAAAAACAGGAGACGGGAGCGCACATCGAAATAACTGCGGGAAATAGCGACTGCCCATAAACCTCGAGTTAGCGACTGACAGCGCAGGAAGGGGCTGGAGTCCCCAAAGGGCGCCCGCCGGAGAGGAGGTTCCCCCGCCCGAGAGCGCTGGGCGACACCGGCCCTCTCAAGCCACCACGGCCCTCCAGGGAAGGGGAAAGGGGCGAGTGGCCCAGCCAAGCCTCGGCGGTGGAAGAACCACAAGCTCCCCTGAACCCCGTCGAGGAATGAGGGGAAACGTCCCCTCAGGGAAGCCTGACTCCCTCAGCGGCCGGGAATAAGAGCGAGGAACCCCACGACCTCCCCATGGCCCTCCTCCCTCGGCCACGAACCCCGTCGGGTTACCTCTCCTCGCTCTTGCTTTTCTGCTTCTTGCCCATGGCTGCGCTCGCAACTGCCTCTCAGGCGCCTTTTCCTTGCGCAGGGCCCAGCCAGCCACATCCACACGCGCCCGGGCACATATGGTGAGAGGGAGGCCAATACGACACCACGGAGCAGGCAGCCGCTGACGCGCGCAGGCGCCGTTCGTCCTCCGTCCCAGCGCGCCGCGGAAGCGTAGAAGAACGTGCGCCCGGCAGTGAGGGAGGGCTCTCCGGTTGCAGGCGCCTCCTCTGGTCGGAGGGGGAACTGCAGCAGGAAGAGTGGCTTTTATTTAAGTGAAATAAATACAGTGATACCTCGGGTTAAGTACTTAATTCGTTCCGGAGGTCCGTTCTTAACCTGAAACTGTTCGTTCTTAACCCGAGGTACTATTTCTGGGTTAGCGGAGCCAGTAACCTGAAGCGAATGTAACCTGAAGCGTATGTAACCCGAGGTACCACTGTAATACGCATCTCAGTGCGTGGACACAGCTAAGCCGCTTTGGTCATAGAGTTGTAGAGATAGAAGGAACCGGGAGCGTTATCTGGTCCCATCCCCTGCCATGAAGGAACCTTTTGCCCGACGTGGGGCTCGAACCCACGATTTAGTCTCGTCCTCTACTGAGCCCCGGGGTGCGTGGGTGAGAGACACCTTGGAACTCTGCAGACGCTGCCTGAAGTCCCAGAAAGAAAGCGAGAGGCGAGCTCCACGTAAAGAATACGAATTTTGAACAGCAGGCAATGTGAAATTGTGGAACTAATAGGAACAGGCTCGAATACATGGGTGGGAGTCAGACCATGGTTTCTTCCATCTGGGACCCTCTGATCCTTAAAACCAGCTGAGAACTGTGTCTTTCCGTGCCGAAGAAGCAGGAATTGAAATCCGAATTTATTTTTTCCGCAGACGTATAGAAAGAGGAAAGCCGCTTCCATGTGAATATAGCAAAGCTTAGCCCTCAGATGCAGAGTTCATGAAGTGATGAGAGGAGGAAAGATGCGTGTAAAACGGATAGGGGTGACATTCAGCTCCTATCACTGGACACGTTTGAAATAGTATTTTAAAACGAATTAAGCTCCGCCGCCTTTGTGCCTTTCTATATTGCTTGCATGGTCTTATTTTTAATTCATTTCTCATGCTGCAGCTAACTTTAAAATAAAAAAACCCGGACAGGAAACAGCAGACACTCACAGAAATCGCTATATATTTACAGTATTATATAATGCTATCATGTATGCTTGTTGTTTTTTTTAATGACTGCCCGAGGCTATATTAACTCGGAAGCAAGTGCCTCTGAGCTGAGTGAAACTAGGGTTTGTAACCAGATAAACAGGGCTGCAGCTTATAACTTTTGACAGGTTTAAACAATGGACCAATAAAGCGACCGCAGCATAGCGTGCCTAGGCATCAGCAGCCCCTTCCAACTCAGTTAAGGCTTATTTTATTTACTAGATTTCTTGAATAGACCTGCGCAGGGATTGCACTGGTAACAACCCACTCGCTACCGCGTTTACTCAGAAATAAGACCCACGGATGATTCACCGGCTTTATTGCCTGGTAAGCAACCATTCCGCTCTGCACTTAGGAGAGACACGCCTTTCCAGAGCCCAGCCGGAAGCGCAAGGCATTCTGGGCCTTGTAGTTTGTGGCGATCACGGCACTGCTGCGACTATACCGGTAGCAGTTTCCGCGGCGCCTTGAAATTCTGGCCCAGATAGTGCCCCCTCAGTCCAGAAACCGTTGCTTCGTGGGGCAGTAACAGCCGGTGTGGCCTTCCCTCGACAAAAACAACAGTCTCCGAGCGTTACCATAGCGACTGATCCCAATTTTAAAAACAACCCCAAAAGCCACTGAGCAAACGTGCTTCAAGCGGTGACGTGCTGCGCATGCGTAACAATGGCCGCGGACTCTGACGATTAATGCTTGCGCCAACAATAGAGTTTCCGAGTGCCTCACACTCCCTTAAGACGCAGGCGTACGCAGCCGGCCGGTAGCGGAGTCCGTTGAGAGGCCTGGGAGGGTGTTTTTCGGGCGCTAATTTGCCTCAGGCTTCCGCAGTGAGTATAAGAGCGGGACAATAAAGACCCATTTGTGTTTACACGCGCAGTACGTGTGGGTGCGGCGGCTGCGCTTCCTTCCAAGTCCCGCACTGGGAGTGAGATCTGTGCAGCCCCCCTGAGCAGGCCGTGCTATTCTGTGGGTGGGCGTATCTTTCTGAGTTGCTGGGGCTGTCGTCGTCGTCCCTCCCCACCCCCTATCCCTTCGAAGGATTTCTCATGACAAAAGGATTCAGCTGGCCCTGCACGTCCCGTGGCTGCCTTTCTGTATTAGGGAAAGCAGCAGGGGATCATAGAATCTTGGAAGGGACCCCAAAGGCCATCTAGTCCAATCCCCTTGCAATGCAGGAATTTCAGCTAAAGGATCCATGACAGATGGCCACCCACACTCTGCCTAAAAAAACCTCCCAAGGAAGGCGAGTCCGCCGCCACCTCTCGTGGGAGTCTGTTCCTTCCACTGCTGAACAGCTCTTACTGTTAGAAAGGTGTTTTTTCCCTGATCTTTAGTCGGAATCTCCTTTCTTGCAACTTGAAGCCATTGGTTCAAGCCCTACCCTCCAGAGCAGGAGAAAACTAGCATGTTGTCTCCTCCATGTGACAGCCCTTAAGATATTTGAAGATGGCTATCCTATCTCCTCTCAGTCTCTTTTCCAGGCTAAACATACCCAGCTCCTTCAAGCGCTCCTTGTAAGGCTTAGTTTCCAGACACTTGATCATCTTGGTTGCCCTCCTCTGCACATGTTCCAGCTTTTCAACATCCTTCTTAAATTGTGGTGCCCAGCATTGGACACAGTATTCCAGTTGTGGTCTGACTAAGGCAGAATAGAGTGGTACTATTACTTCCCTTGATCTGGACACTATACTTCTGTTGATGCAGCCTAGAGACACAATAAAGGGGAATGGCCTTTGCCCTGGTTGCAGTGCACTCTCTGTAAACTGGTTTTGAGCCAGGGGGTGCCAACTTGGATGAAATATTGGGGAGGGGAGAGAGTAAGCCCCACCCCACATAGTTGATCACATGACATGACACACACCATTTGAATGGCAATGCCCATAAACTTGGGGGGGTTGTCCCCTCAAAAATTGGGGGACTGAACGGGCCTCTGACCCTAGGAGTTGACTCCTATGTATTAAGCAGACTTCGATGTTGATCTTATGTAAGTAGCTCCGGATTCCTGTTTAGCTTAGGAGTGGGGTAAAAATGTTTCAAAACAGTAAAATAAAACTAGCTGCTGCAAAATGGGCAGGTGCCTAGAGGCAATGCATTTCCGCAATGGCTAATAAAGTCGAGGTTTCTACAGTGCAATGTAGCAAGTCTTATTAGTCAGCAATATATTATGTCAACTTCAAAGCAAAGTAACATCAAAGTTCAGTTGGTTTGCTTTCAATTTTGCATATTACTAATACGGACATAGTTTTATGGAGCATATACAAACATTTTGTGAGCCCATCTGTCACTTACAATGGAAGAGCTACAAAGGGGGAAAACCCAGAAATGGGTTAAAAGGAGGAAAGCAGAATAGGCTGTACAGTACTATTCATCCCTCTTCTGCAGAGAGGGTCAAGACAAAACTGCCAAAGATGATAGAAGAGGCTGTATACAAGTGTTTAAATGCTAATTCCTGGAGTCTCTGAACCAAGATAGGTGAACTGAAATACTTGGTCTCAAAGGATAGCGCTGATATAGTGGACATAACAGAAACCTCGTGGAATGAAGAGAATCGGGGACATGGTTATCTCTGGATATAAAAGGACAACCTGGAGGTGGTGTTGCTCTAGGGCATAAATGAATGAAAAGTGGAGCTTTGATATATTGCATCCGAGTCTGATTTAAAATCTACTCTGTTTTACAGGTTTAATGCGTGTGCCACTTATTTAGGAGGAAAATGTCATCTGAAATGTTTTCAAAAGTTCTGGAAGCTCAATTGCTTCAGACAACAAAGATTGTAGAAGAACAACTTGATGCTGAGATTAAAAAACTAGACAATGTGGATGATGATGAATTAGAAATCCTAAAGCAAAGAAGACTTGAAGGCTTGAAGAAAGCCCAGCAACAGAAACAGGTAAGTTTCTTGTAGTGGTGTTAACTGTTTAATATTAGTTGTTGTCTTAATAGCTGTATCAAATTCACAGCCCTATAATAGCTGTATCAACAGTCCTATAATAGCTGTATCAACAGCCCTATAAGATACACCACTTTTTCCCTACTGCAGATGAGAATGAAGCTGATAGAATACTAGCTTGCCTAAAGCTGCAAAGTGAGTTTATGGAGAAAGTGAGATTTGAAGTAGCTCACACTCATGCAGTTCAATCCAACTCATACTCCACTCCAGAAGAATTAGATGTTATAAATACTGTGTTCTTTATTTTTGTTTTTTATATGGTAAACTGTCCTGCGAGCCTCAGATAAATGGTGGTATGGAAATTTAATTAATTAATTAATAATCCTGCTGAAATCAGTGGGATTCATTCTGCAGTAGATGTTCATTGGATTGTAGCCTTACCACGCTTTGCACATTTAATCTATCTGAAGTCTTTAACGTGAGTTTAATGGAATAAGTAAATGTGAATAGGATTGCCTTAGTTGTAATCCTATGTACTGTATATACTTATTTGGGACAAAGCTCCATTGAACTCCTTAGGACTTGCATCTAAGTAAATATTCACTGGATGGATATGTGTGTTTGTCACTATGTTACAGTGTTTGTTGAAACTTCCCTCACATCCATTGGTGTGACATTGGATATGCTGCTGGACAATTATAAACGTTAACATCACCACCTGATATATTAAAAAATATATTATGTAAGGTTAGGAATTGGCAAAGAAGCTGATGTTTAAAGTTTTCTAATATTTGCACCCATTTACCTTGCATGAGCAGGTAATATAAGTCAGTAGGGCTAGAAACTTTATTTGGCCATGAAATTGAATTTTTCAGATTTGTCGGCATTTGTAATTGCAGAATAACTGGTGGAATTATGAATATTCCTGATGCTACTTAACATTTCAGGGGATGCTTTACCTCTTATGACAACACAAAAATACTTAACTTCAAATGTCTAACATTTTATATTCTTATAAACAGGAATGGCTTTCAAATGGGCATGGGGAATATGTGGAAATCCCCAGTGAGAGAGATTTTTTTGAACAAGTGAAAAGGAGCAATAAAGTCGTCTGCCATTTTTACAGAGATACAAGTTTCAGGTATACTAAACTCCTTAGGACACAAATACTTACCAAAATAGGTTGACTGTCAAACAAATAGCAGAAGATTTGTTTAGAAAACTCCATGATTATTTGTTTTATCGTGAGCATAGTTGGCTGTGCAGATTGATACTTGAAATATTGATTATAGCCTCGACATGGCTGCTAAAGTCTTTAGAGACAGCATTGTCCTTCAGATCCACTGCTTTATATTTTTACTACATCCACTCCCTAGTATCAAGGGCAAAGGGAATGGGAAACTTGGTAAATCTACCTTTTGAGTTAAATATTTAATAACTTATATTCTAACATTATGACCATTGTAATAACAAACTTACTGATAGGTCAAATGCGTATGTTGTCATAATAAAGTACTCATTTGCGATTTCTACATTTCATCACTGTAAAGCACTTTGTTTTATTTTCTGTTTCTCAGATGCCTGATAATAGATAAGCATCTAACAGTACTGGCAAAAAAGCACATTGAGACCAGGTTTATCAAATTAAATGCTGAAAAAGCTCCGTTCCTATGTGAGAGACTTCACATCAAAGTAATTCCTACACTAGCACTTGTAAAAGATGGCAAAACACAAGATTACGTGGTTGGTTTTACTGATCTTGGTAATACAGATGACTTCACCACAGAGACCTTAGAGTGGCGATTAGGTTGTGCAGATATAATCAACTACAGGTAAATAAAATTATCTCTTTTTTTGTTTTGTTTTTAAATGTAGCTGGTGCAATATTAAAGGTACTTAAAGCGTGGAAAATCAAGAAGGGAATCTTTCTTGCAAGGCATCAAAATAATTCTAAACACTGAGTATTGATAGTTATATTGTTGGGGAAAGTTTCTTTCACTGTACACTGATCATTTTTAAGGGATTTTTAAAAATAATGAACTGGTGTTGCTGTCTTCCTTTAACTGTGAAGCAGCAAGAAATTGTGGGAGGTATTTCTGAACATGTAATACACTTGGTAGGTTACACCTTTAATTCACAAAGAATGATGTACTAGTGAAGGATTCAGGAAGCAGAATATGTGTCCCCTCTGCTGTAACAGTGAGAGAACTATTCTGCTTCAAGCAGTTGTACTCCAAGATAACAGAATCTGGCATTGTGTTTTGCAAAACGTATACTATAAAATGCAGGTGTTGCCTTGGTGGTGTTTTTTTTAAATATTGATTCACATACAGTACAGTATTGAAATAACTTTTTCCCCCTTTTAGTGGCAACTTGATGGACCCCCCTTTCCAGAGCCAAAAGAAGTTTGGAACCACTTTCACAAAGTTGGATAAGAAAACAATCAGAGGAAAGAAATATGATTCAGATTCTGATGATGATTAGATATCATGATTCAGATGTTTATAAATCATCTTTTCTTTGAAGCTTGATACATTTCTAGGAATGTTTTATAAAGCTGTTTGTTTTCAGTACATTTGCATATAATGCTCATTTTCTAAAACTGTTTTATACAACTCATGAAAAGAAACTGATTTTTTTTTTCCTTGGGGTGACATTTCTAGGTGAAAAATCTGAGCTCTTTTGAACTGCGTCACATGAGACATGACTTTTTGTTAATTTTGTTAATTATAAAAATAGTCCCTTTAAACTACATTTTTAGTACTTCATTTGCCATTGGAAATGTTAATGAAGGACTTCTGTCAAGAATTGTTATAAAACTATTCCAGAAGTAGTGCATTAAAAAAACTGTTGCTTGTCTGATAATGCCATGCATATGGTGTGGTATTGCCTAACATAACATTGCACTGCATATTATGAAACCATCTTAGCCTCTTTAAAAGAATTAAGTCTACCAGTTGTGTACACTGCATGTTAAAGCTAAATCAGCAGGTAATAGCACATGGCAAAACTATATTGAACTGGACTACAGGCTAGATTTTTTTATTTTAAAAAATCAGAGTGAAAATTGGTGTTTGCTTTTCCTCTTGATGTGAATGCAGTTTAATACAATTTCTTGCACTGTTGTTCTTCAGTAATAGGCATACTTTCCAAGAGAATCTCTTTCGTCTGGGAATACTAAAATTCCCTTGGGAATCTGTGACAGTCTAGCTCCTAGGTAGGTGAATGAGCTTTTCCTTTGTACTTGTAAATGCCCATAGTTGCCAAAAAGTTTAAGTATATCTACATTTTGGGGGTGTTGAGAATAAAGCCGAGTTGGTTCAGGAAATAAGAGAACCTTGCCTGTGAATCTTTACTTGTGGCAAATAAAAGAGTCAACTCATTTGAAAGAAAACAGCTTTCTCTTCTGTCAGAGGGAAGCGAGCAATGTTGCAGCATGCTACTGAATCAGCATGAAGTCACCAATGTTAAGTTGTTAGTTGTGTGCACAGGTCTTGGTTCAGTAGTGGCTTTCTCTGTTTTTCCTTTTGAGGGAGGTAAGGAAACTGCCCCAGTGAGGGGTGAGCGGGCATATTGAATATCCACCATTAACAGGCACACCTTATCTCAGTGGAATGCACAGCTGTGCCCCAACATTGCTTGCTTCTCTCTGCTGATAGAAGTAACGGGCAAGCTATTTCTAGAAGTGATAAAAGAAGCATTTATTACGAAGATCCAAAAGGATGGGGTGTAATGAGAAGGATGTATCTAAGATGGGTTGAAGGGGGGGAAGGGTTTCAATGTAGTGTTTTGAGTCTACTGGATAGGCATAGTTGGTAGGCAGAGTCTCTGTGTCCCAGCAAATTCTGGGTATTCGCTGCCACAGGAGGTGTAAAACCGATCTGGCTCTTTTGCACAGTAGGTCAGCAATATTGTTCTCTTAACTAAGTCAGTTTTTTTTTAACATTTATGTAAATGAAAATAAAATTATTTGAATTCTATGGGCTAATGCTTGTGTATGTTTTTGCTCAGCCTGCTTTATTCCTTGGAGTGTTGCTAAGCTTTTTCGACTGAGGCACACTAGTACGTTACAGAAAGCGCGGGGGGGAGCGTGTGTCTGAATTTTCCAAGCCACTATGGTCAATATGTTCACAGAAATAGGGCTGCAGCAATACTGAATGGGGTCTTCCTGATCCAAACGGCATAAGGAAAGCACCAGCCCTATTTCTAATATATGGACAGTGATGACACTCATGACCAGGTAAGGACAGATGATTTCTTGATGAAGCCTGCACTACAACTGACAGGTACGGGACACTGCCACATCCAAAATATCACAGTCCCATCTTCAAGCCCTGACTGGCCCCTTCCAAAGTTGCAAGAAGGATGTCTGACTCCTGCATGTTTTCTGTGGAGGAAGCATTCAGAAATGATAACTGCACACCAACAGTGCTATCCGAAGAGGTTACAGGTTCTACTGCCTTGCTGCGTGTGAAGTGTAGAATGGTTTTGGAGTGAATGCCGACATGATGAGAAGAAATTACATTTAAGCTGCCTGTTGTTTCCTCAGTGCAAGTTCCTCTGAACCCTGTAGATGTTCTAAGGCAGAGGGGGGTAAAACTAATGACCCAAACTACTAGCAATCACCAGCCTGGCTTGGCTTATTAACACGATCTTAACCCAGGGGTTGTGTTTGGCAGTTTAATTCCCCCCACCTTGATGAATTCTAACACTTATTGGGCCCAGGAATTTGGGGTGTCTTGCACTCCATGAACTCGTAACAGTATTGACTATTTCCTGAGGTCACATCTCACTTGAAGATTGCAAAAGCAATTCACTTTTTCAGATGGGTTACCATATTGATAGATTACACATGGAAACACTCACAAGCAGGTCATCACAAAGACAACCAAATGCTTGAGTCTCTACTCACTGATGCTTTTATTTTTAGCCATCATGGCTAACTGCTAATGCAGTCATCTCCAACTGGTACCCTCCAGATGTTTCGCACTACAGCTCCCATAAGCCCCAGCCAACAGAAGTTGGGGAAGTTTGAGCTAATGTGTCCCTCTTTTTTATATATTTCTTTTAAATATCTTTGTCAGGGGCTAACAAATGACAATGAACTCTTTTAAAAGTTTTAGAAAGTGTTTCCTTTTGTCTACTCTGAAGTTAATGCTAATCAGTTTACTGATCTCGAGATGTAACACTGAAAAACTCCTTAATTACACACCTCCTAATTCCATCTCTTGCCTTGTCTCCATACAGCCATTTGTGTACACCAAAAAGCACCAGCTGGTTTGAAGGCAGATGTGCCAACATCTGTTAATTATTTAAGTTGCTCTTTTGCCTGGTGATATTTTCAGGGAAAGGGATGGTCTATTGATTAATACCAAACTTGGCTTTTGATTACTCTAGCACAGAGCACACTTAAGCAAGATTCTATTCTACTATGACTCCATCATCGCTCCCAAGCTGTTTCAGCCCATTTAGACTGTTTATGTGTATAAAACATTAGCAGAAAAGAATCTTTTCAGCCATAACATTTGCACGGTGTTGGTGAATATATTGCTCGAAAGTTTCCAGTCATTGTCACGTTCCTGCTGCTGCCTCCATGAGGAAAGAAACCTGAGACAGGTCTTTGTGCTGCTTGCAAACCAACACTCATGATTTGTTTTCCCCAAACGACAATGGCCAAGCCAAGAACCAACCTTGGCTTCCATTCTTGGCTTATGAAACAGAAAGCCAGCCTCTGGTTTGTTTCCTTCCCAGCATAGCAACAGCAACAAGGACTTATATGAACCTTAGCATGCACTGAAGTCACTCATTTTATTTCTGCCTAAATCAGGAATAATGAATACATTCCATATTTCAAACAGTGTATTAGACAAACTGTTACAGGGAACCAAGTTTCTTCAGGAGTTTATAAAGAATTCCTCATTGAAAATAAAAATGAAGAGAGTTTGTCCATGCATTGAGTTTCTCCTACAGTATACTGCTGGATAGTACTGGGTTGGTTTAGTGTACACTTTCTATTAAACATAGAATAATGAGGTGGTCATGCTTTAGGCTACAATCCAAGTCCCCTTTATGTTCAGAGCTTGGTAATGGGACAACCATCATGCTCTGCTGCTGCTTGCCTGGGGTTCAGTTTGGCTGGCGTCCCAGTGAGGTGCATCTAAAATGAGAATTCGAAAAAGAAACAAAGCAGAAGCAAAAAAAAAGGGGGGGGGCAAGAAAGGATTTTATTAACCCTAAAAATTTCAGACTCCATTGGTGGTTCTTCAGGGAGTTCCTTAGCAGACAAGTCATTGTGGAAAAGTGATCACTGGCGGTAGAAATGTTTGAGACCTACTATGGTGCTTCCAATAGGCAAACAGTAGAAAAAGGAATTACATACACATACAGTCACGCTTGATGAAATGCTTGTATAATCCGCATTAGTACTAGCCACGTTTGATTAATCAGTCAAATAAAGCCTTGACACAGTACAAGGGATGGGTAGATGAGCTCCCCAATCAAATTTCAGTTTAAAATTACATTTATTGTACAGAATGCCACTACACATTACAAAGCATCAATCTTTTTCTGTTCTGGTTCTTTTAGACGACGGCGAATTATTAGTTCACCTGCACAGTTAATAAAGGTGTCAGACATTTCTTCTTCAGATGGAATTCCATGGGGTAGCTTTAATGGTTTTATGCTATAGGAGCGGAGGAGGAAGCAGGAGAAGAGACAAAATACATTAGTGCTGTTCTACAAAAGCCATTGTAAAATGCTTTTGTCAAGAAGAGTTAACTAACCTTATTAGATGTTTAATCACTTTCAGTTTTTCATTCACAGAAGGGATGTTTTTATGCACTCTTAGCTCATATCTCTGTAGATAAGCAGATTTTATAGAAAAGTTCAGTTTCAAACACATGATTGCATACACACACACAGAGCTTGCAGTAGTACTTGCAGCGAGTGCTATTCTTAAAATATAACTATGACAATCCTGCATTACTTCAGGGGTAGCCAATGTGATACCCTGCAGATCATCTAGTTCAGGGGTGTCAAACTCAAATTCATCGGGGGGCCGCATCAGCAGTTTGGTCACCCTCAAAGGGCCGGTTGTTCAGGCAGCCGTTGGATCTGTCACATCACAGGGTGGCATGCGCTCAATATAAAAACAAGTGGAGGTTTCCTGAATGCATGTAAAGTGGAGGTTTCCTGTGTAGAACGGCCACCGCCGCTAGAGGTCAGACGTTCTCTGGCTTGTAGGCTGCCACGCATGCGCTGAAGAGGCGGCTTTCTTGTGTCAAAAAAAAAAGTGAGAATAAAAGGTGAAGGCTGGCGGCTGGCGGCCGGCGGCGGCTACACGGGCCACATGACGAGGTCTGGCGGGCCGGATTCGGCCCGCGGGCCTTGTGTTTGACACCCATGATCTAGTTGGACTCCAGTTTCCATCACCTCCAGCAAGACCAGCCAGAGGTCATGGATAACAGGTGTTATCCTTGGTAACAACATCTGGTGAGCATTACAATGGCTGTTATTGCATTACTTGGTGATTTATATTATTCACATATATTGTCCTTCATTCTGTGAGAGCCTAAAGAGGTGACTTAATCCATGAAGATTTAATAAAAATACAGAAGATGGTATCCAGTGTTAGCAATACTCAGAGAAGGAGCACTGAAAGAAATAGGCAAGTCCATTGATTTCAAAGGGTATCACTAATACTAGATAGCACCCTATGCCAATGAAAGGTATAGTTTAAGAACCAAAGATTAATATAGGGGGAAATATCAATATTATACTTCATCTCTTCTTGTCATCCTCTAATAAAAAAATTAATGGTTCAGGGAAAAATACATACAGTATAATTTATTCCTTTTTAGCTCACACATATTTTAGTACAGGATCATTTCTGCTAAAGTTCATGGAACACTGTATATGTGCTACCATATTTAGAATGTCAAAACTGTGATAAATAGCAGCCACTTAGATAAAGGGGTGAACTAAGATGAATTAACTGACTGCTAGAAATTCTGATTGGATCTCTACACCCCTCCTCAGCAAGAGAGAACCACACTCAAAACCAGGCTTTCATGTGTAGATTCCTTTACTTAATCAGGGACACCACTTGTCAACTGCTGCTGCTTATATGCACTGAGGTAAGACATTCAGATGCAAAGCATCTACTTGTCTTGCATGGCAGAATGTGACTGTACGTTCCCACATGCTCTCAGGCAACTGGTTGCACAACAAAATATACCTAGTATGGCTTTGAAACTGCTTTTTCATGGATATCTAACAAGTGATTTACAAGAACAGGATAATGATCTACGCAGACATGAAATACCTCAGCTGGGTTTTTGGAAAGTTGCTAGGCAACCTCCACCCCGCTCTCCCAGGTAGTTCCAGCTGCCCACCCCCCACCCAAAGATAAACAGAAGCTGCTATGAGTGCACTTCTGGGCTCCCCTCTCCTCCCAATGTAGAAGACTGCACTGCTGCAGCATGTCAGAGCAGGCATTAGGGAGCCATTGGTGAGAGTTCCTATCTCATTCTGCTCTGCTCAGGAAAGTTTGGCTGGCGCCTTTGTTAGATACTGAATATAAACTTAACATAAAGGCCACAGATATCAAACCCATTTTTAACGATTTACCGTTAACTAATGTGGGATACGGGTGGCGCTGTGGGTTAAACCACAGAGCCTAGGACTTGCCGATCAGAAGGTCGGCGGTTCGAATCCCCGCGACGGGGTGAGCTCCCGTTGCTCGATCCCTGCTCCTGCCAACCCAGCAATTCGAAAGCACATCAAAGTGCAAGTAGATAAATAGGTACCGCTCTGGCGGGAAGGTAAACGGAGTTTCCGTGTGTTGCTCTGGTTCGCCAGAAGTGGCTTAGTCATGCTGGCCACATGACCCGGAAGCTGTACGCCGGGTCCCTCGGCCAATAAAGCGAGATGAACGCTGCAACCCCAGAGTCGGTCACGACTGGACCTAATGGTCAGGGGTCCCTTTACCTTTACTGTGGATCTTCTACAAGAAACTGCAAAGGGATTCAGCAGATCATTGAATTTAATAACTTGCCCTTGCCCTGAGCTGAAGTTGTTCTACTCTTGATCTCTGAAAGACTGCAAACCTGTGTACATTTACCAAGGAGCAAGTCTAATCTATTATAGTGGGACTTATATCTGAATAAACATGTGTAGGATTGGGCTGTATGTTTTAATGCCAGAGAGAGATAATTATTTACTGGGTTTTCCCCCTATGCAACAGAGCGTCCCCGCAAAATGCTAATGTATTTTATACTTTTTCCAATCCAAGAGATTTGATGATCTCTTTTTCCCAATACGGACGCCTTCTTCCACTTCTGACTCTGGTCACAAGGTGCAGTTTATGGGGCTGCTGTGGATCACCCCCATATTTTTCATGATCACCAGGCCGCGGCTGAAATACCTAAAATAAATTCAACAAAAGCAGGCTTCAGTAATACAGTTATCATTAGCTGAATAGTATTCTATATCAGTAGTTGTAAAAAGGTAATTTGTAGACAGCAGAGGAATAAGACAGCAGAGGAATAAGTCTGTATCAATACTTTTTTTTAGCAAAATGATACTGTACTAAAATATGTGTGAGCTAAAAAGGAATGAATTATACTATTTGTATTTTTTCCTGAACCATTTATTTTTTATTAGAGGATGACAAGAAGAGATGAAGCATAATATTGGTATTTCCCTCTCTATTGATTTTTGGTTTTTAAACTATCCCTTTCATTGGTATATGGTGCTATCCAATATTAGTGATACTCAGAGTAGACCCTTTGAAATCAATGGACTTGAGTATTTCTTTCAGTGCTCCTATTCCGAGTATCACTAACATTGGACACTCCTTCACTGCAGGTTTCTAAAGAGAGGTTGGATGGCCATTTGCCAGCGATTCTTCAGCTCTGATTCCTGCACTGCACAGAGTTGGACTTGATGACCTTTGGGATCTCTTCCAACTCTACAATTCTGTGATTCTATGTGTAGCACATTTACATTTAAATTCTATGTACTGTACACTTACCTGGAGGTTAAGCCCCACTGAATATAATGAAACTTACTTCTGAGTAACATGCATATAAATGAATTGTAAACAGTAGAACATGGACCTGAAGATTTTTTTTTACAAGAGAGTTTGATATGTGAATATATGTGGTAAGGCAGACATACTGGTCAATGATTATTGGAATATCTCATATAATATTTGTATGACATTTTACAATTTAGCTTTGAGATGCTTCCTCCCAAAAGGTATGAGATGCTAACTATCTATAGCTCCACTGTACAGTGGTACCTCGGTTTACCAACTTAATCCGTTCTGGAAGTCCGTTCTTAAACCAAAACCATTCTTAAACCAAGGCACGCTTTCCCTAATGAGGCCTCCTGCCGCCAATGCCCTTCCATCATTCGGATTCCATTCTTAAGACTGAGGTAAAGTTCGCAAACTGGGACACTACTTCCAGTTTTGCGAGTTTGTAAAGCAATTCGTTCGTAAACAGGACTATTCTTAAACCGAGGTACCACTATATTGTTTACTTTTCTCTCTTCTTATCCTTTCGCTTATTCTATTTGTCCTCGAGGTCTGTAACTGCATTCTCTACTTATGTAACAAAATGAAAAAAGACGTATTTTATGAAAATAAATAAATGAAAAAAAATGAGATGTTAATTCTGAACCCCCACAACAAAAAACTTACTGATTCAGGAATTCTTGACCTTGTAAATTTCTGCCTGATCCACACCCTCCAGGTGACTGGTTCCACTTTGTATTTTGCAAGACTCTGGAGCAGGAAAAAAGACAATTCTTTATTGCATAGGCTAACTACAAGTTATAATCTACTAATTCCTTTATCATTTTTTTGGTTCTTCAAGTGCACTTCCAATACTAACCCTAAGGTAAAGAGACCCCTGACCATTAGGTCCAGTTGTGGCCGACTCTGGGGTTGCGGCGCTCATCTCGCTTTATTGGCCGAGGGAGCTGGCATACAGCTTCCGGGTCATGTGGCCAGCATGACTAAGCCGCTTCTGGCGAACCAGAGCAGCGCACAGAAACGCCATTTACCTTCCCGCCGGAGCGGTACCTATTTATCTACTTGCACTTTGACGTGCTTTCGAACTGCTAGGTTGGCAGGAGCAGGGACCAAGCAACAGGAGCTCACCCCGTCACAAGGATTCAAACCGCCAACCTTCTGATTGGCAAGTCCTAGGCTCTGTTTTTTAACCCACAGTGCCACCCTTATAGTAACCCTAATAGCAAGCAAATACACAATTACTGACATTATTATTAGATGCAAGTATGATATTTTTTGTTTCTTGTTTGATTTTTAAAAAAGTCAGGTTATCCAACAATTTTTTTCTTACAATGCAATATGACGAAGAAGCCCAGAGAAAAAAAGAATTAATGAAATGAGAGGTAATATGGGGTCAAAAGTCATGTCCCATATACATATACATTTGGATAGCGTTCTCCCTGGAGAGAGCAGGAAGAGAAATGACACCTTGTAAATGTTCAGAAGCACAGCCGTGCTAATTACTACCAACATTTTCCAAAATCAAAACATTGGCACCATCAGATCTGGGGGGGCTAAATGGCGGCTGCCAACGCCAAGGAATACGGAGAACCTGAAGCATTCATAGAATCATAAAACTGGAAGAGATCTCGGGGTTCATCTAGCCCAGGGGTCAGCAATCTTTTTCAGCCATGGGCTGGTCCACTGTCCCTTAGACCATGCGGTGAGCTGGACTATATATTTTTTGGGGGGGAGATGAACGAATTCCTATACCCCACAAATCAACCAGAGATGCATTTTAAATAAAAGGACACATTCTACTCTTAGGTTGCCTACCCATGTTCTAACCCAACCGCCTGCAATGCAGGAATATTCACTAAATAACACACCACGCGGCCAAAGTGCGGTTATCGACGCGCAGGACAGCACACTGGGCTCCCTCCCCCCTTTTCCCGCGTCCCTCACCTGCCAGGCAGCAAAAGGGCTCCCGCCCGCAACTCTGCCCAGCAACGCCGCCATGTTAAAACTCCGCCACCGGCCTCACTCCCCTAGCGTTCTAAGTGAGGCAACGACGTCGCTCGGCTCGACCAATCACCGTCAGCGCCGCGTCCTCCTCCTTTCTAGGAAGCGGATGCGTCCGAAGGGAAAGGAAAGTCTAGGAAGATCGTGTCTCTATGGGCGCGCTCTTCCGCCCGCTTGGATGCCTTTCGGTTTCCAGTTCTCAGGAATCACGTGACAGGCGGCGGGCGTGGAATCCTGCTAGTTGCAGGTTTGCTTGGGTCGCCTTGGGGACTGGTGTCTCTCGGAGGCTTGCCCCTCTCCCTCCGTACGGCGGCGAATCGCCCTGTTAAGCGAGGAAGCCGATGCCGCGCTTTCCCTGCGGCCATGGAAGACCCGGCGGTGCTGGTGCTGAAGCGGGCGGTGGAGCTGGACTCGGCTTCTCGCTTCCAGGAGTCCCTTGTTTGCTATCAGGAAGGGATTGATCTCCTGATGCGGGTTCTCAAAGGTGAGGCTTCTTCCTCCTCCCCGTCGCTCCCTTGCAGGTGGATTTCCCGGTTAGGTGCAGAGGAGCGCCGCAAAGTCCTGGGTGCGCTTAGAGAAAGTCTCTTGGGAACCTGTGTGACTTCCAAGGAGAGGCGTATAGGATCGTGGAGCCCATTATCTCTTTAAATAAAGCAAGTCATCCTGCGCTGTTTGTAAATGAGTATCTGAAGAAGTGTGCATGCACACGAACGCTCATACCAGTAACTAACTTAGTTGGTCTCTAAGGTGCTACTGGAAGGTATTTTTTATTTTATTTTATTTTGTTTAGGAACACCCTGCTTACGAAATAATATGTAGATTTTTAATTTTAAAAAATACTTATTATCAAGTTTATATACCGCCCTATACCCGCAGGTCTTATTTCTCATTTTATTTTTCATTTATACTTTTCAAATTTATACATTTCACTAATTTTACAGTCATGTTGACATTTCAAAACTTGACTTCCTTCCCCCTCTTTCTGGGTTCCTTAATTTGTTTTTAATACCTTCTGCATAGCCAAATTAACTTAATTTACTCATTCATCTTCTTTACATATATACACTTATAAAACTGCAGGTTGTTACAATAATCGTTCCAATGTTTTTATCTGTTTATAATTTATCTATAAATATTCAATAAACCGTTTCCATTCTTTTATAAAAGATTTGTTATCTTGATTCCTTATTCTTCCAGTAAGTTTCGCCATTTCCGCATATTCCATAAGTTTTTGTATTCATTCTTCTATGCCTGCAGGTCTTAGGGCGGTTACAGGGAAGCTTTTAATGTTTAATAGGTTATTGTACTTTAATATTCTGTTGGAAGCCACTCAGAGTGGCTGGGGAAACCCAGCCAGATGGGCGGGGTATAAATGATTTAAAATTATTATTAAAATCACAATATAAAAACACAAAATACATAATCAAAATAAAAACAACCCAATAACCCCCATCCTCCCCAACACATTTTAAAATGGCATTGGATGCCAAACAGCCAAAGGTCTGGTTAAAGAGGGACAGGGAGCCACTGCAGAAAAGGCCCGTTCTCGTGTTGCCACCCTCCAGAACTTTTGTGGAGGAGGCACACAAAATAGGGCCTCAGATGATCTCAGGGTCTGGGTAGGTTCATCTGGAAAGAGGTGGTCCTTGAGGTATTGTGGTCCTGAGCCATTTAAGGCTTTATAGGTCAAAACCGGCACTTTGAATTGGGCCCTGTAGATTATGCTACCTTAAAGGTAAAGGGACCCCTGACCATTAGGTCCGGTCATGACCGACTCTGGGGTTGCGGCGCTCATCTCGCTTTATTGGCCGAGGGAGCTGGCGTACAGCTTCCGGGTCATGTGGCCAGCATGACTAAGCCACTTCTGGCGAACCAGAGCTGCATATGGAAACGTTGTTTACCTTCCCGCCAGAGCAGTTCCTATTTATCTACTTGCACTTGTGCTTTTGAACTGCTAGGTTGGCAGAAGCAGGGACCGAGCAACGGAAGCTCACCCAGTCGCAGGGATTCGAACTGCCGACCTTCTGATCGGCAAGTCCTAGGCTCTGTGGTTTAACCCACAGTGCCACCCGCGTCCCTTTGCTACCTTAGATGCTACAATAAGCCTTAACTGCCCAGTAAGTTATTATGGCAGACATATCCTCCACAAAATTATATAATCCTTAAGGGAATTCAAAGGTTCAAACCCTTTAGTCCATGGTCCTTTGGAAAGTCCTTTCAAGGGCCTGGAAATCAAGCCTTATGAAGAACAGTTGAGGGAAATGGGTATGTTTAATCTGGGAAAGAGAAGATAATGATATCCATCTTCAAATATCTAAAGGACTTGTCATAAGAGTTGGGTACCAGTCAGTTCCCCTGTTGTGTGCATGCAGGTCTAAAATTTAAAGTGAAAGGAAGGGAGTTGATGAACTATTTTTTTCATTGTCTTTCTGCATCTTGTATTCTGTTTTCAGCAACAAAAGATCAGAAGAAAAAGGCTCATTACAGAGACAAAATAATGAGTTACATGGACAGGGCAGAAGAGATTAAGAAATATATTGAGAAAGAGAAAGAAGGTATGAAGCTGTAATGTAAGTTTCATTATTATGCCTGTGGAATTATATATTGTATTTATTTATTTTCATTCAAAGAGGCCATATTGCATTTTTTTAAAAAGTGAAAAGTTTTCTTCTTTTTAGATGGAAAATACCACAAACAAATTAAAATAGAAGAAAATTCAAAAGGTTTCAGCTATGAAAAGCTGTTCCAAGAATATCTTAATGAAACTGTTACAGAGGTTTGGGTTGAGGACCCTTACATTAGGCAAGTCCATCAGGTAAGACATGGTTGATTTATACACTCAAAACAATTTCTTCTTTTCCATCTAAAAAATTAATCTTATTTACTTATTTACAGTTGTACAACTTCTTAAGATTCTGTGAAATGCTTGTTAAAGGACCATGCAAAGTGAAAACTATACATCTTCTTACTTCTCATGATGAAGTAAGTATTTTACCCTGACTGCAGTCCACTTACTTGGATTGTGTCCCAAGGAATTGAGTGATACTTGCTTCTGAGTAGATGATGATGATAACGATGATAATAACAGCAACAGCTAGACCACCAGCTCCCCAAACACACTTAAATATGATATGCATAGGGTTGCAGTGTTGTTCCATATAAAGTTGTACTTACTGAAGTTAAGCAGTTACTGTAATTGCCATGGCAAAAGCAAAAAAAGAATTTGTTTTTGTCAATGAATTTTTCAGTTAACATTTTGCTAGCATATAATATATTCTGGATTCAGAATGGGTCTGAAATTAATATGCTTTTTTCTTTCTTTCTGAGGATACCGGACTATTTCTGACAGATATCTTCAACAACTCAGTAGTAAGGGAAACAAGATGGAAAAGATTGCTATATTTTGCACCTAAAAGTAGACACTTTTTGTACTGGGGAGATTGTTTTAGGGTAAGGGGCAGCTTGTGAATAGCCACTCATCAAATTACCTGTGTTTACTAACAATAGGGAAATAAGAGGTTTTTATTAATTAGAAGAGAATGTTAATTAGAAGAAAATTATGTTGTGAACTGCCCTGAGATCTGTGGATGAAGAGCGGTATACAAATTTATATAATAGTAATTTAGGTAATCATAATAAAGGAAACTGCTTTATACTGAATTAGACGATTGCTTGATACTGTCTATTGATTAGCCAGACTCTCAAATGTTTCAAGTGGTTTCTCAGCCTTCCTGGAGATGTGAAAAATTGAACCTGGGATGATATTCATGCAAAACATTGTTTTTTTACAACAGGGTGGTTCTCCTTTCAAGCCATCAGTGTGCTACAAATGACATAATTTAACTGTCTTTGGAGAGCTGGTAGTCGAGTTTTTTAAAAACGTGTGAATAGTTTGAATCCATAGTTAGAAGTGTGTGTAGGTGGGACTTGGTTTGTTTTCATCTTTTGTCCTATGACATCTAGCCCCTTAACTTTTACTTATTCCATCTACCAAACACACACATTCCATTTCGTAAGATACCTTGCAGGAATTATGTTTAACATTAAATTTGAGTATCTGCATTGGTAAGAGTGAAAATATTGAAGGGGCTTATTCATTCTGAGAAATACGACCAATATGAATTTACAGTATGTCAGCCATTATCGTTATTTGATTTTTAAAGCAAACAAATCTTTACAGGGCAATGAAAAGAGTCAACAATTGACTATCCTAGAAGAGATACAACAATCCCTGAAAGATTTTGGCGTTACTCTGGATGTATCATATTCTCCGTCAATACACGATCGAGAAATTAGGTTGGTCACATGTGACTAAAATGTTCCGCATTGATTGTCTAAGATACAGGTGGTGATAATCAACTAAATCATAATAATAGTATATCCACTGAAATCAATTGATAACATTTATTCCAGCAGCTCAACCCTGAGAATGACTAACACTGGCTATCACCCATATAATTGATTACTAAGACTGTTATTCTAATTCCACTTACCTGGGAGTAAGCCCTGCTGAATCCAGAGGGGTTTACATTTGAGTAAACATGGTTGGAATTGCAACCTAAGTTTATCTTTGAACCATAGAGTTCTCAGTTTAGGTTCTGGAAACTTGTTAACTTTTAAGAGTATTTAGCAGTGGTGTCTCCTGCCAACTGTTCAAATTACCACTTGTCCCCCTGCCTGCCTGCTGTTGAGCAATAATGACTACAGCAAGTCAAATGATGGCAAGAGCAGTCAAAATATTTACATGCACACCCATGATTAATATATATTTAACAGGTAACTGTTCGTTTCAACTTTGCATGCCATGGAGAGGCAAAGATGGCCTACTTCATATGTTCTCCACACACACACACCCTTAGGCTTCTATTGGAGTGTCTGCTTCATGTGAAATTGTATTTGTATGGGAAAGGGCTGACATCTGCATCAATCCTCCATGTTGCAAATTAAGAGCATGCCCTGCTATGAACATTGTTGTTAACTCAATTGGAGCAACTTGAAAGTTGCAGAGATTGAAATTGCCAATTATCACCTGTTCTTTGCTCATTGTGCTTCCTGAGCTTTTTAAGAGTGCTGTGAAATTATTTTCTTTCTCTTGTTAACCTTACATATGTCTAGTTTATATTTTTGAGGAAGCACTTCTCTTTTTTTGCATTTAACACACAGATTCAACAATGGATGGATGATTAAAATTGGAAGAGGCCTTGATTATTTTAAGAAACCACAGGTGGGAACCGAATAGAAAAATATAAATTTTAAAATAAATTTGAACTGCTGAATGGCTTAATTGGTAGAATAATTTGTTTTCCACAGGGTCGTTTTTGCCTTGGATACTGCGATTTTGATTTGAGACCATGTCATGAAACTACAGTGGACATCTTTCACACTAAACATACAAAGAAAACATGACCCTAAGTTCCCAAACCAACCAGTCTCACTGGTGTGTTGTTGTTTTTTTGAGCAAGAGCTACTTTATTCCACTACATCCACTATGCATTTTTGTAAAGTAAACTGATTGTATTTTTTTTAATTAAAAAAATCTGCACATCAGCCTGATAGCTTATCTAAACAAAATGACATGTTTACCCCCAGAGTAATGAACTGTCGGTGAAGACCACAATTCTGATTTGCTTCCTTGTGCTGGGCTATCTGATTTGCTTCCCATACCATGTGGAAGGATACTCTAAAAAGCCTCTGAAGTAAAACATTTGACTACTGCGTTTGTCTCTTAACAGCTACAATTCAGAAAAACCTGATTGGTGCACAGGAAAGAATTGTGCATATAGCTTGAAGATTTATAGAAGTTTTCACTACAGCCATTTGCACAGCATATAGATTTAAAGTGAGAAGTTGGTTGCTTCTTCACCATGTGGTAGAAGTGTCAAAGAAACCCTCTGACAGCAGTTTCCTCTTATTTTCACTGGGCTGGATTCAGACTAAATTAGTTTTCCTTTAGTCCCATACATAGCCATAGGACAAGGTAATCATGACTAACTTAAACTTGGCTAATTTCAGTTTAGTCTGGATACACCCCATATTAACCTCAGGGACCACTCACAAGTTAAACAGGGATGCTGATGGTTCCCAAGCTGTATTTCAAGAATCACTGAACTAAGCAAGTAGCAAAAATCTTCCAAACTCAGATATTATAGGCATCTTAATTGTGTGAAAAAGCAGCTAACTTCCTTAGGGATCAAAACTGGTAAGATGCTACAGCTATGTATAATAAGGCTGTCCACTTAATATGCTCAAGGAATTTGGAACCGTACAGGGAGCTTTTGCCTTATATGCCAATTTACTGAAGAAACAGAATTCTGGGGGGGAGTTATGCAGCTTCTGTCACAATAACAGGCTGATGTCACCACACAAGAATGGAGTTTCTCACATTAGGGGAATCCCAGACCGGCATAATACGGACGCGTACGTTTTTATCTTTCACTGTGGATTACTTTTGAGGAGAGGCAAAACTCGTATAAAGGAAAGCAGCCCAGACAGACACAGGCTTCAGCATTCTAGAATCAGCACAGCAACACTGAGCACTATGCCCACCTGTCAACAAAGGGAGAAGGCAAGAACATTCCTGTGAACCTCCATTAAATGGTGGCCTCTTGGTTAATCCCTATGTTCTAGGTCTCTCTTTTAAAGCCACCTCCTAATAAACTGCTAGGAAGTATTTGGTCACCAAAGTCTTAAATACATTTACATTGGCAATTGACTTAAGTAGAAGTTCCTTTCAAGTAAATGGGCTTAGGCTCTCAAGCTAACAATGCCTAGCATGACTCC
This sequence comes from Podarcis raffonei, assembly GCF_027172205.1. Lineage (NCBI taxonomy): Eukaryota > Metazoa > Chordata > Lepidosauria > Squamata > Lacertidae > Podarcis > Podarcis raffonei. Next base: position 75,784,749 of record NC_070605.1, on the reverse strand, counting down.
TCTATTTCACACATGCCATGTCTTACTAGAACTGGGAATTCAGAAGGCATAAATTGACCTTAAAATTATTGTCTTGAATGTCTAGGTACATGTTTTTAATGCTATACTATGCTATGTTTCTACCAGTATTTTTGTTTTATACTGTTTGCAAGCCGTTGTATGATCCATTTGGGCAAGTCTGTAGGATGCTGACTTTAAAAAATAAATATGTAAATTTTAAAAGAGAAGACTTCTAAGGACTGGTGATAACTATTTTAAAAAACAAAACTGACTTGATTAACAAGTTTGTATTTTTTATTTTATGTTTTAATAAAAAGTGAATTTGTTTACATTCAGCAGTCTATTATTTCACTATTAAATCTCACGTTCGGCCAGGTGCTTAAAACCCTCTGCTAGAATAAGACTGTATTGATAGATGATCAGGAATCAACTACATTAGAGAAACTATATTCTCACACAAGAGATTCCACTTGCTGTGTATCTTGTAATCTGTGCATGTTCTCATCAAAGCAGCTGCTACTGCAGTGGTTTCATTTGGACAGAATTTGCTGCCAATAAGATGGTTTTTCAGTTCATCACACATGATTGGTGGCAACCAGAAAGGAGGCACATCAATGTTGCAAGTTTCAATCTTTCCATTTTTTACATCCACATTTATCTTCATTTCAAGGCAAGATTGTTCATCAACTATATTAAAGGATGTGCTAATACTGAACTTTGGTGTTTTGCCATATAGCCAATCCCAGGATTGCAGTTCTTTTGCTTTGTTATTAATTCCAGGGAATTCTGTTTCATCAGCTGGATTTATTTCAACAATATGGTTATCAATTTGGTGGTATGCAGCATATTCTTCTGCAATGGCATCAATGAGCATCTCACAAGTTAAAGTAGGCTCTTCTTCAAAGAGATTTTTCACTAAGGCAGGTACACTTGGCGTGGCATTGCTTTTTATCCCATTGTAAGGACTTTTGAGCACGGTTGATAAAATAAATTTATCAGCACTGCAGAGCAAGGTGCAGTGGTGATAAGCAGCAGTCCTTCCTAATTTTGCAGCAGTTCCTGAGATTTTAAAAATCCCATTTAACAAGAGGTCGTATCTCTCTGTAGCCTCCACATCTAACTGGGGCCGCAGGGCTTTCAATGCTCCAACCACTAGTTTTAAATTTTCCATTCTTTTGTACTTCTTCCTATTTGTAAAGAAAGTGAGATTGATGTTGCCAGGATCATGGTAAACTGTTCCTCCCCCACTTTTTCTTCTAGCTAGTTTTATACCATTCTGTCTCATGAATCTGAGGTTACATTCCTGCCAAGGATTTTGATGTCTACCAATCACTACAGTAGAAGAATTTCTCCAAAGGAAAAGAATGTGTCTGTTTTCAAAATTCATATTATCATGGATCCAATCTTCTAAAGCTAAATTCTGGTAAACATCCTGGGAAACAGACTGCAGGATCAGTCCTCTCGTCGCACATTTGAAGCCAGCAGCTGGAACTTTGAGGACATAGTGTAACTGGAAGCATTTCCTCAGAGATGACCGGCTTATCATGTTTTAGTCTAACAAAGCAATCAAAACAGCATAGGGTGATACACGTTTTGCATAGTCCATTTCAAAACCCTTTCAAAATATCATGTTTGTATTTCATTGAAAAATCCTTTAAAACAATTCTGTTGAATCAGATTTTTAAAAAGACATTTCTCCTTTCTGACAAGTAGATAATAGAGTTTTATATGACTGAATAATATGCAGAAATTGCCTATTCCAGATGTGTGTTTTATTGACCACCTAAGGAAAAAGACAGAATTCATTGTTTACCCTCAAATAGCTCGTATGAGAGGCTATAAAAGATTTGCTAGGGCAATTTGCGGCTTTACGTTAATCATTTTAATCCTTTGAAATACCAAAAAGGTATTATTAGTTATTAGGCCTTAAGCTACAAAGGAAACAATACATTTCCTCCCACTCTCATTAATTTCACAGCCCAGCCATATATTCCAAACGTGAAGGTCTCAGGGCTGGCGGAAAGCGGAATTTCAGCACTCAACTTTTGATATACCACAGGTTTCCACTCCCTGTATTGGGATAGCACCAATAATAAAGCGTGTGTGGCAAACGTTTTCAGTTTTGCGCTGCACCACAACCACCCTGGGCAAATTGCAGTAGTTGCTTATGTGGTCAGAGACTATATTTTTGCAGGTCCTGATGAAGACCAAGGCCAGGCTGTGCACCCGAATAAGCTTTGTTCCATGCTGGCAGGCCTGGCACTGGAGATAGAAAAGGAACATTCCGCGACCCACCCGCTCGAATTAAACTGAATGCAACCTTGCTAGGACAAAAAAGCAAACCCCCGTCGAGATACATGGGGCTCTGTTTATGGGACTGCCGCCCAAAGGCACCGGACCCTCTCAAGGACACCTTGCCCAGCTCCCGCGGGGCGCCATCACGAAGATGGGAAGAGCATGGCAAGAGAAGCCCCTTCCAGCTTCTCCCAGCGCGCCCCGATACCCGCCGCCCTACTTACTGCGGATCACCTCCCTTTGCCCACGCGGGAAGCGCGTTAAGTAGCCAGGCGGTAGCCATAGAGCTAGAAATTAGGAACAAGGCGCGCAGATCTAGATAGATCCAAGAAATAGTGAAGAGTCGCACACTGTCTGGATTGGGTTGCTCCCCTTCAAAAAATGCGCGTCTGTTTCTAAAGGAACTTTCGCCACAGCTGGTACCTTTGGGCGGACACTCTGCTGCGCAACAGCTACTCCGAAGTCCTTGATTTCGCCATTTGTTTTCCATTGAGCAACACACATCCTTGTCAGAAGGTCCCGGAAGTTGCCTATACAGTACAGGATTAGAGAGACTATGGTTTTTGTCCAAATGTAGTCGCACAAAATTCCTTCCGGGTGCGCACAATAGAACCCGCCCGTGAGTTCCTATCAGAAATGCTCACTTCTTACCGGCAAAAAAGTGGCATATTTCAACCAGTGAAAATCCGGACAGAAAAGTTGCTTTTGGCACAGTGGTTGAGCTTTTTACTTTTTTGTCCAATATTGCAAATCGCAACAAAGCTGTTTTGGAGCTATTTTTATGGAGGGACTGCCGACACGGGCTGCCACACGTCCGTACTTTCCCGGACATTTAGATGCATTCCGACCGGACACTGCTACAGAATGCAGTACTGTACTGTATTGCTTTCCGACCGCTGTTGTTCGCTCCCTTGCAGCTGTTTCCATGGCAGTTAACGGCATTTTTCTTATTAGCGGGCAGAGGGGCGGGAGTAGATGCTGTGGAAGAGCATGGAAGATCACGGATATTTGCAGAGAAAGGCTGTCATTTGCATCGGCACTGTAATGGTTTTGCCATTCTCTGTTGCCCTGAAGCAGGCAAACCAGCCCGACAACATGAGAATCCGTATCCAAAAATTTGGCTCTTAAGCTCTGTTTTTGTTTATTTTTTTCCTGAATGTAAAATAGCAAAGTCTTATACCATAAATATAAATTGGCAAAAGCATTTTAACAAATGTCATTGAACATCCGTTATTTCCAAACCATCATTTTCTTTAACAAACTTTTGAGAACCGACGACATTATTAGAGCTAGCTTCTGAGGGAGTGCCTACATTATTTTGTATCCCTTCTGGTATATTTTTTCCTGTGTTTTGGAAAAAGCCAGTCATAGGTCCTAAACTGATTTCCTCAGTGTTTTGAAATAAATGGTCATTTGCGCTTGGAGTTCCAATATTTGTGTCATTCTGTATTATAGATACTGGTGTCTTCGTTTTACCACAACAGTTCCCCATGGTGTAGTTACTATGCAGATATCAGAAACAATGCAAAGTCGGTGATGGTGGTCTTCAGGGAGACTGCTGCATAAACCCTATGCAAAAAAACCCCAACAAAATACTATTAGAATAACTGAAGAAATTCCATTAACTAACGTGTGATTCTACAACTATGCATTTTGCTTCTGGAAGTAATATTAAGATGCAGGAAATTTAACATTCATTCTGTTTAAATGAACAAACACAAAGAATATGGCCCCTAATACACACACAAAAAAACCACTGAAAGTGCAGGACAAATGAACAATATAAGTAACAGTGGTTGTTATTAATGGAAATAGCAATACAATATGTATTAACAGCAGGGTTTTCATTCAACTGGAACTCACCAGAACTTAGTACTGTACCTCTCAGGTAGGTGCCATTGCCATTATAAGAGAACAAGGGAGACGTTCATGGTGTGTTCCAGCACCTCTTTTTCTATAAAAATAACACTGGTTAACAGTACTATAATTCAAAAAGTCCATTTGGGAACTTCTTTGCTTTGGTGTGGTTTAGGAGTTTGAGTATGGGTATGGGTGCGCAACCCAAGCTTGTGCAGAATTTAGGCAGTATGAACAAAGAGAACCAGCCATTATTCGTTAAACATATAAATAACACAGCCCGTTGTGTAAGTTGATAAGCAAGGTTATAAACATACTATAGTTGACAATGGGATGTAGACTCAGTTGCCTGTGAGAATAGAGTACATCACACTAAATGCACTTCTTGTCTTCCATACAATTTTGGATGAGGCTCTAGGGTATGAATGGAACCTCATTATATTTTACCTGAAGCATCACATATCCAAGGCAAAGTTACTTTTGGTATCTCTCTGTAACTTCAGTTCTGGGCTTCTCACATTGTATAGTAATCCTGGGATGGTGAACCACAATCCTGGAGGCAGAGGCATCTTGCCCATAGAGGCAAGTGGCATGAGGCGCCAGGACACCAAGTTCTGGAGGGCACCAGGGAAGAGGCAGAGGCTGGACACAGCGCCTCCCGGCATCAGCTGACTGCCATCGCTCGCCTCCACCATGCTGTGCTGAAGCAGCACTGTGCCCAGAGCCTCCACCTGCCATGGCCACCGTCAAGGAGTTTGGCTGTATTGCCTTTAAGGCATGGCAGCCATACAATTTCATAATTTTATACTATTCTGATCTCCTTGTATCATCTGAATATTTAGTAAGTAAAATACTATTCTATGCCTAACTTGGTCTTGGTATTTTCAGAAACAAGCCACTCTGGGCGGCTTCCAACCAAATATTAAAATACAGTAATACATCAAACACTAAAAGCTTCCCTAAACAGGGCTGCCTTCAGATGTCTTCTAAAAGCCTGGTAGTTGTTCTCTTTGACATCTGGTGGGAGGGCGTTCCACAGGGCGGGTGCCACTACTGAAAAGGCCCTTTGCCTGGTTCCCTGTAACCTTGCTTCTCGCAGTGAGGGAACCGCCAGAAGGCCCTTGGTGCTGGACCTCAGTGTCCGGGTAGAACGATGGGGGTGGAGACGCTCCTTCAGGTATACTGGACGGAGGCCATTTAGGGCTTTAAAGGTCAGCACCAACACTTTGAATTGTGCTTGGAAACGTACTGGGAGCCAATGTAGGTCTTTCAAGACCGGTGTTATGTGGTCTTGGCGGACGTTCCCAGTCACCATCTAGCTGCCGCATATATATATAAATAAATACTACTATTCATATACTATAATATCCAGCAACTCAGTTAATTGTGTTCACTGAAAGAAGGCATCAGTTTATCGCTTTGTTAGTATCATTTTAATTATTTGCTTAGATGACCACTTTGTTTCCACATTCTATAGCACAACTATAGACTATCCTTATTTCTGTCATGAAAGGAGCCAGTTATCACGTTCTTGTTACCCCCCCCCCCGGTTATATCACTCTTTGTGAAGCGCTTCTTTAAGGAGGATAATTTTATTCTGCTGCATTTCCCCTCAATTCAGCTGATACCTTTTATCTACAAAGCATGTTGCTATTCTCCTATATGTTTCTAGAATCTGTTAGCTGCTCTACAGATGAAAACCAACTTTTGATTATCTGAATCCATGTATAAAACATGTTGTTTAGTATATATTTGATATCAGTTCACCTATCAGCCTGTAAGATACTATGTCTATAAAATGTTACTTAATTTATAAAGATATTTAAAAGTACAAAACTATGTCCATAGTATTGCTGTTTAATGTGCCTTGAAATTACACATTACAGTGCAATGTGACATGAAATCCAGCCTCTATTTGTGAGGTAAGTGCCACAGAGCACCTCATTTTTTTATTGTATCTGAGAGCAGTAAGAGCAAACTGTAATTGCTACTAACCTGTCAGAGATAAGCATCAAGAATGCAAGATAACTTGGGGGCGTTATGGAAACAGAGTTAATCTATTTTCTCCATTATTTCATGAGCAGATTGCTGGTACTCGAAGCCAATCCCCAATGAGCATGTTCTCTCTAAACTGAGTTATATGTTTATATGAGATACTTTGTGTTGACTAGCAGCAAGGAGAGTCTCCTGGATACAAATTCCCTCTGCTAAAACCTACAGGATGTGGAAAGGCCTGAAGCATATTTCTCATCTTCCTTCAGCCAACTGTTTTGCAGAACCCAAGAAGGAACTTTAATGATTTTAAAGTGCTTATTATTTACCAGTAAGTGGGATCCACAACAAAATGTTGCAGGATGGAATTCTCCTCTACAGCTGTCCATCTAATTGGGCATGCCTTCTGCTGGAACTCTGCTGCCCCTTCCTCTCAGTTTTCTGTTTCCATCCACCTGCCAATATGCTGAGCAAGATAGTAAGTCCTCATTAGGCTCAGGGGAGGGGTTGCCACCCTTAAGCTTTTTCTTTTCTTAAAAGTTGTTCTTTTTATGTGTATTTGCAAACCTGTTGGTTACCTAAAGCGTGCTAATACCTCCCTCTTGTTTGTGAGTGGTGCTGTTTTGGCTGCATCAAGAGAGTGGCACTTGGATAAGTGAGTCTACTGTTAAGAAAGTCACCTGAACAAAATGTTGCAGTGCTGTATTGGCTGAAAAAACAAAAGTTATAATCATAGAGAAGACTTCCTATTCCAACCCGAGTCTTAATTCACGTGCATTAAAAAAAAAGTGCACCCAAGTTTGCTTTTACACTACCTTCCTCTTTGTGCATAGGTGCTGCCATTTTGGTTACATTATGACAGGCACACAGGCAGCCCTAAAGTTCAGAGATAACATATAAACTGATAGTGGCATCTTTGGAAACCACCCTAAATCTTGCGCTGTCTCTGCGTGTCCTTAATTTCCCTGAAATAATACTTAAAAAAAGAAATACTAAGGGCTAAAGAAAAAATAATAGCAGACATAGGGCACTAGGGCTCGTGCGACATCCCTGCGAGCCCTAGTGGCAGTGCCCAAGAACCTGTCCCCACCCCCACCCCTCCTACGCCCCCGCGATAGAACTGTAGGCGCCTCACGCCCTTGCTTCCAACAAGGCGGTCCTCCCCCCCCCCTCCCGCGCGAACGCCGCGCGGCCTTTGGGGCGCGAGCAGCGGTTGACGCGGCCGGACGGAGTGCGCCGCGCGCGGGGACGCCAGATGAAGGGGGCGGGGTCAACAAGAGGAGCGCGCCCCTTGCCCGGTTTTGTCTAACAGGTAGCGAGAGAGCCGGAGGGGAGGGGGGAGCGTCGCGGCGCCGTTGCCAAGGAGACGCCGCGAGGGGCCAGGGAGGGACGTTCATTGTGCCAAGCGGGTGGGGGAGTTAACAAGCGCTCAGGGCGTCCTGAGGAGAATAATCAGAGGGGGTCTTGAGAGAGACGCGGACATTAACTCCCCACCCCCCACTCCGGCAATTATTAGTTATTTTTTTGCTGTGGGGGCGGGCATGACAGCTGCCTGGCTGTCACCCCCCCCTTCCTCACTAGGTGAACCCGCCCGTCACGCGCCCCACGCCGCGCGGCCGTTGAGGTGAAGCAGGAGGCGGGGGATTGTTGCCTCCGAGGCGTCGTCGCTTACGCTGGCCGCTCATTGGTCCGCCGGGATTGAGAGGGAAAAGGAGGCGAAGGAGCGGGCGAGGCTGAGGAAGCTGAGTGGAGGAGCGACCGAGTGAGAGAGAGAGAGTGGGGGGAAAGGCAGGAATATTAGCTTAGTTTAGCTGCCGTCATGAGCTCTAGGAAATACCCCGGGCCCGGGCGCAGGAGGAGAAGAGAAATTCTTTCCAAGGTACAGAGAGCGTACATGGTACATGGGCGTAGCCGGGGGGGGGGAGAGAGAAAGGCAGCTGCTCCACCCCCCAAAATAACATTTTTTTTAAAAAGTAGAAATTGTAGAAAGATTTTGATAGATTTTTCTCAGCGCTTTGGGGCGTGGGGTCAAAAGAAAGTAATTTAAAAACCGAGCTCCGTCGGTTAGAGAGCATGGCGCTGATCATGCCAAAGTTTCATGGGTTCGATCCCTGTATGGGACTGGGCAGCCGCCTATTCCTGGGTGGACCCTCAGAGGGATCCTTCCACCTCTGCAACTCCCATAATCATACCATACATTTCATTATGGAATCTGCTAGGCAGAGCCGAACGGATGTTGAGGGCAGGTGGGTTGTCCTGCCCCAACGCCAACATAAATCCTGGCTACGCCCATGGCCACCAAGGAAATAGGAAGACACCCCAGTTGCATGCCAGGCAGGCTGCAGAGAAATGAGGTTTTATGTAGGTGCGCTCACGGCGGCTAAGTCTGAGCAGTTGTGTTTGCTTGAAGGAGGTGGTGGTGTCTTTTACTTGTAAGCATGGGTAGCTGCAATCCTGAAAAACCCACACTGTGGAATAGATGGGTTTTCAGCTGTCCACTGCACACCCGCAAAAAAGGTTGCAGAGTAGAATGAAAGAAAATCCACAAGCCCAGTATGTCCCTAGTATTATCTATGGGAAATACATCAGCCATTTCCTCTCCTTCCCCTAGGGTTATTTCTAAAGTTATATTTTAAATGTATAAAATAAAAGTTTAAGAAGTTTCTGGTGTAGCAGCTACCCCTGAGTGTGCCTAGCCGTTAAGTCCTCAACCAAAACAAACTCTACTGTCATGGTGACCGATAGCCTTACATGGTGTCAAGTAGGCATGGCTTGACACCTCCAGGTGCCTTTTTGCTTTTGCACAGAATTAATCCAGAGTCAGTTTCATTCAGAAAACCTACCAAGCACGTAACTGTGATCGCAAATACAAGGGGGAGAATTCCAGTTTATTTTAGAAAGCAGATGCTTCCTTCTCTTAACACTAAATCATCTAGCTCAGTAAACATATAATCATGGAGAGCATATATAAATGATAGATGTTTATCTGGTATTTTTAAAATATTCCTTTAAACACAAAATTTACTGAAATTCTAGCATTGCTTTTTCAAAGTCATTATCAGACTTATGTTTTACTAGAAAAATCTGTGTGAATAAGCTTTGAGTTCTGTGATTTTGTTTTAAAGGTGTGTGTTAATATAAAAAGGGGAGTGTATGAGATTGGGATTCAGCACTATTTGCTGAGGCTTTCCGGAGTATGATTGCCTGCGTTTGTGTGTCATAATATCCTCCACGTGACAGCCCTTTAGATTTGATAGTCATCTTCAAATATCTAAAGGGCTATCAGAGGATGGATCAAGCTTGTTTTCTCCTGCTCTGGAGGCTAGGACCTGAACCAATGAATTCAGGTTACAAGAAGAGATTCCAACTAAACACCAAGAAGAACTTCCAGGCAGTAAGAGCTCTTCAACAGTGGAATGGACTCCCTTAGGAGGTTGTGAACTCTCCTTCATTGGAGGTTTTTAAGGAGAGGTTGGATGACCATCAGTCATGTATGATCTAGTTGAGATTCCAGCATTGCAGGGGGTTAGACTAGATGGGGACCCTTTCAGCTCTACCTATGATTCTATATAGGATTCTATATAAGGCTTCCCTGCTACTGAAAATGTTGGTGCTTGCTATTATTGTAGTACAAATAGATTAAAAATAAAAACCTTGTGAACATTGGCATGGGGGGGGGCTGCTGCCTCCCAATCAAGTAAATAAATAAAATTACTTAACAAAAAATAAAATTGTAGAAGGATTTTGACAGATTTTCTGAGCATTTGTGGTCAAAAGAAAGTAATTTAAAACAACAGCTGTTGAGACATTTTATTCTGAATCTGTTAGACAGAGTCATATGGAGAATAATGACAGGTGGGCGTCCTGCCTCTATTAACATAAATCTGAGCTACACCCATGCTTGTGAACTGTTATAGAAGTAGGACTAAGCTCAACATTTAAGATGGCCCTAGTTATTAATTCCCAATGTACACATTGGGGAGATTAATTCAGTGGTACTTACTTCCCAGTAAACATAGGATTTGGTTGCCTAGGCATTACCCTAACAAGGGATGTGGGTGGTGCTGTGGTATAAACCACTGAGCCTCTGGGGCTTGCTGATCAGAAGGTCGGCGGTTCGAATCCCCGCAACGGGGTGAGCTCCCGTTGCTCCACTAGTGCAAGCAGAAGCAGTATAGTCATGCTGACCATGTGACCGGAAAGCTGTCTGTGGACAAACGCCAGCTCCCTCGGCCTTTGAGTGAGATGAGCACCACAACCCCATTGTCGCCTTTGACTGGACTTAACCATCCAGGGGTACTTTACAGTTACCTTTTACCTAACAAGTCTTTTTAAAAAATGTAATCTGCTATTAATAAATAATAAGTCACTTACCAGACAATTTACAATATTTTTATCCACGTTTATCCAAGCTTTTCAAAAGCTATAGAATACTTTTTCTGTTGTATAGTGCAGTCATAAGCACATGTACTAGGGACTTATGCCCCATCAAGGAAGAGATCAGTAATCTCAGATCTTAACATGATATATTGTGGTAATTCATTTAATTAATGTCTAATTAATGTTACTTATCATTTATCATAAAACATATCTTTATAGATTGAAGTATTTTATGTATTATGAATAATGTCATCTTTAGGCACAGAGGAAATAAAAGCAGATATAATGGCAAAAATACTATGGACACTTACATGGGAGTATCACAGATTCATAGGGCTGGAGGAGGCTTTATAGGCTTTCTAGTCTATCCCCCTGCTTGATGCAGGAAATCCAGAGCTGCTTCATCCTGGAAATATGGTTGTCCAGCCTCTGCTTGAAGACCTCCAGCAAGAAACAGCCAACCACCCCTGTAGGTAATTGGTTGCATTGTTTAACTGCTATTACCATCACAAATTTTCTCCTAGAAATCTTGTCTCAAGTCTCATATACGGTAAGCAACATGCATATGCCTAATTAATGTAGAAAGGGGTTAACACCATAGCACACGCATCCGCAAACTCAGTCCTTCAGCTGTTTTGGGACTACAGTTCCCATCATCCCTGACCACTGGTCCTGTTAGCTAGGGATGGTATATGGAAAATTCTGGCTGATGTATGGAAAAGCACATGTACCTAACCTTTGAAGAGTTTGTAAGTAAACCAGTTTTTAACTTACCAAATGTGTGGTGTTTTCCTTTGCTGGGAAAAGAGGGAAATATTGAAATGCACTTGGAAGGACATATTTTAAGGGTATGACAGCCTATAGTTCCATGCTTCACTTTGCTGCATATTTTGTGGCTTTAAATCTCCTTGCATTGTCTCACAAAGGGTAGTTGCTCCAGACTTGGATCTTGGCATCCAGGATTTGCACCAGCAAATTTAACTTAAGCCTTTTAGATCTAGTCCTAATCTCTGGGACAAAAGAAAACAGGGTGCTCCAGACTTGGGTGATTTATTAGCACCCAATTATTGCTATACTGTTGTAGCTTGTAAATGGAATAGCAACTCTGTTTCTAGATTTCAGGAATCAAAATAACATTCTGTAGCCAGGTGGCCAGTCCCCTTTCACCCAGTCCCAGATGTTAGGGGTGGGGATATTATATTGGACCATATGAGTGGAAAGTTTTAAATAATTCCTCTCCCTCATTTTGCTCCTAATTATTATTGCCTTGCCCCAATTTGGGGTGGGGGGGGGGAGGATAAGATATAGTAAATGCAACACTATGTGGAAAGGAAGGGTTAAAGTAGACTCTCAGGGAGGACAGATGGACCATAGAGAAGGAAATGCCTAGAGCAATCTATCTAGGTTATAACTGAGCCTGCAAACCATTGTACAATAGTCCATCTAAACCTGAGGAAATTATACAGCTGTTCCTTTGTGTTTTTTAAAAAAGTTGGATTTTCTGAGCTTTGAAGAAAATGAGAGCTGATCAGGGAGCAGAATGCTTTGTTCACAACATCATACAGATGCCCTGTAAAAAGTGAGTGAATGAAGTGTGGTTATTCCACAATAAATATCCAGAGTGGAAGCAGCCCTGGCCTTTTCCTTATTTTTTCTTTTGGTAACATAGTTTTTATTCATTTTCATCTTTAAACTTTAATATGGTTGCATTGAGATATATGTTTATTTACATAAGAGCATATTATATGCATCAATTACATAAAAAACTCAGATAAAAGTTTCTAAATGTATTAAAGCTGTGTCAAGGTGTATATACCAAAATTATTACAAATATTATATATATGAACTGATGTAAAGTATAAGTAAAAGGTATTTTGTATCAGTAACAATTAGGATTTGTAGTAATCTATAGGAAGGAGGGACGCGGGTGGCACTGTGGGTTAAACCACAGAGCCTAGGGCTTGCCAACCAGAAGGTCGGCAGTTCTCTCCTCTTGCTTGGTCCCTGCTCCTGCCCACCTAGCATTTCGAAAGCACATCAGAGTGCAAGTAGATAAATAGTTACCGCTCCGGCGGGAAGGTAAACGGCGTTTCCTTGCGCTGCTCTGGTTTGCCAGAAGCGGCTTAGTCATGCTGGCCACATGACCTGGAAGCTGTACGCCGGCTCCCTCAGCCTATAGAGCGAGATGAGCGCCGCAACCCCAGAGTCGTCCGCGACTGGACCTAATGGTCAGGGGTCCCTTTACCTTTATAGGAAGGAGGGGAAGAAAATAAAATAAAATATGTATTTCATGCACACCACACTGTGCTCTAAACTATGGATAAAGCTCTACCATATGCTTCATTATTTGTATAATTTGTATAAACATCACACCAGACTGCATAAAATTGTCTTGTTTCTTTGACCTCTTTGTACTTTTAATTTTTGTGTCAGTTTTTCCAGTAACGCTATTTGCCAAATTGCGTTATACCATTGGTCCATAGTTAATAATTGCAATGATTTCTATATCTTGGCAATAGCTGTTCTTGCAGCAATTAATAGTTGTGTTGTGAGTTCTTTGTTTGTAATTTGCAATATATTGTGACAAGTTAATTGTGGTGTCCTGGAGACTGTCTGCCTTGCAATCAGAGATATTTCTGTAAATGCATTCTTTCTATAACTTCTATTTTTGGACACTCCCACCACATGTGCTGATATGTCCCTATAGTGGGACATCCTCTCCAACATATGGGAGAACCATTCGGTTTTATATAGGCTAGGCATCAAGGTATTAAGTACCAGTTGTACACCATTTTAAGGGCTGTTTCTCTGGATGTTGCTGATATGCATTTTTATGGCACTTTTGTCCACAATCTGTACCTTGCGTCTTCTTCAATTTCTAAACCAAAATTTAGTTCCCACCACCTCAAATTTTGCTGAGGAAAAAGTTGAACCTCTATAATAGATTTCTACAAAGATATGAACCATTTTGTGAATATATTTTCTTTCACTGTTATTTTTCCATATTTCGTCACCTGTCTTATGACTTCGTCTTTAACCTATAAATATGTTAATGAACCATAAATGAGCACACTTTGACTGTGGTTTCCCAGCCAGCCCTGATCCCATCCAATTATATTGCCATCTAAGCCTGTTGAACGTAGTGGACTTTACTTTCAGTTAAATATATACTGGTTTGGGCTTCAGCTATATTTACAATATAATACCTTATGACAATAACATTCAAAACTTGCATTTTTTCAGCCGAAAGCAGAAATAGACTATCACAAAACAGGACTGTTCTTTAAACAGTTTTTGCTTCTTTCCCCCAGAGGTTGACAACAAGAGAAGAGCTTGTGTTAGGTTGTCCATTTTCTGAAAGTGAGAGAGCTTCAAAATCAGAAGACAGCATTAGGAAAGACAAAATCATCCAACAACTGCAATCAGAGGTTCTGTCATATTTTTCTGAAATTTTGGCTATTTGTAACAACTAAACTAGACCATAAACATAACATTTTGCTGTGAAAAATGGATTTGTCCTCTCATTAGAAATGTTGGGACAAAATAATGGCATGGGATCAATGGTTACATTATAATGACTATATAATAGTAGTTAATCAACCTGTTTTGGCATTTTACCATGACAATATCCGTGTGTACTAATGGGCCTTCCCAATGCAAAACCCTATAGGTTTAGCTCATTTGTTTACTGGAGGTATATGGAGAGTAATTACAGTACTTAGCTGCATCAGAACTACTTGGCTTTTATCAGTCTTGATTCAGACCTGACAAAACTAGGTTGATGGATTCTTTAGAAATGGATGAATATTGTGTTTGCCAGATTTGATATCATTTCATTGATCAGAAGAGCATATGCTGATCACAAGACTGCTCATTATCTGCAAAGGGCAAACGCAATCCATATTCCTTTTATATAACATATGACAAATATTTATTGAATACATAAATTGTTCGGACTGTGGCAGGAATCCACCCAGCACTCATGGGAAAATGTGGCATGATCTCTTAGAGTTATCAAATGAAACTTTAACACATGGCATGATAAAAGTCTGTAATTTTATCAGGACAAGTTACTTGTAGTTTACTGTTGTAGCAATTGTTTTCTCAAAAATTATCTTCTGTACTATGAAAATAAATAAAAACAGTATTTAAAAAAAGTCTGCTCATTTGCTTAAAGGCTACAATATTAGCAGCGGCAGTAGGCAGAAGATTATTGAATTAAAGTGTATTTTATAGGGCTGGTTTGCATGACATGCTAAGCCAAACTTGATTTTAGTGAGACATGTGAGCATGCTGGTTTTGGGGTGGGGGCTTGCAGCTGCTTTGTTCCCCCCTGATCTTTTTTGCTGCCATGCTGCACTTAAGTAAGCCATAATTTGACTTACCATGTCCAAACCAGGGCTCATAGTTAAGCTTTCTCTTCACTAGCCATGAACTGTAACCAAAGTTTATTCTTGTTTTTAGCTTGTTGTTAGCAAGGAGAGTGTTTAACCATGAGCCCTGGTTCAGACAAAAGCAAACCTTGGTTAAGCTTGATACAACAATGAAAAGATCAGGGAAGAGCAAAACAGCTGTGAGCTCCTCTCCAGGAGCTTGCATACTAGCACAGTCTCACGAGGATTAGTATGTCATGCAAGACAGTATTATAACCTTGCTAGTATTACTGGACAGATTTTATTCTAGTATGCCCCCACCATGTGAAAGCCGTAGACCCTGGATTTTATTTCATGCTTCAGGCTCTATTGTATGTTTTACATGGAACTTTGTTATCATTCAAGATCCCTAGAAACAAAGTTGCTGCATAATTAGGCACGTTCCATGAGCTGCATTATATGTTCTAGCTTTCTAACCTTAGAATTATGACACTGAATTTGACATACATGCATCATAGGCAGATTTTAAAAGCTTCATTGTCATTCAGGTTCCAGGTGAAAAACAACAATTTCCATACAGCTGGAGGCCCTACTGGGCATGATGATGGCAGGTTGCAACATGAGTTCCCCTTGCCCCCATGAGCTTGTCTGTAGTCTTGGAGCCCTTCTGGAAGATGAGGCAAAGTGATTTGGTGGGAAGAACATGGGAGCTGGGTTTGACTTTCACTTCTGGACTAATTATTTAAATAACACATTCCTCTGCTTTATATTAAATCAGTGGTGTGACCCAGCTTTTATAGGCTGGTCACTTTGGCCTTAAAAGTTCTCATTATCTAACCATTATCAGATTTTCTAAACAATTCAGCATATCACTTTTGAAGCATGCCTGAAGTGTTGGTGCTTGCATGGTTTTTCTGTCTCTCTTAGTCTAGCTTACCACTGGGCTGCTTCACACATGACAGTTTTCTTTTACTGATGTAAAAAAACGCTTCTTTATATGCTGTTCCTATTGAAACTTGGTTCATTGAGGCACCATCCAAAGGATTTTGACAGCTGATGAGTTTATAAGGAGTCACAGAGTTAGAGATAATCTAAGATGTTTGGGGCCTGAGCTCTCCAGGACTAAAGCTGGAGTGCCACTTAGTATGTGTGAAATGTATTCCTTTAGTCATGCGTAAGCTCAGCCAGCCATTTCCACGTAGGAGCAAGCAGTTTCAATGTACCTTAACCATGGTCAGCTGCTCAGGAGCCCTTTACACTTAGTATGTGATATGAACTAATGTTTTGCTGCCAAGACTTAAGATGTAGGAGAAGTGAAACCATTTTGTTCTTTTTGACTTGCAAGGTTGAAGAACTGCGAACAAAAAATATTGAGTTGGAGAAGTATGTTACAAAAATACTTGATAGTAAGAAAGAAGTAACAACTCAAGTGGGTGACTTGGCAAGTAAGAATGAATATCTCTGTAAAGAACTCGCTCATGTAGACAAGTTAGCAGAACAGCTGGAAAAAGAAAAAGAATTTGTATTGGATAGTGCAGACCAGGAAATCGCAGAAGCCAAGGTACTTGAATTAATAATAAAATTTTTATACATGCAATGCTTTTATAGTTTGTTCTTTTTGAGAATTAGTTTCACAATTACAGGAGAAATTTCCATTTCTGGATGCTCATGTAGTTTTAAGAGTTTGCATATGTGAAATACTGGAATTGTAACCAATTGGAAGAGCTGTAGCTCAGTGAATGAGCATCTGGTTTGGATGCAGAAATTCCCAGATTCAGTCCCCAGCATCTCCAAATAGAACTGGCAAAGACTTCTGTCTGAAATCATGTAGAGCTGCTATCAGTCAGTGCAACAATACTGAATTGGATGGATCAAAGGTTTATCTCAGAATAAGACAGTTTCCTATGTTCCTCTCAGTGTTCCAATAATTTTACAACACACACGCAAACACGCACACACAATGTTGACCAAGTAAAGAGATACAGGTGTAGGTCAAAAAATACTGTGGACATTTAGCCTTGTAATGGTGTAGAGCAGAGGAGGGAAAACTTGCAGGCACCACTATTGAAACTGTGATATCCATCAGCTGGAGTCTGATATAAAGGGCATACACTTAGTCTTGAAAAATTCTGAGCACATGAATTTGTTTTGAGTAATACTTTTATAGTATCAGAACTCAAATCACAGTCCTTCAACATAAAAATCTACTCCTGGTTACCCTAAGCTTTCTTCATTCCAACTGGATAATTTTGGAGGGATTCATTGTGCTGCTGTTATTGTTAAACGATCAGGAGTCAAAAATCCTTACCAATCTATAGCGTGTTCGAAAAGTAACTTAGACCTATTGGATAATGTACGTTGTCTGGTTACTTTTTGAACACCCTGTGCTTCAAATCACCTAGAGATTTATCAGTGGATTCTGGGCTACCTTGTGCCCATCTCTGAGCTGATCTCCCTGCCCCAAAGAGAGGTGCCTCCTCACACTGCCCCAAAGGAGCCTGTGAAGAGGATGCCCCCAGCCTTAGTGGCCCAATGGAGACTAGCCAAAGGTGAACATGAGGCCAGCACCTTACCTTGGGAGGCAGCAGCAGGTGCTGCTGGGCCTGCATGGTGGAAAGGCTCCCCTTCAGCACCGGGCACTCAGCTCCCAGGCAGGCCGTGCACACAGCAAGCACAAGAAAGGCCAGCACAGTGCCTGCCTGCCTGGCCTCCCTCACCCACTTACATGCTTACTCTGAGGCCGCTTCAGTTCCTGACAACCGGCACTCCCTGGCCAGCCCCAGAGGCACCATTTGCCTGCAGGGCTTGTAGCCAGGGCTGCTACAACAAACAGCTGTGCAAGCATTTGGGAGGCAGAATGCAAGAGGGCATCAGAGGAGGGAGGGAAGGAAAGAGGGACAGAGGCCAGTATTGCCTGTGGCACCCCAACCATCATTCAAGGCACCCCAGGGTGCCACGGCACACTGGTTGAAAACCACTCTGCTAATTGACCGGCACCTCAGCTCTACTGGGTTTGTTATTTTCAGCTCATCTTAAATGAGTTATCCAAATGCATTATTAGTCAGTGAAAAATATTTGCCAACTGCTCTATTTTCAGTTGTCTAACTAATCAGATTTTTCTTTCTTTTCATTTTAGTCTCAGATTAAATGTCAACAAAATACTATACGGAAATTGGAACATAAAATCAGCGCCCTTAGCTCTGTAAGTTACATATCTTTATTTTTGCTTATGAAACCTCATATAATATGTACATTGTAAAAAACATTTGCACAGATTAGTACAACTAATAATAATAAATTTTATTTATATCCCGCCCTCCCCAGCCAAAGCTGGGCTCAGGGCGGCTAACAACACTAAAATAGTGCAACATTCTAAAAACATTATAAAAATTAATTAAAATCAAAATTGATGGCAACCATAAACTAAAGTTCTGTAAAGATTGCCAAAGGAGGGAGTCAGGCTGTGCCCTGACCAAAGGCCTGGTGGAACAGCTCTGACTTGCAGGCCCTGCGGAAAGATGTCAAGTCCTGCAGGGCCCTTGTCTCTTGTGACAGAGCGTTCCACCAGGTTGGAGCCGCAGCCGAAAAAGCCCTGGCTCTAGTTGAGGCCAGCCTAACCTCTCGGTGGCCTGGGACCTTCAAAATGTTTTTATTTGAAGACCGTAAGTTCCTCTGTGGGGCATACCAGGAGAGGCGGTCCCGTAGATACGAGGGTCCTAGGCTGTATAGGGCTTTGAAGGTTAAAACCAGCACCTTAAAGCTGATCCTGTACTCCACCGGGAGCCGGTGCGGCTGGTATAGCACTGGCTCCCACGTAACCATCCAGCCACAGCTTCCAAGCATCTGATCAGTGTGTCTGGGGCCGAGTCAGGATGGCCATCCATCAACAGATAGAGTTGGGTTTCATCAGCATACTGATGGCAGCCCAGCCCAAAACTCCGGACAAGCTGGGCGAGGGGGCGCATAAAGATGTTAAAAAGCATCGGGGAGAGTATCACACCCTGGGGCACTCCACACACCAAGGAGTGGCGCGATGACAATTCCCCCCCAAGCGCCACCCTCTGTCCCCGACCAGAGAGAAACGAGCGCAGCCATTGAAGGACTGTGCCCTGGATCCCCACGTTGGCAAGGCGGTGGTCCAGGAGTTTGTGATTGACCATGTCGAAGGCTGCTGACAACTGATACGTCTTTTATAAGATATTTAAATGCAAAATTGTAGTGTTAAGAATATATAATATTCAAAATGCCCCTTATTCTGCATTTTATGTCTTTTCAGTGAGATTTCTCTTTCTTCAGCATTAACAGTGGTTTGATCTCCCTGCATGTCTGTATCACAGAAAGCAATGGGCACAATTCTTTCATATTCAGCTTGCATCTCTGTGTACCTGGGAAGACATTGGGGATGCAAGCTGAACATGGTCATTACTGCACCCTTTCCTAACAACCCTTAGGTGTGCAGAGTCGGTGGGCTGGCTTAATTATTACCTAAAGACGTACTCTCTTCAAGTACAGAAATTCAAGGCGTAATCTGTTTATAAGGAAACCTTTTGCCTAGAGCCTCTTTCCTTAGAAATCCCATCTACCTGTCAGAATGGTTTGGGTGTGCCGTTTCACACTTACCTTCTTTTCACTTACAGAGTGTACTATGTGCACCTGCACCCAAGCCAGGAAGCTCTGTGTTGTTGTTTTTCTGTCTAGCAGAAAGATTTGCAAAAGATCCCTATTTTTCATCCATACCCTGCTTTATAAAGGACAAAGAAGGAAAGAGGAGGCAGGTGGCGAAACCAGTCTTCTTCTCTCACTTAAGTTGTCAGCTATGACATTTGTTCAGTGGTGCACATAGGCATTCATAGCCACATGCATGCTAGGTTCTCCCACTCTTCCCAGCCTCTATTGTGAGATCTGCTTCATACAACCAACTCTATTAGTCTTGACAGAAACAGCTTTAATGATTTTATAATATGGTAAATTCAGAAAGTCTGAAACATAAAAAATCTTCTTTCTGTAGAAATGTGTAAATATTTGTCTTAGTTGGAAAAGTATGTTTATAGTAATAATTGTTTTCACTTTGGCACTTAAAAGCCTTCCTCAAACATTGAACTATCACAGGAGAAGCGTCCCTCAAGGCTTGACAATTCTATCAAGTCAGCAGAAGAAGACAGATATCAGCTGAAGAAAATGCTTCGAAATACATCAAGTCCTAGGCGCAGCTCCTCTCATTCTGTTTCAAAGGAGCTTTCCCCCATCCGGGTATATTTTTCAAGTTTCATAAAGTATAGATTTGTGCATTTTTTCAGCTGATTTTGATTACTTGGCACTATTAATATGCTAGCGAGGGACTGAAGTAAATTAATCAGGCTACCTAAATCCTGTTGAAGTCAGTAAGACTGACAAAAAGCATTTCAGAATCGTTAATTGTGCACAGATTAATATGAACTGAACAGACAGAATGATATCCAATGGTTAGTCATACTCAAAGTAGATTAATTGAATTCAATAGACTTAAAGTCTCTGATTAAGACTTAGTTGGATATCGCCCACCATTTCCTGAATAATTTAAACTGAATAATCCAATCAAATTCTAAAGTTTGTGACTTATGGATGTTATTGATTGATTGATTGATTGATAAATTAAAAGCAGTAGAAAAGGAAATCAACTTCTCTTCATTAACTCTTTAGGGATGTAAATCTGATCCAGAATTTCAGCAAATGTTGAGAGACCGTGATGAATATAAGACAATGCTGGAAAGATATGAACGTCACATGGCAGAAGTTCAAGGCAACATCAAGGTTCTCACAGCAGAAAGAGACAAAGTTATTCAACTTTATGATCAGGTAATCTTTACAGGCATATGGAATATTCTGGTAGGGACAATTTCTGACAAAATATAAAATCTTAAAGTGTTTGGGAGCTGTTTACCTTAAGATTGTCTTAGGAGGCCTTGTTGAAGGTTTGTCGTCCTCGGGATTTATGATGTAAAGGTAAAGGGACCCCTGACCATTAGGTCCAGTCGTGACTGACTCTGGGGTTGCGGCACTCATCTCGCTTTATTGGCCGAGGGAGCCGGCGTACAGCTTCCAGGTCACGTGGCCAGCATGACTAAGCCGCTTCTGACGAACCAGAGCAGTGCACAGAAACGCTGTATATCTTCCCGCCAGAGCAGTACCTATTTATCTACTTGCACTTTGACGTGCTTTCGAACTGCTAGGTTGGCAGGAGCAGGGACCGAGCAACGGGAGCTCACCCCATTGTGGGGATTCAAACCACCGACCTTCTGATCGGCAAGTCCTAGGCTCAGTGGTTTAACCCACAGCGCCACCCGCGTCCCGATTTATGATGTGCAAGTACTTAAAATGTGGGCTCCTACTTTTGGCACCTATACTCTGGAATTTCTCTTTCTGGAGGGATATAGGACTGCCTCATTGTAGACCTAAACAGTTTGTTAAAATATTTTTTTTTCTAGGCTTCCTGCACTTAGGTTTCAATTTATTTTCTGTTTTGTTTGTATAGCCTGCATTAAAAATACTGATTTTATATGCAGAGAGATTTATGATTTGGATTTATAAAATATTTTCCTCTTTTCTTTTTTATACTGTTATAATTTATTATTGTATAAGTTTTGAAATTTTGAAGATAATCAATGAATGAATGAATAGATGTTATCTCTTATTTTGGGACCCATCATGGAAAGTAATGGGAGCAGCAGCTAGTGGGAAGGGGTGGTGCCACAGACCTGACCTAGTAGCACTGCTGCTGCCATGTAGCAGGATGAGGTGGAGTAGGGTGGTAGTGAGGACAGGGTGGTTCAAATATAGTGGCAGGTATGTTAAATTGGCTCTGCTGGTGTGCCTAAACCACCATAACTGAATTGCTACTTTGCCTTACCTCTTCACCATCCTGATATACAGCAGTAATCCTGCTGCCAGGACAGGTCCACGGTAACACTCTTCCCTGCCGGCTGCTCCTATACAAACTATTAAGAACATAGAAAGAACTTTGATGAATTAGATCAAGGATTGATTTATTCCAGGATCACGTTTCCACAGTGCCAGCCTGATGCCTCTGGATAGCTCCCAATCTAAGCAGGTTTTAATAACAACAGGCCGTCTCTGTTGCTTGAGCTATTTGTGGATGTGACATTATGGGTTGTATTCACTTTGTATATATCTGCTGAAGTAAGTTGGTTCCAGTTTTGTCTTTGGTAGGCTAGTTACAATTTAAGTTGTCTTGAATTGGACAAATCTGCATCTGAGTTTTAATTTTGAATGATAGGCCCAGGAAGAAATAAGTCAACTGCGAAAAGAAGCTATGAAAGTCCCGAAAGCATCCAAAACTGCAATGACTGCACAGGCTGTTTTGAGGCGTGTGGAAACAGAAAGGGATGCAGCTATTTCTGATTTCCGAAGGATGTCCACTGAAAGAGATAGCTTGAGAGAGAGGTTAAAGGTTTGACTTTTTATCCAAATTCATTCAACATCTGTTCAACATAAGACAATTGCCAAGACCGTTGTGTGGTATCTAATCTAATAGATTAAATTTTATTATACTAAGTGTATTTGATTTATGTTTTTGTTTGATACAGATTGCTCAAGAGACTGCATTTAATGAAAAAGCTCACCTGGAACAGAGAGTTGAGGAACTGGAGTTAAATGTTCAGAGTGTAAGGGAAAATGTTTCCTTATTTTAAAGATATGGTAGATATAACGTTAAACAAGTGGTTAGAAGCCTGTAAGGACAGAGACATTGAAAAGATATATTGAATGATTTTTTTGTATAAATATACAACTCTTACTACATTATTCAAGAAACATGCAATTATTTGTATGCATTAATTCTTATGTTTCTATTTAGTAATCTATACAGAGCTTTATTTGTTTGTTTGCTTATTTATTTATTTATTTATTTATTTATATCTCACCTTTCTCCCAGTGCAGGAGTCAGATCCAAGGTGGCTCACAACATGCATTAAATACAGATACAGCTAAAAAGCACACCAAACAGTTACAAGTATAAATAAATAAATAAGTTACCATATTAAAAACGACACTGAATTAAAACAACTTAACCATTTAAAAACCCAACAACAAGAGGAGGAGAAAATATGCAGTTCATACCATTAAATGACCCTGCCACAATAGTGGCCAAAGGCCTATCTAAACAAAAAAAGCCTGCCTGCCAGCGAAAGGAGAGAGTGCCAACCTAACATTCCATGGACTAGAGTTCCACAATATGAGAGCAGCCACCAAAAAGGCTCTCTCCCATGTCCCCATCAAATGTGCCTGTGAGGGTGGCAAACTGAGAGAAAGGTGTCCCCTGAAGATTTCAAAACCTGGTCAGGCTTATCTAGGGAAATAGCCTGGACCCAAGGTGTATAGGGCTTTACAGCTCATGACCAACATTTGAGTTGTACCCAGAAACAGGCCAGTATCCAGTGGGCTTATTGTAACAAAGAGTTTCAATTCTCACTGTAACCTGTAATCTTTATTAAAGGGAAATATATTCTTAAGGAATTAGTCCTAGAAACTGTAGTATATAAGATACAATCTTACTGGAAAAGAAAATAGGAGACTGATTTGCTCTCCATTCAGGGTTTTGTGTGCTTTGGCAACAGAGCATCAATACTCCCAATTTGTGCATTAAAGAACTGCCTATTTTTCAGCTAATCAGGTCCTTGCTCTGCTATGCATCGTGTTACATTTGGCTGTCTTGATTAAGATAATGCAATCAGCTGAGGTGGACAAGGTGCTGGTGGCAATGCATCTGACCACATACGCCCTTGACCCCTGTCCCTCCTGGCTTATTAAATCTAGCAGAGGGAGACTGACTGGTTGGGTCCCTAGTGTGGTTAATGCTTCGCTGCGTTGGAAGGGGGCTCTGCTGCATCATCCAAGACTTCTGTCTGGCTTGGCAGTCGATAGCAGACCCCCAAAGTAAGGTCACTGTTTTTTCTTTCTCTTACAATCTTTACCCATATACTCTCAGTTTGCTTTCCATGCTCCAAGTCATGGATCTCTTCACAGGTATACACATCCTTTACATATAATGCTACTCTTCCTCCCTTCCTGCTTGGTCTATTCCTTTAAAACAGGTTATACCCCTCAGTTTCTACATTCCAGTCATGGGTCTCATCCCACCAGGTTTCAATAATGCCTACCAGGTCATACTTGCAATCCTGAATTAAAAGCTCCAATTCATCTTGCTTGTCTCCCATACTCTGTGCATTTGTGTGAAGACAACTTCTTTGGAGGCTTTTAAGCAGAGGTTGGATGGTCATCGGTCATGGCTGCTTTAGCTGAGATTCCTGCATTGCAGGGGGTTGAACTCGATGACCCTTGGGTTCCTTCCAACTCTACAATTCTATAATTCTATAAAAAGTCTGAAAAGGCAACATAAATAATTCCTAAGTAAAAGTGTATGTTAATTGAAGTAGTTGGATGTTATATAAAGTAATAATTCCTTGTCACTTTAATGTCTCAGCTTGACAATGAGCGATTAGATCAAACATCAAAGATGGCTTTAATGAAGGAGACCATCGAGTCTCTAGAAATGGAGATGAAAATATTGGCAAAAAGAGCAGTAGATTTTGAAAGTGAGCTAAGCAGGCAAAAAGCAACTAATGCTTCACTGAGGTAACTGAAATATGTGTTGAATCAAATATTTTATGTTTCTAAGTTTGTATCTGTTAATCTTAACTTTTTGAGATACGAAGTAGGCTTATTAATGGGATATGAATAATAATGTAGTTTAAAAGGATGGTGATATACTGTATGTTCTACTTTGGCAATAGCTGCTCTTTAATTAAGTTGGCTTATTTCATACACTAATTCCAAATTACCTGAAACCTGATTTGCATTGTCTTCTGTTTGAAGAATTTGTTATGTACTGAAGTTCTCACCCTGGGCCAGCAGGGGGATACTGTAGATAGTTTTCACTCAGGTCCACGTCAGTTATTTTAGGTGGGAAACCCTGGGTTTTTGTTGCTACAATGTTGATAGCTGGCTGCCTATAAAAGCAGGCCGGCTGAGCTGTTTGCTGTTCAGTTTTCTGTTCCAGCTTACAAAATAAAGAGCTGCTTTGGAGAAATCGCTGTGTCGTCTGCCATGTCTACCCACTATTCAACTGAATTCATAGCTTGTGCTTAGCTTTTATTAACTGTTAACTACGTGTTCACAAAATTCCCTTGCTCCATAGTCACTAGCTATTAATTAGTTGCCATTTATCATGAGATCCCTTTTAGTGTTAGTGCAAAGTTTGTGTGAAAAGATAAATTTAAATTGCCCTTTGTTAATTTTTAGCATTATGAATGAAAAAATGGAGCATAACATTGCAGAGGCCCAACGGCAACTCTCAAAGAAAAAATATGAATTACAGCTCATTCAAGATAAAATTACGTGCCTAGATGAAAAAAATGGTAAGTTTCAAATGCTAACCTTTGAGTAATTTTTAAAATATATTTTATACAGGATTATTTATTGGACCATTGCAATGTGATTTTATGTGGGGCTACCCTTGAGGCTGGTGCAGAATTATGCAGCCTGGTTATCAGGTGCTGGCTATTGACAAAATATAACACCTATATTGTGAGAGTTGCATTTGGCTAGCAGTATGCTACCAAACTATCTTCAAGGTCTTACTATTAAGTATATTAAGCCTAAACACCTGTGGCTTAAAATCTTACCTTACTCATTAAACCCCTGCCTGACTTTTGCAACCTGCCTCTGAGAAATGTCTGATGGTGCCTGATAGTGTCAGACTATCCTTAAGAAGAATTGTGCATTTGGCACTGGGGTTATGAAACTCTACCTAGTAAAATCAAGTTGGCATTGTTTGTAATTAGCTGCAAGTGCCAAATTAAGACTTGGTTATTTCAGCAAGCCTTTTTATGCAAACAATTTCCTGTTTTTATAACCTTGTTGAGTGACTCATATTTGTAATTCTGCATTTCTGTTTCTTGAATGTATTCTGCTTGATTTCATTTGTTATGTCATTTTAGTTTTAATTGTGATTCTGCAGATCACATTTTTATGAGTTTTGGGCATAGAAATGAATTATTAATAATAACGACTGGGGCCAGAGACTGACAAGTCTACAAGTGTCATGCACTAATCCATATGGATGATCTTTTCCATCTATTTTGTGCCAAGTTTCTGCCTAAGTTCTGTGATTTATTTAGTCAGGAATATTTGTTTCTATGACTTTATTACCAGTGAATATGTACTTTTTATATAGGAAGTATCTGAATAATAAATATTTAAAATTTAAATCAATGATTTAAATTTGCTGCTTTTCTCACCAAGGTCATGACCGAAATCTCCTTGATCCAAGCACTTTATATTACTGTAAAAACAGTAACAAAACTGCATCCCACAAGCCTTAGGCACAGAGAGGTGTACTTTTCATAGATCAGGGGTAGCCAATGAGGTGCCCTCCATATGACTTAGGACTACGATTTCCATAAGCCATGGTCATCATGGCAGTGGTCAGGAATGATGGAAATTGTAGTCTTACAAATACTGGGACATACCTCACTGGCTACCCACAGCCTGTGTCATTACAAGAATGTGACGCAAAGTATAGAGCCCCAAAATGCTGCTACAGGAAAGTTCAATTTTCTTGGCTACTTGGGCCAAGTTTGACAATTAAGGACATATCCATGTGATGGTGTTTGTGCTGTATTTATATAAAGTTATTTAGAAGCATTTGAAAATTATTGGGGAAAAATGGCAATAATAGTGCTACACATGTATAGTGGATTTCAAGTGTTATATTCTGTGGCAAGTGGTGAGTAGCTAGACCAGTTTCCCCCATTGTTCACTTCCTCCCCAGGTCTCGGGCATGAGAGGTGAGGGAGGTTCAGTGCTATCATTGTGGATAGAATGAGCACAATAGATTTTTTTAAAATCACACTACAGTGGTACCTCGGGGTAAGTATTTAATTCGTTCCAGAGGTCCATTCTTAACCTGAAACTGTTCTTAACCTGAAGCACCACTTTAGCTAATGGGGCCTCCCGCTGCTGCCGCGCTGCCAGAGCACGATTTCTGTTCTCATCCTGAAGCAAAGTTCTTAACCCGAGGTACTATTTCTGGGTTAGCGGAGTCTGTAACCTGAAGCGTATGTAACCCAAGGTACCACTGTATATGTGTTAAGTAACTTAGCAATGTCAGATTGTCTTGTTATTAACTCTTCTTTTTGTGAATGGTCACTGTTACTAAGGAAATTGTGACTGTCCATTGTATTTCATTTTCTTCTGACCTCATTGTTTCCAGTTTCTCCCCGCCTCCCCGCCCCCAATCATGTACATGCACCAACAACTCAGGATAAAATGAAGTGAATTGTACTCCACAAAATCTTATGCTGCAATAAATTGTTGGCCTTTAAGACATCACAAGACTGTTCATTGTTTTTTTCTGCAAGACTGTCTTAGCTAAAAGTTTGCAGTTCGGCCAGACTGTAGGGAGAGGGGAACTTGTACATGGTTGCACATGCATAATAAATATTTGTATGCTCATCAGAGTTGTTGCTTGATCACAGCCTATTTACCAAAGATTATTTTAAATTGATAAAATGATGAAATTCCATTATAATATTTCCAGAAAAGCTTTCAAAACAAAATCTTGTCCAACAAGAAGATATTTGTACACTCAATGACACAATAACTGAACTAGATACAGAAAAGGATTCTTTACATGAGCTTCTGGAAGAGAAAGCAGATAAAGTTGCCTCCCTTGAAGAAAGCTTGGCCCTTAAAGTAAGTTTGATATGTAAATATTTAGATATTTAAGATTCATCACATTTAGAAATTTTTTTTGTGCTTATGCAGGAAGGAGACTTCATATTTGGCATGTAATTTTTGAAAGTACACATTACAGGCATATTGGACAAAGTAAATGGTACAAGTATGAGTTGTGCTAGTGATGAAAAATTGACATTTCTGTGGATTATTTTTGAGTAATTCTGTTTTAATATGCAAATACGTGGATTAGTAGGGTTAAAACATGTTGCTTATTAAAATTGGTGCTTTTTAGATTTAGTTTAAACATACACCTTCTGATACTAATAATAATATGATTCTGACTTTTAAGTACAGTTTTAAATAAAGAATGAGGAACTTTACTACCATTTAGAAAACTGTTAAAATGCTATAATTTTTTTGCAAATAACTTTCTATCCCTGTACATGCTGTTTGTAGGTCTTGCAGCCACTATGTTGTATATGTTGAGATTCTAATAGCAACTTTAGGGGGCACTTTGATTGAGGAAACCATGTCACGTGAAAGGGTTAATCCCACCCCCTTCCAGCACCATAGTTCAGAGATTTCTGAGACTTTTGCTGCAAAGTTTGCCTGTGCCATGATATTTAATCTCTACCATATTTATTTTGTTGTTCTGGCAGCCTAACATTGCAATCAAACGCATGTCTACTTAGAACTAAGCCCCACTGAGCTCAATGAGGCTTTTCCCCAAGCAAGTGTGTACAGTGGTACCTCGGGTTAAGTACTTAATTCATTCCGGAGGTCCATTCTTAACCTGAAACTGTTCTTAACCTGAAGCACCACTTTAGCTAATGGGGCGCGCTGCTGCTGCATGATTTCTGTTCTCATCCTGAAGCAAAGTTCTTAACCTGATGCAGTATTTCTGGGTTAGCGGAGTCTGTAACCTGAAGTGTATGTAACCTGAAGCGTATGTAACCTGAGGTACCACTGTATAGGATTGCAGTCAAAATGTTAAAAACCTGTGGAGTGCAAGCTTATGTACAATTACTCAGAAGTAAATCCTGCTGTGTTCATTGGAGTTTACTCTCATATAAGGATGATTAGAATTGCAGCCTTAATCTTATAAAATATTACTGAACAAAAGAAACTGACATGAAAAAACAAGCTATTTCCTGTTTTGTTCATCTCTTTTTTACTAACTAAGGAAAAATACATTTTTATTTATTTTCAAGGAAAAGACCATTTCAGATTTGAAGTGCCTACTTTCTGATATGGAGAAATCAACAAAGTAAGACGTAAACTCTGGATTTCGTTCTTTCTTTTAAAGTTATTTTTATTTAACTTGAACTATTCTGTTAGAATTAACATACATAAATTAATCTATTCTGTATTTATAACTTGTAATATTAGACTTATTCAATATTTTTAAAATGTTTTATTAAATAAACAAAATTATTGGTATACTTCTATCTAAAAACATTTGATGAAGGGACATTTTCAGGCCCTTGTTTTGCAATAACATTTTTATGTAAAATGTATTTTGCATTTTATAATTTACTGCCCAGGCATTCTACTGAAGCACTCTGCAGGTGTGAACAGGATATTACCAAACTACATCAACTTTTGGATGAATCTAATAATGAACTTGCTCAGACTAGCGAAGAGAAAGAAGGATTAATTCGGGAGAATGATAATCTACAAAAACAGCTTTATGGCTTTAAGGAGGAGAATCAGGTATATGTTGGCAGATTTGAATACAACTCATATTTACCTTTCCACTATTAACCAGGAACTGTTCTGTAACTAACTAGGGGAGGACAGGAGTGCCTGGCGTGCTCTGGTCCATGGGGTCACGAAGCGACTAAATGACTAAACAACAACAACAGGGACGATATTGTTCCACACTACCCTAAATCTCTGAGCAGTGCAAGATTCCAGGGAGTTCCAGGGTTTGTGTTTCCTTTAGGAAAATTAGGCACAGGTGTCTTTATGATATATGGTTTGTTTACAGATATATACAACCTGAGCCTATGATGGAGGGGTTCCCAGCATCACTCTGGGTCTTGCTTCCTCCATAGGCACAGCTCGGGATTCAAAAGAGCATCAGCCATGATGCTCTCTGTCTCTGTCTCCAGCTCGCTGCTTTAGTACCACATTACATCCCAGCCCTAACTCTAAGTTTTTAGCCCACACTTCTTCTTGCTTTAGCTATTGAGCAGGGGTCACAATCATTTGTCATCCCACACAGAGTCCCTTTGATCCTCTATAGTCTTTGAATCCCCGCGACGGGGTGAGCTTCCATTGTTCGGTCCCAGCTGCTGCCAACCTAATAGTTTGAAAGCATGTCAAAGTGCAAGTAGATAAATAGGTACCGCTCCGGCGGGAAGGTAAACGGCGTTTCCGTGTGCTGCTCTGGTTTCGCCAGAAGTGGCTTAGTCATGCTGGCCACATGACCTGGAAAAACTGTCTGCAGACAAACGTAGGCTCCCTTGACCAGTAAAGTGAGATGAGCGCCGCAACCCCAGAGTTGTTCGTGACTGGACTTAATGGTCAGGGATCCTTTACCTTTCTTTTAGTCTTCTTAATAGCCTATCACCCCAGGTGATTTCCTCACAAGGAAGTTGGCCTAGCCTTAGCATTTCACTTAATTTAAGGATTAGCAGAGACTAGCAGGCAGTTTAATTTACAGGGTCTGGCTTAATACACAGTGACTTAATACACACAGGTCTTGCACTCAGTTTTAACACTCCAAAACACTGATTAAATTCTAACACCTGGACCCTGGAATTTAGGGTGTCTAGTATCCACAAACTCATAACACTATGTTCTCTGGAGGTGGTTAACATGTCATCATATGGGTTATGCTGCTCTCTTGCTGCTGAAGACAGGAAACACAGACTGGCCTTTATCTGTTGGTCACACCTCCATCATCTCAGTCAGTTTCTTGTCTTCTCCATGGATAGGTGAGGGGGGGGGACCAGCCCACCCATGAGCAAGGTGCTCAGGTGGCAGGTGCCTGGCTCATAGAGAAGAAGATCCCAGTGTAGAGTTTTATTCCCCCCTTGTTGCTGACATGGACCTTCACTCACCTCTTCTTCTCTGCCAGGGAGGAGGGCATCATTTTGTGGTTCCCCTCAGATGCCAAAATGTATTGGGTCAGCCCTGTGTGTGCACATGTGTGTTGCTTCAGGCTTGTTCTGCTAACTCTAAATTTTATTTAGAATTTTGTTTCATCTTGAAGGTTCGTATTTCTCCTTTTATATATATAGGAATACATCTTTAATTGTAACACTTTACGACACCTAATCCTACTAGTCAAACCTGAAAAGAGTATGAAATGCTTGCCTAAACCAATGTTTCACATTTCTTTGACAGATTCTGCATCACAAACTCAGTGAATGTCAGAATGAACTTGATAATTTGAAGGCGAAAACTGAAGATTGGCATACAGATATTTCCAGACTGAAGAGCATGCTGAAATCTAAAGTAAATGTATATTTTGAAAAGCTGCAAGTTTTCTAAGCCATGCCATGTCTAATGGGGTGCTTCCTGTCTAGGAGCATATTCCTATACATTCTAATGATTTGAAAGGTTTTACTGAGCCTTCAGAGAGTGCTGTGCAAAATGCTTCAGGAGAGCTGACAGCTTCATTGGGTCAATTCACAGTGACACTTGTAAAGCATTCCGCAAGATAGTAATTTGCAAGGGGCGTATCAAGACCCTTGCAAAGCCCTATGCAAAATACTATGTTGCTGAGCAATTTGCAAGGGTCTTGTGAAAGGCCCTGCAAAGCATTTCTCCTGAGGCAAAAAAGGGTTGTTTGATGTCATTGTGACATCAGGGTATTGTTAGGTAGGCTACCCCACCCAGATGTCAAATTTTGCCCACAAGGGGTGGGGGAGATGACAATCTTGCCCATTCGACCAGATCCCATTCACCACCCCGGCTCTAAAAAATGATTCCACTCAGCCAGTACTGGGAAACTGCATTACTTTTATAGTCTATGTTCCATGGATTGCAAAAGCTTTGCAGCCAAGCTAGCTTTTGATTAAGATCTCAAATAGGTCAAAAGTTTGTAGAAGGAAGGAGAAGCTTTCCATCAGCATTAATCTGTACTGACACATGTGCAAAAGGCAAAAAGAATTTGATAATCCCAGTAGAAGAAGGCATGCAAGGTCAATGCACATCTGAGCTGCCTTAGTGTTATTTAAGGCCTCAATTCAAAATGCATTGCATGCTGAAAAATGCTTGCATGCAGTTACAAAATTCATGAGACTATTCTATTTTTTGTATTTTTACTAAACACAAAAGTTTACTGAGGCATTTCCTCATCTGCTTTGATTTTCTTGCAGCAGATCTTACAGAGGAAGGAGCTGCAATGGTATACTTGGAAAACATCAGAGCCCTTCCCCTTCCCCACTATACAGCTGGTGCTTGTCCATCTGTCTTGTTCCCTTCCCCCTGCAGCCCATGAAAACTTTACTACTGTGGTATGAGTGGCAAGAGTGGGAGGAGATATTCTCCCCAAATTGGTCATGGGCATGTTGCACAAGTTGAGCAGTACCTGCATGGCAGGTTCATCTTTGTACAGTGAAGTTCAGATGTCCGCTAGTCCTGCAAACCCACCATACAACTGGACTGCAGTGATTATAGTTTACTAAGGGCCAGTTCACTTTTTTCCATCCATTTATATTGTAAAGTGTAGCAGTAGAGAGCCATGTGCTCTCTTTCCAATTGTCTAACAATATGGGGTGTACGCAACCAGTTCCCATGACCTTTCACTCAAAAAAGTTGTGGAAGGATTGCAGCATTCAGGTGATTATATATACAAATGATAGAATATATGCACTGTAACAGGTTATGTTTTCTGCACTCTAGGACAGGGATAGCCAATGTGGTGCCCTCCAGATGTTTTTGACTAGAACTCCCATGATCACTGGGTGTTACCTATGTTGCTGGGAGTTGTAGTTCAAAACATCTGTTGGACACCACTTTGGCTCCTGCTCTGTGGCTATGCAAGCTAATTTTCTGTCCCACTATGCATGGCATATGTAAACTGGCCTCAAATTTCAAAAATGAAACCAAATTTTGAATTTCAGGAAAAGGAGAATCAAGATCTTTTGGATAACTACCACAGGGCCAATGAGCAAGCAGAAAAGTGGGAATCCAAGTTCCAACAAATGGAAGCAAACTGTAGCTCTGTCCAACTGGAGCTCCTCAGTGCAGAATCTGAGAGCCGCAGACTAAAAGAACGAACAGAGGCTCTTGAAACAGAGATTGGGCACGTAAGTTGGAAAAGCCTCAGCAATCCATTTTTACAATTTCATTTTCATTTAATAGCTGGGCAGTAGAGCCTTTTCATTTCCATTCAGCACTTTTGCCCTTGTTCTTCATCTCCATTGGGAGTGTTAAGGGATAAAGTTTATTGTGAGACATATGTCTCAGTTATGTGGGCTACAACAGATACTTTCAGAAAGCACATTTGTTGTAAAGGGAAGAGGTCTTCCACTCACCATCATTCACTGACCCTATTTGCACACCATGCTAAACCAAATCATGGCTTAGTGTGGCCAAGCAAATGTGGGTTCCCAGAGAGATCACAGCCACTTTGCTTCTCCTCCAGTTCTGCTTCCACCATATTGCTTTAAGCTAAACCACAGATGACCAGC